>NC_080110.1:30704588-31384588 GCF_950005125.1 Chionomys nivalis | reverse complement strand
TCTTCTGACCTCTATGGCTTCTGACTACACGTGGTGCACATATGTATACTCAGGAACAAACACATAACACAACATAAATAAATACTACTAAATATTATATACTAAATATTATACACGCACACACACACACACACATATATATGAGTATATATATTCAGAAGCTAGAGAGATGGTTCAGCAGTTCAGAGTGCTGGCTGCTCTTCCAGAGGACCAGGGTTTGATTCCCAGCATCCACATCTGTAACTCCATCTGTAATAGCATCTGTAACTCCAGTTCCAGAAGATCTGAAGTCTTCTTGGGGGCTCTGTGGGCTCCAAGTCTGCATGTCGTGCACAGCTATTCATTCATGCAAAACTCTTCTTTGCATAAAATAAAACTAAATAATTTAAAATATATCTTTATATAATACAGATATAAATGTTATTACCCATTTGATATCTTTCATTATCCTTTCAGCCTAAAAGGTGCACTGTGTGTTGTTAGGTGTAATCGTTCCAGAGATCTTTGGTCATATGTCACACCGTAGCATTGTTTTCAGACTTACTCTTCTGGAAGTATAGTGCAGATTACCAGAACTACCAGAGGAATGGGTAGAGGTGTGGAGACAGAATAGATACTGTGTACATAGGAGTAATGAGATTGCTGATGGAATCTCCAGTTAGGGAAGGAAATGTTCGTGCTACATCAGCTTTTCTCTTTCAGATTTGTTTATTGTTATATTAAATATGAACCTTCACTTAGTACCAACTTTATACCAGATCCTCTTTCTTAAATAAGATACTTTTAAATACTCATGGAGTGCAGTGTAATATTTCAACACATACACTTATGATGTCTACTGATCAGATGAGGATCATGGCTGAATATGCTATTTCAAACATTTATCATCCCTTTGTGGAGGGAGTGTTGAAATAGTCTCTCTCCTAGACACTTAGAAATGCAGAGCTATTATCAGCCACAGATGCTCTGCTATGCCGTATTATACTGAACTTTTCCTCCTACCCAATGGCTGCCCCATACCTGCCAACCCCCTGTTCCGCATCATGTCCCACACCATCCTCCCAACTTTGTTACTTGCATTTCTACTCTTTTTTTTTCTTTTATATTTTTTATTTATTTCTTTTTTAATTAAAATTTCCACCTGCTCCCCGTTTCCCATTTCCCTCCCCTCCTCCCAAATATTGCCCCCTCCCCCCACTTCCCTCCCCCTATCCCCACTCCTCTTCTCCTCCCCCAACTCCATTCCCCCTCCCTCTCGATACTGAAGAGCAGTCCAAATTCCGTGCCCTGCGGGAAGACCAAGGTCCTTCTATCTACGTCCAGAAAGGTGAGCGTCCAAACAGGCTAAGCTCCCACAAAGCCAGTTCATGTATTAGGATCGAAACCTAGTGCCATTGTCCTTGGCTTCTCATCAGCCTTCATTGACTGCCATGCTCAGAGAGTCCAGAATCAACCCATGCTTATTCAGTCCCAGACCAGCTGGCCTTGGTGGGCTCCCAATAAATCGGTTCCACTGTCACAGTGGGTGGGTGCATCCCTCGTGGTCCTGATTTTTGCGTAGAAGAATGAAAATAGATCCATATCTATCACCATGCACAAAACTCAAGTCCAAATGGATTAAAGACCTCAATATTAGTCTGAACACACTGAACCTGATAGAAGAAAAAGTGGGAAGTACTCTACAACATATGGGTACAGGAGATCACTTCCTACGTTTATCCCCAGCAGCACAGACATTAAGGACAACATTGAATAAATGGGACCTCCTGAAACTGAGAAGCTTCTGTAAAGCAAAGGACACTGTCACTAAGACAAAAAGGCAACCCACTGACTGGGAGAAGATCTTCACCAACCCTGCAACAGACAAAGGTCTGATCACCAAAATATATAAAGAACTCAAGAAAGCATTTCTACTCTTTACAGCTAGATCTGTCGGTTTCCACAAATAAACAAGAGTGTATGCGACTTGTCTTTTGGGTCCCGTCAGATTTCATAATACCCTTTAGTTCCATCCAAGCAGTCACAGTGATAGGAGTGAGTCTGATATTATTCATGCCTGGATCATATTACACCACGCGCCAGTATATTATCTTTTTATTTAAACATGCACCTATTATTGGACATCTTGGTTAATTCTGTATCTCAGATGTTCTGAGTATCTTTCAATACACAAAAATATACTGCTTCCATTTCCTTTGGATATACCTATGGTGATACAGTTACTAGATGGAAGAACAATTGTTTCTGCTCGCTCAGGAAATTCAATACAATTCTCCATAGCAGCTGCATATTTCAGATTTTAACAGCAGAAGAAGGGAGTGGAATCAGTGTTCCTCTCAGTATTTGTTACTGATGATCTTTTTTTCTTAATAGTATCCCCTCTAACTTGGAGATAAGGGGCTATTTCTCAGGGTTTTGACTTTTTTTAAAATTTTTTGATTCAAAAATTTACACTTTCTTTCTTCCTCCCATTCCCCTCCTGCTCCCCCATTCACACACCCCCTCCTTAAGAGAGGGCAGGGAACCCTGCCCTGTGGGAAGTCCAAGGCCCTCCCCCCCTGTATCCAGGCCTAGGAAGCTTTGCATCTAAATAGACTAGGGTCCTAAAAAGCCAGTACATGCAGTAGAAACAAGTCCAAATGCCTTTAACAATGGCTTCTCAGTCAGCCCCCATTTTCAGCCACATTCAGAGTGAAGCATGGTCTCATGCTCATTCAGTTCCGGTTCAGCTGGATTTGATGAGCTCCCATTAAAACAGGCACACTGTCTCAGTGGGTGGACAAAAAGACATCCTACTCAATGGGAGATCTTCACCAACCCCACATCAGACAAAGGTCTTATCTCCAAAATATATAAAGAACTCAGGAAACTGGACATGAAATTTCTAATTAACCCAGTTAAAAAATGGGGTACTGAACTGAAAAGAGAATTCTCATCAGAAGAAGTTCAAATGGCCAAAAGACACTTAAGGTCATGTTCAACCTCCTTAGCGATTGGGGGAAATGCAAATCAAAACAACTTTGAGATATCATCTTACACCTGTCAGAATGGCTAAAATCAAAAACACCAATGATAGCGTTTGCTGGAAAGGATGTGGAGTAAGGGGTACACTCATCCATTGCTGGTGGGAATGCAAACTTGTGCAACCACTTTGGAAATCAGTGTGGCGGTTTCTCAGGAAATTGGGAATCAATCTACCTCAGGATCCAGCGATTCCACTCTTGGGACTATAACCAAGAGATGCCCAATCAAACACAAAAGCATTTGTTCAACTATATTCATAGCAGCATTATTTGTAATAGCCAGATCCTGGAAACAACCTAGATGCCCCTCAATGGAAGAATGGATAAAAAAGGTATGGAATATATACACATTAGAATACTACTCAGCGGTAAAAATTAATGACATTTTGAATTTTCCATGCAAATGGATGGAAAAAGAAAACACAGTCCTGAGTGAGATAACTCAGACCCAAAAAGATGATTATGGTATGAACTCACTCATTAGTGGACTCTAGCCATAAACAAAAGATATTAAGCCTATAGTTTGCAATCCTAGAGAAGCCAAAGAAAACAAGGTGAACCCAAAGAAAAACATATATAGATCCTCCTGGAAATTGGAAGCAAACAAGATTGTCAGGCAAATGTTGGGAACATGGGGGTAGGGGTGAGTATGGGGTTTGGGGAAGAGGAGAGGGGGAGAGAGAAGGGAAAAAGGAAAAACTAGAGAGAGCTTGGGGGAGTGGGAGGGTGGAGAGGGTTTTGATTTTTTATTAATAATAATTATTTTATTAATAATAAATTAAGATTTATTACTGATTATCAACCTTGAACACATTTTCATGAATCTTTTGGCTATTTGTGCAGCCTTTAGAAATATATATTCATAAAATTCACCCATTTTAATGTTCCTAATCTTTAAGAGTGTGTGTGTGTGTGTGTGTGTGTGTGTGTGTGCGCACACACACATGTGTATGCATGCTTGCATGTTCCACGGTGTGTGGGGATTGATCAAATAACAACATTTGGTAATCAATTCTCTTTTCACTTTCCTGAGCAAGTACCTGTCTTGTTTCTCATGGTACATATGCCAGGCTAGTTGACCTGGGAGCTTCTGGTTAATTCTCCTGTCTTTGTCTCCCTTCTCATCACAGAAATGCTGGCATTGCAGATGTACATTGCCACATCTGGCCTTTACACTTATATTTCAGGGATTAAACCACGTCATCATTCTAGAATTAAACTGCTTTTGGATGTAACTAGAGGTAGGAACTGATGTCTTCCTTTTTGTAGAATACCTTTAAGTTACCAAATAAGTGAAAACAGAAGTTAGGGGAAATTTTGAAAGTTCCATTTTAAAAATAAAAGTTTTCAAATGGTAATAACTTAAATTGCTTAAAGGTTACACCAAAATAAATCTTTGAAAGTTTTGCTTTTAGTTTATTTGTTTATTCTGTTCAGGTTCTATGTCTAAGTGCATGTCACAATGTAGATTATGTATCAGCAAAACCCAGGATTAGGGTGCCAGTCTGACTGGACCCTGATGAGGTCAGGGCCTTCTTCTTACAGATGGTGCCTTCTCACCATACCCTCACATCCTAAACTAGATAAACGATGCCCCTCTGACCTCTTTTTATGAAGACATTAATCCCATTATTGCAAAGAAGAGCTGATTCACAGAAGCTTACATCTTTCATCCTTGCATTAAATGTCACAGCATCTTAGGTACTATTGTTTTTCTGTATAATTTATGTCACCTACAGATTACTTTTAATGTCTCATACAATTAAATGCTGTAGACATGAATGTATACTAGATTATTAAGGAATAACAAAGAAAAAATCTGATCAAACTTAGTTCAAATAAATATTTTTGAATAATTTAAGTTTGGGATTGGTTGATCCCATAGATGGGGGACTAGCAGATATGGAAGATTAAAAGCACAATTGTATTAATACTAATATTATAAATTCCTAATTTTTTATCCTTACTTTATGCTTTTAACCTGGTAATTTCTCTTGACTATTCCTAGTTTCCTTTGTATGTTAGAATATGAAAACATTCACTTTTATACATGTATATCTGACTTAATCATTTTCCTCATCTTATCGTCAGAGCTTTGCACATATTACAAGGTATTTATTAAATCTTTCCCTTTAATTCCTTTTTAATACATGTTTCATTAATTCTTTCAAAATTTTGTATGATATACTTTAATCATATTCACACCCTCGTCTGCCAGCTCTTCACAGATCAAGATCCCCTTCCTTTTCACACACATAATTTTGTGTCTTATTTTTTGTATTAACTCATTAAGAACAATTATCATTGATCAAATATTTTTGGATGCTTGGCATTCAGTTGGAGTATGTTCAAATTACCAAGGGATACACTCTTAGAAACAAAACTGACTTTTTTTCTCCATGCATTTACAAATTTCTATTATCTCCAGGAGGGGTGGAACTTCATGGTCACCTCCACTTTACTCCCTGGTCTGATGTGAGCTTGCACAAGACGCGTGCAAGCCATCACAATCCCTATGTTCCCAAATATCCTTGTAGTCATCTATTACATCTGGTTCTTTTTTGGTCCTCTCTTCCACAATGATCCCTGAGTCTTGACAGAAAGGGGTATAATATAGATATATAGATATAGACATATAGCTATAGAAAAAGAGGTATGATATAGATATAGAGATACAGAGAAAGGGGTATGATATGGATATTGAGATATAGAGAAAGGGTATGATATAGATATATTGATATAGAGGAAGGAGTATGATATAGATATTTAGAGAAAGGGGTATGACATAGATATAAAGATATATAGAAAAGAGTATGATATGATAGATTGATATAGTGAAAGTGGTATGATATGGATATATAGACATAAAGAAAGGGGTGTGATATGGATTAAATATATATAGAGAAAGGGGTATAATATGAATATTTAGACATAGAAAAGGGGTGTGATTTGGATAGATAGTTATAGGTTTGACCACTCAACTATCTTTTGTTCTCTTCGTCTTGGACAATTTCAAGTCTATGTGTTCAGCTCCACATATTACTACTAATAAAAGCTTTTGTGATGATGATTGAGAGATGCATCAATCCATGGGTAAAAAAATAGATCATTAAGAGTCAGTTTAGTACTATATCCTTCTAGCAAGCTTATAGAAGGCTCTCTTCTAACTATGACTGCTCTCCCTATAATAGGACCTTGGCCAGATTATAGTGCCAGATGTGGGCTTGTTTCAACATGGGAATTAATAATTAAACCTCCCAGAATTTTAGTTCTTTAACAAAAGAAAAAAATATATGTCTCCTATTCATTTAGATATTGTATTTTACTTTTTCTAAAGCTATGTTATCTGATATTCAGCCACTTAAACTAAAATTACAGAAAATTGAAATTCAATTTCTCAGTCACAGGAGTGCATTGAAAGTGCCATGCTAAAGTATCATTTATGCGTCTCAATGTAAACAGGACTCCATATTTGATCAAGTGCCTGATGGGTCTCAAATACAGTTATTTAATCATTTTTTCAGTGTCATCGTCTCCGATAATCTTAAGACCTTATCTTCTCTTTATTGATAACAATATGAAGTATGATCAAAGCTACACATTTGAATCTTGACTATGTAATTTCAGAGAGGACAAATTTATATTTTAAAAATATAGCTACTTAAAAGCACAATGGTACTGATATAAAGAAAGTCCTTGGTTACCAACCTAAGAGAGGGCTGGAAAATTGATAAAATATACTCCTGTGGATTGGTCTGTAAACTTACTTTGAGAATCATTATGTAGGACCACTCTGGGTAGGGAAGACCTGTACTAGATAAAGGTGGACCTACCACAAATCCTGGAGCTTGAATAGAATAAAAAATAGAAAAAGAAAGAGACAAGGAGGGGGGTTATTGGGTAAAAGGCTTCCTATGCAAACATATGAATCTGATTTCCCACAGTTACACATATGAAAGCCACACATAACATTGAGAGCTTGTAACTGCAGTTCTGGGAGGTGTGGCAGGAAAATGGGACAGGCAAACCCTAGCAGACTCCCTGGCTAGCTAGTCTAGCCAAAAGAGCATGCTTCAAGTCCAGTGAGATACCCTACTGCAATAATAATAATAATAATAATGATGATGATAATGATGACGATGATAATGAAAATGAAGAGGAAAAGAAAGAAGAAGAAGAAGAAGAAGAAGAAGAAGAAGAAGAAGAAGAAGAAGAAGAAGAAGAAGAAGAAGAAGAAGAAGAAGAAGAAGAAGAACAAGAACAAGAACAACAACAACAACAACAACAACAACAACTGGTCTCCACATTCATGGACCACTGTACCCATACAGACAGACAGACACACACACACACAGAGACACAGAGACACACACCGAGACACAGAACCACACATACAGAGACAGACAGACAGACATATTTGAAGCATCACCTCCTGGAGGGAGGGAAGTAGATCGTAAGACTCATGAAGCAAATAACCTTAAGAATCTAGGAAAACCGGAGTTTGCAAGATTAGGCCCTCAGCAGAGTCATATGAACAGTAAACAGTCTCTAGGAACAGGAGAGTGACCAATTGATCTGCCTGCAAGTCACACAGGAAGCTCCACGGATGCAGCTTTCATGAGTCGTCTGTCACTCTGGGGCAGATTTTTCATCTACCTGTGCAAGACAACCTAACGAGTGTTCATTCTATTGATTCTAATCCTCCAGAGAAACTTTATTAATGAGTTTCGAAAAACATTCTGAAATAGTTGTAAGCCATCCCAATCAAGTCAATATTCAACCAGAGAAAAAGGACAAGACAAAAGAAAGTCTCTTGCAGCGCAAACATCAGTGTGTCCTGATTTTTTTTTATATTGTGGTAGATAATCACAGACTTGTTTTCATGTAAAATTATGACAAATGCGTTTTCCAAATAAGTCTGTGCTGTTTAGAATCATGTGAGCACAGATATCAAAGACATTTATCTTTTTAAAACTCCCATTTACCAGGAAAGACTGTCTGTCTGCGTAATGGAAATCATCACTCCATAATTTTTCCATGTTTAAAAGAGGGATTATTTGTCAAATATCAGAGGAAGTAGAAGTGAATATTTCTCCTCTGCTCAGTACTATTATAAATACAGAGTCAAAAAAATGGGCTATTGCCTATAATCATAGTTATCTTCCTTAAAACTGTATTTCTTTTCATATAAAACATATCAATTGAGCATCCTTTGGCTATATACCCAAAAGTGGTATTATTGGGTCTTGAGGAAGGTTGTTTCCTAATCTTCTGAGAAATCGCCACACTGACGTCCAAAGGGGCATTCCCATCAGCAATCCAGAAGTATTATCTTTTCCCCACAACCTCTCAAACATAAGTTGTCATCAGTGTTTTTGATCTTGGACATTCTTACAGGTGTAATATGGAATCTCAGAGTTGTTTTGATTTGCATTTCTCTGATGACTAAGGATGTTGAACATTTCCTTAAGCGTCTTTCAGCCATTTTAGATTCCTCTATTGAGAGTTCTCTGTTTAGGTCTGTACTCCATTTTTTTTATTGGATTATTTGTTCTTTTGATGACCAATTTCTTGAGTTCTTTGTGTATTTTGGAGATCAGACCTCTGTCTGATGTGGGGTTAGTGAAGATCTTTTCCCATTCTGTAAGCTGTCATTTTGTCTTATTGACTGTGTCCTTTGCTTTACAGAAGCTTTTCAGTTTCAGGAGGTCCCATTTATTAATTGTTTCAATGTCTGTGCTGTTGGGGTTCTATTTAGGAAGTGGTCTCCTGTGCCAATGCATTCAAGTGTACTTCCCACCTTTTCTTCTATAAGGTTCAGTGTGGCTGTATTTGTATTGAGGTATTTGATCCATTTGGACTGAGTTTTGTGGATAAGGAAAATGTGGTACATTACACAATAGAGTACTACACAGCAGAAAAAGTAATAACATCTTGAATTTTTCAGGCAAATGAATGGAGATAGAAAACATCATTTTGAGTGAGGTAATCCAGACACAGAAAGACAATTATCACATGTACTCATTAATAAGTGGTTTTTAAACATAAAGCAAAGAAAACCAGCCCACAAATCACAATCCCAGAGAACTCAGACAACAATGAGGACACTAAGAGAGACATACATAGATCTAATCTACATGGGAAGTAGAAAAAGACAAGATCTCCTGAGTAAATTGGGAGCATGGGGACTTTGTGGCAGGGTTGAAGGGGAGGGGAGAAGCCGGGAGGGGAGCAGAGAAAAATGTAGAGGTCAATAAAAAATCAATTAAAAAAAATAAGGAACTTTTATTTAAAACATATTAATTGTTAATATTTATAGAATACAATGTGGAATAGAGCATATAAAAATCATATCAGGGAAGTTGCCATTTTTATCAACTCCAACACCTAGTATGTCTTTTTGTTGGAAACATTCTCAATCCACTCTAAACTATTTTAAATACTGAATTAGATGCTGTCAACCATAGTTGATTTTTTGGTCCAACTTCACACCTGCCTATGAGCCAACCTCTCTCTACCCCCTTGTTCCATGTGCTTGCAGGGTTCTGATGACCTTTTGTCTCACTAACGTCGCAGCTTGTTCTCTAGCTCTAGTGACTCAACAGCTGTTCTCTCTCTCGTAACCGACTCCTATTCCCACTCCTTTGCTCTGGATATCCAGGGTAGCTGCATCTTACAGCCCTACTCTCAGCTACTTTAGATATAAGGTACAATTTTGCTGTATTTCCTAAAATGTTTCATTGATAACTTTACAGTTGTGGCTATTATATCCAGTTATTTACATAATTTCTATGGATACCGAATCAGGTTCTCATGCTTATATGGCAAGCATTTTATGGACTGAACCATCTTCACAGCTTCTGTGCAAAATGTTTAACTATGAAATGCTTTACAGCAATCTTGGGTGTTATTCTTAAAACAAACATGATGGTGTAACCTGCCTTCACTTGGAACTCTGCATTGACATTTAAAGTCCTTCTTAGGGATGACTCAGCTCTCTAAAGCTTTCATGCGTCTTTCTCCATTTGTCTCCTAAATCCTCTCCTGCTCAGTTTACTCTGAACACCCTGATTTTCTCTTTATAAACCTTGCCAACCATAGTGCCTTTAACTGTTATTATCAATTTTTAATAATAAAATTCCTGCCAATATATAACACTGTGGAGTACTATATATAAATTTGTTGTCTGCGTATTTAAGAACAGTGTGGTACATGTCCAAAAAAGAAGTGAATCACTTCTTTATCACCTCTGATGTAATGTAAACAAATGCTATCCTTTTGAAGGTCACAATTTTCATCCTTAATCAATATGGTGAACTTTCCCTAAAAATGATCTATTGTACAAAAGAGGACAAAGTGGATTTCTGTTGTGGAATATTTAACTATGCAGAAATGTGTTACACTTGTTTATGCTATGGAGTATTATTTTAACTGTGTAAAGGTGTATTATATTTGTATATGCTACATTTATTTAACAATGTAAGGATGTATGTTTAATTATGTAAAGATATGTTGCATTTGTTTCACCTTGCCTACCTAAGGCACTTGATTGGTTTAATAAAAAGCTGAATGGCCAATGGCTGGGCAGAAGAGGGACAGGCTGGCTTAGTGGTCAGAGAGAACAATTAGAAGAACAAGAGAACAGCAACAAGAAGAAGATAAAGAAGGAGGAGGAGAGAGCAGGGAGGAAGAGAGACATGTGTGGTGATTTAACAAATAAAGCTTGCCTTAAGATCAGAGTGTGGAGCTAGCCATTAGTCAGTCATAGAGACCAGACAGTGGTGGCATACACCTTTAATCCCAATACTTGTGAGACACATGCCTTTAATCCCAGCCCTAGGGAGGTGGAGACAGGAAGGGATATGGCTGGGTAGAGAGAAGAATAAAAGGACGGAAGAGATAGGGTACGCCTTTCAGTCAGAGGATTCCTAGGGACAGGATTGCCCTTTTGGTCAGATGATTTGGTAGACATAAGACTAGTGGCTGGCTGTTCTGCTTCTCTGATTTTCCAGCATTTACTCTGATACCTAACTCTGGGTTTTTGTTGTTGAGGCCAGTTAGAATTCATGTTCCAGACACCCGGGATCAGGTAGCTAGGCAGGTGCCAGCCAGCCAGACATGGAAGAGGCAGGAAACATAGGACGTACAAGAAGAAAAGGTAAAAAGCCCCGAGGCAAAAGGTAGATGAAGAGAAATGGGTTGAATTAAAAGCGCTCGTCAGAAATGAGCCTAAGGTCGGCTGAGCATTCACGACTAATAAGTCACTGTGTCAAGACTTGGGAGCTGGTTGATGACCTAAAAGAAAGCCTGTTACAGATTCTGCATTGCACAGAATGAATAAGACAGATTCCATGGTAACTTCAGTGATATAAGAAGGGCAGGGAATGGAAGATTGCATTGGCTCAAAACCATGTGGAGAAAACCTCTAGAACAGTACCAATGCAGACAAGAAGTGACAAGAGGGAGGCCTGTAACACCTGGAATATTAAGTAATGAGGTGAAATTAGCTCAGGGGAAGAAACGGAAAGAGCATCATGTAGCTATCATCCAGAGATGAAGCCACTAGAATGAAGCTGAGAAAAGCTGGTGCGTACAGCATCAATGAAGAGATGGGAAATAACTCGTGTTCTACAGCAAGGCTGTGCAGCCCGGCAAACCCAGGGAAGCATCACTTATTGGAACCAGAAGCCTGTTGAGCATCTAACGCTCATCCCACAAACCCTAGAGTCCCTTACATCATCAAGGAGGGGATCCTGGCAACCAGTAAGTGTCCAGTACTTCAGCATGGAGCACAGAGCTCAAGCTGGTGGTACACAGATGTGAATACAAAAACTTTGCGTACTTTTACTTCACGTGAGGGAATAAGTTAATTGATTTCTTCAAATTCTTTTATTCCAGGCAAGCAAGAAGTCCCATCTTTATTAGATTAGAAACATGTTTTCCTTCTTAGCTTTTGTATCTACCATTTACAATTGGTGGGTTGAAAAGGGAGAACTGACCAAGTTGTGCTGACCTGTAACCATCTTGATGATTTTATACTGCTACTTTATGATGAATTTATGTTGTTTTCATCCAATCAAAAGTTTAAGACACATGGATGAGTCAATAAGATATTAAACACATTTGCTACACATGATAATTTTCCCTAAAAGCCCAGTGGCCTGATTTGCTCCGAGTGGTCAGTTACATTAAAGGGCATTATCCAAACCACATTTGAAAGCACTTTAAGTCTTTTGGTATAATTAGCATTTCAATTGATATGTGTGAACGTCATCAGCTGGAAAAGAGGATGAAAGTCAGATGTTTTTCCTAAGGAAAATATAAACAGTTTCTTAGGGAGAAATTATTGCCGTGCATAGATGCCCAAGAAGGGTCTGGCTCATGGGATACCACTCTTTCAGAAGCTCTTTTTCACATTTCCTGAAACAGTATCTGTATTTGTACTTTTGTGAACTACACCTCTGTGTCTGCAGGAAGTCAAAAGTAACTTTATGGCCTGCTGTTCTGCATTTATTATATGGATAAGGAAGTAGAATTGACAGCAATAAGGCAATGTGCTGACTGATTTTTCCGCCTATCTTTCCTCGGTTAATGTGAATCTTGATTTTAGTACTTTCACTTTCCCTTAGTCTATTACAGGACGTGTCAGTGGTCTGTTTCTTGTATTAGAAGTGACAATACAGATGCAACCGGACCACCACCATACACTCCTTAAAAAATCATTAACTCCGTCTTCCATAGGTGTGAGTTACCTGCATCTACCACCTCTGTCAGCCCCCAGCTTCTTAAGCAGTTTACATGAATACTTATATAACCACCCAGCCCTAAACAGAAGAGGAAGGAAAAACTCAGTATGCTTTAATTTTGCTTTATAAAACTTCATTTTGACCACAACAATATTTAAGTTCTATTAAAGGTAAATTTCTGGTCCTGAGGATGAGATCTTTGACCTGGTTGAGACCTATCATTCCAGCTAAACAGAGTCAATGAATGACCTGCATAAGGTACCACCATAGGAAGGCAGGCTCACCTTTAAGCCGTAATACAGAGATACGTGGAATAATTATCCTTTTAATGAGATAATGTAGTTTTTCTTCCCAGAATCCCTGCCTTCTAGTGCATGCAACACCAAGATAAAGGGGTGGTGTTGATGGTGTTTGACCTGTTGCTGTGTAGAGGGAAAAAATGATTACAAATTGCTCTGACTTGTGTCTGCTCTTCCAAACCCAATTGCAATGACCTCGCAGAGCCGCCATTTGTATTCGAGTTGGCAGCCATCAAGCTGAAGGGTATGATGCACACCAGTATTTCAAAACCTAAGTATTCTTTGTCCAGTTTGCTCAAATCTATACCTACTTTGTTTTTGCTTCAACTGATAGCCTCCTCTTCAAGTGTTTGGTTTTTATCTCCTATAAAGCAGAGAAAGGGATACCATAGTTTTATCTCCATCCACAGAAAGTGTTTTCTCACTTTAAAAATGCCTCTAAAGGTTGTTAACTGTATATCTTCAATTGTATGGGGATTTATTCCCCCAAACTTTATAACTGTAGTATATGTAAGCTTTTACTCTTAACCTCATGGTGTCCAGAGCAAGATCATGTATTCTAGAAAGATTTGGGGCCATCAGATGAAGAATTAGTAAGTTTTAGATGAGTTCATTAGGACTCACTGGCTACTTGCTTAGTACATTGCCTCCATCAAGAATGAGCATTGTGTTAAGCAAGGTTATCTTGATAGCTGAACAAAGGTAACTCTGAGGATTTTCTTAGCCAATATAAGGATTAGACATATTAATTACTGATTTATAATGTAAAGTTAAGAATCTGAGTGCCCTTGAAGGCATCTGGTGCCAAGCTGATCAGTATTGCTTCGACATGATTACTGTTTTACAGTTTCCTGATACACAGTCTTGAGTTTACATAAGTGATAGGGTAGAAAATCTTCATGCCTTCAACTTTTACTTGGATTCCACTAAAATGGAGATAATCTATAAATGTTTGCATTTTTACAATAGGGAAGAAAAGTGCATTTTTACCTATGATATGATCTTAAGGATAGAACCAGCAATGACTCTATTCCTCCTCTTCAGCAAGATCCTTGAATTTTATGGATGTAATATAAACATATCCTAGAAGATTGCATTATTTAAATTATTGTCCTGTGGTATCAATGGAAGGACATACTCAGAAGGGGTCCTTTTTACTGGCTGATCTTGATTATGTTGGTTATTTGCTTCATGATGATATTTCCATACATGTATGTTTTTACTGTATTCACCCTTTCTTCTCCCCTCCTCGCTCATCCCCTTCTTCCTAGCCAGTCCTCCTTCTATTTTTGAATATTTTTATTTGGATGTAGTTAGTTCGCTGCTGTGAGCCTATGAGTACACAATGTTGGGTGGAAGACAGCAGCCTCTAACTCTGATCGCCTTGTATTACCTGACTCTGAGCTGACATAGATGTAGTATTTATGGCTGGACATGCAACAATCATTTATTTGCAGAATTTTGGCCAGTTATGGTTCTCTGTGGTTATTCTGACCTACTGCAAAAAGAAGCGTCTCTGATCAAGGCTGAGAGAGCCTCTCAGATCCACGGGTACAAGCGTGTTTGTAAAGCTATCTCATCACGTCATCTTGATGGCAGCAGAAAAACAACAGCAGCAGCTTCCTCAGTAAGACACAGGACTAGGTTTACACTACACTACCAGACACTAATGCTCTCACTTGGATCACTCCTCACGTCTAATCAGAAAGGATTAAGTTACTCCATAACATGCATACACTATTATACCAATGAGCACATCACACTTGGCCAGCATAGCACACAGGAGCTCCAACTAGGTAACTTTGTTGATGGCTTTTCTCCCTCATTAGCCTGTGTGGTTTGTGGGCCTTCACGGCTCTGATCTTAACCATTCCTCTAGCATGTGGTCATTTAGTAACCTATTGCTTCTAGGAACAGCTTTCTCCACTCAGGCAAGAGACTTCCATTCACACTCTAATTTTCCTTTACATTTTAGTTTTTAACTAGTTTACAAATGTAATTTTTTTCCTGCATCACTAGTTTTGGTAGACCTTTTACCCATCCCTCCTCTCCCTGGTCACCCAACCCTGCCATCTTCACTTAAACCTGTAGGAGAAAGAAAAATAAAGTCATAGAACAAATTTTTCAGTTAAAATGTGAAACAGCCATTTGGGTATGAACACTGAAAGTTTCGATGCACTAAGGAAAAGGTTATACTGTCTAGAGGCTTTATTTGCTCCTCACTTTACTTCTTCTCTATTTTCAATATGACAGCCGTTTGTTGATTTTTTCAAATTATATTTCCACACCCAGAGATGTGAATGGCAATACACATTTAGTAAAATACTGTGTCCATGTCAGGCCTGCAGTTTCTACAGTCAGGGCACTAATTCTGACATTTACAAGTCTTGGAATCTTTGTGAGTTTGTGCAACTATATCAGATGTGTCTCAGTTTTCTTATCTTTAAAATGGGAGTAGGTTGAATCAGCCCTTGCATGTCTTGCAGTAAGTACTCACAATTAATAAATTAGCTCTGATTACCCCCTTCATCGAAGGCATTTTATATACAAAACCATGCCAAAAAGAAATCAGAGCTATCTGTATAAACTGGAATGTTTGCAGCTTAGAAGTATAGCTTAAAAAACAAAGGACACTTTCATTTTGCTATTTGCATTCAACAATTGTTTATCATTCAAATGGTATTGATGCAAAGCATGCCTACGGATGTTTTATTTTCAGATGCGAGTCACTCTGTCCTGTGGAATGTGACAACGTGGCTTCCTGCAAAATGTTAGCGTGATGAAGAATTCGAGTCCAGGTACTAAGTGATGCTTTCTGAAGAGCTGGTTCTTTCCTGCAGCACATCTTTTGAGTAGAGAGGTGTGAATGGTCCTGAAACTCCTGCAGTGTGATAATCACCAGGAGTGGACTGCTTCAACATCTTGGTGTTTCGATTTCTTGATAAATCAATCTCCAGACTCGTCTCATTCACTGAGCGAGGCTACTTACCTGTTCAAAGTACATCACTTTTGTCCACCAGTTTTCATATTGACTTCCTGTCAGGGTTCCCATTGATTTTAAAGTTTTATCGTGGACATTTAAAGCACTTAATGGCCTGATACCTTCTTATATTAATGATTTGCTTATCCCCACAGGACAAGAATAAATTTTGAGATCTTCTGCTGCTAGCAGGATGTCAGTCTTAAATGTCTTGAGAATTAGAGTGGAAGGGCTTTTTGCTTTGTGTTCATTTATTTCTGAGATCAGATAAGGCATCAGAAAGAAAATGGCACATATCTTCGAAAGGTCAGCAGGGCACATTGGGAAATATGATATATCAAGACCTTTGGTTTGTCAAATTAATGCATCTTCTCAAATTCTTGAATAATGTTTGCAATGTACCAAATTAAATTATCAGATTTCTCAAAAATGTTATGATGGAAGACTAAATCTATGAAATCTAGAAATTACTAAAATAGCATTTTATATCTAGACCCTTAGAAAGTAAACGTTAATTTTTACATTAAACTAATAAACATAAAAATACAGTTATCCAAGCAGTGGCTTTAAGACCCTGGACACAAGCTTTATTATATGGACAGAAAGGACATTTTTCTTTTTTCTTTTTTATGACTAATAAAATTATAACATAATTCTTAAGGTCAGTTTCTCACAGTGTTATTTTATATTTTTAGATATTTATGGTAAATTTTATGAGTTGAGATTAATGATAATATATCATTAAACATGGGTAGTCTTTTGGAATTTAGTATTTAATTATAAAAACTTGTTTAGATTGCTTGGTTAATGTTATATAGTTAATGACCAAAGCAGTCCCATTGTTTGAGAAGGGATTAACTGGGGCTGGAGAGATGGATCAGTGGTTAAGAAAACTGACTGCTATTCCGGAGGTCCCGAGTTCAATTCCCAGCAACCATATAATGGCTCACACACATCTATAATGAGATCTAAGATCCGGTGCCCAGAACACTGTATACATAATAAATAAATTTAAAAAAGAGAAGGGATTAAATTCTTTAAAGTATTAAAGCATAATGTAAAAATAGATTGGTTGCTATCTGGGGTACTCTATTAAAAGAATTTTAGTATGTGATACAGACATGTCAGTTTTGTATGTCCTATTCATCTATCTATCTATCTATCTATCTATCTATCTATCTATCTATCCAGTCATCTCCCTGTCTACCATCCGTTGGTCCATTCACCAGTCCGTCCTGCCTAGGTACTATTCATGCACATATATATTACTTTATTTCAGTCTTACCTACCATGTTGAAAAATTAACATTTTACTCTTAAAAATGGATTATACAGAAAATGTACTGCAAATAATATAAGGTATAAAAGAGTATTTTCAAAATGTTGATTGTTAGAAAAGTAACCGATAAGCCTAATCTTACAGAATTTTATTCTGTTAATGACTGTCATCATGAAAATTTTCCAAAGTGAATTCAGAATGACTCTTTGCCACTCTGTCATCTTGCTCATTTCTTCCTCTAGCAGTACAATGGGATTTCTCCTAGTACATAGAAAAGTAAGGAAACTCTTACGTTATATGATATGGTAAAAATCAAATAAAATATTTTTTCTAGGATGTTAGATCTGTGAGTTAAGGCAATTTTTGTATTATATGCATGTGCATTTGTTCATGTTCATGTGTGTACATGTGCATGTGGATGCTGGAGGCTTATGTTGGGTGACTTTATCTACACGATCTATCTTTACTTAAGATGTTTTTACTGTTAAACTTGTTCTTGGCATCTTATACCTAAGTATAATGTATTCTGATTGTTCCCACCTTCGTTTGTCTCCCTTCCCCTACTTCAACCCCCTCTTCTCCTCACAAATCTTTTTTATTATATTCACATGTTTTTGTTTTGACTAGAATATCTAGCCAGCGAGCTCCAGGGATACTCCTGTATCTGCTTCCCCAGCACTAGGATTAATGAATTCCTAACAAAAAGGCAAGCTCCCTAATCTGCATGTAATTCATGTAAATCTGGTTACATGGGCACCACGTGGATACGGCTTATAGGAGAGTGAAGAGAAGCAAGAAAAAAAGTCATGTTCACCCTCTAGTTTTCTCCCCCTGACTGAGAACACAGATAGAAACATTTTAAGCTGCTGAATGTTTTATTTCTTTAAGTCCCTCCTTGGCAGTGGCAGGTACCTGGATTTTTTGTCGGTGCTCAGGATTCGAATTTAGATCTTCATGACTGAGTTATCTACCCAATCCCTCAGTCTTTGCTGACAAGTCAAACCAAAATAAGAAAGATGGGAGAAAAAATATATTGTGAAATGTTTTATTTATTCTAAAGATATTATTTCTTACATGGTGACACAAGCCTTTAATCCCAGCACTTGGGAGGCAGAGGCAGGTGGATCTCTGCAAATTCAAGCCATCCAGGCCTACAGAGCCAGTTCCAGGACAGACTCCGAAACTCCAAAGCTACTGAAAAACCCTGTCTCAAAAAAGGGTACTATTTCTTGATTATCTTCCCATTATAAAAAAATCAACCTTTGCTAAAGAAGAAATGCTAATAAGCTTATTAAATTAGTAATCAAAGGAAAGCAGAAAATGCACTAAAATATAAGAAATGCCACTTTTAGTTCTACTTTCAGAAGAAAAGAAATGTTACAGGAATTCAGGACAAGGCAAGACTCCTAATTATTAAGCAATGTCTATAAATTTGGTTGCATGAATGCCATAAATTAGGGGAGAAGATAAAAATAAAAAAATAGTTTTTAAAACAAAATTAGCTATCTCATTCCTTTGAATTTCTGAGTAATCTTTTGAGGGAAAACTTCTCTACACTTGGTAGTACTAGAGGTATACAGCATGAGAAATGCTGTGGGGACCGTGGTAAAATCTTATGTTGCTTTTTCTTCTTCTGGATAAGGAATGAGGGAAAGCTTTTAGAAGAAGTTTCTGGATCTTCTTGCTGAATTCTTTTAAAGTTGGTGTCGTTAGGCTTGAGGAATGTTTTCCTGGGAGCGAGAAGATGCCTATTTGAGTCTTACAACTTATTGAAGGTGTAATTAGTGGGCACTAAACTATGTATACTTATAGAGAATGTACTTTAACACACGTGTAAAGCTGTAAGTTCACTATCACAAAAATAAATGTAATACTACTTGGAAGTGATACAGTCCAAAATGATACAGTTTAGATCAGTGGTTCTCAACCTGTGGGTTGTGACCCCTTTAGGGATGGAACCACCCTTTCACAGAGTTCACATATCAGATATCCTGCATATCAAATATTTAAATCATGATTCAAAACCGTAGAAAAATTGTAGTATTGAAGTAGCAATGAAATAATTTTATGATTGGGGTCACCATACCATGAGGAACTGTATTAAAGTGTTGCTGCGTTAGGGAGGCTGAGAACCACTGGTTTTGACTTTTAATTATTTTTCACTGATATTAATATTCCATTTTGTGATTAAAATATTTGTGTGTATTATGAAATCTATATTCATATGTTGGCCATGCTTGGGATGATTGCACTTGGGGACTATTAAAATATAAACATTTATGAACACTTGTATACAGTTCTTCCATTTCCTGTGTGCATATACATAAGACTGTGGTAGTGGTGACATATGGTAGATATGTATTTGAACATTTTATGATAGCTGTCATACTTATTGAGTTTTGTTTTAGACCATAAAATTTCTTATTTCTTGGTAAATATTTTAAAGTACTTTAACTTTCCTTGGGTGAACCATTGAAGAGACACCAAGTGGGTAAATTTCCTGGGAACAAAATTCAGGTTTTCTATATTACTGATATTAATCTTCGTGAATACTTAGTATGATAATAATTGAGAGAACAGACTGATATTTTCTACAGTAATTATGGATATGTCATTTCTGTCAGATTTTTTTCTCAAGTATATTATTGTAACATTTACATGCTTAGAATAGTGATATCCTCTGGATTCATGAAAGTTTTGGGTTTATATACTGTATTGGACTGCATTTTCTTTGTCTCAAATTAATGCCAATGATCTAGACTGTTAATTCAACATAATATGGCAGTGCTGTGGGACAATGGTTTTACCTTGTAAACATTTGTTTCTTGTGATTGTTTAATAAAATACTGATTGGCCAGTAGCCAGGCAGGAAGTAGAGGCAGGGCAATGAGAATAGGAGAATTCTGGGAAGAGGATTCTACAGGCTGCAGTCCTGATCCACACAGAGCAAGCAAGATATGACTACCTTGCCAAAAAAGGCACTGAGTCACGTAGCTAACAGAGACAAGAATAATGGGCTAATATACATTATAAGAGTAAATAAGAAGCCTGAGCTAATGGGCTAGTCAGTTTATAACTAAGACCTCTGTGTGATTTCTTTGAGACTTAATGGCTGCAGAACCAGGCAGGACAGAAAACCTGGGTCAACATGACAGGTTTTTGTTTGTTCGTTTTTTTTTTTGTTTGTTGTTGTTTTTTTTAATCATCATCTTACTGTCTTAATTTACTTCTGCTTCCTGTGACAAAATATCCTGATAAAAACAAGAAAATTACTTATTTTGGTTTGTAGTTCCAAGGTACGACATCAAGGCAGGGAAATTGTGATGGCAGAAGCCCAATGGAACTGATCACATCGAATGTATGTGCAGGAGGCAGGCAGTAATGAACCTGTGCCTACTCAGCCCTTTTTCTCCCATGACACAGTCCATATCTTCAGGCAAGCATTAGTGCTTACTATAATGGGTAAGGTTTCCCATTCCAGTTAAAACAATCAAAATAATCTCCCACAGGATGTGCAGAGATCCATCTCTAGTGTCATTCTAGAGTCTGTAAGGTTAGCAACACTGACCATCACTCTTAGTTCCAGTGTAGTGACATATTCATCACATATTTAATTAGCAAATATTTAGATGAACTAATCTTTATTAATTGATAGCATTTATATTTAATATGATTAGGATTATATTTAATATGATTAGGAAAATAATGGTTTAGGTCAGATATGTGGCCATTTTCTCAAATCTATTTTTTGGTGTGTATATGTGTGTTTCTGTTGCTTCAGACTGGATACCACTGATAAATCTATTTTGTAGTATTTGTTGGAATGGCCATCCTTCCACTGGTTGCTTTTGTGTTATCACAAACACCCATCTGCTTTTGTTAGATGCTAGATTAAGGTTTAACACTTGTTCTAATAAACCCCACCATTCTCTAAATGGTCAGTTTAGAAAATTTGGGCCCTAGAATTTATAATTTAGGGTTTAACATTCTATATCTCTAAGTCTTTCTCCATCTATTTTGTCTGTTGTTTCCACTGTTTCTGAGCATGTGGTAAAGGGGGTGATCAGGCTGCTCTCCTTCATGCAGTCAGGAGTCAGAGAGGCACAACGTGACTGGAGACATTGTCTGAGATTTTAGGACAGGTCAATAGTTATCCTCTCCCTCCTAAACGCCCATTCAACATGAACTCATCAGTGATGAAGTTATCATCCTCAGTATCCAACCATGTCTCAAAGTCTATTAACTGGCAACCAAGCCTTTTGCACGAGAGTTTAAGTATACCAACAAGAGTAGCATGTCTATTGGGAACTCAGTTCCTTTAGAGTTCATTTTCTCTCACTCACTCTCGTCTTTTTCTGTGCACGTGAAACTTTATTTTTCTACTAGATTCAATAAGTACTGTAAACATTTACCACCTAATGGAACACAGAACTACAAGATTTTCACTGACATCTTTGTTTTCTCTATTATGCTGTTACTTATTGAGGATGAGAATATGAATTTCTTTTGCATTGTTTTTTTATCGAAAGCCTCATAAAAACAATGGGGAATTCTGAATGAGGACTAATCCAGACAGGGCATGGTGCACAGCAAAGGAATACACACTTTACTCCATGGCCAGGGCCTCTTCTTTGATGGCCACAAGTTTTTGATACACCTAGTATTCATCTTTTTAAGTTCCACACATAAAATTCTCCCTTCCTTTCTGCTTTATTTTCTGGTACTTCATAGTAAACATGTATGACTTCTTAGAGATTCGAATGCTTACAATATGATGTGAACCTTATCATTTTCTATAATGTATCCATAACCCTTCTGCTTCTAGATACTTCTCACCAAGTTTAAATACTTGGAACTCTTTGTTAATCCAGAACTATAGTTCAGTTTCACAATGTAGAATTTGATTGTTTTCTCTAAGCAGAGCAATAACAGAGGGCACAAGCATATTACTAGATGAACAAGGTAGAGCTTCAATGAAAATACTGCATGTTCTGACAACTTTCACATTTCTATATCATTTTAAAACAAGGTCGTGAAGGACACCCAACACAATGTGAGCAACCCAAAGCCTAGGAATCATCTAAGATTGATGATCCTCAGATCAATAGAAAGCTGGCTCAAGGATCATGTCATTGGGAGAATGGTGAGAAGAGAAAGCTGGAGAGCTCTTCATGAGATTTGTGTTTGAAGATCAATTTAATATTGCTCATGAAGTGTCAAGATAATTTAGTATTTTTAAGGATAATTCAATGGCCTTAGTCATGTTCAAAAACTGACCAAAGTATTTCGAGATACTCTTGATTAAGGTGATCTTGAAGAAGGGGGTATTTTCTTGCTGGAACTTGAAGGAGAGGGAAGATTTTGAACATATAACATTTTAATTTATGTTTTGACAATTTCATCTATGCCCATAAAGTATTTTGATCATTTTTGCTACCTACTCCTTCCCAGATTCACCCTGCCTGCCCTCATACCTTCAGGTTATCATTTGGTTTCCATTGCCCACTGAGTCTAATTTGTGCAACTCATGGATGTGGGGCTATCTGGTGAAGCATGGTGGACCTAGCAGGGAGATTTACCCTTAAAGAAAACTGATTCTCCTGCCTCCAGAAGCTATCATGGGTCAATAACTCCTTACTCAGAGGTGGGGCCTAGAAACCTTTTCCTCTTCTATGATGGAGGGTTGACTGACTTCATCTGGTGCAGGTTTCTTGCAGTGAGGTCATGAATAAAGTAGTCCAGTCTTGCACAGATGGCACTGGCTCAGCCCAGTCCTCTCTGGCCTTTGCTCCTTACAACCGTTCTGCTTCCTCTTCCACAGTGGTCGCTCAGTCTCACCAGGGTGACTGTGCTATCGATGTAGGGAAAGCAGTGAGTTCTTCAGGATGTAGGATTATTTCTAGCTTGACTTCTCATTTACCCAACAGAAAATGCATCTTACTTTCAGCAATAAGAAGCCAGAATCTGACACAGAGCCTCTCACAGCTCAACTGTTTCTTTCCTGACATTTCAAGAGCCAAAGACAGTGAGTCTTTGAACTATCTCGGTTATAAATGTTAAACTCAGAACACATTCCACAGATCTAGATGAAAATATGTTTACATGATATGTTGGCAGGATATAAATTTCGTCTTCAGTGTTTTAGGTGCTGAATTTAAATTCATCAAAGCAAATGTTATACATTTAACTATTTTAATCACCACTAAAGCATTTCATGGCATAAGCGAAAATCCGTAATGTGTTTATTTTAAAAAGTGGAAGCAATTTGGGCATGCTATTAGCCTGTGTAAGGTATCTAGAGGCTATTCCACATGGATTTTATGGGGCTTATGCCTTGGGCATTTTTGTAACTAAAAATTCAGTTTTATCTTTCACAGTTTTGTGTTTAAAAGACAACTAAATGACTCTTACATGAGAAGCCACTGGAGTTGAAATCTTTAACATCAATCACTTTAAAAGTAAGGTTGTATCTGGTAAAAGATTTATCAAGGGATGTTTATAACTTTCTTGAATTTTTAAAAAAGTTTAATAAAGTCTTTTGTTTACAACACTTTTCCGTTGCTTCATTCCTGCTCATTTCATATCTTATGGTTGCTGTTTTATATGGAAAAGCCTCCTTAAAGAATGTCCTTAATAAAATGTAAGCCTGCATGTCAAGTCAATGAATAATAGTGAATTTTCTTCCTGAAAATGCATTATTTCTGAAGTGCATCTACATTTATAATATCATGTCTCATTGGTATATGGAGTTCCTTGCCAAATAGAAAAGCACACACAGGTGTAAGACCTGAGATTTATGTGTAGTTTATAGTATAGTCTGATGCACAGTGCCTTGGGGAAAGGAACTGCTCTTATATCTTCTAATTTCAGCATTAAATTTATTTCATAATGCATCCTGAATAATCTTACAATTCAGAAAAAAATAAATGTGCCCTTTGAGGAAACACAGTCTCATTTATCAATGTTGGCTTCTGAAAATATATGGAGTTTGGGGCTGAAATTACCACTTCCCAAACTGGGTTGTGTTGAGACACTGGTCTTCAAAGTGGAGTTAATGGAACACCTGCTTCAGTCAGTAAATTTGATCAAAACACAAATGTCTGGGCTCATTGCAGAAGCTTAATTGGAGGCCAGTGTGGTAGCTTAATCGGAGGCCATGGTGGAAGTCTTGTACTTTGTGTTTGATTAAGCTCTCTGGGTAAAGACAAGACATGAACCAACTCCCTGATTTATTTTCACATCAAATAACAGTTTCACTTAGAAGTACGAATACCTGTGATTTCATATGAAGATGCTAGGAAATCGTGCTATGGACGGTACCTTGGGTATTTAGAATTGCAAGCTCACAGTGAAGAGGAGACTGTATTCCTTACACTTTAGAAGTGATAGCCAATGTCATGCTGGCTACACTTTCACATGAGAAGATACTTAGTTTATAGATGTCGTCAGGGGTATTCAATAACTTAACCAAAGTTACACAGGTATGAATCAGAAAATTAAAAATTGAGTAAAGTTACTTCAAACTATTAGCAGTCTCCAGGGCTGAAGCTTGAATAAGGCAGCAAGAGAGGTGGAAGAAATGATCATAGTTGGACACAGATCCATTCTAGATGATCTCTGTCTGCTTTTCATTTGCTAGAACGCCTTGACAGTTTCAGTTCAGATGAAGACAAAGAAGCTAAGCCATTTATAATACGTATTGACTCATGGATTTACATGTCTGCTGTTCAGTGACTTCCACGTTAGATGTCCATAGAGGGCCGTACATGGCGTGAAAAGAGCATGTTCAGTGTCTTCTCCCACGGAACTCACAGACTAAACAAGTGCAGAAGTCAATGTACATCAGAACTTACCTAAGTGTCACATGAGAAAGTCAGGAGAGAACCCTACATTAGTTTCAACATAAAAAGAGGTGAGAGAGACAAGTGAATTTCAAACCACTGACTAAGACATCAGAGTGGAGAGTGGTCATGATAACATTTCACAGAGGAAGTAGTGAAAAGGGATGAGATAAAAGCATGACTCTAGGGAATTTGAAGACCAGTGTGGCCAGCAAGGAGAAGAGACAAAATGATATCATACAACATTTGTAGCCAACAGCCAGCTCTTTGATCTTAAGGGATCATCATCCTAGGTTAAAATAAAGATGAATAAATATGAGGGAGTGAACTTGTATACAACTTAAAAATATTTATCTATTTATGTATGAGTGTTTTGTCTGCATGCATATCTGGTGCCCATGGACACCAGAAGAGGTCATCAGATACATCGAAACTGGAGTTACAAATGGTTCTGAGTCACTGTATGAATTAGAAATTGAATCTGGGTTCTCTGGAAGAGTAGCCTGTGCCCTTAACCTTCAGACATTATTCCAGTCCCAGAGCACAGAGGTGTGAGCATCCACACACACACACACACACACACACACACACACACACACACACACATGAACTTTATACTGTAAGGTATGGGAGAGACATAAGGGTGATACCCTGTAGAATACTTCCTAATTTTCTATTTTCAGCAACTATTTGAACAGAACAACATGCCATATGCTGAAGAACAAAGGAGCATTAAAGAAGAATGGGGAGAAAATCAGAAGAAAAACTACTTCCATTTTAATATCTGGCACTACAGGAGTTCCTGTGCGGAGAGAGTGCAAAATGAGAAAGAAAACTCCAAAGGTGAAGAAATACAGAAGGAGAGAATTAGTAACATGGAAAACCAAAAGGGTAGGGGACAATCAGCAGACTGATGATGCCATAGAGGCCCAGAAAAAGAAGGCTCCAAGCATGGGCTGATGGTTTATGGTAAAATGTGTATCAGAGAGCACTGGTAAGAATGAAGGCTGTTCTCCACATGGTCAAAAACAATGGACTGTTTCCATCTTAATTCATAGTTCAACGTCTTGAAGGAGAAGCAGGCTAAGAGTAGAGATGAGTAAACAAAGGAGGTAACATTTTGGAGACAGAATGTGTTAGCATCTATTCATGTAACAATGTAACAAAAAGTGAGAGTGATGAGTTTGGAAGACGAGGAAAGAGAAAGTCAAGGTCTTCAGAAAATAAGGGCAGGTAGAGGACCACTGGTAATAAGATGCCTTCCTAACAGGAGAGATTAATACATGAAAATAATGAGGAGTGCTCATTGATTTTGCTACATGTTAGATCTTTTTCTGATATATGTGAATAATTTTGCTATTATATATTTCTTCAATTGAGGCAACATACTATTAACTTTGTAAGGCTGACATAGTTACCAGCGCTACACATCACCTGCAAAAGGAATAAGCACCATGTTAAGTCCCAGAGATAGCAAATGTTGAAATGGCATTGACCCAGAGGGTGAACTTAATATGGGTCAGAGAGTTAATGATGGTTTGCTTCCTATTGATTACTTCCTGTCTGATCACTTCCTCCTACAAGAGGCACAAGCCAAAGTTGTGAGCTTAAAGGTAGAGGCATGGTGGTGAGAAAGACAGAGATAGATTTAAGAATAAATAAAACACTAGTTAGGAAAAATTGTAGAGCAATTTGGAGATACTGGATAGGATTCTCATGTAAAGTTATTTACATGAGTTTTGTGAGGAAAGCAATATAGATAGCACATTTCCCGGTTGCATAATATCTCATGATCTCGGAAGTACTATAGAGCCTTTTAATTTACAAGAGTATGTTCTGAATGTATTTCCAGAGTGCAAATCTGCCAATATTTTGAGTCATATGCTCCTGGTACATAGCTGACATTTCCTGTATTTTTTCCAAGACATTTAACTTTCAAAGAAAACTGTATTTTTCCTACAGCTTTATCTGTTTTTCCCATTAATCTTTATTTTCTTGAAACTATACCCATTGTTAATGGGACTAAGGAAGTTACAATCTCATGGAAATTAATGTTGATTAAAATAGATTTTCTATCATTTATATAGGAAAGACATGATCCATAATACTGGTAAAATGTAAGCAGCAGTCATGTGTAAATTGATTTCTTAAAGGGAAATGCGCTGGGTTAAGGTCACTATTTCTAACATGCATCATTCATTACCCATGCTGACAGTACACTGCCTATTTAAGGTTATCTCAAAGCCAGAAACAAATAAAGAGCTAGGCCTAAACTGGGGAGGAATGTAGTTGATTAGCATTTTTACAGGTTCTTGCTAGTAGCTAGTAAAGTTTCACTAAATGAATCCACATGGGAATGGCCTTGAATAGATAATTTTTCTACACACCTTTCATGGCAAGATCAAGGATTATGAATTTTACAGCCATAGACAGAATTAAATTTATTTTATTCCAGTCTCAGATACAAATTTATTTTTAAGTTTTATGCAAAATCGGCTGCTGTATATTATATGCAAATGTTTTTACGACTGTATTATAATTATAAAGGAGAATCAGAAATCAACATGTAAAATTTGGGAAGAGCATATCTCTTGGATACTGGAATTTATTCACACATCAGCATTCATTGTAATAAAACACAGTACTAGTATTGATGCTTGCATATTTCTATAATAAATATGGCTATTATTTTAAAATACCAAAATGTCTTGACAATAAATGCCATATAAATTATGGTCTCTAACGGATGGCTTCACACTCACGCACATGTAGGTAACACTGATTTTTGATTCAATGTTAATTAGAAAGGAAAAGGACATACATTTGTAAGAGGGAAACTGGGAAGGTTCCAGAAGGAATGTGCACTGGAGAGAGGTGCATGGGTGGATCTGATCAAAACACATGTGTACCTGTGTCAGATTCTTAAGAAATGCTACAAAAATTTTCAAAACTAAAAAAATGAAAAAAAAATCAGATAACTTTGGATCTCTCCTGACTTTGATAAAGGCTGCCAGAATGCAAGCAGAGCATAGTATTGCGGTAGAAGGAAAAAAATCTGAGGACTCTACAAATGAAACCCAAGCGAATAAAAACCAAAAGGAATAAAAAGTAAACATAAGCACAGGTCTTTCCAAGATGATGGAAGACAAGCAACAAAAACAGAGCCCAAACCAAGAAGCAAAGTGCCTGAAGTAAGTGTGTCTGCAAGTTCTGCTAAGAACTAAAAGTGAAAACCAAACACGTTGATTAACCAATAAATCCTTGGGTATGACTAGCAAGTGTCACTCATGCTACCATAAACCCTTCTCACAATGGGAAAAGATGATGAGAAACCCAGGGCCATGTGGACTTTATATCCCAATATAGAGAGAGAATAAATAATAAACACAAGGACAAGGTAAACTGTTGGAAAGTAATAAAGTTCAGGAGGAAATGAAGCAGAAAGTAGGGTAAGGAAGGATGGATGGATGGAAGGGAATAAAAACAGAGAGGGTCGTAACCCAAGCAGACTGACCACAACAGGCCCCAGAGACCAAGCAATGGAAATCCTGTGAGGCAGAAAGTGTGAATGGTGTTATATATATTAAATCCAGTTTATTCATGTTGCTCTATTGCCTTCTTAAAAGCAAAGTAAAAAGTATTATGCTATAGTGTTCAATTTATTTAAATATTATGTCATAATTACAAACAAGTATCAAAAATAACTGAATAAATTATAGTACATAAAGAGACCAGCAGAAGTCGGGCAGTGGTGGCGCACGCCTTTAAACCCAGCACTTGGGAGGCAGAGGCAGGCGGATCTCTGTGAGTTCGAGACCAGCCTGGTCTACAAGAGCTAGTTCCAGGACAGGCTTTAAAACCACAGAGAAACCCTGTCTCAAAAAAAACAAAACAAAACAAAAGAGGCCAGCAGAATATTTAATAGGGCAACCAAGCAAAAACCGGACAGACTCACCCTTCTTGATAGAGACATTCAGTATTTGGTTCAAAACTAAAGTCACACCCAATCCTATATGTCAGTATAATGTATGCTTTTAATGACAAAATATGTATTTAAATTTTCAGACAATGCAACTATTTGAGTCATTGATTCCAAATAAAATCAAGTCTTGGTACTTGACTACTTGAGAATGAGTTTCTTTTTCCTATCACTATCAGTATGACTGTAGAGAAATAAGTCATTTCTTCAAAATAATTAACCAAAATTTTGGTAATAATTAACTAAAATTAAACAAACTTTCTTCTTTTGGTGACAAACTTCCTCTACTTATTTTTTCAATGACTCAATGACACTTGGATCCTAGTCTAATGATTATGTGATAACCACATTAGAAACATTTTGGATGGCAATTAAAGATATAACATTAAAGTAATAATGTTGATTTATCATGAACACGGCTAATATACATGAGTTCCTGAGAAGGGGCATTCCAAATAATGATGACTGAAGGGCATCAATGGTTTTTATTGAGTGGCTATTTGTTAGAACACAGCTCTTGGTTACGGAATTTCTAATCAGATTAATGCTATTGTTTTCTTGGTCACGTATGACATAAGGCATGGGAATTTAGAGCAAAGACAGTTGAATCGAAGAGCCGTAAATGCTTTTATCACAAGCAAGGCTCATCTTAGTTTTAAATTGGTGTGGTGTGGGGGGTATGCGTGTACACGCATGCATATAATATTCATGTGTATGTGTTTGTGTGTGTGTGTGGGTCAGTGGCTGCACGTAAAGGAGACAGCTTGACTGGCAAGTATTCTTCTCTCACTCCTTGGCTCATATTGTGAGATGAGGTCTCTTATTGAACCTGGAACTTAAAAATTTGTCAACACTAGCTAACTCCCCAACAAGTTTCAGGGACCCTCCTATTTGTGCCTCGCCATTGCTGGAATTATAGGTGCATCATCACACCCAATTTTGGTGTAAGTTCTGCAAATCAAAACTCAGGTCTCTATATTGGCATGGTGTACGCTTTACTGACAGCCATTTCTCCAACCCTGTGCATTGAATTTGAAAGGGAACACCTGTGAGTGGCAACCCCTTCAGATTCTAACCATTTTTATTTCTCATTACTGGACACCGTGTGCAAAAGGCATAGAATTATTAAGTGACTAATCTCCTTTCTCAGACTTTGAATGTGTATGCTACTGAGAATGAAGTTTTTAGCAACTCCTTTAAACTGAAAATACAGAAAGGTACATGTATCTGAGAGACGGTATCTTTATCATAGGCATCCTGTTACATGATTAATAAAAACCCAGAAACAGAAATTGCGGTTCAACCTGAAGGTCAGAAAAGCAAGTCAGCCAGCCACTGGCTCTTACATCTACCTCAGTCCAAAAAATTCTGATCCGGCCTCCAGGAATGTCAGAATGAGACTGTGTCTGAGAGCTGTCTCCTCCCATTTTATATTCTTCTCTAGTGCTGGGATTAAAGGCATGCATCACTACTGCCTGATTTCAATGGCCAACTAGTGTGGCTACTGTGATTAAAAGTGTATCTTGTTGAGTCTTGCTGGGATTAAAGGAGTGAGCTGCCACACCTGGCTGCTCTATTTCTTTTTTTTCTTTTTTCTTTTTTTTTTTTTTTTTTTTGTTGTTGTTGTTTTTCGAGACAGGGTTTCTCTGTGGCTTTGGAGCCTGTCCTGGAACTAGCTCTGTAGACCAGGCTGGTCTCGAACTCACAGAGATCCGCCTGCCTCTGCCTCCCGAGTGCTGGGATTAAAGGCGTGCGCCACCATCGCCCGGCTCTATTTCTTTTTTAAGGACTTTCTCTATCCTATGTATAATTTTAAACATACTATAAACTGTTCAGAAGTTTTTATTTTCTCTGTCTGAATCTGTCTTTATTGTATATCTCTACCTTTTTCTTTAGACTGCTAAGCAGAACAACTAGGTTTAAAACTGAGGCTTTGGTGTCTGGCTCTGCCCATCCTTGGGTTCTTGAAAGTCAAGTTTCATGGGGGAGGTACAAGCAGAAGTCACATTTAAAGCCACAACACTGTGGAGTTTCTAGGTCCATGCCACTACCAAGAAACCTGATACTGGCCACTCATAAACACCATTTAAATGTTTGGTGGCAGACCCTCTTAAGAGCTGTGAGGTCTTTGCTGCTGACACTGAGTTAGGAAGCCACTCTTAAAGGAGCTTGCCTCTAGTAAACAGAGCCCACCTGAGAAAATGTTGCTACCAAGAAGCCACACTTAACTCTATTCTTGTCTGTCTAGAATAATTTTTAACACTTTCTCAAGGTTTATGTGAAAATTATTTCCAAACACTGAGTGCCATTTGTTGCATGCTTAATAAAAACACAGAGACAGAAATTGGGGTTCATCCTTAAGGTCAGAAAAGCAAAATAGCCAGCCACTGGCTCTTACATCTACCTCAGTCCGAAACAGCGATCCTGCCTCCAGGAATCTCAGAATGAGACTGTGGTGAGAGCTGTCTCCTCCCGTCTTAAATTCTTCTCTTGCACTAGGATTAAAGGTGTGCACAACTACTGCCCAGTTTTTATGGCAAAATAATGTTGCTACTGGGACTAAAGGTGTGTGTCACCAGTGACTGGTCTGTAAAACTGAGCAGTGCAGCTCTTTTACACTCTGAACTTCAGGCAAGCTTTATTTATTAAAATACAAAGAAAATATTACTACAGCATCCTTTGTTGAAGAGTGGTAATTTAACTGGCGCTAACCTTCCTGGTTTCTTTATTCATGACCCTCAGAGGAATCCCTACAACTGTTCTTCCATGAGACCAAAGCAGTACTGCTTAAGAATATTGAGTCCTGGCCGGGCGGTGGTGGCGCACACCTTTAATCCCAGCACTCGGGAGGCAGAGCAGGCGGATCTCTGTGAGTTCGAGACCAGCCTGGTCTACAAAAGCTAGTTCCAGGACAGGCTCCAAAACCACAGAGAAACCCTGTCTCAAAAAACCAAAAAAAAAAAAAAGAATATTGAGTCCTGCGTGACACCTATCTTTCCTAGAAACCAACAGTGCTGTTTATGAACGCAGAGCTGAAGCCAGGTGAGTGACACTTTCAACTGTTTCAGAAGCAATTTGTAAACAGCAAACTAAAATAACGGTGAGCGTTCAGTAACAAACGCACAAAACAGTCCTAACTGTAAAACAGCTATATTTCAGCCTTATCAAACTGGATTTAATTAGTTCGCCTTTTCGTCTACATGTGAAAAATTAAATGTCTTCCCTTCTCTGAATGAATTTCCCACATAACTCTAACATTTGAAATGTATTACAAAGTTAGTTGAATCTATGGCTGCCCCTTCTAGTAAATTTATGCCTAGATTGCCTTCAAATTAATTGCAATTGGAAGGGAAAATTGTCCAGGAGCATAGTAATAAAGAAAGACACAAACAAGCTTCTCAAAAGAGCTATTTGTTGCTTGCTTATCACAAACACAAAAAGCCGATATAAACCTCAGAATCTTATTTATCTTTCTGTTCTAAGGATATCTAACACCGAGTGTCTATTTTAAAATAGACACCTACTTAAAAAATGAATAAACTCAGCATGTCACACCTGCATATCACTCACACGGCACTGCAGAATTACATTCACAAGCCCTCCAGTGGAGCACGACTTAAGAACACACAATATATACTACTCATACATGAAGTGGTGGATATTGCTGTGGACTCAGGGTTATCCATACTGCCCTTGGCCATTTTCTTGAGCAAATTATGACAGTTACTATTTCAAATGTGCCATGAATATCATAGTTGTGAGTAACTTTAAAAGGCAACTTGGGAACCAGAGATTCCAAATGAATACAAGAAGGAAGGGTTTATGTTAGGAATGGTATCAGGGTGATGATGATTCTACTGCAACATGAAGTTAGCGCTGATGATCACAGTGTAGATCAAATAAAGCTCAGCCATTGTCACCTGGTGACTAGCCAACACTGGGGCACTACCATGAGACTGACTTACCATTACATAGCAAATCATGTATTGATTTAATTTATTTGCTTATTGTTTCTCTCCTCATCAAAACTTAAGCTTTTTGAAACCAAGACACAGCTATATCTCCAAACCTGGAATATTGGCTGGGACATGTTAGGGACTCAATTAATTCAATTAATAGTTGCCAAACAAGCAACAGTACAAAAATTAAAATCTCTCTCTCTCTCTCTCTCTCTCTCTCTCTCTCTCTCTCTCTCTCGTTTTTCCAGAAAGGGTTTCTCTGTGTGGCCATGGCAGTCCTATATCTCGCTCTGTAGACAAGGCTGGCCTTGAACTCAGAGATTTACCTGCATCTGGCTTCAGAGTGCTGTTTGTGTGTTTTAAAGGTAAGAGTTATTAAGGTTAACAGACGGCCTAGCCACCATGCATATGTACTGCCCTTATTGCTATCATATCCCAGGAAGGACAGATGTGCACATGCCAAATGACATCTTCAGGACATCAGTGGCTTGCGAAGGTGTCATTGCTCTGTCATATGTCTCTCTGAGAAGTATTAAACAAAAATCTCATCCTGCTGTGTAGTGACAGTCACAGAGGAGGAAGAAAGAAGACACTGTTTTTGGACTCTCCACAACTGCTTACATCTCCTATTAGGTAGACAGTTTGGAAAATACTTTTTCAAACTTTCAGTTTCTGTTTATTTTCTTTTTCTTTTTGTTCATTGATCAATGAAATTAAATTGAAGATCCAGACATAAAATCCACATGCCTATGGACACCTGATTTTTGATAAAGAAGCAAGAGATACACACCACAAAAATGACAGTGTCTTCATCAAATGATGATGGCTAAACTGGATGTCTGCATGTAGAATGCAAAGAGGTTCATAGTTATCACCCTGCACAAACTCAACTCCAAATAGAGCAAAGACCAGAAATAGTGAACCTAGTAGAAGAGAAAGTATGGAATAGCTTTGAACTCATGGGCACAAGAGAAGACTTTCTGAACAGAATATAGACATTACAGGCCCTAAGAACAACAATTAATAAATGGGACCTCACAAACCTGAGAAGCTTCTATTTATTTTCTAATTATATGTATAAAGAAAGGACTTGTTGGCTGAGATTGCTGGATTTGATCCTCGGAATCAGCAGCAAAAAAAAGGAAAAAGAGGAGAAAATACACAAATGTCAAGAACCTAATTCTATGACATCTACCACCCATTTTCGATTAGGTTCTTAAAAGACCAGATAAAGAAATAAAGTTGTTTGACATCAAAGAGTCTCAAATTAACAATTCTTCCAAGGTAAGTGCTGTTCAAGTAGAATTTTTTAAGGGAAAAAGATAGTTAAAAATAAGCTTAATTTTCTCTTCAATGTTTCAGACATGGAGCTAAGGGCTCAGTCGGTGAAGTACTTGTCTGGCCAGGGTGTGAACCGGACTTCCCATTCTCTTGGGAGGCGGTGACAGTGAAATGCCCAGAGCAAACTGGCTAGTCAGACTAGCCAGACTGGAAAGTTCAGTCTCTCCCTCTCTCTCTCTCTCTCTCTCTATATATATATATATATATATATATATATATATACATGTATGCATATGAATCAGTACATGCATTCATGCATTCAACATACATAAGCATATGAAAAAATGAAAATGTCAATGATAATTATCTAATATTTTTATGTTTCATTGTTTTTGCTAGTATTTTCTATTAAATCAAGATTATTTCTAAAGGCCAACTTTATTTTTGATATTTCTTTTTATGAACCATAGTTTCAGTTTTCACCCCAATTGGACACAGACTGCTCATCCTCCTGCCTCAGCTAGTAAAGTACCAGGAATGGTGACACTACAGTACAGTACGACTATACCAAGCAATAGCGATTATTTTGTGTGTGATAAAGCAAGAAAGTAAGTGCAACCTTAAAAAGCCATTATGCATAGCTGAGGCATCCCCTTCAAAAAAATTACAATCAAAATGTGTCAAGTCACATTTGCCACATCCTAGCATAGACAGAATAATAAAACTCTATTTACTGTGAGTCATTTTCTCATGTCTGCTAAAACCCTCATTTTTCAAAATTCTTGTCAAGTGTTCTCTCCTCCATGACAGCTCTTGATCATTCCAGCTAGACAAAGTAACTCTTCCTTCCAGTTAGAAGGCACTGGTAATCTGTGTCATTTCTAAGGAGTCTGTTTTATATAAACTTGCAATGCTATTATTTCCATTTGCAAACATGTCATTTAAGCATTTGGAGAACCACTCTTTTGGAATATCTTGAAACAGAAATGGTACCCAAAATATATATTAGCTGAATTTTTTCATGAGCAATATGGTGGTGTGAGACACAATAGGAAATGACACTTATTTTTACCCCTTATCATGGGTAAACCCACAGTAAATTAGCATACAAAAGGACATTTTAATATTGGGATTAGTTAACCCAAAAACTATTTACAATGTGGGTTATTGGCTGTTCATGGCCACTGAGAGAAGAAGAAAGGTTTTTCTTTGTTGTGGTGGTCTCTGGTAGTTTGATTGTGTCCTAGATGGTCCCATATCCTTATACTTATGGGCAGCATTACTTGGATTCAGTGGATTATTAAGAAAACATAAGGTTGTGAATGAGATATATTGAGGGACACAGAAGAGTGTTGTTGGGGTTTCTGTCCTGCCTAGTTCCCGCAATTGTTAAGTCCCAAAGAAATCACACAGAGGTCTACATTAGCTATAAACTGATTGGCCCATTAGCTCAGGCTTCTTATTAACTCTTATAACATATATAACATATTATTAGCCCATTTTCTTGTCTATACTAGCCACATGGCTCGGTACCTTATTCAGCAAGGCAGTCACATCTTGCTTCTTCTGTGGCAGGGCCAGGACTGTGAACCAAGCTTTCCTCTTCCCAGACTCTCCTGTTCTTGTTGCCCTGTCTATACTTCCTGCCTGGCTACTGACCAATCAGTGTTTATTTAAAATATAATTGACATAATACAGACAATTGTCCCACACCAGGAGAGTTAGAGGAGGGCTATAGGGAGTAGGTACCATCAAGATACAATGTATCTTACATGTATGAAATTTTCAAAGAATAAATAAAAACCACAAATACAGAAAAGAATAAATAAATGTCTATAGATTTCAGATAATATTCGAAGTATTTCCAAAATAGATGAATAGATGGTAAGTCTGGTTGCACTGGTTTGGCAAATGCACAGCATCTTTCTTAGAACGGTAAGGTTGATGGGCAATGGCCAACAGCACAGAACATGAGACTAGCTCAAGGAGTCCTGTGCTTGTTAAGAAGAGGCCGATTGAGTGGGATGCTATAGGAGGGTTATGAGCAACCATGTGAATACAATGTAATTTGTTTATAAGGAGATGACCTACATCTTTGTTGTTGATTTTTTTTTTTTTTTTGATTTTTCGAGACAGGGTTTCTCCGTAGCTTTTGGTTCCTGTCCTGGAACTAGCTCTTGTAGTCCAGGCTGGCCTCGAACTCACAGAGATCCGCCTGCCTCTGCCTCCTGAGTGCTGGGATTAAAGGCGTGCGCCACCACCGCCCAGCTCCTACATCTTCATTTATAACAATATGACACCGCTGTGACCAAAATGATCCAGGACATATCAAATCTCCTTTCATGAGTATTTATGTACTATCCATAACCAAATTCACTGCCTTGCCTCTTGCCACGTTACCACATAAGTTCTGGGCAATATCTGTCAAATCTGCATATGAATTTATCCAGAAACCCCAGTCCTAGGAATTTACTGTCAGATATGATTCCATTAACACAATCATCATTATGCCAAAGGTAATAGATGCTCTCATTATTTGTAACTGCAAACCACTAAGAAATAGCCAAATGTCCACACTTAGATTAGTTGAAAAGAGAAACATGGTATCTTAGTCAGGGTTTCTATTGCTGTGAAGAGACACCATGATTATGGCAACTCTTATAAAGGAAAATATTTAATGGGTGGCATACAGTTTCTGAAGTTTAGTCCATTATCATCACCCTGGGATATGGTGGCATGCAGGCAGACATGGTGCTGGAGCTGAGAGCCCTACATCTTGATCAACAGAGAACAAGAAGTGAACTGAGACACTAGGCATCGCTTGAGTGTATGTGAGACCTCAAATCCCACCTCACAGTGACACACTTCCTCCAACAAGGCCATACCTATTCCAACAAAGTCACACTTCCTAATAATGTCACTTTCTATTAGCTTATGGGGGCCAATTACATTCAAACTTCCACAAACGGCAAATAAACCCAATAGAATAGTGTTAGAGTTAGAAAATAATTGAGGCTGTATTTCATAAATAATATGAAGTCATTTTTTAAAATTTTGCTATTCATAAATAGCAAATTGCAAAAAAAGCATCATAGTACACTATTTGGCACAGGACACAAAAGGAGAAGTATTGAAAACTCCTTGTGCTGCTCGTATTGTCAGGGAAAACTCAGGGACCCGAAGATAGCAAAATTAGTCAGCTACAAACTGTGGAAGAGACAAGAGAAAGTGAAAAGGAATGGCGTGATGTGTGATTTCTTTTCCAGTTTTACTTCTGGTGCTTGCTGATTTAGGAAGCAGTCGAAGATGGCTCAGTCAGAAGGTAGGAGAAAGAAAACCTGAAAGTGGCAGAGGCAGGCGGATCTCCGTAAGTTCGAGACCACCCTGGTCTACAAGAGCTAGTTCCAGGACAGGCTCCAAAACCACAGAGAAACCCTGTCTCGAAAAACAAAAACAAAAACAAAGAAAAAGAAATCTGAAACAAAGGAATCCAACTGTGTCAGCTGAGTAACATTCCCTCATCAATGAAGAGAGAGAGGGCCTTGTCAATAATATATATGTAGAATGTTTTATGAGGTTGGAGCAGAATCTGAAGATACCAAAAACAAATTTTGAAGCCTCTCTTTCTTAACTAGGTGCCTTAGTTTGCTTCCTGTTGATGCAATAAACAACGTGACCAGAAGTGACAAGGGGAGGAAAGGATTTATGTCATCTTACCCTTTAGAGTCCATAAGGAAGGAAATTCAGGGCACCAACTTGGAGACAGTAACTGAAACAGAGGTCATGAGGGAACACAGGTTACCAGTGTAACTTCCATGGTTTTCTCAGTTTGCTTTCCATACAATCCAGGACCAACTCACCGGAGGTGGTACCGCCCACGTGGGCTGGGACCTCCTATATCAATCAGAAATTAAGAAAATGCCCCCACATACTTGGCTTCGGGACAATCTGATGGAGATATTTTCTCAGTTAAGGTTTTGTCTTCCCGGATGACTGAAAGGAATGAATGTTCTGGAGAAATGACAGACTTTGGGGGTGGAGCTGAAAGGAAGGAAGATGAAATGAAGACCCTTGGTTGTGTCAGAAAAACAAAGAAGGCCTGAGTGTCTCCAGTGACCAAATGTGGAACAATTTGAGTACAGAGAAATCCAGACAACACCCAATATGAATCATTGAATAAACATTAACCCCTACACAAATACTAACTTTCAGTATATAAATATTTCTAAAACCAGGTTAGGGAGAGGGGATTTAGAGGGTAGGGTAGAATACAATAATTCTGCACTAGGTTCAATGGGGTCCTAGAAGAAAGAGACAGTCGCTAAACCCATGTGCTCAGCTTGATAACTGTGGGATGTACATGAACTCAAACTCCCCAGCAACAGACTGCTTTTACATTATAGAAAAAAAGTAAGTGTACAGTGAAGACATTCATTAATACTCAAGCAATGATCCCAATAATAGCACCAGTAGGTTCTACACTTGGTGCTATGAGGACATCACATCACTTCGGTAGTTTTCCAGTTGGCTTTACCTAAGTCTAATTATGAAGAAACATCATATTGCACAGGTAAGGATATTATATGTACTTACATATATACTTATAAAAGGAACCAAAAATTGATTTACAAAAACTAGTAAGGCTGGCTAACTGAGGTTTAAGTTAAAAGGAGCCTGGCTACTGAGTGTGAGAACTGGAAATTAAGTGATTCGTTTAAAATTGTTAAATGGGAACCTACTAGTATAGAAGCTCACTAAAACACATACAAGTTTAAATAGAGTATTCTTATAATTGTGGGTGGGTAAATACTCCAAGCAGACACCATACACTACCAAAGAAATCTCCAGAATCAGGAATGGACTTCCGTTCTTTAAACTGTTAGCCAATGGAGTTCCATAAAGCACCAAAACATTATAGTCTAGTGCCTCCAAAATTGATTTCCCCTCCAAAATTTTAATGCTAAGATCATATTGCAAAAGACAGCACACACTTGAATCACAGAACATGGGACATCAGAGTAAAAATCACTTGCAATCTTCGCTTCTACTAACTACACACAGCTAGAGGAGAAAAAATAATTTTTAGTTTTAGTGAGCTATGAACTTAGAAACTTGGAGAGTTACAATTATGATCTGCCTAAAAGATACATATACCCACCTGTACAATAGTGACACAGATCTTAAGGGAATAACTAGTCACTCTTTTTTTTTTATTTATTTTTCCATTCAAAAAAATTTACACTTCCTCCCCTCCTCCCATTTTCCTCCAGCTCTCTCACTCTCCCGTCTCCCTCCCCCTCCCTCCTTAAGAGAGGGCAGGGAATCCTGCCCTGTGGGAAGTCCAAGCCCCCCCCCCCCCCCGCCCCATCCAGTCCTAGCCTAGGAAGCTTTGCATCCAAATAGACTAGGGTCCCAAAAAGCCAGAACATGCAGTAGAAACAAGTTGCAGTGCCTTTATCAATGACTTCTCAGTCAGCCCCCATTTTCAGCCACATTCAGACTTCCTTGCTCATCTTTTCCCTCCTTCTGTTCTTCAATTGGACCTTGGGGGCTCAGTCCATTGCTACTAACCACTCTTAAAAGAAAAAAAAAAACTTCCACAGATGGACCCCACACATAGCACTGTCAATAAAGGCAGAAACCTATGCTTACATATGTTATCGATCAAAAAAAAAAAAGTCTACTACTGCTATTTTTGCTAAATGGACATCGTATTAAACTGATTCTCAATGACCATTCCTATGTCCATAGATATACCCAATGCTCAGTATCGATGTCAGTTAACACACGACTAGCTTTATGTTATCCCCTTTTTTCATGTTCTTTAAATTCACTGCTCCTGTATGTGAGTCTGCCTTGGAGTGCATCAGTGTATGAGACGGTACTCCATTGGAGGAAATGACTTCCCTTCCTCAACAGCAATCAAATATCAATAGCTCCTCTGCTAGTGGTGGGATTTCTTTCCTTCCTGCCCTCTAGCTGGCAGAGAGGTGGGGAGAGATCTGGAAGGAGCTGGGGTGGGAGATGGAGACCAGCAAACTATATTTCATAAAATTCTCAAGGAATAAATTAAACCATTATTAAAAACTTGGACAGTCTTTGGGGCCCATTCTCTTTAAACCTCCCAGAGTCTAGTCGAAGAGAGGGAGGAGCAAATGGATCAAGACCATGATGGAGATACCCATAGAAACATCTAACCTCAGTTAGTGGGAACTCACTGACTCCGGACCGACAGTAGGGGAAGCTGCATAAAACTAAACTAGGCCCTCTCAATGTGGGTGCCAGTTGAGTGGCTTAGGCAGTCTGTGGGACCACTGGCACTGGGGCCAGGATTTATCCCTAATGCTTGAACTGGCTTTTTGGATACCTTGCTCAGCCTAGATATAGGGGAGAACCTTGTTCCTGCCTGAACGTGATGTGTCAGATTTTGTTGACTCACCAACGACATCCTTGCCCTCTCTGAGGAGTGAATGGGGTTGAGTGGGGCAAGGTAGAGGTAGCTGGAAGAGGAGAGGGAGTGAGAACTGGGATTGGTATGTAACATGAGAAAAGATTGTTTTAATAAATAAATAAAGTAATATTTTTTTCTAAGAAGATAAAAAGTTGTCAGAATCAAAAGAGGAGTATCAGGGTCTCTCTATGCAGTATGCTGACCCAACAGTTCTAACACAGCTCTTTAAAGTAAAGCTCTTTGTTCTTTTGAAATATGCTGTTGAAAACATCTGGAGGAGATCCCCATGTAGATGCCCTTCCTGATACAGAAGTGTTAGGTGCCAATTTGCCTAGGCAATGGTACCTGGTGGCTTCCATCAAACACTAAGCTGGATGAACTAAGAGCATATTTTTTTTTACATGTGATTACTGCTTTAATTAACTGTCTTACCAGAAAGCAGACTGCCCTCTGTAACCTGTCTGTGCCTTGCTCACAGTCAATAGTCTTAAGAGAAATATCCAGTCTCTGGGCTCAGTTGCAGCATGAACTTCTTCCAAAAAGGGAGCCCCAGGAGGGATCCTCATGAATAAACACTATGCCGATGTTAATTCTGACTACAATTTGAAGGGACAGAAAAAGGCAATGGATGCCTCCATTTGGAGAGGACTGGGAAAAGGAGGTTTGAGGAAGTGGAATAAAAAGATGACTTCTCTACCACCAGACACCATCTATAGGAAACATGACCAATTACAAAGAAATAATAGAAATAAAAATCACAAAAGATAAAGAGTACTTCAAAGTGGTTGCTTCAGAGTAACTGAGAAGGGAAAAGGGAGACAGCAACTTTAATATTAATAATCACTTCATTAATATACGTATATAATAATAAAAATATTAAAATACATTAAAATTTTAATTTATTTATTATCCTACGGTGCCCGTGTATATGATGTGAGTGTGAAATGTGGGTGCAGCTCAGAGAACTCTTATGAAGTGATCTCTCTTTACACACAGGTTCCACAGCAAATTCATGCCCCATGTTCCTGCAGCTGATTCTTGAAAGATATTTTCAATAGCGTGATTAAATAATCTTAGATACTAAGCTTTGTATATTTACTATCATTTAAAAATGAAAAAATAAGAATAATATGCCTCTAGCACAAATGTGACCAGAAAAATTATTATTCTATTATTGTTTGTAGAAGAAAACAATAGTTTTAATGTGATTGCCCTTTATGATACATAACCATCTTTGGAATTAGAAATACATGAAAAATTGTGTTTCAATAAAGGGCAATTCATATTTAAATATTGTGAATCTACCTTATATAAAACCACTTTTTTCCCCCTTGAAGTTTGTCATCTAACAGAATAAAGAACAAGCTACCCTGTTATTTAGGAAATCAATTTTACTACTTTTTACAAATATTCTTCAAATAGAAATTTGAGTGCCTGGTCAGGGTGTTTTAAAAACTGTCACATGTCTAACCTGCTTCTTATTAATCCAATACCTTTTCTTTCTGTGTGGTAATAAGCTCCTAGTTTTCTCTGCTCCAAGTAGGAGTGTGTGTGCTTTTACACATTTCAGTCTCCCAAGACCAATCACAAGGTTATAAACTTTCTTAACCCTCCCACCACTTCATTTATTTATTTATTTATTTAATTTATTTTTATTCTTTTTTAATTAAAACTTCCACCTGTCCCCGTTTCCCATTTCCCTTCCCCTCCTCCCACATATTGCCCCCTCCCCCCACTCCCCTCCCCCTATCCCCACTCCTCTTCTCCTCCCCCCACTCCATTCCCCCTCCCTCTCCATACTGAAGAGCAGTCCAAATTCCCTGCCCTGCGGGAAGACCAAGGTCCTCCCACTTCTATCTAGGTCCAGGAAGGTGAGCGTCCAAACAATCTAAGCTCCCACAAAGCCAGTTCATGTATTAGGGGATGTACTCACTCATAATTGGTTTCTAGCCATAAATAAAGGACATTGAGCATATAATTTGTGATCCTAGAGAAGCTAAATAAGAAAATGAACCCAAAGAAAAACGTATAGTCATTTGCCTGGATAGGGGAAGTAGACAAGATTGCCGGTCAAAAACTGGGAACTTACGGGTGAGGTGGCATGGGGCTAAGGGGAAATGGGATGAGAAACGTGAGAAGGGGAGGATGGGAGGAGCTTGGGGGAATGGGATGGTTGGGATATAGAAAGGGTGGATACGGGAGCAGCGAAATATATGTCCTAACTAAGGGAGCCATCTTAGGGTTGGCAAGAGACTTGACTCTAGAGGGGCTTGCAGGTGTCCAGGGAGATGTCCCCAGCTGGTACCTTGGGCAACTGAGAAGAGGGAACCTGAAATGACCCTATCCTATACTGATGAATATCTTGCATATCACCTTAGAACCTTCATCTGGTGATGGATCGAGACAGAGACAGAGACCCACCACTTCTTTTTTAAATCATGTTGTTTAGGACAGCAAGAGAAATGGGGCAGCTGGAGTTCAAATGCCTGTTTTGGACCAAGTCCACATCCTGAGTACCAGTCATGGACCTCTGCTTTGTACATTTTATTTTTTTACCTAAGCTCCATTTCTCTTTCTTAACTGATAGAGTATCAAATACACAGCTATGCCATCTCTTAAGACTTAGAGGACTTGACTTAATATAGAACTAAAGCAACAGAAATAAACTTTGACTGTAATTATGAGAACAAAAGACATGAGAAGCTCGACAAGTGATTCTATGCTGAAATCCAAGGCTAGAACATGTTGCTTCTGCATATGACTAGCATAACAGGAAGTGACGGAGTTATTGTGAAGGGCCAATTAAATTTATAGAGAAGCAGGTAAATTGTAATAGGAATTCTGCTTGTTAGAAATCTGAGTGCCCGGAGCTGCAACTACTAAAGAAATGAGAAAAGGCACCCATCTACTTGAGAAGATGTAGCCAACTAAAATCCAGCAGGATCTGCTAAGGTATCGGGAATAGTTCATTGACATAGTGGGCCAAATCCTGTACTCAGGAAATACAAATGGCATTTTTTTCTTTTAGAGTTTTGTCTTAGAAATGGCTGTTTCCTTTATTAAATGTTCTTCTGTTTGCTCTAATGCTGCTCATCCACCACATGTCCCGGGTGAAGTATTCTGAAGTTTATGGTGGTTTTATTAAGGACCACGATATGCTATATTGTTTTAATGTTTTCTTATGAAGTTTGAATTTAAACAGCTTCATTGAGGCATGATTCACATGCGTATAGTGTGCACAGTTGAGTGTGGTTTTCTTTAATAGGCTCACAATGTTATGAAATCAATTTTGAACATTTTCATCATCTCATAAGCAAACCCCTAACTTATTGTCAGTCACAACCCAGTCTAACACAGTTCCTAAAAGCTATTTTCTGTTGGTAGAATTTTTCTTATGCCCTCTGCGGCCAAGCTCACTCACTTCAAATAATTTAATCAAGATGCATCTTTCTTGTATTACATATCACCTTACTGTTTTGTTTGGCTTGATGTTACATTGTGTGAGCGTGTCACCTTTTTCCATTTATTTTTACGTGTAGTACAAGCACACATCATATGTGTGCAGATGTATTTCTCCTTTGACTTGTTTGTGGAAAATAGCAGTTGATATCAATATAGCTATTGTCCTCTATTGATCTCTACTGTATTTTTTGAGACATGATTTCTACCTGAACCCGGACCTTCTATTTTTGACTATATTATCTGGACACTGAGCTGGGGGGAAATCTGCCTATCTCTGCCTTGCCCTAGGAATGCTGGTTTATAGGCATGTACTGCCACATTTTAAATTAAATGTGCCCTAGAGTTATGAAATCAGGTCTTCATGCTTATGTGGCTAGTATCTCACCCACTGGGCAAACTTCTCAGGCCTGCATATATTTTTGTATGTATGTATATATGTATGTAGTGTTCTCTCTATATATGTATATACGTATATATAATTTCAAATGCACAGAAACACACAGCTGTTGATTAGTATGATGGTGATTTTCTGAACATGGCTGCACAGGCTTAGTTTTCACCTAATAGTGGGATCTCATGGCTATTTGGTAACTCAGTGTGTATTGTTTGAAGATTAACTGCTTTCCATGGTGACTGCACTATTCCAAACCTCATCCAGCAGTGTGTAATAAAGGGTGCATGTTTCTGCATCTTTGCCAACATTTGCAAATTGCCCGTCTTCTTTCTTTCATGTTAGCCCCAGGAGTGGGTGTACAGTGGATTCTCATTGTGTTTCAGTTTGATTTTCCATTTGAGCTAAACACATCTTTTCATGTATTTTTAAAGGAATTTCTGTATCCATTTTGGAGAAATGTTCATGCAAATGCTTTGCTTATTTATAATTTATTAGTGTTGATTTCTTTGTGCTTTTCTTTATTTTTTTGTTGTTGTTGTTGTTGAGAGATGAGTGGTTTTCAGACACACTGAAGATGTGTTCAGGCATTCTCTGAGTTGTCTTTCTATTTCATTTATGGTGTCTGTTCTTACTTTTTGGAACCAGACAGAAGAGAGAGCTATTTGAAAACAGAAAACTCAGAAAACGCATCTTTTAAATTGGCCTGTCAGCAAGTCTTTAGGGCATTTTATTCATTAATGATTATGTGGGAGGGCCCAGCCCACTGTAAGTGGTGCTACCCCTGGGCAGGTGTATAAAAAGGAGATTTGAACAAGCCAGTAGGCAGAATTTCTCTGTGGTTTCTGCTTCCGTTGCTGCCTCCATGTGCCACCTCGAGTTCCTTTCCTGCCTTCCCTAAATAATAGCGTGACAGAGAAGAGTAAGCCTTCTCTGTCAGAAATTCTTTCCTATCCCATTCGCTTTTGTTCATGGTGTTTTTATCCCAGCAGCAAAAAAGAACTAAGACAGTGCCTTTAGGAACAAAGTTTTAAAATTAAACAACTTTAAGATTTGTTTTCTTTAGCTTGATACACTTTGGTGTCATGTTGAAGAAGTCATTACCTCATCAAAATTTTTATATATAAATATATGTGTGTATACCACATATATATATATATAATAATATATCATATATGTAACAATAATTCTTAAAAAGAAGAGGTAAATAATGGGAAAGGGGGCAAAGGGGAATTTGGAGGAGGGATAGCAAGGAGTAGACATGACATAAATATTTAAACTTGTAAATTAAAAGAAAAAGAATAGATTCACCTGTGCTAAAAATCTTGAATTCTTCTAAGATTTTTTAAACAGTCCTTACACTTAGGTCTGAGATCCAATTTGAGTTAATTCTCTATGGCCTACAATTGGGATTTCATTATTATCAACCGATCTGTGACGACTTGAAGTGATGCTTATTGTGTTTTAAAACCACCATGGTATGAATTTCTCTCATTCTTTCAGTTGTGAGTCTTGGCCTTTTAATGGCTGAAAGAACATGAGGAAAAATTCAAATTATTCTAGCAATTGCTTGTCAAGATGTTATCTCTCAATGTTATCTTGGAACTTGATGTGGTTTAGGTGTTTATGCTGTCCAGAACTCACGTTGAAATACACTTCTCTGAGCAACTGTAGTACGAGGTGGTCCCTCAGTGGGCAGCTCAAACAAAATCAGACCTCAGCTCCAAGCTCCAAGGAGCTTTCCTGCCTCTGTGCCTTATGAAACTGGTGACGAGACAGTCGGTCGCTTCTGTTATGTGGATACACACCAACCATGGTCTCTTTATGGAAGCAAGAGCAACCTTAACGAAATTTCAAATGCTAGGGCCTTGATACTTGATTTCCAGACTTTGGCATTATGGAAAAAATGAATATAAATGTTTATGAATTATTATGAAGACTCGGATATTTCTCATAGCAGCAGAATGGGCCAAGAGAGCATCTTATGGAGGAAGCCACTGAAGTAAATGTGAGCTCTTACAGTTGGAGATTTAAATCCTTTTTATTCTTTTTCAGCACCACACTTCATGTTTACTGTGGGATGCTAATAGAGCAGAAACTTTAAAAAATCTGAAAATATAGCCTTGTCCCATTTTCCTAGGGTAATTGGTTATTGTAGGCCCCTTACATTTCCACATGAATTTTGGTGCCAGGTAGTCAAGTATCTCTAAAAACACTAATGGAAGTTTTGGACAGGTTGCTTTCCATTCTCAGATAAGTATAGAGAATGTCGCATCCCTGATGTGGACCTACAGTGCCTTCCTCATCTTTTTTTGCTTCAATGTGTGCAAGCTTCAAGTCTGTTCTGTTGTTTATCATACATATTTTATTCTGTTTAAAGTTACTGTATTTTATTTGCTTTCTTGATTTCATTTTCAGACCGTTCCTACCAGTTGTTTTTTTTTTTTTTGAATTGATTTTTGTATATTGAATTCGTGTTCTGAAAACTTGTTGGCTCTTACATTAACTCTAATAGTATTCTTGTAAATTATTTATGATTTTTCTCCATCCAACATACATAATATGAGCATGTTTTTAAAAAAGGATGAAAGTACAGTCCAGCAAATATCTAAGGCAATGACATGGCTGCTTCTTACCAAGTGTTTTGCACTCTGCTCAAGTACACTATAGCTGGGAGAAGCAACACAATCACTGTGAGTGTGTGTTGCACTGCAAACTCCTGATGGGCAATGTGAACTGTTCTGCTGTATTAGTATGAGACCACTGTTGTGAATCTGGTCTGTCATTGAGCCCTATGAAGAAAATCCTTGCACTAGAGATCTACCGCTATTTTCCTTTGTCATTGACTAATTTTGTTCATTAAGAAGGAAGTCAGGACCGCGAGGGGTGCACCCACCCACTGAGACAGTGGGGCTGATCTATTGGGAGCTCACCAAGTCCAGCTGGACTGGGACTGAAAAAGCATGGGATAAAACCGGACTCTCTGAACGTGGCGGACCATGAGGGCTGATGAGAAGCTGAGGACAATGGCACTGGGTTTTGATCCTACTGCATGTACTGGCTTTGTGGGAACCTAGCCTGTTTCGATGCTCAGCTTCCTAGACCTGGATGGAGAAGGGAGGACCTTGTACTTCCCACAGGGCAGGGAACCCTGACTGCTCTTTGGACTGGAGAGGGAGGGGGAAAGGATTGGGGGGAGGGGGGGAATGGGAGGTGGGGAGGAGGTGGAATTGTTTTTCAATAATAATAATAATAATAATAAATTTATACATGTAAAAACTGAATGCTGATTACCTTCAGCCCCTACTCTCCCTTATTTTCCTCCACCTATCAACACCAACATCCTTAAAACTCCCTTCTCACATACATGCCCTTTGTTTCAAGACTCACTGCATTTAACCAATGTTATTGTTGTGACCACAGTTTTGAAACTATCCACAGAGTCTTGGTGGGCTCACCAATGGCTACAAAACTGAACACATTGAGGCCGTCTCTTCGATATCTATGAGTAGGCACTAGTTCAGGAGAGTAGTATAGAACCATGGGAGCCCCTCCTACATTTATGGCTGTTTTCCAGACTAGTTGTGCAGGTAACTGAAGCTGCTATGACTTTTGATAGTAATGTCTGTGTCTTTCCCAGAAGATGAGTTATTACAGCCCTTCTGTTTATTGTCCAGTACATGTATCATTTCTATCCCTTCTTCTGCATTGTTGCCTGAACCTTAGAGGAGAATGGATGCACATTTTGTGTGGCACTCAGCACTCAAACATAATTTAGTATTAACACCATGAACAGCCATGTCTCTTCTAGAGTCATCACCATTCACTGTGAGGGGTTGGGGATTCTTTGATTAAAGCTGAAAGCAGCAGTTGTTTATGGATATAAACATAGTTCTTAGAAGCCAGTATAATACCATGTCAGTTTAGTTAGCAGCGACATTCGCTCCTCTGATATAGCCTATGACTTCTCCATCCATGCATTTTTAAACTGGGCTTAAAGTGCTTGGTATGGACTTCCTCTTGGGTAGTGACTTCAAACCCAGTCAGTGGGTACTTGGTTGCCATCGTGACATTATTGCATAAGCGAACATATACTGCCTTGCAGCTGCTGTTACCTTTACTTTTCTATAGAACTCAAAACTGAGTGAGAAACTAATATCTTTTCTCTCTCAGTAGCTTACACAGCACCTTCTGGTGCTGTGGAAACTAACCAGCTTCCAGGTCAGTTCCTGGCTTCTCTATATTTTACAATCGTGATTCGTTGTGGTTTCAGCAATAGGGCTTTACCATGCAGTTCTGTCTGTGATAAATCAAGTAAGTTGGAAGAGCAAGTATTTGAGAGCCTCTGCCAACCTTATGATCAATAAGTTTTAGGGAAATATTCTATATCTTGCAATAGAATAGGAGACCACAGGCACCAATCCAGACTCTATACTCTGTAAAACTTTCAATCACAATAGATGGAGAAAATAAGATATCCCACAAGAAAACTGTATTTAAGCAGTATTTAGATACAAATTCAGCCTTTCAGAAGGTGCTAGAAGGTAAACTCTAACCTAAAAAGGATAACCACACCAAAATAAACACAGACAATATATAATCCCAGACCAGCATATCAAAAGAGATATGCACATATACAAACCACCACAACTGCCACCACCACCACAGCAACAACAAAACAACAACAAAAACCCAGGAATCAACAAACACTGGTCATTGATATCTCTCAACATCAATGGCCTCAATAATCCCCAAATAACTGACTAACAGAATGGATATGAAAATAAGAGCTACTCTTCTGCTGTATTCAAAACTAACACCTCTATTGTCAAGGATAGATACCACCTCAAGGTAAAAGGATGGAAAAAAATTTCTAAGCAACTGAACTTAAGAAATGAACAGGTGTAGCCATTTTATTATCTGACAAAATAAACCAAACCAAAACAAATTAGAAAAGATAAGGAAGGACACTGTATATTCATCAAAGGAAAAATCCATCAAGATGGCATTTCAAATTTTAACATCTATGCCCCAAACACAAGGACACTCACATTCATAAAAAAAACAAAACAAACAACAACAACAACAACAAAAAACACCACTTCACCTTAAAACACACATATGCACTCACACTAATAGTAGAAGACTTCAATATTACACTCTTGCCAATAGACAGGTCTTCCAGACAAAGACTAAATGGAGAAAGACTGGAGCTGACTGATGTTAAAAGCCAAGTTTACCTAACAGATATGTACAGAACATTCTACCAAAACACAAAACTGCATCTCACGGGCATTCTCCAAAATTGACCACATACTCAGACACAAAGCAAGTATCAACAGATACAATAAAATAGAAATAACACCCTACATACTGTCTGACCACTACAGTTTAAATTTGGATATCAACAAAAGAAACATCAGAAATCTTCAAAACTCATAGGACCTAAGTAAAATTAAAAAAAAATAAAAAATAAAATAAAAAGATCAAGACAGAAATTAAGAAAGAAATCTAAAGAAACAAAATTACAAATGAAAAGGTGGACATAAAAATAGATACAAGGAAAATTCAGAGAACTATTAGCATATTCTTTCAAAACCTTTGCATCATCTTGGAAAATCTAAAAGAAATGGTACATGCCATTCTTGATACACACAACTTACTAAAGTTAAATCGATATCATAGGAGCAAATTGACAGATATTTAACCCAAATTAATTAGAAACAGTCATTAAAAGTCTCCCAATAAAAAACAAAAACGGGCAAACAAAAGAAAACAACAACAATAAAAAAAATCCTCTAGGCCAGTTAATTTTAGTGCAGAATTCTACCAGACTTTCAAAGAAAAGTTAATGCCAACACTTCTCAAATTATTCCACAAAACATATACAGAAGAAATATTGCCGAATTTGGTTTTATGAAGTCATAGCAACACTGTAACCTAAACTACATAGAAACCCAACAAAAAAAAAAAAAAAGAATTACAGACCAATTTCCTGAATGAACTTTGAAGCAAAAATTCTTAGTTGAACACCTAAAAACTGAATCCAAAACACATTGGAAAAATCACCCACCATGATCAAGTAGGCTTCATTCCAGAAGCAGGGATGGTTCAATATACACAAATCAATAAACTTAATCTACCATATAAACAAGCCGAAAGAAAATAAAAAGTGATCATCTCATTAGATCAAGAAATGGCATTTGACAAAATCTAACACCCTTCATTTAAAAAGTCTTAGAGATATTGGGGAAATAGGGTGCATGCCTCAACAATAATAAAGGCAGTTTAGAGAAAGCTTATTGTAAACATTAACTTAAATAGTACTCAAATTAATTCCAGTATAATCATGAACAAGATGTTGATGACCACTCTCTTCATACCTATTTAACAAAGGAGATCAAGGGGATAAAATTGGACAGGAAGAAGTTAAACTATGCTTCCTTTCAGATGATATGATCGTATACATAAGTGAACCTAAAAATTCCACCAGGAAATAGCAGATAAACACTTTCAACAAAGTATCTGAATATAAATTAATTCATAAAATCAGTAACCCTTCTATGTACAAAAGACAAATGAACTAAGAAACAAGTAAGGGAACTATTACCTTTCACAATAGTCTCAAAAATTATAAAATATCTTGAGGTAACGCTAACCAAGGAAGTAAAAGACTTTTATGATAAAACTTTAAGTCATTGAAAAAAGAAATTAAAGAAAGTATCAGAAGATAGAAAAATCTCTCACACTCATGGATCACTATAATTAACATAGTAAAAATGGTTACCCTACCAAAAAGTGATCTAAAAATTCAGGGCAATCTTCATCAATATACCAACAAAATTCCTCATGGGTCTTTCTTGTAAGGACAATTTCCAGCCTTATATGGAAACACACAACACACACACAAACACACACACACACCCAAGAATAAACAAACAGCTACTATAGGCACTAATATCAACAATTAATAGATAGAATCTCCTGAAATTGAGAAGTTTCTGCATGCCAAAGGATACCCCTTCATTTAGACAATATAACCCCCTATAAAATGGAAAAAGATTTTTCCCAACTACTCATGTAATAGACAGCTAATATTCAAACTATATAAAGAACTGGAAACTAGATCTAGTAAACAAACTAATTTAAAAATGGGATACAGACAAAACAGAATTCTTCAAGAGAACTGAAATGGTTGAGAAACGCTTACAGAAATGTACAACATTCATAGTCATCATGGAAATACAAATCAAAAACTACTTTGTGATTTTACTTTACACCAGTTGGAATGGCTAAGATCAATAAAATAAATGGCAGCTTATGTTGATGAGAACATGGAGTAAGGAGAACATTCACACATTGCTGATGGGAGTGCAAACTTACACAACTATTACAGAAATCACTGTGGTGGTTCCTTATGTAGATGGAAATTAATCTACCTCAAGATTAAGTTATACCACTCTTGGCTATATACCCACAGAACACTTCATACTACCACAAGAATACTTGCACATCCATGTTCTTTGTGTTCTAGTGATAATAACTAGAAACCGGAAACAACCTAGATGTCCCTCTACAGAAGAATGGATAAATAAAATGTGATACATTTACACAATGGAGTGTTATTCAGCCTTAAAAAATGAAGTAATGTAATTCAAGGGCAAATGGATAGTTAGAAAATAATCATTGTAAATTAGGCAGCACAGAACCAGAGCCACAAATATAGTACGTATCTGTTTACATGTAGATAATAGATGATAAGTCAATAGTAACCAAGCTACAGTCTTTGGAGCCACGTAAGTTAGGTATGGAGTAAAGGACTGGAGAGGACAGATGGATCTGGATCACCCTAGGAGGGGAAATCTTTTATGTAGATATGGTAGATTGGGGAGGGAGACTAGAGTGAGAGGATCAGGTGGGGAGGAGGGAGAACCTGAGTGATGACATAGGGAGCACAAGCAGAGACAGCTAAAACTAAGGGCCATTTTAGGTACAGCATGGATATCTGAAATAGTAGAAGCTTCCTATAATATAGACATATATAAAGACGATCTCAATAGAATCGTCAAATAATGGAAAAGACAGAATCCGAACTGACTATTTCTCATCACCGAATGAAGCTTCCAGTACCAGGACAGGGTTACATCTAACTGAGTTTTTGACCAAAGGAGTTCCATGGGAATTCCTAAACAAACCAGGTTGTGGTCAGATTGGTCTACACAAACTGGTAGCATGGCCCCATTGCTGAGGACAATATCTATACACCTCACTAAATATGGAGAAGTCGTGTTGGTACATACACAGAGCCTTCATCCCTATGTTATAGCATCTTTGGTACAAGAGGACACTCTGAATGCTACCAACGGAGAAACAAAAACACCAACCCAAACACGGGCTCTTTGATCTGCAATGGTGTCATGCCTGCAAAATATGCTAGGGCAATGGAATCTCAAAGCTTAAGGGAGTAACCAACCAATATCTGATTTAACCAAAGGTCTTTGATCCACTTGGAGTTGAGTTTTATACAGCATGATAAAATGGATCTATTTGGATTCTTCTTCATGAAGCCATCCAGTTTGACAAGTACCATCTTTTTGACAATGTTATCTTTTTTTCAGTTTGTATTTCTGTTTTTTTTTTAATCAAAAATCATATATCCGTGGGTATGTAGATTTATGTCTATGTTTTTAATTCCGTTGATAAAAATATGGTTTTTGTCAATGCCATGCTGTTTTTATTATAATTGCTATGTATACACCTTGAAATCGGGGATGATGATACCCATTCCTGGACACACACACACACACACACATACACGATTCATTGATTATTCATATTTGTTCAGCTATCCTAGGTGGTTTTTTTTCTTTTTATTGTTTATTTATTTATTAAAGATTTCTGCCTTCTCCCCGCCACCACCTCCCATTTCCCTCCCCCTCCCCCATCAAGTCCCCCTCCCTCATCATCTTTAAGAGTAATCCGGGTTCCCTGCCCTGTGTGAAGTCCAAGGACCACCCACCTCCATCCAGGTCTAGTAAGGTGAGCATCCAAACTGCCTAGGCTCCCACAAAGCCAGTACGTGCAGTAGGATCAAAAACCCATTGCCATTGTCCTAGGTGTTTTGGTAGCCATATGAAACTGAATTTTTTCCTTTCAAGGTCTATGAACAATAATGTTGTAATTTTGATGGGCATTGCATTGAATCTGTAGGTTGCTTTTGCTAAGATGAACATTTTTATTATATTAATTCTTCTGGTATCTTTTGTAGGTTTTTATGTGCTACTCTTTTTCTTCCACAGGTATTTCATGATGTTGCTTACAAAGCTAAAAACTGCAATGACTTGGTGTCAGGTATCGATGAGTTTCTGGACCAAAGTCACAGTTCTCCCTCCTGGAGAATGGGATCCAAGTATCCGGATAGAACCTCCCAAAAATTTTCCTTCCCAGGTAGGTATATCTGAAAACATTCTTTTAAATTCTACTTTTTTTCTTAGGACAAAACACACAATTTGTTGTCCAGTGCCTAATGCTCAGCTCTGAAAATATACATATAAGTAATATTAGACAGGCAGAATCAGTTAGGAATATATATATACATATATAAATAATATACATACATACATGCTTATAATAACAATTAGTGAATTTGATGAAAATCATGGAAAGGTTTATGGGAAGTTTTGGAATGAGGAAAAGGAAGGAGGAAATGTAATTACATTATAACCTCAAAAGCATCTTTGATTCCTTGACCCTTTAAGGATAAACACTATAAAGTAGCCTACATTATTGTCTCTTTATCATACTTTAAAAATATAGATTATTTAGTAACTAGAATATGTCTGAAATATGTTCTCAGTTACATAGACATAAGTAAATACAAGAAAATATCACATCCAGAAACAGTTTTCTGTTATGACAACATCATTATTCATTGGAGCACTCTTCATATTAGCATTCTAAATGAAAAATTAGCCTCAGTCTCCAATTCGCATTTAACAATCAAGTCTGGACACAGTGATATTGATTCAGAATTTTGGAACATCACTTTCCATCATATCATGTCTCAACAAAATGTACCATGGCACAAGGAACCCGGCCTGAATCTTGATATAAACAATTACAAGAAGGAAATAAATGGATCAGCTCCATCGGAAGGAAACTCAGAGGGCAAAATTTGCATGTAGTGACATCTACAGAAAGCTAGTACCCAACAGACAGAGGCATGACAGACTCTCCTGTGGAAGGTCAAGGTTCCTGCTTCCTAACGAAGAACCAAGAGCTCTTTGAATGGACTGCTTTCTTTCTGAAAGGTAATTCATTAATTTTTAAAACTCCTTCTACACCATTTTCTCCCCCAATGCCCTTCACTCAAACTGTCTTTGAACTGAGTGAATGACAATGTTTGGCAAGAGCTTCCTGAGAAAGGCAAGATGGAGGCTATGCAGAACCCAGGTTCCTTAAAATCCCAGCTGGCTACCATTTCTGGGGATGAGGCAGATGAAAACCCTATGTGATCAGATGTGGCCAAAACTAATGTTTGTAGAAAAAGTGTTTTGATCCAGCCCTTCCTTGTTATCACAAGATCAGCAGAAAGAAAACAAACAAACAAAGAACAAGAAGTCACAGTCACGGACTTTCAAGGTTCCTTCATCTCAGAATGTCCCTCTGCATCACTCCATGCAGAAAGTGCCCAATGTGCAAGCATAGGGACCAGAGCTTGGAACCGTAACACCCATGGAAAAGCTGGTCTCACAACATAATAGTCAGCGCAGGAGAGATGACCCCATTGTGAAGAGCACTGACTGGTCTCCCAGAAGACTTGGGTCTATTTCCAGCCTGCACGTGGGGCTCACAAACATTAAATTCCAGTTCCAGAGGACCCAATGCCCTCTTTTGGATCCTGTGGACACCAGGCACTCATTCATAATATATTCAGACATAAACACTGGCAAAAAAAATCACACATGTAAGGTAAAATAAAATCAAGAAAAGCCCAACGGTGGTAGAACATGCCTTTATTCCCAGCAGTCTAGAAGCAGAGGCAATCAGATCTCTTTAAGTTCAAGGCCAGCCTGGTCTATAGAGTGAGTTCCAGGACAGTCAAGACTACAGAGGGAAACACTGTCTCAAAAAACAAAGTGAAGAAAAGTAGAACTTAGAGTCCATCTAGTTCCAGTGATTATGTATATTTTATCACCCTAAGTAAATTATCTTGTAAAAAGAGATATTTAGTTAAATATTGAGATGATTTTTCCTGAGCGCATAAAGGTTCATGAGCATAAGGCTATAGGAACCCCTGCAACATCTTCTCTCAGATCATAAATATTTTCTTCCTGGCAGAGTCTGGTGATACCAAGCAGGGAATAGCAAGAATGATTAAAAGAAAGGACTCTGCTATGAAGACAATCCACACTCACTCTTCAAATCATAGCCTTAGCTGCATTTTCTTTTATGAAGGAAGCCCCTTACTTATTCCTTCAATTTTATGTAGCTATCAAAAAAGAGACACATTTTGAAATACTTATTAACATGGGTAAAATGCAAGCATACGGTCACTTTAAAGAAAACATCAAATGATAAACACCAGACACATCATCATCAAATGATAAACATCAGACACATCATCATCACCATCATCATCATCCAATGATAAACATCAGGCACATCATCACCATCTTCAAAAGTTATTCAGGGATCACTGTAGATGGCATATTGTGAAATATTGTAAGAGCCTGAGGAACTTGAAGTTTGCTGTAAGATTTTGTCTCCTATACACATCAGAGAAGCTCTACCCATGAAGCCTCAGCAACATGACTGCTGACATAGGACCTGCACAAGGAAGACACTAATAGACATGGAAGCAGGAAAGTCACTAGGCCTTGATTCTAGGAGAGGAACTACAGGCTACAAAGGGATGCAAAAGCAGAAGAAGTCTTCCTCAAGGAAGAACACACTAATTGGTTGTATCAAATGGTCAGCCCTGAAGACACACACATAAGTAACACTGTACTAAGCAGATGGGTTTTATATATTTAGGAAAACAAAGAAAGGTCATAAATTCATGAATGTGAAAGAGAACAAGAGTGGTACATGGGAGGGTTATGAGGGAAGAAGGAGAAAGAAAGGGGAAATGATACAGCTTAAAAAAACTAAAAACTAAATCTTAAGAAAAGACATTCAGAAGCAGATCTTCCAGGTAACCCCATCCAAGCCTTAGTAAACAAAAGACGGGGCCAGTTTCAAACAAGCTACCTGCTGTGCGTTGTCATTGTGTATCAGAGTACTAATCCCCATTGCATGGATGCAGAACAGTTGCAACAAAGGAACTCTAAGCAGATGCCTTAGTGAGCTCTTTGAAGCAGGCAAGATTATTGCTATTGGATGTATATAATGAGAATTAGAAACAACTGGAGAATCAGAATGACTAAGTTATAGACAAATAAATCCACAGTCATTGTCATTTACTATTATGTGTAGTGGAGATAAACTTTTTGACTTGCTCTGCTAAGAGAGTGATAAGCAGTAGGCACAATATCTTCGTGAAAGCAGGATTTTAAGTCTGTGTCATGTGTATATGTATACATGATTCGTACTTTAAATTTGCTGAAATGCTATCATGAATAACAGTGGAGAGAAATCCATGAGTCATATGGGTTATATTTTCCATTTTTTAATGCCCACTTCTCACATGTGTGTTTTAGGGTCTGGATTAGTTCTCATTGGCAATGTGACAACTTCATGGCTTTTCGCAGCTGTCATGGAGTCAGGTTCTACACAAACTTATCTGTAAAGTAGTGCCCAGACGGAAGCTGCATGACAGCAATTTCAGAGCAGAACATAACTAACTATGACAGTAAGAGCCATCCTGGCACAGGATCAGGGAGTCATGTGGGATGGACTTCAGACAAGGGCTGTTGAACTTACTCAAGAGAGTCACAGTTCGAAAGAATCTGAAAGACGCTTTTCCTCTTCTTTTGATTTCTTGAGGATGCCACCAAAGCCCTGTCACAGTGACACAGTCCCAGCCTCGACTTAATAACAGCATTCTCACCTGGCCAATTCATAACTTACATTAAAACTTCTGAATCTAAACCCTGAGAGTGTGCATGCAAATTATTCAAGTTAAAAGAAACCCAGCAGGGAAACGCAGAGCCTCAAATCCCCTTACTAATTTTAACTTCGTATAGCTCACGATTTTGAAATAATAGAAAGATCTCAAGAGAAATCAGAATATACAGCAACCAGTGAATCTGGACTAATGGTGAGAGCCTCTTTGTTCTTTAGTTTAAATTAAAGTCATTTGCAAACAAATATGGGATCGCTGTTTTAACTTCCAGGGTTTCTCTTCTCTCTGGTGCTGCACTCTGATTTAACATGTGAGACTAATAATTTGTTGCTAGTCTATGTTGTCAAATTTATACCAGGTAGTCCTCCACCATCCACAATCTTTTTGGCCATAGGAACCTAAGGGAAGACACTGGTAGCTAGCCACCTTCGTGTCTTATGGTAAGGACATACAATGCAACCGGAGTACACTAAGTCAAATGTAAGCACCAGAACCAGACTCGGCGTCCAATGCAGTCATCTGGTTCATGCCTTCATTCAGCAAGGATTTACCAAGTGTTTGCAGTGAACCAGAAACAACTCGGGACACCGAGGAAAACACAGGGAACAAGCAAGTAAGACGGCCATCATCTTTGTCTTGTTTTGATTTGAATGTTCTAGCTGGAGGTCACAGTAGCAGAAAGAAAAAGGAGAAAGTAAATAACTATAACGTTCTCTCAGACACAGCCTGCTGTGAAGGAGAGAAGGCTTGCCAGTCTCCTGGGCTAATTCACTAGGTTTGTGACCCAGAGAAAATGGTCGGCTGTCTCCAAGACACGTTAAAGTTAGGTAGGTAGTATATTACCACTTTCTAGGGGAAAATGTCAAACACAAAGAAAGGACTCAAAGTCAAAGCCATTGCTCTCGCTGCTAATTAAATTTGTTAATTAACCTTGGTGTTCATTTTCTCTGTCTCTGACTACTTACATTCATCCCTCAGATTAAAGGGCTATTTATTACTTTCTAAACTAAAACACTGTTTCAATCCGGCTGCCTGTGTAACAGAAAACAAAGATTAAGCATAATCCTGCCCTCCAGGAGTTATGATACATCCATGAGAAACCATTTTTGACTTGTCAAAACGGTTAACTGAGGAAGCTACTCAAAGTCATTTCTCACACCTCTGAGGTGGAGGGGTGACCCCCAATTCTTCTTCATAGAGGACTGAACTTATTACAGAGAAAGAAGTGAGATGCTGAGCTACATAGCAGTGACTATTCTCTGGTCAGTAGCAATAGCTTACCATCGTGATCCATGATGTGTAGTTCAACAGAACTTAAATGGGATGTTCCTCTGGGCTGCCATGGACCTCTGTACCAGGATGGGTAGGAAAAGCCTCCCCAGAAAAGGTCACATGCAGACTTTGTTATCAAGTCAAGCAACCCGTCTGACACTCACTTTGCACATCTCTGAGATAGGGACCCTTAAGCTCTTAGTTGTATGTAAACATAGAGAGCTTGTCCTGGAACTGTTAATACGATGTTAAAATAGAAGATGAGCCTGTGTTTCTCTTACTCCAATGTATCTGTCGTTTTTCTGGAAGTGAGCACATGAAAATTGTAGTACATTTCTGAAATGATCAACATTCAACATCTGAGAGAGTTATTCTGCATTTACCATCAACTGTCCCTATCAGCATATTCGGAATCTAAGCAGGCACTAGAAATACATGGGAAAAGAATTGCCTATATACTGAAAACATTGTAATTCCACAAGCAATTCAGGATCCATTTCCATAATGTTTACTTTGCATTAAGACAAAGAAGTAATCTCAGTATGATTTAGAGTCCACTGGAGGGAATGTAAAATTACATGTGGATATTACACCATTTTATGTAAAAAGATTTGAGTGAACATGGATTTTAGAATCCATTGTGTCTTAGAACCAATCTCCTGTAGATATAATTACTATGTGGTCTTAGAGTATTTTTACTATGTAATAGAGAGTCCTAAGTGCTAATACTGTTCCAGTAGGCAGTATATGTCATTCATCAATATAGATTCTAATATCTTTAAGAAAGACTATATATTTGAGAAAATGTCAACTTTTTTAAAACAAAGTTAAGACTACTAGCAATACTAATAATTACAATAAAAGACTATAATACTAATAGCCAATATTTGCAGAGATCATTCTGTACTTCAATCCCGGTTCTGAGAAATTTATGTTATTTTACTTAAGTGTATTTGAGTTATGAGGCTAAGGTCACGGTGTGCCACTGTCTGGGTTAACAGCACAGTTGGACTGGCATTGGTCATTCTCAACAGAATGCTCGTAGTGAGCCCAGTGTTTGTCAGATTTCCTTTTGTAAAGTGAAGTCTTCCATTGTCCTTACACCTCAGTCATCTTGGTTCTATAAAGACCAGTATTCCATAATGTATATGTGCCACATTCTATATATCCATTCATCAGTTGAAGGACATTTAATTTATTTCTGTTTCAATTTGGAGTTTGTATCATTTAATCAAAGTAAATTATGTTTTGCTAATAAATTATGTAACTTCATCCTATACAAGCCCAATTTATATGTGTTTATTTATATTGAGGTACCTAATTGTATGATAGCCATTAACTTCCTTTATCTTTTTAAAAAAATTATTAAGATCAAGAGTTATATGTAATTGTACAGTCAGAACAAAGCCAATAAACTTATTAGAAACAGAAAATACTCTACATCCCCATAGGTAAAATCATTATGATGAATATTATTTATGGAACATTTTTTCTTTAACTAAAATAAATTTTCTTTAAAAATAAATCAATAAACATTAAAAGATTAACAAAATCAAGTCAGATTTGGGGATCATTGGAAGAACAAATGATCAGAACATGCGTCCTGGTTTTCAGATAGGTGATATAAGCAACAAAATACATGGGAAGTAGGAAAAGACAAGATCTGAGTCAATTGGAAGCATGGGGACCATGGGAGAGGGTTGAAGGGGAGGGGAGAGGAAGGAAGGGGAGCAGAGAAAAATGTACAGCTCAATAAAATTTAAAAAAAAATATTGAGATGATTTACTTATAAGTTGTTACTTCCTTACCGGCACTCACTTGGGTTTGAATTCTCCCTCTCCCGTCAGTCATATCTCTCCACACTGATGGGAAACAGACTCAGAGTCCCCAGTGCAGAGCTGATGACCACCCCTTGGGGGCCTTTCTTTGCCACAACTCTTTCTGAGCATCTAAAGATTTTAAAAAGAGGAGAAGGGGGAGGAGAAAATGGAGGAGAAAACAAAGGAGGAAGAGGGAAGGAAGGGAAGGGAAGAAGAGGGGAAGGAGGAAAGGAAAGAGAAGGAAGGGGAGGAGGAGAAGGAGAGGAAAGAGAAAGAAAGAAAAAAAAACATACATGACCAGGACCTGCAGAAAAAACAATCTAGAACTTTTATTTAGCAAGTTTAATTTCTGAGCTTTAAATGTGCTTCTCACTCCTGGTTTTGACTTCAATAATTTTACTAGACACTTATGGGAAAAGTTGTGATTTGTGGAGCAGTGATATTTGCTATAGGCCATGCTACCATGGAGTATAAAAATATGACAAGCTATATGAACTGGAAGCTATGGAAACACTTTTATTTTTATAAATCTATAGAGAAAGTCTGCTTGATTTACCAATATGCCTGTGTGGGGCTTAGTAAATAAATGGCAAAAGCAATTGAGAAGCTTTGGCTAACTCAGGTAAGTTTCAAGCACTTAGTTACAAGCAAGTCACCAGTCTGGGATGACACTAAGAGTTCCGATAAACAAGTAACAGAATGCGATTGTGTGCTTAAAGACAGTTCCATCATGCCCTTGCCAGTAGACAGAGGGCAACAAGGCTGTTAGTCTGGCAACTGTGGACATGTAAGTGAGCAGGACATTTGTAGTTCTTTTATTCAGGATCTAGAGAAGTCTCCAAATCTGTACTATAGCAATGACTGATACTTGCTTCAGCTGTCCCTGATTTGCAAATTAAATAATAAAATTTTAACACCAATTTTGTCATGCCTACATCCCCCCTGGTGACTGTAATCCCCAAATATTTCCATTGATATCCACAAATTGGCTCCATAGTGGTTGTTTTCCTCCTTGGGGGGGTGGGTGTTGTGAATGACTGTGCATATTTCTTACATATTTTGAGGCTCACAGCTCTGATATACTATTGGCAGAGATGAGCAGTTTTTAAAAACTGGTGGCCTTCACCCAACTTCCTACTTGTGTTTTTTCTGGGTAGATGACAACTGTTAGTTTACATCTTTGGATTTTCTGGTTGCTTATTTGGGTGACTGCAACTTGGAATGCCCATCTTCCTGTAAAATTCTTAGATCGTCTGCCAATCGTTCCTCAGCTAAGGTGGGACTTCGTGCCTACCTCCCTTCTCCAAGCTGGCTTGTGGTTTCACAGGTCTTAACCTATGCTGCTATATCTTCTGTGCGCACCTCTGCACAACTTCCCTGTTGTGTGTACAAAACGCTGGTCTCTGCAGTCATCCGCCAATAGTGACAGATGAGGATGTATGATATAGATATGCCATTTAGAGTTGAATACTCACTAGCCACTTATGTCCTAAGGTCTGTTCATCTACTGCAAAGGGAAGCTTCTCAGGAAAGGGTTAAGAGCTGCATTAATCTATGAGTGCAAGTCATTAGGCGTCAGTTTAATACTCGCTCGTTCTCTCATTAGAAGAGTAATAGTAATAACTTCTCCCCTAGGACCTAGGACCTGTCTGGCCACAGGATCTTGATCCCAATAACTGTTCTAGATTTGGCTTCTATCTTGTGGATTGGGCCTAAGAACCCATTCGAAAAGTGGCTGGCTACTCTCATGACATTTTTTGCTACTATTGAATCATGGGGTATCTGATAAGATAAGTTGATGCTTGCTAGGTTCATAGCTACATAAGATGGGTAGTTTCTTTTCTCCTATGGTACCATGCTGCACGGTGAAACCTAAACAGTATAGGTGAAACTTCCAGAACAATCCCAACTTGATTTCTCCATGTATGTCACATTATGTGATGTCTTCAGCAGCAGGATCTTACTGTCAAGCTCAAGAGGGTAACCAAGAGCAAGAGCCTGTGTTTTGGGAGGGGAAAACTCTGGGGCTTCACTGGCCAACAGAGGTAACCCAATTCTGTTCCAAAAGAGGGAACCAAATTCTGCCATTGGACTTTTTGCTAGCCTGTAGTATCTAGATTATGGAGCCCTACATTATAGGCTAACTTCATTTAACACACACACACACACACACACACACATTCTTCAGTTGTTCCTCATAGGATGTTTTCAGAAGGTCTTTAGTGTTAGTTATTTACCTGGATATTCTCTCCTCCACCTGCCCCACACAGCCCTATCCCATTTAACCCTTCCTCTTCTGTTATTCACTTTATATCCCTGCATTGCATCTTCCCTTCCTGGACACCACCCCTTCCCTGTGACTCCTTACTACCTTCCTGACCGCCATAGATATTCTAAACAAGACATGTTTATCTAAAGATTCAAAGCTAACTTCCACAAATGAAAGAAAATACAGTACATTTGTCTTTTTTGACTTGAGGTTCCCTCATTCACAATGGTTGTTTCTACTCCAACCATTGACAGGAGAATTTCACAATTTCATTTTTTAACTGCTGGATAATATCCTATTGTGCAAGCATATAAGATTTTTATTACCCATTAATTCATTCATGGATATCTAGGTTGTTTTCATTTCCTGGCTATTTTGAGAATAGATAGATCATGTGGCAAATAAATTTCTGGCTTTTTGAGGAAGCTCCTCTCTGACTTCTATAGCAACAGCGCTATTTTTCTCTCCAACTAGCAATGAATAGTTCTTTCCCCTATTGCAGGCTCTGTGCTTATCACAAGTTTGGAGAAGGCTATAAAGAACAACATCCCCTCTCACACAAAATCTAGCACAATATACTCATAAAATTGACACCTGAAATTATCTTGATGTGTTTTTGTATTTCCTTACTTCACATAATTAATAAAAAAGGACACAAAAATATGTTTGTTGACTCTCTTGGGCTTTATTATTAATATCATTATATGACTTTGGTAATCTATAACTTGATTCCCTGGCTTGAATTTATGTTTGTTTTGTTTGTTTGCTTACTTATTGTGTGTTCATGTGAAGGGCCACTCACATGCCATAGGACCCTGCAGTGGTCAGAAGACAAACTTGGGAATTAATTCTTGCCTTCCACCTTGTGAGAGGATTTCTCTTGCTGTCCCCTGCTGCACAGAGCAAGCTAGCTGGCCCAGGGCCTTTGGGGGACTCTCCTGACAGCCACCTCCATATAGGGGTTGCTGGAGTCACAGATACATGAGTTATTGCATGTGGAGATTATGTTAGGAATTTTGAACTTGAAGGCTCTAGGTACGGCTGCATGAAAGTTAATTTCTTTTTGATAAACAGGATATTTTTGTGCTAAATTAGGTCAATGGGTTCAGGGATATTTGATTGATATGAGCAACTCTTTTAATTTCTTACCTGGGATTTCTGTTTGTCTGAGTCATGACTTTAATAATAAATGGCAACTTTATCTCCTCATTACAAGGAAAAATCAAAATCTTACAAACTTTTATTGGTAGATGCTTACATTTCTTTGAAACCAAATGACTTAGAAAAAAAACATTGTTCTTGTTCAATTCAAAATCTACCAGTAAGTAGCTTCTAAAGCTACTTGTAAATCCCCAAATTATCAGCCCATGAATACTTGAGCTATATTTAGCCTAGTCTCCATAAGGGAACAGTGACAACATCATGGTATATTCAGTAGCATTAGTCTATTTATATTGTTGTAGAGTTCCAAGATTTTCTCAGGACCAAAAATGAATGCTTCACAACCATTACATTGTCACCCCCTTTCTTATTCTCCTGCCCCTATGAACCAATATCTTGCTCCCATTCTCAAGACTTTCCTAATATGGATGTTCCCTATAGAGTGTGTAACACACAGATATTCTATATAGCTTCATTCACTTAGCTTGCTTTTAAGATCCATCCACGTGACAGCAGGTATCAATATTTCATCCTTTTGGAATAATTTTCCATTGCATGTATATACTACAATTAATTTTTCCTTGGTTGACAGGCATTGAATTGCTCTCGCTACTTCACCTATGTTTAATAGTACTTTTTTTTTTTTTTTTTTTTTTTTTTTTTTTTTTTTTTTTTTTTTAAAGATTTATTTATTTATTATGTACACAGTGTTCTGTCTTCATGTATGCCTGCAGGCCAGAAGAGGGCGCCAGATATCATTACAGATGGCTATGAGCCACCATGTGGTTGCTGGGAATTGAACTCAGGACCTCTGGAAGAGCAGTCAGTGCTCTTAACCTCTGAGCCATCTCTCCAGCCCATAGTACTTTTATGGTACATCCACATAAAGCTTTTTATTTGAACATCTGTTTTTAATTATTTTAATACATATTCAGGAGTGCAATTTGGGGGTTTTAGATAATTCTAGGTTTAATTTATTGAGATACTGCCAAATGCTTGTCAACACATTCTTTTATGTGAAGTATATTTATTTTAAATATAGTCCTCAACATTCATATGTGAGGTAGACAAATTTGTTATGTCAATGACATGACTGGAGGTTTGAGGTGTTGATAACTTGTTCAAGGTCAGTATATATAGTTGTTCTCCTGAAGGTAGTCACCACCCAGAAGACTATGTCAAACAAACTAACAAAGACTTTGACAGTAAGCTACCCTTGATGGATTGATTTCTTACAATATAGAAGAATACTGCTACTATGGTGGCTTTTATTTTGCTGTTGACTGAATTAAACATTCCCAACCAACATTCTCATTTCCTCTTAGGATTAACTTGTAGTAGAAGACTGCTTGTTCACTTCCCTGCTGCTCAGACCAAAATAATCACACAGGAACTATATTAATAGCAACACTGCTTGGCCAATCACTCCGGAATATTCCTAGCTAACTCTTACACCTTAAATTAACCCATTTCTATAAATCTGTGTATTGTCACAAGGCTGTGATTTACAAGTAAAGATTCTGGCTGTGTTTGTCTCCTTTGGCAGTTACATGGAATCTCTCTGATTCTGCCTACTCTCTCTATCTCTGTTCTGATTTCCTGCCTGGCTTTACTCTGCTAATCCATTGACCCAAACAGCTTTATTCATCAACCAATAAAAACAGTACATATACAGAAAGACATCCCATATCATTATCTACTTCCTACAAACCAATCTTAACAACATGTAAAGTTGTTACATTATACAGCACCCACCCGTCCATACCGTAATCTCTGTTTAATCTAAAATGCCAAGAAGGAGAGTAGCTATCTATTATTTTGGTTTTGGGTTATTTTTTTTCTTTTTCTTTCCTTTTTTATTGCCTTGCTATAAAAGGGAATATAGCAGTTTTAGAAAGACAATATCATTAAAATTATGATTGCAGACATCAAGTGAATGGTGTCAATTCTGAACTCTCCAGGCATCAAAGTCATTTAAAGCTAAAAGTCACAGTATGCACTATTCCATAGGGATTTCTTTACAAATTTCTAGATGTCTCCGAGTATGACTTGTGGGCAATTCTTTTATCTGCACCCATTAAGCTGTAATTCCAAACATCCTTAGACACATTAATAAATTGCTTTATTTTTATTTTTATTTTGGGTATCACAGAGCTCACAAATAAAGAACAGAGAATCTCAGAGATCATTCCCCATTCTTGTAATGTAATCACACTCACAATAGCTGCTAGAGTGTAGAGCATCCTATTTTTTTCTTTTTGGATGGGAGATTTCAAGACAGGGTTTTTCTGTGTAACAGTCCTAGCTGTTCTGAAACTAGTTCTGTAGACCAGGCTGGCCTTAAGTTTACAGAGATCCACCTGCCTCTGCCTCCCATGTGCTGGGATCAAAAGAATGCACCACCACTGCACAGCATGTTGAGTAGTCTTAATAAGGAACAGTGACTGCAGAGAGTTTCTTAATGAATGATTTCAGTAACAGAAACAAGGAGTTTTGTATAGTATTATCACTGGAAGTATATAATTAATCTCTGAACATTATTTCTTGGTTTTTAGGGAAAGTTATAAGTAGGAACCTAAAAAATACAACCAGGCACTGTGCTCTACCCTAATGTGTGATTCCCCTCTGTATGCTGTGACTACCCTTGGTTAATAATGAAACTGGCTTCACCTGATAGGGTGGAGTAGAGCTAAGTGGGGAAAAACTAAACTGAATGCTGGGAGAAAGAAGGACGGAGTCAGGGAGAATCCATGTAGCCCTACCGGATTTGCTGGGACTTTACCAAGTAAACTACAGCCTCATAGCAATACACAGATTAATGGAGATGGGTTAAATTAAGATGTAAAAGTTAACCAATAAGAATCTAGAGCTAATGGGCCAAGCAGTGATTTAATTAATACCGTTTCTATGTGGTTATTTCAGATCTGAGATGCTGGGTGGTCGGGAAATGAACAAGCCCTCTTACCATACTACCCTGCCCCTACATTGTCACATTTCATATACACATACATGAGAGGCACCATCATAAAATACACATGAGTGTACATTTATATATGCATGCATCTACTCCATGGTGATATGCTGAATTTCTTAAATAAAACATAAAGAAATTTATAATGTAATGCTCTATTTTTTTGTGAAAGCAAACAAAATGAAATGCAGTCCCACTCTAGCTGAGGGTGAGGTTCACTTGGTGTGTAGTAGTCATGAATCAAAGATTTAAATGCAAGGCTTTAAGTTGGGACTTTGAAAAGTTGGCAACATAGTTTGTGGGTAGAATAACTAAAGTATTTGATGATGAACCAGGCTAAGAACACTTCTCTGAAAATATCACTGGGAGTCAATGAACACTCGACATACTGCAAAATATTTGGTAAAAAAAACAAAAGTCACTTTAACTTCCTTACAATACAGATTTAGTATGAGTTATGCCACCTGTATATGCAGTATCCTCATTAAATTCCACCTACAAACATCTTTTTAAACCTACTCTAGAGAATCACATCCATCGTTAGTGAGATTTAGGGAGAATGGCTGGAGAAAGGGCTCATAGGTTAAGAGCACCTGCTTCTTTTCACACGACACAAGCTCCATCCCCAGCACCCACAGGGCTCACAGTAGCTCAAAGACCAGAGGACAAGAGCTCACAGGACACAAGCTCCATCCCCAGCACCCACAGGGCTCACAGTAGCTCAAAGACCAGAGGACCTGATGCTTTCGTCTGCCTTATTAATCTGTGTATAGTATTGAAAATACAATCATGTAGTGCAAATAAATTTATGTAAGAGAACGTACATACAAATTGAACAAATGATTATTAAATGCAAGGGAAATTAATTTCACACTACAAGGGGATTACTTTATTCACTGTAGTTTGTTGTTGAAAGGCCATCAAGCATTTTCCCTTTTCTCTGTGTGTTTCACTAAGCTTTTTTATGATGTCATTTATTATGGAGAATGAAAAGGTTACTTGCTAAGTTGGATTTTGAAAAATCCAGGTGAGGACCAAAAAAAGGGAAGACTTAATTAACATTTCTAACCAATTCTTCTCCTGCTAGAATCACAGGAACAGGCAAACGGCACAAAACTCAAAATCTTGCAGACACCAGACACATCAGCCAAGCTTACAAACAGCCCACAAGCCTTAGCAGGATGTGCTGATTCCTCTTTAAGTGACACATTGAGGTTCGATGTAGATGAGCAGAGAGACTTTCATAGCACTGAGATGCTGAAAAGCCTAACACCTGGGCATCAATCAGTTATTTGAATTTCTTCAACATGGACATTCCAACCGCACCTTTGTTTTTATGTTAACTATACAAATTGTCATTTCATGTTGGAAATAAACAGAATGAAACGGAAATGATAAAGAAAGTGTTTGAAATACTTCTAGTGCCATCTATTGGTTGTGAAGCTTGTTATTGCAGCACTAAGCCATAATGAATTAAGTACTACTAGCTAGAAGTATTACCATGCACATTCCAGATAAACTCGCACCCAGTTGGATGCTGGAATGGATAATTACACTGTACCTGAGATTCTTACAACTGGCTAATACAACTGATATATGAAGAAACAGGCAGATGAAAACATTTTAATCTTAAATTCTAGGCTAACAAGAATTGAGTAGATTACATTGAATATCTACCATAGAATGTTTACTCATGTCACAAACAAAATAAAACTGACTCTTCTTTGTATAATGGAAAATTCTCTAAAAGCCTTGCTGATATGACAAATGCAGTATTAATCTTCCTTTGTCACCGAAAGCATAAGGGAAGCTATTTTGTATTGCAAAATTGGTTCAATTAATGGCACTTTTTCCTCATGCAAAGATCAGAAATGAACAGAGACAAGACTACGAAGAACATTTTTAAAGATGTCTTTTTCTAAAGCTTTTTTTCATGTGCATTACAATTGCCACCCAATTGGATAATTTGAGCATTCAAATTAAAGAACATGAAATTAATTAATTTTAGGTAAAATTATTTTCTTCCTCAATTTTACAAGTACAACTAATTGAATAATGAACAGTTCAGCCTAGAAAAAAAAGGAAGCAACCCTTTTAAATTTTGGCTCCCTCTGCTTCACATAATGATTGCTTTCATAGCTTTTATCATCTACAAATGATGCTCTCAATGACAGAGAGAGGGAGGAGGGAGGGAGAGGGAGAGAGAGTTCCACAGGCAGAGAGTAAGAAAACAATGATGGGACATGTTTGGTGGTCGTGATTGACTGGAAAATAATATCATTTCGCTGTTGTATAGTGATTTACTGAAATTTCTAATTATTTCCAATGCACTTCATTTTTGGTTTGTTGTTCTGTGTATAGTTTTTTACATTCTAATCTCAGTTCTTCATCCCTTCTCTCTTCCTGCTCCCCCAGCCCACCTTCCCCCCACCCCACCCCTCATCTGCTCCTCAGAGAGGGTAAGGCATCTCCTGGGAAGTCAAGTAAGTCTGTCCCATAACCTCATTGAGTATAGTTTTGAAAATTTTGTTTTTATGTACTTTATTGAGTATATTTTCTTTTATATTCCTGTCTCTTATTATATTGAAGAATACATGAATTTACAAGGAACAAAATTTTCATGGGGTTTTATAGTAAGAGACATTTATTTTTGAAATAAAATATAAGAGAGCAATTTGATGTCTGTTCTTCCAGAATATGAACTATTTTTAATTTTCGTAGTCCTTTTTGCTCGTGTGTTTCTCTGTGCAGATACTTAGTTTTATGAAAAAGATAAGGAAGTTGTTGTTTGACCCTAAATGATTGGATGGATGATATGAATTCTGTAGAGCTAAAATTAGTCAGAAATTGAGTCCCATTTTCCAATATTTCTTCTATTCAGATAGATTGTTTTCACATGTAGAAGGCATATAAGACAGAACATTCCATTGTCATTGCCACCAATTTCCTCGGGAGGGTCAGGAAGGCAATGAAACGTTCAAAATTGGCCGTAAAAGCACACAAGTAGCTGGCTCTTGTCTATCATTCAGAATGCTGCTTCTGACTCCCATTCTTTGTTTTCCTCCAGTTTCTCCATGTGAGATATTTTTGATTTCACACTGTATTCAATATTCAAAGAACATGCGAAGGAAACTGCTATTTTCTGCTTAGACGTTCAAAGAAATCAACAGCACTGCGAGCTCCCAGACAAACACACAGTTTTTCCGTAGATTGGAAATCGAAGAGACTTTTGCAATTTTAAAATATGCTTTCTTCCTCTTCATTCACTTTACTAGCCTCAGAAAGGTCATTCTTGAGAGCCTTCGGTTTACTGACTGTAAGATCACGACATCACTCACAGTGGACCTCAGACTCGGATACAGCAAATGCCTGCATTTAGATCATTAATAATTAATAAAGCTCAAAGGGCTCATCAGTACATGGCTACTTAAGTGTAAGCTGTTATTTGGAAGCCCATCTTGCCAAGAAAATATGTGTTCTAGGATCAATTTAGATTAAAAAAAAATGGAGAAAGAAAGTTCTGCAATGGAACAAAGTGAGTTGTTTTCATGGTGAATGATGTAGACCTAACTGTGTTTCATATTGACATCTGAATGCTGGTCTTTTATTACTTTTCCTGTTTTTGTGTTAAAATGCTCTTATTAAAGCAACTTAAGGTAGGAAGGTTTATTTTGGCACAAAGTTTGACTGGAGCCTGAAGCATCTTTTGATATTGAACCCGAAGTCAGAAAGAAGAAAATGATCAATTAGTGTCCTTCTTTTTATCTACTCTGGGATTCAAGACCAAGGAATGCAGCCCCCTCCTTGTGATCTCAACCTTAAATAATCTAATCAAGATAATCCCTCACAGGATGTCCAGTTGTCAACCTAATATAGATAATCCCTGGTTGGCATGTCTGATAGCTTGTTCTAGGGGCTTCCCTACCATATCAAGTGGACAACCAACACCATCCACTGAATTATGCAGTCTACTACTAATAGAGAACTATGTAGGTCCCATAAATGTTTATTCCTCTATCAATCTAAAATAATAAAGAACCTGAGCTGTGGAATAAATGTCGTGTCTCACTGACTACACTCATTTCCTTAAACTTGGGCAAGTTACATACATCTGTGGAGCCTCAGTTTCTTTATGTGCAAAAGAAAAATATGAAAATACCGCTGAACCATGGGCAAGGTAATATTTCTCATAATCCTGCTTAGAAAACCTGGCACATATTTAACAAGGTTTTATCATTATTATTTTGTAAGCTTCCAAGTTGTATTTTTCAATGATGTGTTTCATTTTGCAGAGAAAATAGTAGGATTAAGTGACTGCCTAAAAATTAAATGTAGTTTCAGTGACTTTCATTTGAAAAAGACACAGATTCCTTTATTCTGCAGCTGTCCATTGCATCTTGTTGAGGCCTATGGGACAAACCAGCTGGTATCAAATCTCTAACCCAGCGTAGAGAATAGATACTGGTTGAATGACAAAGTTTCTGTAGCAGAGAAGTCTACAGAATTTGCATTTTCTTCTTGGCATAGTCCTGGGGGCTGTTGCATATTTCTATACAGCATTAAAAAACACCCCACCCCAGAGTCTTCTAAAAGAAACCATTGTGATAATTAGCCTTTTAAAAATGTTTTATTAACTCCTAGAGAATTTCATTGAATGTATATTGGTCACAATCCTCCTTCAACTCCTCTCAGAACCACCCTTCTTCCATACCCATTCAATTTTCTGTCTCCTTTTCTGGTTTTTGTTTGTTTGTTAAATATAAAGCACAATTCATTTTGCCTATATATAGTCTTGGGTATGTGGTCTTCCATTGGAGCATGCTAAACCTAACAGAAGTAAAACCTTTAAAGAGAATGACTCTAACTCTCCCAACAGATATAATTGCAAATAGCTAAGGAGTAGACTTCATGGTCACTTCTTACCTCCATGATGGGATCTGGTCTACCTTGAGCTTACACAGGTCACAACCGTTGTGAGTTCATATGTGTAGATTTCTTGTTGTGTCCAGAAGACACAGGTAACTGTGTCATCCACCTCCTCTGGCTCTCACACTCTTTCTGTGCCCTCTGCCTCAATGATACCTGGGCCTTGGGAGCAGATGGTATACTATAAATATCCCATTTAGGAATCACAGTCTCTCATTCTCTGTACCTTGTTCAATATGGGGTTGCTGTGGCTCTGTTAATCATTTTCTACAGCAAATAGTAGCAACTTGACATTCTAATATCACCCCCCCAATATGTTTCACATATTGGGTTTCTTACAACCTGGATCATGAAGAATCAATTTTTTTCTAGAAAATCTTAAACCAAGATGGAAGTGTAAGAACTGTGTGATGAGTGTTAAGTACATGATGCAGGTCTCGGCAAGCAGAATGTCCCATCCATCATTGGACCACCAAGGAATAAGAGAAAGTGAAGCATAATCCAAGCAGAAGAGGGTGGGTTGATGAAGAAAAGCAACAAAGACAGAGAGCCCTCTGAAAAACACAGGGGGAGTTGCAGAGCCTACAGCATTATCTCCACTGAAGTCTTGCCTTTTCTCAGCCAGTTTATTCTTCCAGGCATATTTAGGTTAACGCTGTGACTCACACATTGCTGATAGTGACTGTATGAGATAAGTAATTCCTATCATCATCATGACCACTTTTCACAAAGAAGGAAACTCAGGTACATAAACACTCCCTAGCTTGAACAGCTACACACATGCTTCTCTTTGCCTTATAAGAAGTGATGTAACCACCCTTCACTCTCAGGGTATTTTATCTCATTGAAGAAGTCTCAGTTGCTTTCAGATTCTCCTTGATGATTCTATTCTAAGGGTCAAGATACTACAGGAAACTAAGTTTCTCAGTATTAGCATCCTGTATCATGACTATTGGTGATCAGGTATCACCTTGCATATTCTAAGGTAAACCATCTAAAATCCAAGTTTTCCCAATATAATGGTGGGTAAATATGGAATGTCTGAAAGGAGACGGGGCCATAAGGACTATGTTCTGGGGAATAGTAATTTGCAAATAGCCCAAACACAGCACAACTGTTTCTTTTGAAATAGTCCTTGCACATCCATGACTTTGGGATTCAGCAAGAAGCACAGTCAGAATGGTGGATGGATTTTAATCTTAGATCTCTCAGGCTCAAGAACTTCTAAATTAAATCTTATTATTTTTTTAAGAACGTGATTTGTGGTATGTTGTAAAAGGAAAAATCTAAAGAACTCTTACATATATAAAATAATGGGCTGGGGATGTAGCTTTGTTGGTAGAGCACTTGCCTAGCATGTACAGAGCCCTGACTCTCGGTCACAGTACTCCAAAGATGCAGGTGGAGTGATGCATGCCCGTCAACCCGTGGAAGCTACAGACAGGAGAATTGATGTGCAAAGCCATCTTTGTCCACATAGGAAGTTCAAGACCAGGTTGGGCCTAGTGTGAAATTCTGTCTCACAAGGTGAAGTAAGAGGGTGTGACCCACTGAATAGCTAAAATAAAATTAACTTGATTCTGTTCCAAGAAGATGATAGGAAGTGGTGTGCAAATGACGAGAAGCTTGTCAAAAAAAAAAAAAGAAAGAAAGAAAAAAAGAAAGAAAGAAAAGAGAAAAAAGGAAGAAAAGAAATGAAAAGAAAAAGCCTACTTTTTAAGGGATTTAAAAAAATGAGCCCTTTCCTCATTTTTGGTCTAATACTTTAATCCTTCTTTTATTTTTGAGGACTCACTCTCTGTGACTAAGTAAAATGTTATCCCTGCCATTAGCAACTTCTGCCAACAGGAAGCATAGGCCAAGTAAGTTCAGAAACACCAACAAGTTACCAAACTCTCAGGAAGAGAAATTCTTAGCCTTCCCATGCTTTCTTCCACCCATTACTAAAAGTGCTCATTGGGATCATCTTCATCTTCAATTATTTCACTGTGCTAGTTTTACACACACACACACACACCCAAACTGCCCCCCAATTTCAGGCATTTCTCCTGGTACTCTCTCTATCCTATCTTCCTCCTCCACCTGATCCTGCTCACTTCCATCTCTAACTACCCCCCAGTACACCCATAAAATCTATTCTATTTCCCCTTCTCAGAGATTTATGAATCCCCCCCATACCTCTTCTCATTATCTAACCTCTCTGGGTATATGAATTGTAGTCTATCATTTACTTAATGGCTAATATCTATTTGAAAGTGAATACATACTATATTTCTCTTTCTGGGTCTGGGTTATTTCATGCAGGATGATTTTTTTTCTAGTTCCAACTATTTGTCTGCAAATTTCATGATGCCAATTATTTAATAATAGAGTAATATATTTTCCTTATCCATTCATTTGTTGAAGAACATCTAGTTTTCTCCAGCTTCTGGCTTTTTATGAATAAAGCTGCAATGAACATAACTGAGCACATGCCCTTGGGGTAGAATGGAGCTTCCTTTGAGTATATGACCAGAGTGGTATTGTTGGGTCTTGTGGTAAACAGATTCTCAACTTTCTAAGTGCCATATTGATTTCCATTGATTGACTTCCACAGGGACTGTTAAAGTTTGCCCTCCTACCAGCAATGGAGGAGTGGTCCCCTTACTCCACTTTCTCACCAGCATGAGCGGTCACTTATGTTTTTGAATAGGTATAAGATGGAATCTCAAAATCCATCTTAGTGTTGATTTGCATTTCACTGATGAACATTTAAGTGTTTCTCAATCATTTGAGATTCCTTTATTGAGGAATTTCTATTTGGATTTGTACTCTATTTTTTGATGGGATTATTTGGTTTTTTAATATCTGGTTTCTTGAGTTCTTTTCCTATTTTGGATATTAGCCCTCTAACAGATGCGGGGTTGGTGAAGACTTTTTCCCATTCTGTGGCTGCTATTTTGTCCTATTGACAAGGTCCTTTGTCTTAAAAAAGCTTTTCAGTTTCATGAGGTCCCATTTATTAATTGTTGATTTTAGTGCCTGTGTTTTTAGTGTTCTGTTCGGAGAATTGTCTCCTGGGCCAACGCATTCAAGTGGCTCTGGTTTTAAGTTGAGGTCTTTGATTGGTTTTGTTCATGGTGACAGATATGGATCTATTCGCATTTTCTGTTTGCTGACATCCAGTTAGAACAAAAGCATTTGTTGAAAATACTGTCCTTTTTAGAGTATGTATTTTTGACTTCTTTATCAAATATTAGATCTATGGGTGTTTAGATTTCTGTCTAGGTCTTCAGTTCAATTTCACTGGTCAATGTGTCTATTTTATGCCAATCCCATATAATTTTTCTTACTATAGCTCTGTTGTACAACTTGAAATCAGGGATGGTGATACCATCAAAAGTTCTTTCATTGTTCAGATTGTTTTAGCTATTCTGGGTTTTTTTCCCATATGATGTTGGGGATTGTCTTTTAAAGGTCTGTAAAGATTGTGTTTAAATTTTTATGGAGATTGCACTGAATCCATAGAATGCTTTTAGTAAAAGAGCTATTTTTACTGTATTAATCCTACCAATTCTTGAGCATGGGGGAATCTTTCCATCTTTTGATGTCTTCTTCAAATTCTTTCTTTAAAGATTTGATGTCTTTAATCATGCAAATATTTCACGAGCTTGGTTAGAATTACCCCCAGGTATTTTATATTATTTAAGAATATTTGGAAAGATATTGTTTTCCTGATTTCTTTCTCAGCCCATTTGTCATTTGTATATAGGAGAGCTACTTTTTATTTGTTTGGTTGGTTTGGTTTTGTTTTTGGTTTTTGGTGAGTTTACTTTTTTTCATTAATCTTGTACCTGTCCCTTTGCTGAACATGTTTATCAGCTGTAGGAGTCCCCTGGTGAAAATTTTAGGGTCACATATGAATCATATAATCTGCAAATGATAATTTGACTCAATTGACTGCTGTAGAGAAAACAGGTTTGGAAGATCCTCTGATTATAATTAGATGGCAACTGAATGGTTATGCCATATCTTATAGTTTAAAATTGGCCATATCAAAAGACAAGGAAATAAGTAAATTAAATTCCATGCTTTAAGCTCTTGACTAGAGAGTATATTGTCAATTTGAAAATATGTTTTTTTAATGGAATGTAAGTTTTAGGAAAGTTTCTCAGGAGATGAGAATGGACTAAAATGGAATGAAAAACTTCACTGTATTAATTCCCTTGAATTTAGCTTTCAGTCTGTGAAGATGAAGCAAGATTACAAGCCATACTTAGAGGTACACATAATATATGCTTAACCTGATAAAGTTGTGATTAATAATAGAAAAGTAAAGCATGAGGTAGAAGATGACATAGAAAAAGTAGAGGAAGAAGAGGGAAAAAAGAACTGATTAATCAGAGGATGGGGAAGAAGAAGGAGGAAGAATTACTGGTAAGTTACTATCAGGCTATTGAAACAGTATACTCCAAAGGACTTGACTTTCTCCAGGATCCCATTCTGAGGAAAGCAAACGCTATCCCCCCACACACACCCACACACCCACATTGACACCAGCCTGGCTTTTAGGAATAGCCTTCTTAGAGGTCACATGAATTAAGATGTGCATAATCCTTGACATAATGAATTGACATGTGCAGAATTCCTCTTCTTCAACAAGGTTGCCCCACAAGCATAGAGAATCTGGGAGTCTGGGAGTCTTCCTTCAGTTTCTATAAGTAAATCTGCTTTCCTGTATTCAGTCTGTCTCTCAATTGCTTTTGAGCAGTGACAGGTTTATCGATGTCAAGTGTTTTCTGTAACATTACCTCACAAACATCGTGCCAGGGAAGATGGCTCAGTATTTGCCGTACAAGCATGACGACCTGAGTTCAGATCAGAGAAGTTCGTCTATGACCATAGGTGGTAGGTGCGGTCGAGGTAGAAACAGACAGATGCCAGGGGCCCAACCGCCAAAATAGCAAGTTCTAGGTTCAGTGAGAGACCCTCTCTGTAATAAAGAAATAAATAACACATCAACAAATAAATATATAGAAAAATAAAGGAAGTTACCAGTTCTTAGCCTGTAATATTGACCCTTGGCCTCCGAGTTCACACCTGATGGGTAGGAGGAACTGGGAAGGTTGGAGATTGACGGAAGTAGTGGTGGATGGGTATAATCAATACACATTATACAAAAGCATAAAACTTTCAAAAATATTTCTTCAAAAACTGAAACCCAATATTTATATTAGTGTCCCAAAGGATTATAAATATAATTTGAAGAATATGACATCAATATCAGAGCATAGCAGATCCCGAACATCTCTTTAAGATATTCCTTGTGCGTGCACATTCGCTAAATCAATTCTGCATCAATGAATAATCATTTTGCCATATGTTCCCCAAATTGAAATAAAAATAATGCCCATTCTAACAACTCATGCTTTATAACCGTTTTTGTAACATTTAGAAAGTTTAACTGGAAATCTTTCTCTTGGGCTGTATGCAAATGATTTATGCTAATGTCCTTAGGAAAAAGCCTCATCGTTATTGTGATGAATCTCTTCTGGTGACAGCATGATCGCACAACTAAATCATCATTCTAGAAAGAAACAAAATCAGAATCTCCATTTAGCGGATTTGGTGGGGATGCTTACTCAAGTATTGGAGAAATTCATATTAAGTTACATCCATATGACATTAAACACCGCTCCGCCTGCTGAAGACCTCAGCCTAACATTGGGAGTTGTTTTCTTTTTCCTGTTGCATCTGTTTGGATTAATCACTTGTTGAGATAAAACTGCCTTTTGAGGGTGAAGGCACACTTCATGAAAACATTCTTTCTCTGTGACTTTTAAGTGAGTAATTAATTTCTTATTGGGAAATTTATGTTTCAGTATACATGGTTTTATAATATTTTCCAGAACTCCTAACCTTTGTTCAAAGATGGATGGAATTGCTAAATTGAATGTTCTATTGCTAATACTAATATATTGCATACTTGAAAGCTTGGTTATAGAGCATGATTCCTGTTACTTTGATGTACAAACCAAGTTGGAGTCTGATAAAGTACTGAATTCTTAAGTTTAAAGAGGATCCCCAAATGGCTTTATTCCAAATAAAAATGTGGTGCATTTCCCCATCTTCATATGTTTTCTGTCCTATGAATATTAGTCCTCCCTCCCAATAGCACTGACATTTATTTCTCCTATCCTTTTAATGTGACACAAAGCTATGTATGTTCACTGTCCTTATTGGAAGAAAAGCTCACTGAAGACAGACCTAGCTACCACCTACATCATAACTGGGAAATGAATAACAGTCAAGAATGGTTTAGAAGGACTAATGACTACAATGAATAATAAATACAGTGATTATTACTCTACTCCTTTCATTAATCTGTAAAAATAACAAAAATGAGTCTCTAATTTTCTTTAAAAATGTGAATATTCAAACTAAAATGATTCAACCACAACTCACTACACCTTAGGACCTGGTAAGTCAGAATTCTCTACTGAGTAGACTCAGCACCAGCAGGCATGATCCCACAATTCTGTCTTACTAGAGAGGGCTTTGAAATCAAAGAATAAATGCCTTTAATTACCAAGACCTTTAGGCTTTTATCAGTTACATCTGATATGAGGTCAGGCTTCTACCTAATCTTTTATTTATCATGGCTGTGTGTTTGTTTCTTTTCTGTTAATGAGAGCCTAAACGACAGTAACCCAGAAGGCTTTGATATCTGTGTTGTGTGACCTTCTGGAGAGACGTGAACAAAAAGTCTTTATCCAAGATTCAATACTGATGCAACATTAGAGGAACAATACCTTCCAACTCTAGCTAGATGAACCAGAGAGTGCACTGCGGTTACTACAGGACATGGGTGACATAAGGTGACTGTGTCACCTCAAAGCTCACCCTGGCATGGGTGATGACCACAGAGGCTGCATTCATGGAGTTGCCCGCCCAACTTACAGGTTTAATGGAGTCTTCTCCTCCCCAGCAATTGCATACTGCTTACATAACCTTGTGGAGAGGCCTCATGAACCTTGCCAGTTTTCTGTGCTTCTGGATCTTTCAAGTGCTATGGGCTTGTTCTGCTAGCTTCCTGCAACTAATCAGCCTCCCTTCTCCTTTTAGGGGGCCACATCTCAACCTAAAGGAAGCAGCTGTCACAAACGCATGGCATCTATGTTCCTCTCTTCCGTCAGTTGAAGTGGTATCTGCATGCCAGTGTCCATAGTGCACTATCAACAGTAGCTAAGGTGTGAAATCAACTTAACTTCCTATCAAACAATGAGCGGACAACAAAAATAATGTATTCAACCTTTGCAAAAGATTTTGGTCCTGTCTTCTGAAACGACAGAGATGAACAGGGAGAACGTTATCGAAATGAAACAAGCCAACATAGAAAAACAAGCATCTCATTGTCTCACCTGTTTGGAGAATCTGCACTAGTCAAACTCAAAACGGGACATTGCAGTGGTAGAAACCAGTGGGTGCAGCAGGATGGAAAGATGCTAGTCAAAGAACACAGTTTCAGTTAGAAGGGTAGGAAAGTTCTATTGTACATCACTGTGACAATAGCAATAAAATATGAAATTATTGAAAGAGAGCATTTACTTAAGAGTTTTGATAAAATAACACACTGAAGTATGGTATATCTTAATTTTAGAATGTACCCGCTATAAAAGCATAAATATTTGAAAACACCATGTTGTAATTTATACATACATATGATTTTATTGGTCCAAGTGAGTAATAGAAATAATGAACATTTTTAGACTTGTTTTCTCTTCTCTAGGTTAAGGCTTGTTTTCATGCAACCAGGCTCTCCTGAATGTGAGACTTCAGAAAACGTGAGTTTCTGACTTACTGCTGGTATTGGTATTGGATCATAGTTCTCTAAAAACAATTCAATGTGACTAGTTCAGAGGAGAAATGTTCACAATAGTGACAACTGCAGACAGTCCGTCAATCTGTGGGGACTGGTGAATGATCTCTGAAAGTCTTGAATTGAGAACTCTTTTTATGTTCAGTCCCAAACAGATTTTAAATAATTGCATTGGTACTTTGCCTAAGCAACACCCATGTTCTCTTAAAAATGGAGGCTAAAGAATGAAAAGCAGAAAATCAAAAAGGATCTGAAGTTTAATCTGGTCTTTTTGAAGGACTCAAAGATTACCATGCAAAAGTATAGGTAGCCACATGTTTTAATGATTATCATATTAACTAATCTGGATCTTCAAAATCAGTAAGATAATTATTATCTGGTTGACATGCATTTACCTCAGTTACTGACTGAAGTGAGGTTTATTCGCAGAAGCATTATTTTCATTTGATCCCAAGGCTCTCTTCTCTACTGCAAAATGCCTACTGATGTGAGAGCAATATATCACAATAAAACTAGGGGAAAATAGGCATTAAATTCTTGACAAGACATAAAATACAATGTTTTGGAATGCTGCCTGATCTACTTTTTGTTTTGCTATTTTCCAACTTCAAAGTACTTTTTAAAATAACAAGAAACTCTCTAGCTTGCAGACAAAAAAGGAGAAAAACAGGGAACTGTGCAGTTCGATACTCTCGGGGCTCACAAACTGACCTTGGTTAAAGTTGCTTACCCACAGCAGTGATGATATTTCTGTTTCTGAACCAGTGCCAACTCGGAAACCCATCTACCCTTTCTTTACGACTCCAGGAAATATCCTAACTGCTGGTAGGTGCCCAGCTCTTTATAGAACCAATCCTGGACTACCTCCCACAGAGAACAAAAGCAATTTCTGCAATAATGTCTACATAGTTGTTCACGCTGTCCCCTTTGCTGGAGTCCTCCTCAGCCTGCATAACCATGGACAGACTGCATGTCCACCAGCTGAAGAGACTCTCATTAGGCCAACAGCTAGAGCAAGACACAAACTTGGGCCAGAAGTACAGTGGTTTAAGCTCGGTAGTAATGTGCTTGCTTAGCATGTATAAGAGTCTTGGTTCGATTCTCAGCATCGTCAAAACACAAGCAAAGAGTTCTAAATGCCCACAGCATCATTAACTTCAGTGCCAGGCAGCCAAACTAGACTCACTCTAGTTCTATACCCGGATGCCAGGATTTTCCCAGTTCCGCTGAAACATATAGACTTGCAAAATAACTTCTGATCCCCCAAACTAATAAATAAATAAAAAGTAGTTAAAAAAAACTTCCCATATAAGATTTTTTAAGAAAAAAATCAAATTAGAACATCACATCTGAGATATAAAAACCATTATCTCCTGACGCACGTTGGCAAATACTGAAAAGAGTTAATTTTAGAATAAGTTCAAAGTAAGTAAATGAAATCATTTCTGAGTAAATACACTTGCCTATATTTACAAAAGCAGACAGACTACAGGGTAAATTTATTTAATGTGAAAATGTGATTTTAAGTGAAATGACGCCTTCTCTCTTGCCTGGAGTTATTTCCAAACACGCAGGTCCTCTGCGCAGCCAGGGGTCTTCTCACGGTGGCCGCTACGGTGTTGTTGAAGCGGCAGGATGTTCTTCGGGTGGGTGTAGACTTCAGAGATGCTTTGCTCACACTTTATTTAATTGACTGTCCACTTTCTTCCCAGGAAAGGTGACAAAACTGGATCCTGGATACCAGACTGAGCTTTCAAAAACACCAGGGCACCCTTGTTCCCTGTAACACTGGAGTAACGGAGAGCGACAGGTGAGAACTGTTAGTGACCGCCCCTCCTCTCCAGTGTCACCACAGCTGTGTTCAGCCTGGCTGAATTTTACACGGGCAAGAGTAACGTGGTGAGCAGTGTTTCAGGGTTACAGCTTTTCTTTCCACTCACTGTGTGGTCTTAGACACATTTTAAATTCTCTAAACTTCAGTAGCTTCCTAGGAAGAGCAGGCACAACAGACGCTCTGCCTGCAGAAAGCAGTTTTGAGATGTCATGCAATAAGGACTTTGGAGCAGATAGCAGTTCCAGGTGCATCTTAATCTGTTTGCCTTTAGGTATTGTTCTAGTTCAATCTCAATGTCCTGCAAAGGCTCATTGCCAAGTCCTTCTATTGCCTGGGTTCCAGAACCTCAACTAGGGAGATAATAATGAAGAAAGGAAAAACACAGGGACACTTGGACACAGGGAAACTGAGATGGATAGGCTAAGGTCTTAGATGGAGAAGTCACAGCACGCAGGAAGTTTGGCGTGTTTATTATATACAGATTAATCAGGAAGCAAGGCTAATACATTCAGCTGAACAATGAGGTAGTTTTAACTAATATTGATAGTAGTAGTCTGTAACTATGTTCAGATTATAAACATTCAGGGGGGAGAAAACTATGATAGACCTTTCCAGAACACACCACCAGTATCCACACATGGACCAAAAAAAGACTTTGCCAGCCCTCTGGGGCTTACCCCAGAAATGCTTTGCCACTTCCATGTAGCTGAGGCATTGGGGTCCTTAACATGGGGTTGCCCTAGAGATCTGGTGTTGAATTGGTCCCAAGCTGATGGGAGCTAGGAATAACTTAGGAAGCAAAATATAGCTGATGTAGGGTAGATTATAGGGGGGAGAGTGGCCTTCAAAGGGATACTGGAACCCTGATTCCTATTTCCTCTCTTTCTTTTCTTTTTTTTTTTTTTTTATGCCAATACCAAGCTGTTTTCAATACTGTAGCTCTGTAATGGAGTTTGAAGTCAGGGATGGTAATGCCTCCAGAAGTTCCTTTATTGTATAAGATTGTTTTGGCTATCCTGGGTTTTTTGTTTTTCCATATAAAGTTGATTATTGTCCTCTCAAGATCTGTGAAGAATTTTGATGGGACCTTGATGGGGATTGCATTGAATCTATAAATTACCCTTGGTAGAATTGCCATTTTTACTATGTTGATCCTCCCAATCCAAGAGCAAGGGAGATCCTTCCATTTACTGGTATCCTCCTCAATTTCTCTCTTCAAAGACTTAAAGTTCTTGTCAAATAGATCCTTCACTTCCTTGGTTAGAGTTACCCCAAGATATTTTATGCTATTTGTGGCTATCATGAAAGGTGATGCTTCTCTGATTTCCCTCTCTGCTTCCTTACCCTTTGTATATAGGAGGGCAACTGATTTTTTGGAGCTGATCTTGTATCCTTTCACGCTACTAAAGGTGTTTATCAGCTGTAGGAGTTATTTGGTGGAGTTTTGGGGGTCGCTTATGTACACTATCATATCATCTGCAAATAACGAAAGTTTAACTTCTTCCTTTCCAATTCGAATCCCTTTGATCCCCTTATGTTGTCTTACTGCTATTGCTAGAACTTCAAGCACTATATTGAAGAGGTATGGAGAGAGTGGACAGCCTTGTCGTGTTCCTGATTTTAGTGGGATGGCTTTGAGTTTCTCTCTGTTTAATTTGATGTTAGCTGTCGGCTTGCTGTAAATAGCTTTTATTATATTTAGGTATGACCCTTTTATCCCTAATCTCTCCAAGACCTTTATCATAAAGGGATGTTGAATTTTGTCAAATGCTTTTTCAGCATCTAATGAAATGATCATATGTTTTTTTTTCTTTCAGTTTATTTATATGATGGATTACATTGATAGATTTTCGTATGTTGAACCAGCCCTGCATCCCTGGGATGAAGCCTACTTGATCATAATGAATAATTTTTCTAATGTGTTCTTGGATTTGGTTTGCCAGTATTTTATTGAGGATTTTCACATCGATGTTCATGAGTGAGATTGGCCTGTAATTCTCTTTCTTGGTTGAGTCTTTGTGTGGTTTTGGTGTCAGGGTAACTATAGCTTCATAAAAGGAATTTGGTGTAACTATCAATTCAATATAACCTAGAGTTTTTTCAGAAGAGAATATCAGTTGAGGAATTGCCTAGGACACAATGGTCTGTGGATTTGTTTGCAGGAGATCTTTTTATTTTTAACTGGTGGAGAAGGACCAGCCCACTGCTGGTGGAACCATTCCCTATCAGGCAGTCCTGCATTTTATGAGAAAACTGAATGAGTGTAGTCCAGCTTAGAGGGTAGCAAGCAGCATCATTTATGGTTCCTGTCACACTTCTCTGGATGCTAAGCAAGTTCTTCTGTCAGATAGGACGCTGTGTGGGATAGCAAGCAAGCCTGCTTTCAAGTTGCTGCCTTCAATTCATACTCTGACCTCCTGAAATGATGAACTCCAATCTGGAATTGCAAGCCAGATGAACCCTCCCCTCCCTCAAGCTGATTTTGGTCAGACTATTTTATCAGAGCCACTAAAAGATACCAGAACACAAACTGTACCATGATCAGTCGAAAAACAAAAACAAAGATAAAAATAAGAAATAAAGGAACCAGCATGGAAGGCTCTTACAATAGTTGACAAAGATTCTTGCCATAGAGGAACTGTAGGGTGACTTGTAATATTTGAATTCGTGATTTTAGGATGACCATCATTTTGATGGGGAAAATATCAGATCACAAAAAGAACTGACTGTATATTCTTGCCTACAATAATCCTGTTTCTCCAATTCCAAGAGAGGGAAAAAAGAAAAAATAGTGAATGTTCCACCTATACAAAAAGAAGAAGGAGGAGGAGGAGAAGGAGGAGGAGGAGGAGGAGGAGGAGGAGAAGAAGAAGAAGAAGAAGAAGAAGAAGAAGAAGAAGAAGAAGAAGAAGAAGAAGAAGAAGAAGAAGGAAAAAGAAAAGGGGGAAATTACATAGTTTTATACACTCAAAAATTACAAAAATTAAAACAATAAAAATATATGTAGATATCAAAAGTTCTAATAATAAAGGAACCTCAAAGAACAAGAAAAAGATTTACTGCATATAAAAATATTATAATGATAAATCAGTTCATATCAGGGGTATTGATTCATACCAGCATAGTGCTTTGACTCTAGAGGAGTAGTCAAGAGGAACAGAAGTTCGTCCTCAGCCACAAAACAAGTTCAAGGTAAACCATGTCTACATTGTATTCCCTGTCTCAAAAACCTAACAGAAAAACACAAAAGAAGATTCTGATTTCTATAATCATAGCCACTGTGAGGCAAACAAAAGAGGAGTGTAAGTTCAAGGCTAAGTATGGGCTACATGATGTATTCACGCCATCCTGGACTGCATAGTGAAATCATATCTCAATTAAAAAGTGAAATGAAAATAGAAAATATGAAAAATAATTAGGAGACTATTCTTGAGAAGTCAGAAACATATTATTATCGCCTTCTTCTGTACAAAGATGCTAATTCTCTCTATACACAAGTCATGTTAAAACAGACATCCTTCTTAGCTGCTTTATATTTCTACTTCCTTCAAAGATGCTTTTTCATTCTTGGGCCAGCTCTTGCAATGTATCCTAGGAACTCCTGGTACTTATTATGCCCATTTCTATGTTGTTAATATTCAAGAATATCATGGACAAAAAATACCCACACAAAACATGTTTTTAAAAAATTTTCTACAGTCAGATGACCATGTCACAAGATCACTTTGGAAGGTCATGTCAATTCTGCGATTAGCTCTGACTACTGATCTTTGCATTAATAATAGTCAATTCTTGATAACAAAATACTAAGAGGAAATAATCTATAAATATTTGTTTATAAATAAGTCATTCAATTTGGAGTTAAGTAGCTGTTATTTAAATCCATTATAAAAAGGCATTGATGTATTTCATCTTTAAATAGATTCCAAGTTACAATGCATTTTCTCTCTGTAGCCAACATGGGTTGTGTCCCAGAACCCTGGATTACAGTCTCATACTGTAAACATCTGGAAGGAGGAAGCTGAAGGTGTTAGTATTTGCACACACCAATCAATTGTTAAATACTCACAGAAAATATAGATTCTGAGCAAAGCTTTGCCATTCCTCTTGAGCCTGAACTATATGGGTAATGGCTTTGCCAATTGCTCCATGGTTCAAAGGTCTTGGAAATCCTTGACAGGGCCATGACCATGTCCAAATATACATTCACTTGGACTTCAGTCATCCGGGGCTTCCTTCCTACACTTTCTGTGGGTTTACAAAATGGGACAGCAGACTACTTAGCCTGTCAACGCTGAAACCACACAAAGCTGTCTTAGCAAATGTCTAATGGGTTACATGACCATAATAAGAGAAATATACCAGAGAAATGTTTTAGCTTTTATGAAGAATGTTTTGGGAGACTATGTTTAGAAATAAATCAGTCTTAACTGCCCCTTTAAATTTTTAATCTAACTTACAATGTTTTGTGAAAAATTTAGAGCCAAGAGGTGTGATAATTTGAACAGCTCTCTTCTGGATCCCACAATAAATATTTCTTTTGAGGAGTTATTTTCTGTGTCTGAAGAAATAGATATAGAAAGGAAGGAAATACTGATTCTAAGGGAGCTGGAGTCAACGAATGATCAATGATAGAATTAGATAACCCTCATCTGTATAGGCTGTGAGTTTCAGAAGGACTCCCGTCTGCAAACAGTCAGAATGCTTGTTTCTGGTTGTGCTGATTTGTTTCCCTCGTGAAGCACAGGTTCAGCTATCACTGCCTTTGCTCCTTTAGCTGTGCATACCAGTGTATCTGAACCACTGAGGATGTTAATTTACAAAAGCCCCTAGTGTAAGCAACAGGAATTATGGCTGAAAATCACTATTATCAAGTCTGCAGACAACTGAGTGTCACTGAAGACCTTCAGGTGACTGACTTCATCATACTGAAGCAAGAGAGACTATCTGTCCTACCAACTCCCAGGAAATTCATCCATGACAAAACAAATTACTAGCTTATATAAATAGATTTGGAAACTGAACCTATGACATTTGGGAAAGATGAGGCTTCACACAAAAATTGCCACACTATGTTTTGTTGGTGGAGGGGGAAACTCACAGGAAGTACCAGGTGAAAGAGTATGGGCAAAGATTATGCTTAAAGTTAAATAAAAGCCAGGAATGGTGGTTAAGAACGTCAGCAACAGGATATAGCAGCAAAGAGTGCCCAAGGATGGCACGGGCAGGGCCCTCACAAGAGCTCTTGTGTAGTTGTTTCTTTCTCTTCATGCTACAAAACACCTCAAGCACATTATAACATGCAAGTCCTCTCCTTTGCCAGAGCCCTGCATCAGGATACCAAAGAAAAGATGAAAGCATTCTGAGAAGCTATTTTGAAATTTCTGTTAGTCTTTTGTTGTAGGAAGGCGATTAAAGTTCCTTCAGGTTCTTGGGTGTGAATGACCTTGCTTCCTGGATTTAAATACCTGACGTGATTGCAAAGCATTGGCACTGCTGACCTTTAGGATGAGATAGCCCGGTCTTGGGCAGATATCCTATGCACCGGAGGGTGTTTAGCCAGCCCCATTGCTTTCTACCTCATTGATGCCAGCAGCCCTTCCCACCTACAATTGTAAACACTGACACATCCGCAAATGTCACCAGATGCCCCACAGGGAGCAAAGCTGTTCTGACTTGAGAACCATACTTCTGATAGATTAGAAGCATGGGGTTAATAAGGCAAGAGAATGAAACAGCTGTTTTAGTTCCAGTGAATTCCTATATAAGAAAAGGATCTACATTACATAAGAATAATTTGAAATCATTGTTTAACACATCTCCTTTCCATCTCAACAGAATATTGTCAATACTTTGACATTAAAATGCAAGGACATTCTGGTACTCATTGTAATTTTGAGGCCAGTGGACTTGCTTGGCATATGTTGAAAGAATCCATCTATTCTTTTTGTGTTAGGTCCCTCTGCACTGTGCAGTTCATGTTGGCACAAGTTCTTCCCTGAAGGAGAGACTGGATTCTCTCCTTGTTAGTTGTTCTCATAGGTATGAAGGACAGCAAATTCAAGACATCATATCAGGCTATGGTGACATCATACAAGACTCATGTTGTATATTATGAGTCACATGATTTTCTTCCGTTTCATGAAACCAGAACAGATACTGTCTCAGTTTCTTTCAAGTTAATCGTAAAAGGCAGATGTACCTTGGAAAATAGCATGAAGTTTGTAAAAACTATTTCGATTGAAATAGAAACTCAGTGAAGAGAATTGAGTATGAGATTCATATATTTAGATATTTGACAGAATATTTGAAAGGATTAGTAACTTAGGAGAAATAAATGCTAATTAAGAAGATTTCAGTTGAAAGAGGCTTTTTTGACCTTTGAAAAAATATCTGAACTCGGAGGAAAAACAGAATGTCAACATGACCCTAACAGAAATGTGGCAATACAGAGAATGACAGGAAAGAGGAATCCAGACTCCAGACATCATCTGGATGATGGAAAGTGAACGTCGACAATGAGTTGGTCTAATGGAGAATGCAATGGGAATACACAGTTTGGAAGCTTTCTCCTTGAGAACATTTTCCATTGCATGTATGCCCCAAGCACACACACATAGCAAAGCTGTCAGGGTAAAAAGTCAAGCTAACCATCTCCACATTATTTATCTTGCTCCTTTTACAGTGAATTTACAACCCTTTACTCTTGCTTTTCATTACACTTGAGGAAAACTTGCCCATGAAGCACACATCTTCTAAGTCTTTATAAATTTTATGCGCCCTTAAATGCAATGTCCTTATAGTTTTAAAGAAGTTTTCAGGTTAATTAGAGGCCTAGATTGCCAATTTTTATTTTATTACTGTTCAGAACCAAGACTGGAACATTGTGGATGTTTGATAAAGAGCCAAAGAGACACAACTGTTTCAGGTTTGGGGTTGAAATATTATAAGCCCCAAAGAGAAAATTATTTAGCTTTGCAAATTAGGACACATATCGAACTTGCTTCCTGATTCAGAGAACAAAGTCAGAACACATCAGTAAAGGAAGTCAGGACAATTCCTTGGCCAAGGCTCCCAGTGCAGATGGTTTTAGTTTGCTGCTGTGTGAAGCCCCTCCCCAAATGTGGGTTGCACGGGCGGTGGTGGCGCATGCCTTTAATCCCAGCACTCGGGAGGCAGAGGCAGGCGGATCTCTGGGAGTTCGAGGCCAGCCTGGTCTACAAGAGCTAGTTCCAGGACAGGCTCCAAAACCACAGAGAAACCCTGTCTCGAAAAAACAAAAAAAACAAAAAAAAAAAAGAAAAGAAAGAAACAGTCCAGATGGAAAGGGCTTGACAGCCAAGAGGAATATTCACCTTCTTGCTTGTTCTGTCTTCCTTCTAGCCAGCAATTTATTCTATCCTGCCGCTGTTGCTGCAGATTCCTTCTCTGATGTCAGAACACAGTTCTCCCATCTCCATCTCTGGCTCAGGACCAGGAATTCTCCATGTCTTCGTACCGGTCTGGGACTGCAGAGGCCCCAACCACAGGGTCCAAACAACATCAGTTCTCGGTTGTGCAACAGCTGTTGCCACTATTTCAACATGTGTGTGGCTTTCCTTTGGATTGTATTCATCCTGTTCCGCTTACATGCCCTAAGGCTTCCCAGGCATCGTATGTTCTCCTTCCTATCTGTAGTCTCCGGTAGTCCCGATTGGTCGTTCACCTTTACCTGAATGTCTGGCCAGAAGGAAGCTCGGGCATTCAAACAGGGATGCCACTTTCGGGGGCTAGATCCTCACAGCGAGGATGCCTTCACAGTCACCCTCATCAGCACTCTCTGCCTGCCCCTCCCTCCGGAGAGCACCAGGGCAGGAAAACTCAAGTGTCTGGGGATGCCCCCAGCCTCTGGCTGCACTGTATCAATGCCTTGGCACGTGACCTGCCTTCTACTAACACTCAAGCAAAATTTCTGGCTCCCCAAAAAAGGCAAGCACAGTTCCTAGAGGGGCATAAACATAAACCTGCTACTTACAGATGTTGAAACTACGGAGTTGGCTTGTGAACAAGAGATACAGTGATCACCTCCTTGCCTATGAGACCCTAATGGATGCCTGAAACCGCAGACAATGACAAGCCTGTATCTGTATATTTTTTCTTAAACTATTCATACATACCTATGATAAAGCTTAATTTACAAATTAACAATGATAAGGGATTTAACGTAACTACTAATAAAACAAAGCAGTTATAATGACGCACCATACAATTATGTGAAAGCGATCTCTCCCTGCAATAGCCTGCTGAGTGGACACACCCTCTTCTGATGATGTAAGATGATGAGGAGCCTATGAAATGAGGCAAGATGAGGCTCTCAACAGAAGCATAGCGATGTGACGTTAAGCTATTAAGTGAAGGACTATGGTAACTATTTCCTGAAAATGCAAACCGTACCATTTTATTTCTTGGCTCGCTCCTGCACATGTGACTTACTCAACTTTAGCACATACCCTTCCACGCATGCTAGGCAACCCGACAGTCCCTAGGGTTTCTAAGTAGCTAGTGGGGTAGATAGATTCCATGGGTGTACAGAGTCATGCATAATTTCAAAATGGTTGTTTTTCAATGAACTATCACAGTTAATATTTTAGACTGTCACTTAAATAATGCTCTTAAAGATTCTTCAAAGATTACTAGGTTTGGTTATGAACAGCAGAGCAGTATGATGGAAATCACCGTACTCTGCTGAGTGCATATTCAGAGGTCAGGGAGAAAGAGGCTTCTCAAGACACAAGGCAGAGGATTACAAAGACGTGTGGAGACAACCACCCTTGTCTGCATGGGTCAACAGCAGAGTGCCATCAGCCAACAACTAGAGAGCAGCTAGTTGGCCATCATCCTTACAGTAGCCTCTGCTGTGTGACATTGAAGTGGACTTGGTACAAAGTTGTGGGTCTGTCTTCGTCTTTGTGAATATCTCTTGCAGTGAGGTGCATGAGGGAAACTCCTTCACAAACATCCCAGCTTGTATAAGTGTTTGTTTATCCATCATGTCAGGGCATGGCCAGAGGGCCTGCATGTTGATAGAGACAGAGACGGCACTAACGAAACTGCAGGGAACTGAATCCAATTAAATGCATAGAGAGTAAAAGCATGCAGGAAGGCACTGCTTCAGACAGCCCTCACACACACATGCAGGAGGGCACTACTGCAGACAGCCCTCACACACACATGCAGGAGGACCCTGCTGCAGACAGCCCTCACACACACACATGCAGGAGGGCACAGCTGCAGACAGCCCTCACACACACATGCAGGAGGGCACAGCTGCAGACAGCCCTCACACACACATGCAGGAGGGCACTACTGCAGACAGCCCTCACACACACATGCAGGAGGACCCTGCTGCAGACAGCCCTCACACACACACATGCAGGAGGGCACAGCTGCAGACAGCCCTCACACACACACATGCAGGAGGGCACAGCTGCAGAAAGCCCTCACACACACATGCAGGAGGACCCTGCCGCAGACAGCACCCCCACACACACATGCAGGACGGCCCTGTTGCAGACAGCCCTCACACATACCAAGCTTTCTTTTCTTCAATCACTGGAGGGGTGTGGATTCTTCTTAGAAGCTTGTGCTGCTTAAATGTCAATTAAATGAATCATACAAGTGAGCCATTATCCTTTAGTGATAAGATCACGGGTTCAGAAATAATTATGAGTTATTCAAAATAAAAATAAGCATATCTGTGAAATGACTTATTCTTTAAGCCATTATAAATGCAGTTGAGATAATTTTAGGTTTAATTTTAATTGCAAAGAAATTGCTAATTATATTTAATAACTTCATTTTCTTTGATTCAAGAAAATATTGTTCTATGTACTTCATAAATTGTCCTATAATGGTACACATCATTTTTATATTATATATCTGTTTCATAAGAATGAGTTCTAGTGAAACATCTCTATTAAAATTAAAAGTAATAATGAATTCTCTCAACAAATTCAAAGATAGCTATGATGAAACTCTTTATATTTTACCCTTTATATTTGACCTTTTCTCCCTTAGATAGGTGTTTGTATGTCCAGTGAGATTCAAAAATGTCAACTTACCACTTATTTGGAAGAGTAAATATTACATCCTAATACTGCAATGGAATTTCATCACCCCATTGAAAAACAAAGACAAAGAACGCACAGTACAAATGGTAGCTCTTTTGTGTATGATGAGAAAGTGGTATTTGATAGTGTCCATTAATACTGTCCTTGACTGGCACAAGTTATTAATTTTAAAATACAACCTCCTAATAAACACTAATCTAGCTACAATGTATGCATGTTTTCTTATGTATATGTAGATAAAGGGGAACCCCAAGTCTAAGAAACTCCCATCATAGTAAAGCAATGGGTTTCCTTTACGAACTTCATTCTTCAACCAAAGATGACTTTTGTCTCCATATTTTGGCATTGCCACCACATTACCACTACCCTAGTCACTATCATGCTTAAACACAGGACATTATGTATAAGATGCACATATATTTTTCCATATTTAATTAAAATATCATTGTATTACTTTCCCCTTCCCTCTCCCTCTTCCAGCCTCTCCCAAATTCCTCCCTTCAACTCTTCCTAAACATTATAATCACATATGTATGTATATGTATGAAAAATACATAAATACAAACTATTCGTTTCATTTTTGCTATTTATGTGTTTCAGGGCTGATCACTTTACACTGGACAATCAAGTATGGACTCATTCCTGGAAGAAGCAACGCTCCTTCTCCTGGCAGTCATCCATTGCCTGCATTTCCTTGCACAGGGGTGTGACCCCATGAGATCTTTCTCCTTCCTTATTAGCATGCCTATTGATATTGCCATTGTTCGGTCTTGTTTATGCAGATCTGTTTCTATGAAAGACCATTTCACAGGAGACTTTCTGGTTTTCTGACTCTAATAATTTTCCAGGCCCTCCTTCCATATTTTTGAACCATAAATGTAGGCGCTATTATGTAGATACATCAACTGGGGCTGGGTCTTCATGATCTATTGATCTCTCCATTGTGTCCAGTTAGGGTTTTTTTGTTTTTTTTTTTTTTTTTGTGTGTGTGTGTGTCTATGATATCCCTATTTGCTGTAAAGAGATGCTTCTTTGAAGATGGGTGGTAGCTATATGCAAAGAAATGTGGGGATAAGACAAAGATTTAAAATGTAATTAGGAATGATGGTGGTCTAGCAAAACGGCAGTAGCTGAATTCTCCCCTAAGAGCCATGATTTCACCAGCCAAAGGAAGTTGGCCTAGGTTCCTAGTACCAAGCATGATTTCATTCCTGCTGGGAGGGTCTTAAGTTCAATTAAAAAGCTGTCAGTTACCACAACATGAGTGCCAGCTACTGCCACCTTTACACACAGCGTGCCATGCTGGTCATTGTGACTCATAAGTGTTTCCTCTGGGTAGGACTGCTAATTGCTTCCCTCCCTCAGCAGCTTGCCACATTCTCTGGTACCTTGAAAGCTAGATAGCATGAAGGATGCTTTCAGCTTAGATTCAGCTCACATGTGCAATGTCTTCAGCAACAGGGGCTCACCTTAGACTTCTGAAGAGCAAAAGAGGACAACAGGTGCAGTCTTAGTGTTTGGAGGAATCACTTGGACTGCCTTAACCAAACACTCTCAAGAAAATGGCTATTGACTGGTATTGAGATGTTTGTACAACTATGTTCCTGTGAAAAGTATTATCAACCCCGGTGAGGCTTTAAGGTTATACATATATGTGCATTATGTACATATATACTTTTAAATTATATACACACTTATATATACTTAAATGTAATTATATAATTAAGTTATATACAACACATATGTGTGTATGCATATATAGTATGATTTAAGGTAAATATAAAATATTAAGCTTCCTTGAGGTGTCATCAAACAACCTTGGTGTTTTTTGTTCCTTCGCCATCCTTCTCCTGTATTAACCTCCCACCCTCCTCCGCAATCGGACCTTCCTCCTGTTTTTATTAATATACAGATTCATAATAACTGCATTCTACGAATCCCCCTCTCAAGTTACCACTTATTTATGTTTTCCTAATTTCTGTGTCTACACTGAAGATGTGGAATAAGGAACTGCAGATGAAAGAGAAAACAGGGCTTTCGTCTTTCTGCATCTGGGTTACTTAGCTCAGTGTATTTTCTATGTCCATCCATTTATCTGCAATTTTTATTTTATTTTTCTTTACAAATGAATAGAATTCCACAGTGTATCGTGGTGTTTTTGGAGGACATTTAGGTTGTTTTTATTTCCCAGCTATTATGAAGAGAGAAGCAATGAATGTGGCTGAGCAATGCTATGGAGTAGAATATCCAGTTCATTGGGCGTATGCCAAGTCATGGAATAGCTGGGTCATATGGTAAATGCTTTTTTTCTCCATACTGACTTTCAAAGTAGCTGTACCAGCTTGCACTCCAACCTACAGTGAGTGAGTGTTTCTCTTCCCTATGACATCAGCAGTGTCTGTTGTCAGGATTGTTCTTGATGATGATCTAGTCATTCTTACTGGGGTAAGATGAAATCTCAAAGTTGTTCTAATTGTCATTTTCCTAATTCCTAACAGTGATGACCACTTTTTGAGTTATTTCTTAGCTGTTTTTACGTCTTCTGTTGAAAACATTCTGTTTAGATCCCTACTCCATTTTTTAAAATGGGTCATTTGTTTCCCATACTTTTTTCTTAATTCTTTTTATATTCTGGATATTAGTATCTTCTCTGATGTATAGCTAGTATATTCTCTCCCATTCTGTGGGTTCTTCTTCGCTCAACTGATATTCCTTAGCTGTATAGAAGCTTTTTAGTTTTATGAGGTCCCATTTGTTAAATATTTGTGTTAATTGCTCGGCAAATGGAGTTCTATTCAGAAGAGCTTTCCTACACCTACATCTGGTAGGATCCTGCAGATGTTTTCTTCCTGCAGTTTTAGTGCTTCAGGTATCACATTATGCCTTTGATCCACTTACAGCTAATTTTTGTGCAGGAGGATAGATACAGGTGTAATCTCATTCTTCTTCATGTGGACATCGTTATCCCAGGATCACTTATGGAAAATGTGCCTTTTCCCCAGTGTAGGACTTGGCCTCTTTGTCAAACATCAGCTGTTTATTGTTACATTCGAGTACTCACATTTGGGTCTTATATTTTGTTCCGTTGTCCTATGTGTCTGTTTTTGTAATAGTACCGTATCATTTTATATAACTTTATAATACATAAATACTTATATATCAACTTCTAAATTAATTTCACAATGATTGTAATTTTTGTATTTTGTGGAAGATATCGTCATATATCCAATTCGGCTCCAGTTGAAGTGTTGAGTTCACAGGGAAATTCTTTGAAAAATTTCCATAGCTTGCTACTTTATGTTGACATAAACTCAGTAGTCCCATAGAGACCTAAGATTCTTAGCTGGATCAAAGGAAGTTACTACAACAATAATAAAAAATTATTTAAGTCTATTAGTTACTTTCTTTGTTGATATGACCAAAGAACTGACAAAACAGCTTAAAGGAAGGGGGATCGATCATGGCTTACTGTTCTAGGGTACATTTAATTATCACTATTAACCATAACACTAACCTTTAATATTCCAGATATGCATTCCTCGATACTTTATTCAGTCACTATTTGGAATAAACCTGTTGTCGGGTTCAGTGTGTTTTCTTCTTTTCTTTCTTTGGTCTTACCTTGAAAGCACTATCGGAAGGTCAAACCTCACCAGTCAATTTCATATCCTTCTCTAGCAACTGGAATCCTGTACTGAATCTCTTACATACAGAAAAAAGGTCAATTTCACTGTAAATATCATGTCTGTCATTGAAACAAGACATTGCTTAGCTACTGGCAGGTGTAGTTATTCAACGATCGGATTACCTGGGGTCATTTGTAGCCTTAAATCCTAGCTGTCTTCATGACCTAGCGACAGATTTGTGTGCCTAAGAAACAAGTCTTTGCTAGCAAGAAGCTGTGTGGCCATCAGCAAAGAATTTGGCATCTCTGAACTCCTGTTGCCCTATATACATGGCGAGAATTGAAAGTGATTGGGAGAATCACATGAGATTGTGTATACAAATTATACACACACAGTAGATGACTTTCCCTGACTGATCTGCCATTTCTGTACTAGTTCCTTCAATTTTTCTTATGTCATCACCTACAGAAGAGAAAAAAAAAAGGAAATCTTACCTCTCATACAGTTCTTCTCAAATCCAACATTTCTTTGAATTTTTCAAATGTTTTAAGATTGGTTTGCCTATCCTCAGAAGTGTTTCAATACCTTCTGCAAGTCAAAGCAATGAAGTGAAAATGTCTGTTGCTTTAGAGTATATGCATGCATTATTTAGTTCAGCATGTGCTTGGTTGATAAAACTCTTACTAGTTCATTCGTCAGCAGTGGGAAACCAGAGGGCAGTGTTCGGCACTTGGGATACAGTTCACACAGGATTTACTTAGTCAATTTGTGTTTGAGAACAACAGTGGAGATGTGAATGGACATGGGAATAAGAGAACTCTCATTGGGGAACCTCAGCAAGTGCTGGGGTTTTGGAAATTCTTCCAGTTTGGATCAGGGTGAGATGTCTCAGTGTCAGGCTGTTGTTCAGCCAGACCTCGGTCCCTCTGGTCCAGCAGTAGGAAGGTGACCCCCACAGGCATAGGTAGGTCTCTGCTTCCAACTGTATTAATATGATTTTTTCTCCAGTGGTACAGTATATTTCCCACACGTAGAATCTTAACCCACATATGTAGCTCATTTAGTTCAAAGAAGTAAGCCTGAAAATGTATTTGAAATGGGCAGGAAATAAAAGACTGGTTTTGTTTGGATATATTACTACTAGCATGACTTAATCTTCAGAACCATGGCTCTAACAGGTCATAAGGGAAACACTGTAAATGGCTTTCACTGTGAGTCCTTATGCAGCTTTGAGTAACATAAAAGAGGGCTCTAGTTTGGGCAGTTGCCACACTGCACATATTAAGAATTATTTTAAAGACATGCTTCTTGTCAGTAAAAGAGGGGGGGGGAAAGTAATTCTTGGTATCTATTCACTTTTATTACAGACCTGAGGATAGAGTTTCTCAGACTATAAAAAGCATGCTTTTGATCCGAACAATTACACAGTGGCTTTCACCCTCGTATTTTGTCTGTCTAGACACACGTTTCTTTTTTAGAAGGCATGCTTGCTTTGCTCAAATAATGTTCTAAACAATTGCTTCTTTCCTTAAAGTAAATCCAAACTTTGTGCAAAACTTCATTTGTTAATGAAACTTTCAGATGAACCCCCTTGAACAAATGTTTAAAAGGCTGTGGGATAACGTTCTATGTAGTAGCTATTGGTCAAGGAAGTCCTGGGGTCTGGAAAAAAGCGCGGGTTATCGCCATTGCACTTGGCCATCCACAGTAACCAAATGGTAAATCGTAATGCTGAAGACAACACACACTTGTTGGACATAGAGAAACTAACTCTGAACTGACCAGGCAACTCCTTCCTGCCTGGAGCTCATGGTGCTGGAAGGTGCTAGGTAGGTTGTTGGAAAGGAAAAGATATAAAGTAGTTGGCCCACCACTAGATCCTGGGTGCCGTAATACCAGCTGGCCAGACAAGATGGATCACAGGTGCAACAGTGACTGTTTGCGGTAACTTACTGTCTTGATATTAGATATGAGATTTATTCCACAATAGAGAATTCATGCTATTCCTGCTGCTACTGTAGACCCTGTAAAAAGTCCACGGCTTGGGAGGTCATTGTCCTCAGGCTGGGGGAAACCAGCTGCTGTTATTTTGCTAAATGATCATGCTGTCAAACTGCCTTCTAACTATTTACGTTTATAGCCATAGATATGGGCATCTCCCAGCTGTTCTCAGAGAAGCTTCTTGTATTGGGCAGCAGCTAATACAGACCCACAATTTGTCAATGTGTATAGAATAAGAGGCCGTGGAGTACACAGCTCTAAATGGGCCAACTATATTGCATCTCTTTTCCAATGGACTGAAGAATCATCCAGGAATAGGTCGCAGACAAAGAATGAAGAGCCGAGGTAATGTACCCTGCATCAAAACAGGGTTGTTGTCCACATGAGCTCTCAGCCACTGTTACCAGATGCTGAAGACTTGCACAGAACAAATCAACTGAAACCCCAGCATATATGGAAAGGGACTCATGCAGTCCTACCCCTAACTGATGAGCTATCTGCAGTTGATGGATGCTGAGGGATTACATGATCCAGTACTATACCCATGGCTCTGTACCTGTGCACATGCAGAATCATTAAGTGGACTCAGTGGGTAAACAAATAAAGTACATGATACCGGGAGAGGACAGTAGTGGGTGGATAGGGTAGGAACCAGCAGGGAGTTGGGGTGGGTGTGATCAACACACACTAAGTATGGGCATAACCTTCTGGAAACAACAGAATGTTGTTTTTACATTTCTGAGTGGATAGATGAGACTTTCATTCACCCCTAACTGAAGAGCTAAGATAGCTTATGGCAACTGGGAGAGGGATATGATTTTTCTCTATGGCCAGTAATAAGTTGACTATGTACTAGTGAATGGTCCCATACCTGTGGAAATACAGGAATTGATAACTGGATGTATTGTGGTTAAAAAAAAATACAGTTTGGGAGGAGATCACGCTGGAGGTCTGAAGCTGTGAGGAAAGGGGGGATGTGATTGTGATACTTTGTACTCATGTATGGATTTTTCAAAGAATAACTTTTAAAAATGTTTGTAAATTGAAGAAGAGAATGCAGTTGATGTGCAAAGGCCTAGGGAAAGGCCAAGGGTTGTACATTTGGTAGGTTCTAGAACTAGGCGCGTATCTCACCCAGTACCAGATAACACAGAAAGTGTTTTAAGACACATGCCAGAAAAATGAAATAGAATTGCCTTTCCTTGAATGCTTTTCCATTCAAGAGTACCAACAAACAATGCATAGAAATTTCTTTCCTATTTTTATCTGGGAACCATAGAGGAGACTTCGTTAACTTAGAACAGGCCTAATGCTTGCGCCCCAGAGGAAACCAGGTCTTAGTCTCAGACACTCATGTGAGAGAAGTTTCCAAATGTGTTTCCTGCAGTGTGTAAGATTGACATAAAGATGTTTTTAAAATGTCCTATATCCCAGGAGCATTTTCTTTTTCACTTCCATGTCCTTTATTTTTCAAGAAAATCTGTTCACTGTTGGGGAGAGGAGTGTGAGGGGAGTTCAGACAGAGCCACAAAGTGCAGGAGTGAGAGGGATGGAAGTGAGTTATCCAGATGGAGGAGGATCTGGGAGCTGCGAAGGACAAGTGTATGTTTCTGGAACATGGAACTCTGAGACTCTTCAGGAGTCTGGGTCTCCTAAGAAGTCAGTAGGCAAACCAATTTGTTAGTAGAGAAAAGTTAACCTTAGTTTCACTCCTGTTGAAGGGATTTATCTTTTCACAGAACTTTTGCCCAGAAAACATATATTTCAAATATAAAATTATTTCCATTTTCAAGAAATCTCTGGAAGGATGTTCACAATTAGAGCGTCAACGGCAAGTGGTCATTCAGACTTAAGCAATACTGCCCTCTGGCGGAACTGGAGATGCTGCAGGTGTTCAACACTCCGTACATATTGGGAAAAATAGACTTGTCCGTATGTGAGTTCTGCCCTAGTGTGAGTGAGTATGCCACAGCCATAGCTTTGACTTTCATCATGAACAGATCTATTTATGGTGCTATGTGTTCAAGAGATTTCCAACAGGTGTGAAAAAAAAGGAACTGATGCCTGGGGTTCCGGACAGTTGGCTGACATTTCTGCCTTTAAGCACCAAAGTGACCCAGGGGTCAATTGCTTTCTCACCTGAGGCCTGAAAAGTAGGTGTTAAAAAAAAAAAAAAAGCAATATCAGTCAACGCTCTAAAACATTGACAGACTCCACAGATCTCCTGTGGGAGTATTTTCTAAGCCATTGGTTCTATAAAAACAAAAAGAAAGACAGAGCAGTGTAGTGTAGCGCCCCAGAAACTGAGCAAAGGGGTGGGAGCTGTCCTCTAATTGCCTAGCTCAGAAGTCAGAGAGCCGCTGTGCACAGAGTGTAGTACTACAGTACTATAGCACACAATAGCATGGCAGAATACAAAAGAGAAGCATGGAGACAAGAAAGGTGGCTTTCAGAGCAGCTCAACTGCAGCAGCTTTCACCATCACCTTAGGGACTTCTCAAGGCCACATTTAGAAATATTTGAATTGACCATTTTCTTTTGTTTGTTGTTTTTATTTATCTTCCTAAGTCATTGATTAGGTTTGCCCTTGATATGGGAGTATTCCTTCTTCCATTGTTGGCAAAGAGTCAGAGGTTTTGCTATTCCTGATGAAATTTACCAAGTATGGTAATATCTTAGCTGGTGCTCTGTTGCTGTGAAGAGACACCATGACCACAGCGACTGTTTTAAGGCAACGTATTTAATTGAGTCTGGCTTACAGTTTCAGGAACTTAGCTCATTATCAGCATGGAGGGAACCATGGCAGCATACAGACCAACATGGATTAGGGAAGGGTTCTACATCCAGATCTGAAGGCAGCAGGAAAAGAGGCCACTGGGCCTGGCTTTGGCATCTGAAAGCTGCTAAGCCTACCCACAGTAACACACTTCCAACTCCAGCAAGGTGAAATGCCCTAATCCTTCCAAACAGTGTGGCTATTTTTGAGCCTATGGTGGCCATTTTCACTAAAGATACCACTACCAGTACCTAAGCTTGCATTGTCATTGTGAGAATATTTTAAATTACTCATCCAATGAGGTTTTTATGTTTGTTTTTAACTTATTTATATTTTATTGTTTATATATAAAATATAAAATATTTTATATTTTATTGTTTCCTTGATTCAATTTTGATAAGTGCATATTTCCAGAAATTTGCCCTTTGCTTCAAAGTTGTCTAATAACACACAATTTTTTTATGCTTCCTTTTAATCCCTTTTCTTTCTGTGGCATCAGTACTGGTATTTTATTTCTAATTTGCTATCTTTTCCTTCTTTTGTTTTTTATTTGTTTTTTTTTTGTTGTTTTACTTTTCTAGGAAAGGACGTTTATTTTGAGCTACATTTTTTATAAGTCCAACATGACCCATTTTATCTGGTTAAGGGAAAACATCCGGATATACAGTACAGGATGGTGACTAAGATAACACTGGATATCAAATAGGATCAAAGGAGTAATGGAAAAGGCTTTGCTCTGCCTTGGCATGGTGTAGCCGAAAATGGGTGACCAAAAGAAAATTAAAATTAAAAATAAGTAAAAGAGAAAGTATAATAGCTGCCCTGAGCAAACAGGTGCATCTCCTTTTCCTGTGATCTGAATGCAGACTTTCCGAAGCAGTCTCTGCCATCACTGACTAGCTGCTCATTACTTAGAATATGAGTCCTACACAGGAAGACTGGAAAGAGAATGCAGAGACATTGCGGTTTAACTCCTCCCTGTTGTGCCCAAAGTGAAAACAGAGAGGGTCAGGATGGTGCTAAGGGAAGCCGTTTTACTTGTGTATGGGTGACTTCACATAACCCGGCCAGTTTTCTCTCTCAGCAACACTGCCCTCAGGCATTATATGACAGCAGCATCACCTTTTGTGTGTAATGGTGATGATACCTTTGTGTCAAGTCCCGTCTCCCTAGCACAGAATGAAATGTGGATGGCTTAGAACTGGTCACTGAGAGTTTCAGCAATGATGGAAGATTTCGTTTACGTCACCTGGTAGCATAACTGTCACACATAGGTGTCACACATAGGTGCCTCCTAAGCACACCAGATGCCATCAGTTTGAAACAATGGACTAGTGGCTTCATAATTGGACAGCATGGTCTTGACTTTCTGAAATATTTGCAGCCGGGCGGTGGTGGCACACGCCTTTAATCTCAGCACTTGGGAGGCAGAGGCAGGCGGATCTCTGTGAGTTCGAGACCAGCCTGGTCTACAAGAGCTAGTTCCAGGACAGGCTCCAAAACTACAGAGAAACCCTGTCTCGAAAAACCAGAAAAAAAAAAAAGAAATATTTGCTTAATAAACCCACAACTAATGAAAAGATTCTGTAACTAACTCCTTGACTTTGTTGTTGCTTTTCTATGTCTGCATTTGTTGACATATTTTAAAACTTCATACCTTGACTTCAGGAAAAAAGAAATCACAAGAAGACATTGTTTCCCCTCTGCTTTTTCTGCAAACCCCATATTCAATAAATTTATTCAATGCAGATAATGTTTGAACCTGAATCATCCTACTCCACAATGCAGGATAATCATTTTAACCACTTCTCTTTCCACCAAGTGATAAAGTAGGGGAGAATTACAAGAATGGGTTGTATCAAAAGATCCATTTCTGACATGGTGAAAGTCTGCATTCTTAAATCTTCGTGATCTTCTGAAAATCAATTCTGTGCTTTATAAACTTGACCTCTGAGGTATCAGCCTTCAAAACAGAGCTTTCTGCTGGTATTTGCACACCCAGGCTAGTGGGTTTTTAAAATTATTTCATTTATTTTTTTCAGTTGTTTGTTTTTAAGCATGAAAGATCAGTGCCCTGGGACAAGCTTTTTTATCGTGTGTGTGTGTGTGCACGCACGCGCGCCCTCAATGTTTAGGTTCTAATAACTAGCTTTCAGAAAGATAGTTATTAATTCTATACCAGAAAGAAACTAATGGAGAGCCCTTTCTGGTGTGGATACAGAAAACACCTGGCATTTGTTCCCTGGCCTGCTTTCACATTTACTGAATTCTAAAGAGAAGGGAATAAATGAGGACAAGGGGAAGTCAAGAGACTGTTACTCCTGTCCCTATCTGAGCTCTGAAAAGAAAAAAAAACTTACCTTGTAAATTTGAGTGGGAAGACTATAATTCCAGGCTCATGTGCAGTTCTATTGGATAAAATTCATGTGAGTTGATTTATGTTTCCATAATCCTGAATGCTTTGAAACATATCAATTAACAAATATGTCTGAAAGAATTGCTATTAGTTAATGTACTAAAGCGCATTATTAAAAATAAACTATATTTCTAATTCTGGTCAGGATGCAAGTTGATAAGATTTTTCACTCCCTGATAATAGAAGAAATATTGATCAAACTTGTTTTTTGTTTGTTTGATTGTGTGCATGTGTGTGTGTGTGTGTGCTTGCATGTACCAATGCATTTTATTGGGGTTACTCACGGGAATATAAGTGAAGGGTTACTTGCAGGAGCAGAAACGACACAAGGGCGGCTGTACCACCCAGCACTGGTGGCAGCTCATGGAAGCATGGAGCTTACTGCATAGCCTACAGGAAACTCAAAGGGTTGGAAGGCATCTCCTGGGTGGCTCAGCTAATGTGAGTTTCTTCTACACTAGTCTGAGGGTGATTCTAAGCACTCTTTTTCTGTTTATATACTCTTGGGAAAGGAGGGAACTAGTGAATCTGCTCAGTTTCATAAACTTCCTGAAGCTATTTTTGAGAGAAAATTAAAAAAAAACTCAATGTTTTATGGAAGTGGTTCTCAACCTTCCTAATGCTTCCCTTTAAAATGGTTCCTCATGTTGTGGTGACCCCCCTACCATAAAACTATTTTTGTTGCTACTTCATAACTGCAATTTTGCTACTGTTATGAATGGCTAATATCTTATATTCAAATCTGTTATAAATGTAAACTTCTGATATATAGAATATCTGCAATGAAACCCCTGTGAATAGGTCATTTGACCCCATCCTCCCAAAGGGACTACAATCCACAGTTAAAAACCAGTGTTATATGGGAATAGTGAAAGTGGTAGATACGAACAAACCTGAATAAACTCCAAGAGAAACAAGCTGTCTCAGGAAAGGAGATTGCTGTGAACACAGGCAATGCATGAGGGTGGATGCTCAGTCTGAATGAGCATGAAGTAACAGGATCACATGTTAAAAATGATTGAGAACCAGCCAGGCCTTGGTTTATAACTGAGCTGATGGAGTTAATTGTGATCTAGGAAAGATCCAGGTGGACAAGCAAAGTACTCAGCAATTGCTCAGATCACAATGAAGTGCATTGCATTTGCTGTCTCTAAAGTAGAGAGTACACAGTGTACACACAATTATTGTAGACACTGGAGAGTGAAGATGATCAACAGAGAAGGGAAGTGAATGAATGAGCACAAAAACACATATTTACCTGCCGGGGAGAATATCCCAGATGGTGGTCTAATAGGACCCCAAGCAATTGGAGGAATGCTGCTAAATTAATAAGATAGGCTTGCTTGCAGAGTAAGGAGGTAGAGGAAGATGGAATTTTTAAGGGAGAGAGAAAGAAGAGAGAGAGATAGAAAGAGAGAGAGAGAGAGAGAGAGAGAGAGAGAATGAGAGAATGAGAGAAAAACAGTCAGTTCAAAAATTTCCAGAAATTTACACAGGCATTTCCTACGATGTGTTACTAAACATAAGGTGAATGTCTGTGAAGTGAACTCAAGCAGGAGAAACTGACCAAAAAGAATCTTAGAGCTAGTACAGTGTGAGAATATTCCAACTCTGGTTAACAGAATTGAGAATTCTCATCAGTGCTGGGACATTCAGGAAATCCTCTAGATATGCAATGCCCTCATAGCACAGGTATAAGCAAGCTAGCTGTAAACAAGTGATGCATTACAATCCACATAAAAATGATTTGAAATAAGCCTGGCACTAAAAATCAGTATTATTCTTTGAATGACTGCACCACTTTCTGGCAAGTGCTGCAAAATCTTGAGGAAGAAGCATAAATTGAGTACTGAACCATATCCAGCACTCTATTGAAAATATAAAAAAATGTGTGACAGCAGAAAAAAAAATCTCATTTACCAGGGGAAAGTAATTACTAGAAAGAGAAGACAAAGAAATAATAGAGTTAGGACAAAGACCATATTATGACTCTGTAAAACATGATTGAAGATGTAAAGAAAAACACGTACATAATTAAAGAATCAAAGATGTGCATTTTTAAAGACAAAAGTAAATCATACCTAAATTTAAAATGCTGGGTGGATTTAGCAGCCGATTGCTAAGTGCAGCAATGATGGAAGTTCAATGAGCTCTGTGATAAAATTACAAAGCCAAGAGACATAGAGGGGAAAATTTAGAAGAATATTTAGAAGTGAAGGGCCTGATAGACCAAAATCAAGTAGTCCCGTTGTTACTTAGAGTACCAGACCAGTAGAACCAACAAAATGAGAAAAATAGTCCAAATTTTATAAAAGCTAGACTCACAGAAACAGGAAGATGAACACAGTGCAGACTTGAATACAAAGGGCATCTTATAGCAAAGCTGCTTAAAACAAAAAACAAAACAAAAAAACACTGAAGATGGAAGTTTCTTTTTTTTTGAAGTATTAAAGGGACTATTTATTAAAAAAAAATCATTCATGATACATTTAAAGGAAACCAAAGAGCTAAATACTCTAAAATAGCTTTTACTATATCTGTATAGTAAATATATACATATCCAGGAAAACTGAAGACTCCAAGATCCCACATCTCTTTTGGTGAAGTTCTGAAAGGCTTTGCTTGTTCTACTATCAATATTGTGAAGAGAAGGAAAAGACCACAGTAAAGACATTTCCCTCAGGATTGCCTTACCTGTTGGAAGTCATAAGTCAGGACCAACACAGCACCAACTACAGCACTGTGATGATCTGAACTATTGGAACAAGCAGAGACCAGTGAAGACTCCTTTTCTTCTACTGGAAGATGGAAGTTTCTGTCCCACTTGGTCCTGTAGCCATTCAGTCCCAAAGAAATACACAGACATTTATATTAATTATAAACTCTTCAGTCTATTAGCTCAGACTTATTATTAACTAGCTCTTACAACTGAAACCAACTCATAATTCTTATCTATGTTTAACCATGTGGCTTGGTACCTTTTTTCAGTAAGGCATCCTCATCTTGCTTCCTCTGTGTCAAGCTGGTAACTGTGTCTCTACTTTTCCTCTTCCCAGAATTCTCTTAGTCTGATTGCCCCATCTATACTTCCTGCCTGGCTACTGGCCAATCAGCATTTTATTAAACTAATATGAGTGACAGATCTTTACATTGTATAAGTGCACTTGAAATAGGAACACACAAAGGAGAGAAATGTTCTGAGCAGCATCCTGGTAGTGCAAGCACACAGAGACAAAACAAGGAAAATCATAAACTTCTTATACAAAACATACAAGACAGAAAAGAACACAACACAACATTTAATACTTAAAAACAAAAAGACCGAGATTGTACATTCTTTATCCAAAATAAAAAAGGCCTTTTAAAATGGAAAAAGATTTCCAGCCTCTACTTGGGTATATAAAGTTGGCAAGAGCTTAAGCTTAAACCAACAGCAAGAAAAATCCAGGTAATCTTTGAAACCATAACTTTAAAAAGTTCATTGAAAAGCAAAGAACACAGGCGAATGAGTAAGCCTGAAATCTAAAACAAACAGTCAGACATCTACACCAATTGCTGGCTTCCTGAGGCAGAACATGGAAGAAGACAGCTCACTATATAACCTGGACAGAAAGATTCAGCCTCAATGTTTACTCACCGGTGAAGGGCTTATAGAGTAGTGTTAGATGCTGCAGTCATGCAAAAGCTGTTCTGTGTGGGCCTCATCAGATGTCTATGAAATACATGGAGAATGGGAAAATCATCTTCAGGTGCAGGTATGAGGGGGAGATGGTGTGTGTATGTGTGTTTGTGTATGTGTGAGTGTGTGTGTGTGTGTCCACATATGCCAACTCTAAGAAGAGGAGAAAACACATTTTGCTAGAAATGAAAAGAGAAATTTTCTTTACTTTGGTTCGAAACTAAATCTTTTCCTCTGACCACTAACATCTTATTCCTTTATAAACATTAAGATCATTGAAAGAAACACCATCCTCTTATACAGAGATGTGGAACTTAGTTAAAAGAGGTTGAACTGCAACAATAGAAAGCATGTACTCCTTTGTACATAATCAAGATACAGAAACAAGAAACAGCAGTGTACCAAGGGGGGCTAGACAGAAGAGAAAAAATCTGTTTAGAGGCACATGCTACTAAAACACACTTCAAACTGAAGATAGAAGAGGAACATTGAGAAAGTGCTCTAAACATATCTCTGTACTAAGCATAAGAGCCACTAGAAGAATTCTGAGCATGTGGTGTACTGGTGATAACAATAATAAAAACCTTCAGATGAAATGAAACAATAAAATCTAAGCAGCTAAACTGAACGAGAGATGAAATCAGCACACTTAAGATACAGTAGAGAGAGAAGGAGGCCAGCTTTGTGGGGAAAACATTATATGCTTTAGTCAGTTCTAAATATTAAGAAATATATAAAAGGAGGAAGAAAGAAGAACTGACAATCGAGAAACAAGGAAAATATAAACATTATTGGAAACCAACATAAGCAATAAAATCAAGTAGAAAATTGTAAGCAGATTGCACTTTTGTTTCCCGGCCGCCCAGACCCAGCTAATCACGCAGAAACTACATTAATTACAACACTGTTTGGCCAAAGAATTAGGCATATTCCTAGCTAGCTCTAACATCTTAAATCAGCCCATTTCTATTAATCTATGTATCACCACAAGGCTGTGGCTTATTGGTAATGTTTTGGCATATTTCTTTTTTGGAGGCCACATGGTATCTTCTTCAACTTAGCCTAGCCCCCCACTCTCTCTCTGTTCAGATTTCCTGCCTGGCTTTACTTTGCTAAGCCATTGGCCAAAACAGCTTTATTTATTAACCAATAAAAGCAACATATATGCAGAAGGACATCCCACATCATCTCCTTTTTTTCTGTCTAAAGAAAAATGAAAGTTTTAACTTTAACATAGTAAAATTACATATAACGAAATTATTATCAAGCAAGAATTACAGTTACAAAATTTAGTCTGTATTAGGCAAAAATTAAAGAAAATATTCTATCTTTATCAATTTTAAAATATTTTATCTTTCTGAGTCTAAAGTTTTGCATATAATTTATCTTTCATTATAACTAAGGAAAACTATAACTCTGTTTTCAACTCCATCAAAGACTCTAGAAGGTTATAATATTACCTAAGTAAGCAGAAAGTGCATTGTAAGCAACTTCCAAAGTTTTAGAAATGACAGAGACATCTCGCTGCCTGGACAGTCACCCAAAGTTGTCTTTTCTTTTTTCTTTTTTTTTTTTTTTTACATTGGAGCATCCATTTTCAGCCTATTGGACCATAATATCTGGCAGACTTTTCAGTGAAGCAGAAATTTGAAGATCTGTTTTTCCTGGTACTGGCAAAGTTTATTAGTTGTTTTCTATATATTGCCACGAAGTTGTGGCTTTCTGGTCATGCTCTGGCTTTTTTCTTCTTTGGAGGCTGCATGGCATCACCTTTGTCTCTGCCGGTCTCTTCTTTCCTTCTTCTTTGCCGATTTCCTTCCCTCTCTCTAACTCTGTTCGGATTTCCCACCTGGCTTTACTCTGCTAAGCCACTGGCCAAAACAGCTTTATTCATTAACCAATAAAAGCAACACATACAGAGAAGGACATCCCACATCAGGAAATTTAAAATGATTTATGATGAACAAGATAAAGGTCCTAGTGGGAAATTCTGGCAGCATTTATGAGCAGAGGGGACTCTGAGAATGGGTGAAATGGAAATGCTAGATGAAATAATGATACACTTGATAATAAACTTATAAGTGGTTAGGAGATAGGAATCTGTGACTGTAATAAGAGCAACTAATAGAGAAGATATGTGGCTTAACACAAAAGTGTGTGTGTGTGTGTGTCTGTGTCTGTGTGTCTCTGTGTGTGTGTATGTAAGAGGGAGAGAGAGAAGAAGATTTCTTTCTATGGGGTATTATAAAATACAGTAACAGACATGTATAGTTAGAATTTCAGGTACCTATCTTAAGACACAGGAAAGAACATATAAAGAATTACTGATGGAGTTTTTTTTTTTTTAATCTATGGATGTGTACATCCACGGAATTCAGTGAAACCAAAAAATATATTAAAAAAATTAAAATCCTGACCAAGGTGGGGGGGGAACAACACCAAAATTTAACTCTCTCTGTCACTCTCTCTCTCTCTCTCTCTCTCTCTCTCTCTCTCACACACACACACACACACACACACACACACCACACCACACCACACCACACAAAACAACAACAAAAAAAAAGCTTTATTAGTCAACTACTCTGAACATGAGCCTGTCTTGGAGTGGTTGATATACCCAGTGTCACTCTATTGGGAAGAACTGATTTTCCCTCTCCCAGCAGGTATAAGAAACATTTAAGTTGCCAATCTTTACCTTTTGCTTTCTTGGATTTTATTCAGGGGAGGGGTGGGGTAAGGGTTGTTGTTATTTGGGGTTTTTGTTTAGTTGTGTAGTTAGGAAGGGGGAGAAGATCAGGAAGAACTTAGGAAAGAGGAAGAATATGATCTAAAATATATTTAAATTACAAATTATTCTAAATAATAATAATATAATTTAATAAAAAGGAAAAAATAAAACAAAGATATAAAATGCACATCTAAACTCATTTTATGAAAATTTCTGGAAAATGGTGTTAAAAATATTAAAGGTTCACAGAGGGATAAAATAATTTGTGGCTAGACAAATGAAATAAGGATACAGAAGGGGTCTTATCAGACATATATATGTCAGGAATTACACAATCATCTCAATAGATGTTGACATGGCCTTTGATAAAATTTGAAACACCTTCATGATTAAAAGCTTAGAAGAAGCCGGGCGGTGGTGGCGCACGCCTTTAATCCCAGCACTTGGGAGGCAGAGGCAGGAGGATCTCTGTGAGTTCGAGACCAGCCTGGTCTACAAGAGCTAGTTCCAGGACAGGCTCCAAAACCACAGAGAAACCCTGTCTCGGAAAAAAACAAAAAAACAAACAAACAAAAAAACAAAAAAAAACAAAAAAAAAACAAAAAAAAACAAAAAAAAAAGCTTAGAAGAAACTAGGAGTAGAAATAATACACCACAAAGTAATCATGGATGAGGTGATGTTATTAAAAGGAGACCAGATGATGAGGTTTTTTGCCTTCATAAAATGTATGCGTCTCTTGATAGATCACTAGCATGATGATGCTGTTAGGAATTAGCAGCAAGTAGAACTTTAGACCTACCCGGAGAAGGTAAATCACTGGGAATGTGACCCAGAAAGAGAAGCCATGTCTCTAGGTACCTTCTTTTTTTCTCTGCTTCCTGGATGCCACAAAGTGCACATCTTCACTCCACAGAACACTTCTCTGTGGTGTTCTGTTTTACGATGCATGGTTCAGTCAGAACCAATGGAGTCAGATGGCTAGGGACTGGAAACTCTGAAAACACAATATCGTTGAAATTGTTTCTCACGTAGGTATTTTGGGCAGCAACAAAATCTAACAGCAGTAACTATCTGATGAAAAGATAATCGACAGGACTTTGTAGCCCATTTAAAAATAAGACATATGTCTACAATAGCTTGTGGAATAGCTAAGAAAAATTGAGAGTATATGGGGCTGAAGAGAGAAAGCAAGACTTTTACTGAAATTATAAATACAAAATTAAAATAAAATAGTATCGTGCCTATCAGCTTGAGCAAATACCCAAAATCATTAGTTGAACAAATTAATCCGTACACGAACGAATCCATAGCATGTGAGTCCAGTTGTAATAAATGCCCTTTATAATTATAGAAATATATAAAGCTTGTGTCAGGAACAGTGCTATTTGCATAAATATGGGAATTTTCTGTATTTTTATAGCCATAAACAGATCTACTAACATCTCATAGTTATCAAACTATTCATTTAATAGCTTTCTCAGTGTATTAATAGCATTTAACTTAATAAAAAAGCATAAACAATATGCTGTCTATAAAATGAGTCATTTATATCTGGTTTATAATAACATTTTATTAAGAATTTTATGTATTCACTGGGCATTGGTGGTACATGCCTTTAATTTCAGCACTTGGGAGGCAGAGACAGGCAGATCTCTGTGAGTTTGAGGCCAGACTGGTCTACAGAACAAGTTCCAGGACAGTCTTGAAAAAAAAGAATTTTATGTGTTTATCTGAGTCAAACAAGCATATTTAGCACAGAAATATTATTTAAAGGCAAACGTTCCTACAGAGTGAATATTTTAGAATAAGTCTAAAATTATATCTTTCAGTTGACCAGAGTAAACTACAGGAAAAATAATTTGTTTCCTCACTATATTTTATTCAAAGTTTGTATCCCTTTTCTCAATAAGACAACAATTTGATTTAAATTTACTCTCAAGCATAAATGCATTATGCAAACAAAGTCAGTGAGTATCTGGGTAATAGAAAATACCTTTATATCACATTGTCACTTCTTGGCAAAATCATTGAGCAAAGAACTTATAGGGTGATAACTGTCAAAGACAATAAACTGTCATGAAATCATAGAGTCCTTTCCTGGTGTAGCCTTTGAATGAATAGTTACAGAACCAGAGAACTGTGAATATAGAATTTGGTCCTTCTCAAAGCCATAGAACTCAGGGTACATTCTGAGTACTACCTTAATGGGAAATACCTCACTATAAGAAAAAAAAAATACTGTGACTTTTCTTCTGTTTATATTTTTCTCAGTAAAATATAAAATTTAAGCTCTTTCAAAACCATGAACTACTGCATTCATGATTTCAGCAAGTGACTTGCCTTAAGGAAATAGAATAAGCAAGCACCAATTATTCCTTTGTTATTTCAAAATATTAAAGAGAATACCAGGAAATTGGGGACAGACTGACACCAGTGCATTTCAGTGTTACTCTCTTTCAAATCAGTTCATCTATTTATAAACAGCAAGTTTCTCAATTTTTGTGGTCCCTGGAGGTTTGCTTTGCAATGTAAGAGTGAAGTGGGAAACCCTGCAGGATGCTTGAGGACTTAGCTTCTGTGTTCAAAGCAACCTGCAATCTGATGGCATGCCAATCATTGAGAAAATAAAGCATTTCTCTTACAAAAGGCTCTCCTTTGTGGGTAAAAAAGAAAAAAAAAACACTACATCTGTATCAGGTAGGGTTTATATGAAGAAAGCAGAGTGCATAGGTAATATTAAGTGTAAGCACGCCAGTGAAGGGTTGGAATGGGTAAATTTCACAAAATCATCTTAAGCCATCTCATGTGAAACTATGCTAGGCATGATACAGGGGGCAGAATTACTTCTGTAACCATTGGTATATGCACTGGAACGGTATAGCTGTCCTGCTCTCAAGGGCCAAGTGCCGACTGGATAGTGCAAAATCAAAAAAGACATAGTAAAAGTCCTTTTTCCTGCTTTCCAAGTCTCCCAGGAGCTCTGGTCCCTGGAAAAAGTCAGATTTCACCATAACTTTGGCTATAAAAGAAGAAAGGGACAAGGATGATGACAGATGCCAAGTCCAATAAGCAGTAGCTGATTCAGGTGTCATTTCTTTAGCTTTGTTTATTCTGTGTTTCTATGGGCAAGGAACTCTTCATTCTTATGCATCTGTTTGAAAATGACAACAAAGCAACAAAAGCAGAAGCATTCACTACTATTTCTCCTCACAGATGATTTATAAGAATAAATGTCTACAAATTAAATATTAATTTATTAATATTAATCATTGTTAAATGTTAAAACAGAGAAAATATAATTGTGCATATTTGAGATGTCTTCCTTTGGAAGTGACAGGTCTACTTAGTAAATTTAGAATGCTTTCAAATCACCACTTTCAAAGAAACAATAAAATGAAAATCTTTCATTTGATTTTGCAGGGGGATGAGTATAAGATAGGTTCCTAGGAACCCATTTTATACTGAAATCAAGGGTTAAGAATCCGTGCTTTCGACAAAAAGCAATCATGGATTGCCAGCAGCTACTCAAGAACAATCAAAGATATAAGCAAACTGAGGATAGTGAAATTTAGTCCAATGGAGAGAAAATAACTTTGTGGCCATAAGGTCATGCACAGGCTTTCTGCATTACTAATTAAGGTGAAACAAGTGTAAAAGGCTAATGTTTCTGCAATTTAAAGGTAAAAAAAGAGACCCAGGCTAGCATTTGTCAGAATAAAATTTCCTGCTTAACTATTCATTTTCTTCCAGGCAGATGGCATGTCAAAACCACATCTATTGTGTAGGTCTTTCCTACTTCACCCTACCTAGGAAAACCCACTGAAATCAAGGCAGCAGAACTCCCTCTCCTGAGTTGTAGTGAGAGAATGATTTAACCCTAAGGAAACACATTTCACTCACTTCCAAGAGGTAAAATTTCTCTACGGCGGTGGTTCTCAACCTTCCTTATGCTGGGACTCTTTAATACAGTTTCTCATGTTGTGATGACCCCAAGCCATAAAATTATGTCTGGCCGGGCGGTGTTGGCGCACGCCTTTAATCTCAGCACTCGGGAGGCAGAGGCAGGTGGATCTCTGGGAGTTCGAGGCCAGCCTGATCTACAAGACAAGAGCTAGTTCCAGGACAGGCACCAAAGCTACAGAGAAACCCTGTCTCAAAAAACCAAAAAAAAAATTATGTCTGTTGCTACTTCATAACTGTAATTTTGCTACTGTTATGAACCGCATGTAAATATCTGTTTTCCAATGGTCTTAGGTGACCCCTGTAAAAGGATTGCTTGACTCCCCCAAAAGGGTGGCGACCCACAGGTTGAGAACCAATGCTCTACAGGCTCCTGTAGCTTCAGTTTATTGAAGAGAACAACTGTACCATGTTAGCTGCTACCTCCACATTTTCGTTAACAACCAGATTATTTCTAATCCAATTTAGCGTCCACCTCTCCTTCGGTTTGCTGAAGGAAATATCAGAATATCTTAAACACTTGACACTCATTAATGAGCGAGATTGGAGGGATATCGATTTAAGAAAAATGAGAATGTTGTATGAGGAGTAAGCTAGCCAATTCCCTGAGAAGGGGGAATTTTGTATAGAAACAGGAATAGAAGAAAGAAGTAAATGATAAAACAAAAGCAGAGTAAAAACTCTTTTCCCCAAGAAGCAGCAGCATATGGAAAGGGCCTGAGGTTACTAAGGGCTCATCCAGCTATGGGAGCATTGGAGAGCAAATGGCTGGAGGAAAACAAGTGTGGGGACAGAAGTGGAAAAATGAGAGCATCAAAGATATAAGGAAGAGCTGAATTGAAATGTGAGGCTAAACCACTGGAGGATTTTGAGCAATGGAGTGCTGTGGACCAATTTATATTAAACAAACATATACATAACACCGCATTCTGACCAGAGGAAAAACTCTAGGGCCTCAGTAGAAACAGTAAAATCATCTATCAAGTCTTATTCCCCAAACAGGTCCAAAGCCTAGAGCGGTGAAAAGGAAACCATGATGAATTCAGTCTTTGTGGACAGAGAACTTATTAAAAGAATGGGTGGTCAGTGGAGACATTAGATGAAATAGAAAAAGCACAGAAGAACATGGACCTGAGAGAAATGCAGAGGAGGGCAGCATGGAGCAAGTTAGACAATGGACTTGGGCAATAGTGAAAGATGAAGCGGCATAGGTAGGTATAATATAGACTCTATATTTATATGAAGTGGTTAGCCAGATAGGAGCCAGGTTATATAGTATCTGGTATGATGTGTTCTAGAGTTTTTGTATTATTCCTGTACCAATGAAGCCTAATTTAAACAATGGGTTACATTTTCTTTCTTTCCCAACATTTTCAAAGTTCCTCAGGTTACTTGGTAACCTACACTTAGCAGTAAATAAGGCAGGGTTGTAAATATCGCTTCCCTCTGCAAAATCTTTTCTTCTTAAAAAGTCTCAAACTTTTCATGCACATCACAAGAACCTGATTAGCACTTAATATTTTTAACTGATATTTGAGTTAGTGTAACAGTTATTAGGCTTTTGTTATTAGACTTTGTAGACACATACAGTTAATTGTCAGTCACCTAGCTAAGGGCCATGTACATAAACTGTATAGGAAAAAATCAAACAAACTTGGTAACAAAATAATGGAAAGACATGATAACTGGTTCTATTTTATGATGCCTGGAGCTCTTATCTGTCATTAGCAGTTTTTTTTAATACAGTAGGATTCATTGGTTCTTTGACAGATCATTCTCTGTTTCTGGTCACCTGAGTTGCAGATCTGTCACCTGCAGATTGTTCTCCATTGTCAGACATCCCTTTGGTTCAACTGGCCTTAGATATTTAACTTTTTATTAAAGAACTGCTAAGTATCATAGTTATAAAGATTAAGACAATCCTGCATTTGAACAACTTACATGTGAAAATCACTTAAATCCATTAATATATTTTTCCTGACTGTAGAGTTCAGGGAAGTAAAAATGATGTGTCTCAGACACCTTTGCATATGTTAAGTAGATCTTCAGATTTGACACATAGGTTTACAAAATGATGCGCACTGCTATTGAAGAGCTAAGAAACAACATACTGATACAAAATGTTAATAATCTGATAACTCAGCACTTTTCCCCCCAAATTTACTTATTTATGTATTTATTTAATTATTTTGCATATATATGTTTATGCCTTAGTAAACGTATGTGCACCAAATGGGTGCAGTACTAGGGAGACCAGAAGTGGGAGACAGATCCCCAGAACGAGAATTACAGGCATGGAAGGCACCTCAGTGCTAGGAACCAAACCCAGGTCCCCTGCAAGAGCAGCAAGTGCTGTTAACTGCTAACCATTTCTCCAGCCCTTTCCAATGCAGACTGCTTTTAATTGGCAGTTTATTTTTCAGAAATGCAACTCTGATTAGGACATATTTCTTGCAAAAGTTCAACAGTGGTGTAATTTTTCTATTAGTAAAACTTAAATCCTGGAACTAGAGTAATTCCTCAGCAGTTAAGAGGACCCAAATTCGGTTCACATCCCTATATAGTAACCAATGATTGTCTGTACCTTCAGCTCCAGGAGATTCTAACACATTCTTTTCTGAACTCTGAGGGTACTGAATATGCCTGGTATACAGTCATACCTGCAATTTAAACACCCATACACATAAAATAAAAATAAATTAATTAGTTACGGGGTTGGTGAAGATCTTCTCCCAGTCAGTGGGTTGCCTTTCTGTCTTAGTGACAGTGTCCTTTGCTTTAAAGAAGCTTCTCAGTCTCAGGAGGTCCCATTTATTCAATGATGTCCTTAGTGTTTGTGCTGCTGGGGTTATACGTAGGAAGTGTTCTCCTGTGCCCATGTATTGTAGAGTACTTCCCACTTTCTCTTCTATCAGGTTCAGTGTGTTTGGACTGATATTGAGGTCTTTAATCCATTTGGACTTGAGTTTTGTGCATAGTGATAGAGAACTCACCAAGGCCAGCTGGCCGGGGTCTGAAAAAGCATGGGACAAAACCGGTCTCGCTGAACATAACGGACAATGAGGACTACTGAGAACTGAAGAACAATGGCAATGGGTTATTGATCCTATTTCACGTAATGGCTTTGTGGGAGCCTAGGTAGTTTGGATGCTCACCTTAATAGACCTGGATGGAGGTGGGTGGTCCTTGGACCTCCCACAGGGCAGGGAAACCTGCTTGCTCTTTGGGCTGAGGAGGGAGGAAGACTTGATTGGGGGGGATGGGAGGTGGTGGCGGGGAAGAGGCAGAAATCTTTAATAATTTAATTAATTAATTAATTAATTAAACAAATCCTTCTGGTTTAACATAGTAGACACATAGTCATCCAGGCTCGAGACTAGTTTTCTGTATTGCTCTCCTCATCTGCATTTAAAGATGTTGTGCTTCTGGCAGACAAACTCTGTATGTAGCTGCTTTGGTTCTCAGTTCTCTCTCACTCCAGACAGAATGGCAGGCATCACAAAAACAAATAGCCACACACTCTGGAAAGGATGCCAACAGAAGGGAGTAACAAGAATGCAAATGAACCCAGTCAATGTGGAAATGAGTGTTGAGGCACCTAATAAAACAGAAAATAGATCAGCGTATGACCTTTGCATACCACATCAAGACATTACAGGTAAAGGCGGACATTGGCATTTATTGCAACATCCTAACAGCCTGATTATGGAGCAGACCACATGTCCAACAAGAGAGATGGATAAAAAGGATGCATACACACAGGGAAAATTTCAAGAAAAAGAATGAAATTATTTCAGTTGCAGAAAAGTACATATAACAGGAGATCACCATGTTAAGTAAAGTAAGTCATTCTTAGACAGACAAGAAATTTTTCCACTTGTGGGGACCAGACAGTGCATAAACATAATTCTATATATGTTCTCATGACATAAAAGTAGAAGTGAATCTGTACATGATCAAAGGGGGCTAATGGGAGTGGGAAGGCAGATGGAAGTAGAAAATGTGGGTTCTACTTAAAATACATTACGTACTTGAGTGAAAATGTGTAGCACAATTAATAAAAACCCAGAAACAGATATTGTGATTCAACTTGAAGGTCAGAAAAGCAGAACAGCTAACCACTGGCTCTTACATCTACCTCAGTCAGAAATAGTGATCCTGCCTTCAGGAATTTCAGAATGAGACTGTGCTTGAGAACTGTCTCCCCCCACCATCTTATATTCCTCTCTAAGGCTGGTATTAAAGGCATACACCACTACTTTCCAGTTTCTATAGAAAACTAGTGTGGCTATTGCTCTGTAAGGCTGACCAGTGGGATCAAAGATCCTGAGATCTTTGGGAAAGCTTTATTTATTAAAATATAAATGAAATATTGCTGAATTTCCCCTTTTAGTCTATAATAAAAAATAAAAAAGAAGGCTATAACTAATATAAGAAAAACTATATACAATAAGTTCAATGACTATATACAATGTATACAGGCAATAGATCCATCAACAATGTATAGGTCATTTGCATTTGACAAATTCAGAGAAAATAATCCACATCTATCATATCTTGGTGAGTCTAAAGTCTTAAGCCTAATTTTCTTTCTATCATAACTTGCTTTCTGCATTAAGTAAACAGGGAAAAAACTATAATTATAATGTCAACTTTCTCAGAAACTCAAGAAGGAAATAATATTAACTAAGTAAGCAGGATGTGTAAGCAAGCAACTTCCAAATTTATGAGAAATGATAGAAAAAGCTGGCTGCCTGGACAGTCACCCAAAATTCCTTTGCAACATTGGGACATCCATCTTTGGCCTACAGGCCTAGCATATACAACAGACTTTTCTGTGAAGCAGGATATTCTGAAGGGCTGTCCCTCCTTGTCTTGACAATATTTGGCAGTCACTTTCTTTTGTATCACTTCACACTGGATGTGATACAATTATAGTATTTTAAACATGCCTTCCTCCTGTCATGTCTTCTTTCCTCATTTATTTATTTTTCAATCATTATCATGGTAAGATTAAAAACTGCATTTACCTTTTGAAATGTTATCTGTATAACTATAGAGGTGGTCTGCACACTGGATTGGCTCCACAATGGATACAGCAGTAGCAATATTCCTGGGGGAAAATGTCACAAAATTACACGCTGATGTCATCAGCCCCATAGTTACACCCTGATGTCATCAGCCACAAAACTACACCCTAATGTTATCACTCACAACGTTACATGCTGATGTCATTAGCCCCATAGTTACACTCTGATGTCATCAGCCACAAAACTACATGCTGATATCATCAGCCACAGAGTTCCACACTGGAATTAGATGATGTCAATAGATCCACAAGTAGAGACAGCTCAGCTTCACTAGCTTCAACACAGTGGAAACTAATTTTCAGTTAAAAAAAATTACGTCTTATCTGTGAACTCCATGAGATATCGAGAATGTAAATGCTAATTCACCTTTGTGATAACAAGAAAACCTCTTTTTTCCCTGAACTGTGAATTTCTTGTACAAAAAGAAGGCTTTCTTTTTCTTTAAATTTACATCAGCTCTAAAGTGTGTCTGCCTCTAGCAGCTAGTATATTAAAGGGCTTTTATGATATCCTGGCATCTTCACTAACTCAATGTGTCTCTCATTAGAGCATTTAAATTTTAGTAAGATTTTATAGATTTTTGCTTACATTCAGGGTACTAGGTTTGCAATAATGCTGGCTGAAACAGAAAGTTATAAATTCTTTAACCGTATGGTTCCCCCATGCACAGCACTTAATACAAAACAAAAAGTAAACATTTCAAAAGTATTTTTAGCATCATTACCAAATGTTGATGCTACATTTTAAAGGCTGTGTGACAACATTCCAATTCTTAAGCATTCTTTAATTGAGAAGCGTTTTCATAATAAAAAGGGAAAAAAAGTTGTCAAAAAAAGAACATACTTAGTCATTTCTAACTCCCTCTTTAGTGAACTAATGTTAGGTGTGGCCACTTTAAGTTGAAGAAGCCATGGAATTAATGTGGCATTTCATTTGTATTTTCATAAATAAAGCTTGCCTGAAGATCAGAAAGAAAAACAACCCTACTGGTCAGCCTTACAGACCAGAGAGTGGTAACTTTAATCCCAGGAGTCATGCTAGTTGCCATAGAAACTGGGTGGTACATGCCTGTAATCCCAGCCCTAGAGAGGATTACAAACAGGAGTCTCAATCTCATTCTGAGATTCCTAGACTCAAGAGGTAAGAGCCAGTGTCTGGCTGTTTCGCTTTTCGGGCTTTCAGGTCGAACCAACTTCTGTCTCTGAGATTTTATTAATCGTGCTTCACTCGGTGCCCAACTTTTAGGGCATGAATTTATGAAAAAGCCATTTGCCTGAGACTTTTCAGCCATCAGCCCAGGTCAGAGCTGGGACTGGAATTCCATCTCTAGGAATTGGAACCCAAACCTAGCCACTTGGGTTTTGAAGAAGCAATAGCGCTCCCAGCTCCCACCTGCCCCAGCTTAGTTAGCTTTCTCTCCTGCTGTGCCAGTCCTTGCTGCCACCCATGGGGCATCCACACCACTTCCCATGGGACCCCGCAGCTTCTTATATCTCCAGTGGTCTCAGGGCTTGTCACCAGCCCCTGCATGCGAGCGGCTCCCACACGGCTACCAGAGCACATTAAGCCTTGGGACCAGGAGGAAATGATCATTTCATGCAAAACAACAAAGAGATCTTTTCATTATAAATCTAAAAGTGATTGTGGTTAGGACATAAAGAGCTCATTCTATAATATTAAGCTCTTACCAAATTATTGGCTGCTTCAAGGATTTTCTACATACCTAAATTTCTTCCATAAGTTTAAATGCTCATTGGACGCTCTACGTTGGCAACTGCAGTATGTTACATAGCTAATTGCCATACGGGAAGCACAGCATCAGGAGTAATGAATGCATCTTTAACTGTCAGAGTAGAAACTGGACCTTCTCAGCCTTCATTGTTTGGGGAAATGACCAATATGTTTACTGTGATATGGATTTTTGTTAGGTTCAATATATATATATATATATATATATATATATATATATATATATATAATGTGTGTATATATGTAAAAAAAATCTAAGGATCCAATTAGAGGGATTTGAGAAAAAAAGAACACATGCTTCCAGTAGCTGCTGCCACCGCACGCATGCCTGAGAACACATCAACACCCTAAAAACAACCCCGCATATGCTTGCAGTGTGGTCTTCTGGTTTCAGCTCCTGAAAACCACTCATCTTTTCTTCATTGCATTTTTGCTGTTCCTACAATATTCCTTATGAATAGAATTTTATTTTTATTTATTTATTTTTTTTTTGGTTTTTCGAGACAGGGTTTCTCTGTGGTTTTGGAGCCTGTCCTGGAACTAGCTCTTGTAGACCAGGCTGGTCTCGAACTCACAGAGATCCGCCTGCCTCTGCCTCCCAAGTGCTGGGATTAAAGGCGTGTGCCACCACCGCCTGGCATGAATAGAATTTTAAAATATCAGTTACTTGTCTTTGTAGATTTCACCTTGACGCTGGCTTTGGGAGTTCATATATGTTGTTGCACGTATTGATAATCTTTTACTTGACTGAGTGGCATTTCCTTTTGTGAATATACCACAGTTGTCTGCACACTCAAGTTGATAGGCATTTGGGCATTTTTTTTTTCAGTTTATGGCTTGGTTATGTCCTCAAAGGTATTTCACAAATTTATCTATAAATCTTATATGATCTTTATCAAAATTGAACATTTTTTTAGAAGCCTTGAAAAGATAATTCAAAAGTATATGTGAAATACAGAGGCCATAGAGGAACCCATCCAACTTTGAAAATGTTAAAAGAGGGGACACTGAACCTGATTCTAAGTGTTAAAAGGCTCTGGCTAACAAAATCCCAGTGCGGGGAGGTAGACTCTTAGATGAGTCGAAGTGGACAGGATCCCAAAGCAGAGCCACAAAAATGTGCTCACCTTAATTTGGCAAATGTTACAAGGGAATTCAAAAAGATTAATTTAACTGTTTAACAATAAATTATATATTATTATTCATATGCAAAACCTAAATGAATATCTATTTTGATTACACTCAATTTAAATAGAAATATCACTATAAATCATAGATATGATAGAAGAAGCCAGCCTCTGAAACATCTTGAGTAGAATAGGGGAAAATTAAGAAGACAAACACTGTTTACATTACATAACACAAGCAAAAGCACTTTAAAATGTCAGCAACCTTCACCAAACTTCAATTTTATTCAAAATATACTGTACCAAAATTAGATTGAAGCCACCAATTTGGGGTTGTGAAATATTTATTCAATAGTGGGTGTGTATTTTGAATTTGTTAACAAGTCTTAACATTCAGTTATAAGAAAACAACTAAATTAACAATGGGGAAAAGTATTTAAGAAATATACAGAAAGAGGAGACATATTTGCCAAGGAAGTACATGAAGAGATGTTCAAAATCATTAGTTACTGGGAAGCTACATAAAAGTTATGAAACATTACATAACTTAGCAGCTGGAGAATGGCAAATAGTTCAGAGGCTGAATCATATGTCATGGTCCAACTATAAATAAACACCATCCAAGAGACACCCAAGAGAAGTGGGAACAAGTGCCAGTTTAAGAAGAGAAGAGCTTGCATTCAGATTTTCCTAGAAATTTTAAAATAACAAAAATATCCAATATATGAATGTACAAAAGATATAACCAAATAACAAATTAGTATTCAGCCGCAAAATTAATTAACAATATAACAATACCCTAAGAAAAAGGGGAAGGAAGATAGTTTAGATGAAAGAGGTCCTGCTTTAGAGATTCATTTTTGATACTCCTCTAGAAAGATATGGCATATGGCTGCAGAAGGTAGATCAGTGGTTGAAGTGAGAGATACCGAGGGCATTCCAAGAACTATGAGTTAGCGTTTGAGGGTTGATAGATGTGTTTACTATCTTGTATGTCTTAATGTCCAAAGTTAGCAAAATATTCTTCAAACATGTGCAGATTAATGAATGTCAATTTTATTTCAATAAAAATTAAATTATCTTTAAAAATTCTTCACCTGAATTTTTAAGATTACAGTAGAATATACTTTATAATTGAGGTTAAAAATCTCAACAAAGATATTTTAGTACTTTAAATGATGGTGGATATGTATATATAAATTTGCATCTGATTTGTTAAACTGTTCAGTACATAAGTACCTTACTCAATTTGTCTGTATACTTGATATTGTTTTTTTTGAACAGATATCTTCCAAAGAAGACAGGCATCTCTTTGCTCCCCTAAAACTGGGAGTAAGAAGATGGAACAAGGGGCAGGAGAGATGACTCAACAGATAAGACAGCTGGCTGCTTTTCCAGGGGACTTGGGTTCAGTTCTCTGAATCTACTTGGTGGCTCACAGCATCTATAACCTTGGTTCCAGGAGAAGCTGACACCTTCCTTCTGGTCTCCACCAGTACTGCACACATGTACAGACACATATGCAGGCAAAACGTTCATATATATAAAATAAAAACAGGAAAAAAAAGAAGCAATAGGGGGAGTATGAGGGGAAGAAAGAAGAAGGAGAAAGAGGAGGAAGGAGAAGAGGAGGAGGAGACGGGACATATTGCCTCTTGTACCAGACAGTTGATGAGCACCAAGATAACTTAAAGTCAATGAGACACACATGCAATCCATGGCAACAATTATTTACTTTTCCATGCCTCCTTCTGTAGTAGGAAGGCCTCTTATTTGTTCCCTTTGTAGTAGGAAGCCTCTTGTTTGTTTCCCAGCCATCCACACTTTTGAAACAATCACACAAAACTATTTTATTTTAAATCACTGCTTGACCGATCACTTAAGTGTATTGCTAGCTAGCTCTTACATCTAGAATTAACTTATTTCCATTATTTTATATTTTACCATGGGGCTTGTGGCCTACCGGCAAGGTTTCAGCTGGCAGCTCTGAGTCTTTCCCCTCTGGCAGCTACACGGCATCTCCTGATTCCACCTTCTTTCTCCCAGCATTCAGTTTAGTTTTCCCTATATAGCTTTACTCTATCCTATCACAGGCCAATGCAGATTTTGTATTCATTAACCAATAAAAGCAACACATATATAGAAGACCTTCCTACATCATCCTTTCTCTAAGGTATTTCCAAAACTGTGGTCATGCTATAAACTTTCTCCACTGCATAAACTATCTTGATTTGTTTGGCAGTTTTAAACCACACAATTTCTTTAACATAAAACTAATTATGGAATTATAGTAAGCAGATTATTAATGCAAATTCTACATGTTAACTTTTCCTACTGATTTGCATTTTATTTAGGAAATCAGGTTTGGAGTTATCCAGCCTTATTGAGAGGTACTGGTGGAATTAATAAATCTCCCAATATCCCCTGCAGCATCTGCTCTCCTTTGAAATAATGAGCATATGGTTTCATCATATTTTATTGATTTGATCCCCTTCAGCTAGAAAAATATTTCAGTGAAATGCAAACAGCACTCACAATTTCTGTATATTTCTCAAGCTTTTATTTTCTTGGCCAAACAGGAAGCTGATGGGCATGCAAATGAAAAACCAAAGGCAGTGTTTGGATTTTTTTAACCATGAACAAGAAAAGGGGGAGACAGGAGACCCATAAACACATTTTTATATCTGAATATTAATCGGATTTTAAAAGTGAAGTGTAGTGGACTAATTGATGGCATAAAAGAGACTCCACATTTTGCACAGATTCTCAGTAATGTTGGGGTTTGAACTAAGGATTCTTACTCCTGGAAAAATGAATATTTTTAGCCAAACATGGCCAGTTTTGTTTCAAGTAAATGGTTCCAAACAATGTAAGGATTCTTGGAGAACTGTGCTGAGGGGGTAGGAAGGTGCTCATTAGGGGGGAAAAAGCATCTACAAAGACAAAATAAAAAGGGAGCATAGAGCACAGAAGACCAACGTGAACTGATGAGTCAAAAATCCAGTAGAGAGCAGGAATGAACAAAGAATTAGATCCACACAGTGGACACCAGACAAATTTCCTGAGGAAGCCATCTCTGAGCTACCTGAGATTCATAGATGAGGTTGTCAGCCACATGCTTACACACCCCCTGACCAATGCCCTCTTTTAGGATAGGCTAACCAACTAAGTTTGTATTACTTTAGGGAACAGGGTCCTCCTGTGTTGGCATTTGTTGCCAGACTTTTCCCCTTGGAGACATGAACAAATGTCTACCACCCCCTTTCAGGGCACCAGTGACAGGAAGTAGAACTCTGCAAAGTCCAGGCTGGGAGACCAATGATTTTATTGGGCTTACTTACAGAGCATGGGTGAGAAGTTAACTACAAGAACATAGGAGACCCCAAAGCAGCTGCAGCAACAAGAAAGTCTCAGTCCCGCCTAGATGATGACTTCTTGATAGCTACATGGATGCAGTTCCCAGATAATTAAACCTCCCATAGTCATTGAATTCCACCATCTTCCAAAGCAAAAAGGGTACTCACAAGTGGGGAAAGAATTACATACAGTGTGTTGGAAGACACAAGTAAAAGCAGCTGGAATCTCAGGCAAGGGTCCAATGACACTCACCACCCCTTCTGTGAGGGAATATTAATCACTAGTGGGCCTGGTCTTAAAGGTCTTCTGCAAGAAGTCACATGTTCTCTGACTAAAACAATTGCCATTAACGTCCAGATAAGAGAGTGCTGTAATAAAATTCATTCAGAACGAACTCTCCTGTATTTTACCCACTAAGTTGTTGATTTGAAATATAGATTACTAGGTCTGACATCAAAGAATAAAATGAACTAGATAAGGGGCTGAGTTACCTTCATATTATTTTAATTACTGTATATTAATTGTGCAAGTAGTGGGCTCAGTTATGGCATTTTCATGCATGCACAGGATATACCATAGTCACTTTTGCCAAATACTATTTTAACATTCCTCTCTTTCTCCCTCTCCTGCATTTTTCCTTTTCATATGCCTGGTAGTCTCCCTTTTAGATTATTATTCTAGGTGCCACATATGAGAGACTTATGCTTGTGGGTCTGGTATATTTCACTGAGAAGATGATTCTGGTTTCTAGTTGAGCTGTATGATGTTAAGGCAGTGTCCAAAGCAGTCTCAACCAGCAACCTTCCTTCTTCCCCCTGCTGTGCATGTCTCTAGAAAACCCAAGTTCACCAGGAGACCCGTTGTGACTATGACAGAACAATTAACAAAAAACATAGCAAAATCGCCGTGGAAATTAATTATGCCCGTGTGCACAGTGTCAGAAGAAGCAGGGAGTCTAGCTTAATTTATTATTATTATGGGGTATGACACTGAAGAATTTAGTGTAAAATTACTTTAACATAGGACTACAAAAGAATACTGTTAAAGGCCATGTTCTTCAGCTACAGAATTCCATCAATCCCAGCTTAGCAAGCATCATTTCTACAGGGCTTTCTAGATCTTTCTTTGCAATATTGCAGAAGAAAGTTTGTAGGCCAACATTTCTAAAACAATTTTATAATGGTAGTCCCCACAAGAAGCCCATCAATATCCTTTTTTAATGTTAATACTACCAGAACAGACTATCAAAAATGCAGTTTTACTGACTTAAATCTGTGTACATTTTTACAAAAGAAATTGTCGAAGAGCAATTACATGCAAAGACACCCCTACCAACTTATCACAGGAGCTGGAATGAGAACAAGGTCAAGTCTTATCAACTGATTGACATCTCAAGCAAGGTTTCTAATCCACAGTGCTACTGTAGTAGGTTCCTAACCCATGCATTTGTAGAAGGATCGTGGTGTTAGTGACCTGGGAAGTAAATTGATTACCATGATGTGTAAGTTGAGCTGGAGTGGAAATGGAGAAATCAACCAGAAAAAGAAAAGGGTATCATGGAAGCTAGAACAAACCTCTGTCCATGTCCACAAATGTTGCCTGTAATTGCCTTGGGAGGAGCATGAGGACCACATATATCAGAGATTATGCTATTAGACACATTTATTCTCCATGTAACTTCTATTTGGTTTTCTTTCAAGTTATTTTTTCACCAGGTTATTAAGGAAAACTTGCATTCTCTAAATATTCTATCATTTATCCAGTGCTTTTTATGCTATATACTTTTTATACTATCCTTGCAATGCAATGCAATAGGTCGTAAATTTTCTAAGGCAGTTCTGACAAGCTTTTTGTAATAGATAAATAACTTAAAAAATATGGATGCTACAATGGTGATAGGAAATCTTTACTAAATTGTTACCACTTTAGTCAACAAAGATCTCATTCATATATTCTCTCTCTCTTTCCACACCTGTCCTGGAACTAGCTCTTGAGGACCAGGCTGGCCTTGAACTTACAGAGATCCACTTGCCTCTGCCTCCCAAGTGCTGGGATTAAAGGTCTGTGCCATCACCACCTGGCATTCCATGGTATTTCCAACTGTCCACGAGGACTTGCTCATTCGCCATTGTTGATGTGGCCTGCTCAACTGCCACCTGCACACCCTCCTGATTGTTATTCTGGGCTTGCTGTCCCCCATCTTCCCATTCCTTTGCTGAACTTGGCCCTGTTCTTTTGCTTTGCATCTGGATTCAACTCTGTAGCTTATGCTGACAATATGGGGATGCATATATCCTGAAATCATTTCCTAACTGAATTCCCAGGGTTCTTTGAAAATCCTTGCATCTTTAACCCTTTGTAGTCACTTTGCAACTTAAACACACACACACACACACACACACACACACAGAGGAATTTATTTACTGTATGTTGTGTAACATATTATCCAAGAATTAGTATTAATAATTAAAATATTAAAATAGAGGCACCCATGTTTGACTTGGCAAGGATTACCAAGAAAAGCAGAAATATCTGACAAATTGCTACCATTGAAAGTGCAGCTCAGTTATGATGCACAAGGATCTGGTTCTGTGTCTTTCCACAATCTCAAAATTTATATAATAGCAGAATCATAACGTAAGCTTCATTAGCAGTGTCCTGTCAGGTGGTCCCAGCTTCACTGATAGCCAACCTAGGCAACCAAAGATTTTCCTACTCCAATCTTAAGTACTAATGTTAACTCTCTGGTCACACATAAAACAGTACACAGTAACTCTGTGTTTGTGTGTGTGTGTATAGTTGTATGTGTATATATGAGTAGGTGTAGGTACATGTGTGTTACTGAATGGTTGGTTACACATGATTAAAGAAGCCTTCACAGAGTTCAGGGACTTTTGAAGAGTCCTGAGAAGCAGAAACTAGGAAGTGAGTAGAGTCATAAAGAGCAAGGGTCTCTGCAGGGGACAGGTAACTCACTTGGCTGGCAGTCTTCTGGAGACTTAGCTGTAGGGGCAGGACACTACAGCAAGTCACAGGTCTACTGCTGGGTTACAGGTTTGAGCCAGCTGAGACCCAGCATTGAGTTGAGCTGCAGAGAAGCAAGGTAGAGATTGGTGGGCAGGTGGATGTAATTTGGGCCAGATAGTCAACTGTGAGAACTGAGCAGAGTTGAAACCCACTAAGTCAGTCCATAGCTCTTTGCCTATTGATTGGTTCTGCACACCACCAGTCAGAGGACAAATCTGCAGGGCTTTTTACCATTGCAAGGTTAGGGACTGTCCTCTTTAGGGAGTCAGGTGAGAGAGCTGAACATGTCTCTTAGTCTCCTGTGTCAGCTTTCAGGCTTGGTTTCCTTGCAATAATGTAATAATATTCCCGCGTTCCTATTGTCTCAATTTACTGCAATCAATTTGCAGGGTGGCACCCTGTCTACTCTCAGGCATGACTTGCTTGTCTGTCTGTGACTTATGGCTGATGTCAGGAGTTCACTAAAATGCAGAGTCATTGTGCTCCTGCGTTTGCACTCAAAATGTAGTCTGTCAAAGCAAACTACAGGCTGGAAAACAGCCACCATTTTACACAATAAAGAGTAAGTCAGGGCAGGACACAGCTGAACTTAATGCTCGGATTCAATTAGGAGCACAGCAATCTTTAAAAATAAATTGTTTAAATTACACACATCATGAATAAATTGCTCATAATGATATCCATTAAATGGGAAAATGAAAGATCCATTTGTTATTTTAATATCAAGTATAATTTTTTATTATCTTTTATTGGTAGAAAAGAAACTGATACCTGGCTATGCCTGTTGTTTTGTTCAAACACATATTAAAGTCAATAAAACAATGAATCAGATTAGCAAGGAAGTATTTTGTCCGCACATTTTCCTGTTCTGATGGCCCTAGAAAACATGGCCAACTTGACAGTTTAACTCTCATTATACAGTTTATTATTTCCCCTACTAAGAGGAACAGCACTAAATATTGCTACAAACAGGATTTCCAAGCACTGTGATGGCACACATCTTTGATCCCAGCACTCAGGAGGCAGAGGCAAACGGATCTTTGTGAATTCGCACCAGCCAGGTCTACAGAGTGAGTTCCAGGACAACCAGGACTACACAGAGAAATCCTGTCTCAAAAAAACAAAGAGGAAAAAAAGAAAACTTAAAAGGAAATATGGTAATCAACTTATAAACTTGAACTCTACGGTAAATATAATCAAGTTGATTCAATTAAATCATATATATGTATATATTATAGCAACATAATTATTATGGCTTCAAAAGAGTAAAGAATGGGATTTTGGTTGTTCATTAAATTATTTAATTATTTGATTTATATATTTCAGTTATTATGAATATTTATATGTTAGCGTCTATTTTAAATATCTTGTTACGTAAATATCATTTAATCATTCCTGTTTATGAGTGTTTATCAGTTGAAGAGGTATTTTATGCAAGGCCCCATCTTTAAATTGGGATGAGATCAGACTCATTATAGGCCCAGTTATATTATCATGAGTCAATGTGCAGTTGTTAGCTACTGCAACCTTTGTCACTCTTCCTTGGCTTCTGAACCTTTTCCTGCACAGGTCTGGTTGTCATTGGGCCTGACTTTGCAGACTCAAAACATGCCCCTAAATGTGAGGTCTCCAGATACCCCACAGTGTAAAGAAGATCCCACCAGCTTTGACATAGGGGCTGCTGGATCTACCCACAACAGTCACCTCCCCGGGAGTCTTCCCAGGTTGCTGAGGCTCATATCTTACCATCCTTGTGAATGAGCCAAGCACCATTGTTTCTCTTCCTATCCCGCTGTGTCTACCAAGTGTTAGGGAAATGAACCCCCTCCAAGATTGATGGAATTCAGTGCTCCTCCCCTTCCACATGCTGCCCACTTTTTTTTTTTTTTTTTTTTGGTTTTTCGAGACAGGGTTTCTCTGTGGTTTTGGAGTCTATCCTGGAACTAGCTCTTGCAGACCAGGCTGGTCTCGAACTCACAGAGATCCTCCTGCCTCGTGCTGGGATTAAAGGCGTGTGCCACCACCGCCCGGCCATGCTGCCCACTTTTATGCAATCTTACTCTTTCTCGTATCTGGTGGAGAAATAATTGCTTGGATTGAGAATTCTTTTGAAGTTCCCTGTACCTCCCACCTGTGGTTGGTTCACTCATCTTCCTTGGATTTCATGGCTCATCATTTCACCCGCTCCCTGCCGAACTGAATTTGGTCTTAATTTTTAATTGAATACATCTGCAAAAACCGAACTCTGAATGAGGGAACCATCTGTTTTCTCTAAGCCTACACAGGTTTTTCTAGAACTGCCATGTTTCATTGACACATTACTTACCCTGGAGCTTGGGAAACAGTAGCGTCAAATGAGTCCTCATCTCCTTGTCGTGGCATATGCTGATTCTCTTATCTCTACATTCTCCACAATTACTTCAAATTTTCAGTTTACCATTCAGTTTTCAAACATGCCACTAACCTCACTCTGCTTTCTATCAGCAAATTATCTTCTATTTCCAAGGAAAAAAAAAGTTAAATAAATCTTGGCAAGGTTTCCTTCAGATAAAATTTTCCAACCTGTCCACACCTGTGTATGTGCACTTTCAAACCTGCCCACACCTGTGTGTACACTTTCCAACCTGCCCACACCTGTGTGTGTACACTTTCAAACCTGCTCACACCTGTGTGTGTGTGCACTTTCCAACATGCCTACAACTGTGTGTGTGCACTTTCAAACCTGCTCACACCTGTGTGTGTACACTTTCAAACCTGCTCACACCTGTGTGTGTGTGTGCACTTCCCAATCTGCTCACACCTGTGGGCATGCATTTTCTGTTGTGGACTCTGCCTCCTTCCATCTCAAGTCAATACCACCTCTTTTTCATTTAAGAAAATAATTAATACTCTTTAAACATCTTGTTTTATTATCAAACTTTCTCTCAATGTACCATTTCTACTTTGTACTAAAATGTATAATTTTTACAGTAAAGAAAGAGCAATTTCAAAGAACCATTCTAGCTCCTTATCCCCTGCCAGGCATTGTAACACCAGCACTCTCTTCCAGAGTTTTTAAGAATAGGAACATTGACCAAAGCTCATCATTTCAGTGGTCCAGAAGCCTGAGCAGGAGTATCTCCACATTCAAAGCTCACTTGGTATACAAAGGTAGTTCACAGTGAGCCTAGACAAATCTGTGAGACTCTGGGCTTAATACTCAGTAACACATTCACACACACTCAAACACCACCAACACACCGCACCGCACACACGTACATATACACACACCACAATTAAATAATAAAAGCTTTTCTCTTGTTCCTCCTCTCACATTTCTCTGCACCCACCCCTGCCTGTAATCTTCCATGAATCTCATGACCCAGTACACCACTGACGTCTTCAGTCTCTGCCTTGGGACTAGTGGATGCCTCTTTCTTGACATACTTTCCTTTCAATTTCTTGGACACAAAGATCTTTGAGATTTTCTCCTGAAGTACAAGTGCACTGAGCTCCTTGGTTCCATGTTTCCATTCTATTGAGAATTTGCCTGTTCCCACCTCCTCCTCTATATGGTGTCTTCTTCACACTGCAGTCGGGTTCTCAGTTTACATTGTTCTTGGGGAGAAATTATTGATTCTCTCATATGAATTATATATTCTACAGTGCATGTGAAAAAATACTACTTGACAGTTTTTTCTTAAACCTTTCAGAGCCTTCTCAGACATGCATGCAGAAACTGGAAGCTTCCTTGAGTGTTTTGCTAATATGTCTGTGACCTTCATGTCTCTCGTCTCACTTATGTGTAGTAAGAAGGAGACGCTTGTTGGTTCCTAGCCGCCTGGCTAGCTTAGCCCGGAAATAATCACACAGAAACTGTATTAATTAAATCATTTCTTGGCCCATTAGCTCTAGCTTCTTATTGGATAACTCTTATATTAATTTAACCCATTTCTATTAATCTGAATATTGTCATGTGGCTGTGGCTTACCAGGTAAAATTCCCAGCATCTGTTTCCAGCGGCTCCATGGTGTCTCTCTGACTCTGCCCTTCTCCTCTCATGCTATAGGCCAAGCCAGTTCTTTATTCATTAATCAATAAAAGCAGCACATAGACAGAAGGACCTCCCCCATCACTTATGCTTGCTTATCTTTCAGGTTTTAGTTCAAAAAGTCTATGCCCTTTCCCTGAGCAGGTAAGATTTCCTATTGCCGGTTCTTATTATGTAATGATGAATTTTACCCAGTTCCAATATTACAGTATATATTTGTTTATGGTATAATTCCTGTATCCTTCACTGAAAGAGGTGTTTCAAAGAATAAGGAACCAAATCCTTCCATTTAATTCTTAATGCCTAGAGCGATGTCCAACTTATAATAGTTACTCACTGAGTATTTGTTAATCACATTTTAGTAACTACGTGTTGAATTTCCAGATCTTACCCTAGTTCATTAGGACAGCACTTACTATTTCTCTTGTCTAATCTTGCTTTGCATCAATCTACAGATATTATATTCAGGCTACAGTACATAATTTTGGCAAATTCCTTCTTTATCAGTGTACTCAGTCATTCTAATCTTTGCCTATAGAGATGTCCTATGAGTTCACCTAGCATAAGTAGCAAACAAAAATTATTTTTTAAAATTATTAATGATAGGGGCTGGAGTGATGGCTCCGCAGTTCAGAGTCCTGGCCACTTTTCCAAAGGACCTGTGTTCAATTCCCAGCAATGACTTTTGCACAACTGTGTTCATAGAACATTATTTGTAAGAACCAGAACCTGGAAACAACCTATGTGCCTCTCAACCAAAGAATGGATAAAGAAAATGTGGTACATTCACACAATGTTATCTTACTGAGCAGTAAAAAACAATGACATCAAGCCGGGCGGTGGTGGCGCACGCCTTTAATCCCAGCACTCGGGAGGCAGAGGCAGGCGGATCTCTGTGAGTTCGAGACCAGCCTGGTCTACAGAGCTAGTTCCAGGACAGGCTCCAAAGCCACAGAGAAACCCTGTCTCGAAAAACCAAAAAAAAAAAAAAAAAAAAAAAAAAAAAAAAAAAAAAAAACAATGACATCTTGAAATTTGCAGGCAAATGGATGGCACTAGAAAAAAAATCATCATGAGTGAGGTAACCCAGACCCAGAAATACAAACATGGTATGTACTCTCTCATAAGTGGGTATTAGCTGTAAAGCAATGGATAACTGCAGACAGAGGCTGCTTGTTCGTTCCCGGCCTCCCAGGCCTAAAATAATCACACAGAAACTATATTAACTGCAACACTGCTTGGCCAATCACTTAAGCATATTGCTAGCCAGCTTTTATATCTTAAATTAACCCTTTTCTATTATTTTATATTTTATCACAAGGCTCGTGGTTTACCTGTAAGATTCCCAGGCATCTGTCTCCTTCAACGGCTACATGGTGTCTCTCCAACTTTCTATATATATCTTTTCCAGCCTGGCTATATTTTGCACTGCAATAGGCCCAAAGCAGCTTCTTTATTAACCAATGGTAATAAAACATATTCACAGCATATAGAGAGGAATCCCACATCAGATAACCAACCTGCAGTCTATGACCCCAGAGAAACTGGATAACAAGGGGAACCCTAAGAGAGACACACATGGATCCTCTGGGGAAGGGGAAATAAACAAGATCTCCTGAGAAAATCTAGAGTGTGGAGGAGGGGAATGAAGAATAGGAGGGGAGAGAGAGGGGAGAAGGAGGAGGTGAACATGAGGGAACAGGATAGTCCAGATGGGGGAAGCACAGAGAGGGAGAGCAAGGAAAGAGATATCTTGATTGAGGCAGCCATTATTGGGCTAGCATAAAACCTGGCAGCAGGGAAATTACCAGGAATCCACAAGGATGTCCCCAGCTAAGACCCTAAGCAATAGTGGAGAAGGTGCCTGAACTGACCTTGCCCTGTAGTCAGATTGATAACTCCTTAATTGTCATCATAGAGCTTTCATCCAGCAACACATGAAAGCAGATGCAGAGATTCACAGCTAAGCACTGAACTAAACTTCTGGAGACCAGTTCAAGAAAGGGAAGAGTGATAGTATGAGAAAGGGATCAAGACCATAATGGGGATATGCATGGAAACAGCTGACCTGAGCTAGTGGGAGCTCACTGACTCTGGACTGACAGCAGGGGTAACATACATAGGAACAAACTAGGTCCTCTGAATGTGGGTGACAAATGTGTTGTTGGGACAGTCTTTACATCCACTGGTAGTGGGACCAGGATTTATCCCTATTGTTTGAACTGGCTTTTTGGAGCCCATTCTTTTTGGAGGGATACCTTGCTCAGCCTAAATATAGAGGGGAAGGCCTTCATCCTGTCTCAAAGTGATGTGTCAGACTTAGTTGACTCCCCATTGGAAGCCTTATCCTTTCTAAGGAGTATATGATGGGTGGGGTGGGCGGAAGTTGGGGGAAGTGGGATGAAGGGAAGGAGTGGGATTGGGATAGGTATGTAAAATGGGAAAAGGCTGTTTTAAAAAATAAATTAATTAGTTTAATAAAAATTTTAATTATAGATTAAGACAGTGGCAAAATAGCAATAATGAAGGACAGAGGGATTGTGATAAAAAGAAATAAAGAAGTGGGTCTAACTTTGGTGCACTAGTTTATTTACTGTAGCTGAGGAAGGGCTCTTATAAAGAGGTTTATTTTGAGTTATGATACAGTGGGTGAAAGGATGAGAGGAACTGAGCCCTGGAGATGCTCCGCCCCTGCTGTGCATGACAATGCAAGGTCTCTCTGTGAGGCAGAAAGCAATGCTCTAGTGATAGCAAGTCCCACTCCCTCACACTGCACTCAGGAGAACTAACCCACTGCTGTTACAATCATGACATCTGGAAACCTGCTCTATTCCCTTCATACAGATGCAGCCCTGTGGCCTGACTGCTTTCCTCTCTGGCCCACCTGATAAGATCCACATCAAAGACCAAGCTCCCAGCACAAGAAGGACTGGGAGACAAACAACATCCAATCCAAAGCATTTTAGGACAGTGGTTCTCAACCTGTAGATCACAACTCTTTGGGGGCTGCATATCAGATAGTTCCATTATCATTCACAAAAATGCAGTAATGAGGTAGCAAAGAAATAATTTTGTGACTGGGATTAACCATAACATGAGAAACTGTGTTAAAGGGTCGCAGCATTAGGGGGGTTGACAACCACTGATTTAGGAGGCTTAAGAAGGAGAACCAAGAGAGAAGATCATAGGGAGAGGATGACAGAGACAGAGGAGAGAGAGACACACACACACACACAAACACACACAGAGAGAGACAGAGACAGAGACAGAGAGAGAGAGAGAGAGAGAGAGAGAGAGAGAGAGAGAGAGAGAGAGACATAGAAGAAGGGAAATGCTTAGACAAAGACACGGGAAAAGAAAGATCATCATATCCTACCATATTTTTGGCTGTATTTGTCTTAACATGTGTCCAAAGATTTTTAAAATGAAGATTCTGACTTTAGACACAGGCCCATCGTGTGGCTGTTTCGACAACTTTTGTTCTCGCTCCCTCCTCTCTTTCTAAGCTCCCTTAGGAAGAAGTTCAGTTCAGTTCACCTGGTCAGTCATTTTCTGGATATCCTGTCACTCCCCTCTTGGCCACCATAGCTTGGCAAATTCCAGGTTATTCCACCAGACAGTTCCAATTATACAAAAGAGGAAAATAAGCTATGGGTTAATGTCTTGTATTAGATCAAGACCTCAGAACCGATAATGGTGGAGAAAGCTTCCGGTGCAGCCCTTCTGGTGACATAGATCAGGATTCCTTGCTCTCTGATGCTATTATGGTTGATCATGTCCAATAATGTGTTAAGTGAATTGCTGAGGTCAAAAGGGAAAGGAAAGCGAAGTCTATTAAAGCAGTTCTCAGCAAATTAATGGAATGTGTTCCTTTAGGGAAAGAAAGCAGAGCTCAAAGTAACTAATGCTATAACCCAAATAAGCTAACGCTCTCTGGAGAGGGCCACACATTTCCAGCAGGGTCTGAAGAATATTAAGGGCTTCTCCTCCACAAAGCATACAGATGGTGACTTCACTAACAAGAGAAAAGGGAAACTTGTATTTTTTTTAAAACAAACGAATGTATATGTTTTTAATATATAGCTATTCAAGGTGAAAATACCTTTGGAAAGAAGAAACCAGATATATTGGGAAAGGGAATCAGGATTATAGGCTGTATCTAGTTACAAAGGGTCAAACATACAGAAGTAAACAAACAAAATATTTAAGTTTAACAATTGCATTAATTGTGTTATTACTTAAGTGGTGTCAGCAAAACATTTTAGCCTGCTAAGGGAAAACTTGTAGTTAAAGCATTAGGCAAGCATTTTGACATGGGATTGGTTCAAATGCTAGATTAATGTAAGACAACTGGCATGAACAAGTTAGATCTCGTGTGTGTACGTGAGTGTGTATGTCCGTGTCTGTGTGTGTGTGCACATACACATATGCATAAACACACAAATACCTTAATAACAATAGGTGGTGCACCTCAGGTTCCCCAAAGGCATCAGCATAAAGTAAATCAATTCACGGAGATACTTTTTCTTACTGCCCTAAGTTGTATTCTACATAAGGTTTCAGGATGTGTTAGCTGAAATGTCACCACAGCCTCTAAAAGTATATGCATGGGAGAAGCAGAGCCATGACATAAAATGGGTGTGTGAAATAAGTCATGTTACCCACTCTTCGATGTGCACAATAAGTGATACACTGCAGAGGCTCGGGAAAGGCCTTTGCTGGAGCAGAACTCCCATTGCCAAGAATGTGCAATTGCCATTTCAGTGCTATCATTACTTCTGGAAGGGAAGTGATGAAACACAAATCCTTACATGCTCTCCAGAAGTTGGAGCTTCAAGAAAATATAAAATTCTCATGCATGGATATTTTCTAATTCCAAGAGTTAACTGAGAAAATAATATAATTAACAAAGAAAACTTACATAACACAGAGTTCCCGAGACAGTGTCAGTTCACTTAAAAAGTTATTGATATAAATATAAACTGTAGGCAATAAGTAAATATAGGAAAAGTAACAAGATCATTTTAATTTTTATTTTATTTTCTGTCACAGTTAATGTTGTAGTTAGAAACTTTTCATCAACCTTTATTTAAAAATAACTGCTTGCTTGGCTTGTCAATCACCTATCTGTAGGTGAAGCTGCCACACAAAAGCAAACCTGCTAAATCAGGTCCAATGTCTCCCTCGTCATCTTGTTTCAGTGGAAGCTGTAGGAAGATTAGCATGAAAAAAGAGATAATTACATTGTGTGGAGGATGCAATTTTCTATTAGGAAGTTTATTTTTCAAAGTCTTAAACTGAACTAATAAAAAATGTTTAATTTTAGGGAGTCAGTGTATTTAATAACTGCAGTGAATTGAAAGAAAAGACCCCCCCCCAAAGGGAGTGGCACTATTAGGAGACATGACCATGTTGGAGTGGGTGTGATCTTGCGGGAGAAAGTGTGTCACTGTAGAGGTAGACTTTCAGGTCTCACATATGCTCAAGACACCACTCAGTGTTACAGTCTACTACCTGTTTCCTGCATATCAACATGTAGCAGCTCCTTCTCCAGTACCATGTTTGCCTGCATGCTGCCACGCTCCCCACCGTGATGAAGATGGACTAAACCTCTGAAACTCTAAGCTGCCACCTCAATTAAATATTTTCCTTTATAAGGGATGCTATGGTTGTGGTGTCACTTCACAGCAAATAGAAACCCTAAGACAATAACTAACATGATGAATTTCTTTTTGACAATTCAACATAGCAACAGAAACCATTGCCCCTTGTCTTGTTTTTCCTCCATATTACTTAGTATGATTTAACAAAATGGTAAATAAGAGAAAGATGTTTGTGTCTAGAATATATAAACACAGGGAAAAGAAAAAGAGAAGAGTGAAAATACTGTGGCCATTCATAAAATTCTGCACAAAAAAATCCTCAGCTCTCCCAAGCTAAAATCAACCTATTTACAAAATAGGTGAGTAAAAATAAAGTTTAATAACTTCTCAGAAAATAAAACACCTGATAAAACCTGAGGTTTTTTAAAGTGTAAATGAAGTGGAAAACTAGAATATTCTGTATTTTAAATATATATTATGGAAAACAAAATCCTTGCATAACATAATTAGTGATCAATTTATCATAGAAAGGATTGTGGAATTAATAAAATAGGTATACACTTCTTTTAGAAGCTTATGTTTAATAAGATTTTATGCTTAAAGATGAAATGCTTCTATTCCTATAAGTATAACTCAAAATAAGATTAGAGCATAGAAATTAAAAAATGGAGATGGGGAAAATGAGGGAGGTGTTGGAGGGGGTACCAGGACTGAATAGTCTATAAATATATTATGTATGCAAGTATGAAATTCTCAGTGTTGCTAAAAGTTATATCAAAAATTAAATTGAGCAGCAACAATATGACATTTATCCTGGGATTATGCTACCTATGTTCCTAGCAAAACAAAAGAGAAATAGCTCTCACACCCAACAAATTTAAAACACAAAAAGAGAAAATGGGATTTGTGATTAAATACTTTTGAGTAAAAGTACAGGGAGTCGACAGGTGAAATGGCAGTGTGAATGCTCTCCAAGCAAGCACAGAAATCACAACTTAATCACCTCAGTTGGGATTTATTTCGAAATTCACTAACTCACTTAGAAAGACTGTCAGATAACATTACGCTCAGGCAGCAGGAAAAGACAATGGAAAAGAATTAGCAGTTAATTCAGCGGCATCGTAAGTAAACTAGTCATTTGGTTTATTCATGTGTCACTAGCCCCCAAGACCTACATCCACCAAGTTTCTTTGACCAACCTGAGGCCCCAGCTATAACCCAGACATGACCTGGAGATTCACTAACAAACAGGTGAACTTCCAAGGCTAAGTGCTCCTCCAGTGACTCTCTTCCCAGGGTTCATCAGTATTCCACCCGCTACTGTCTGGAAGGGAGGAGCAAGTGCAAAAGACACAAGGCAACTAGTTTACACAAGATCGGATTTACTTTCTGGTACAAGGGATGAGCCAGATTCTGGAACAGTGGGAGGAAATAAAGCTGGACAAAACCATGAGACCCCCAAGGAAGCCTGATATTGAAAGAGGCAAGAAGATTGTCACAGGTCACTTCAGGTCTGCAATGTTATGGGCGGTCTTTGTGAGTGTAGGAATGAGTGTATGTGACCATGCATTCACATGTGTGGGCCAGAGGAGGATACAAGGTGTTTGCTCCACTACTCGCCACTGCCTTCCTTTGAGACAAGGACAGTGATTGGGATCCTCCCTTCTATGCCTTCCAACAGAGGACTTATAGGCAGGTACATCCATGTCTGGTTTGTGTTGCTTTTCATTTATTCATTTTATAATTATGTTATGATATAATTACATCATTTTCCCTCTCTATTTCTCCCTCCTTGCTCTCTTTCAAATCCATGGCCTCTTTTCTCATGTTGTTATATACATATATGTATGTGTATATTTATATACATGTATTTCTAAATACATAAAACAAACTACTAAGTCTATATACTAATGTTTGAAATATTGTTTGTTTTCAGAGATGGCTATTTGATATTCCTAACCAAGAGTTTCCCAAAACATTACAAACTATTACTATTACCCTTGATTGCTCACCAAAGGCTAAAGGTAAGTGTTTATTGCTGAAGACACTATGTACTTCAGACACAGGACCCAGAGGATCCTGAACTGGAAATTAAATGAAAGCCTCCTTCCTGAGGAGTGGTACCAGAAGGCACCATTCAGGCTCTCAAAGGAAGAAAACAACCAAGCGTTCTACCCAGATGTGTTGCCTGTGAACCACAACAACCAACATGGCATGAGATACAGCCTGGTGGTTTTGTTTATAACCTAATTATTTTTATTAATTATTTGAGATATTCAGATGTGTTTTGATCATATTCATCCTCACTCTTCACCCTGAGTCCCTCTCAGCTTCTATAACTTCATTCTATGTTGTTTTAATATAACCCATTTACTCCTGAGTGTGGAGCCATCCACTGGCACACGGTTGAGCTGCCGGGGGCTATACAGTTAAACAAAACTGGCCATCCCTGTTCCAACTATTCATAGCTCCTCAATGAAAGATGGGAGTTCATGAACCCCCGTTAGAGTGAACTTCGACAGGAATCAGCAAGGGGTACCTGAGAGGGGGCGTGAGGTTACAGGAAATGGCAGATTAAGAGAAATGAAGACAGAAACATAGGGTAGACTGGGAGGACTGAAGGTCAATACCAAACAGCCCCGAGTTTATTTCTCAGCCAGCAAGTATACTAAAGACAGAACAAAGGACAATACAGTGAGCTAACCACCTCCCTGCACTATCCTTGGGAGGAAGCTCAAGCAGGTGAATTATCTCATTCAGCTGAGCAGCTTCTAATCTCTAAGGAGGAGTGCCTCTGGCTGTCATACCCCAGCCCAACTCTTAATAGTTAACACGTTCTTTCCCATGGGCAGAAATGTTCTTTCCCATGGGCAGGATCAGAACTTTTTCACTGCCAGCAAGGATATTTGGAGAAAGCAGAGCAGGCAATCTTGAACTCAAATGACTTCTGTAAGTCAGTAATGACTCCAGATGGAAACTGAGTCACATGTGGGCTCCCACAAACCCCTCCCCTCCACATGCTGTACTTTAAATGGGTCACAGGGCTTTGAACTCAGTTTCTCATGTTTGTGCAACAAAGATTCTCATTCACTATGCCATATTTCCGGCCTTTATCTTTAAATAATATAAGTTATTTTTGAGGAAGTTTGTATGTTAATTATAAAAATGACTTGTTGGATGAAATCAATATAGTTAATAACTTTACTCTCACTAGAACAGTTGTTTCGTAGTATTTCCATGGACTCTGCTAGAGGTTAGGAATAAAATGGTATTTCATTCTGAGTGGTATAAACAATGACAATATGTAGTGGGGAGCGGTGGGCTGCATTCCACCCGGCTCCCAGCCACCTGGCTAGCTAATGCCCTGAAATAATTACACAGAAACTGTGTTCTTTTAAACACTGCTTGTCCCATTAGTTTTAGCCTCTTACTGGCTAACTCTCACATCTTGCTTTAACCCATTTCTAATAATGTGTGTAGCACCACAAGGTGGCTTACCAGGGAAGATCTTAACCTGCATCTATGTCGGGTGGGAGAATCATGACGACTCACTGACTCAGCTTTTTTTCTTGCAGCATTCTGTTCTGTTTACTCCACCTACCTAATTTTCTGTCTTATTAAAAGGCCAAGGCAGTTTCTTTATTTAACCAATGAAATCAACACAGAACAGAAGACTCCCACATCAACAATATCATTAAAATGACTTAGTCTTGCAGACACTTTTTTGATTATAGTTTATAGCCTGTGAAATTAAATATAAAGAATAAAATCATCTCAGTAAAAGAATTATCTTTTCTTGGCCCTGGGATGTAGGTAGGATTCACACACAGAACTTTTGGGTAGAAGACACACTAGTTGGGTGCTAAGGTGCAGAGCCACATCTGTCATTTCTTTCCATCTGGAGACTGGGGTAGAGGCATCACAACTTGGAGGCCAACCAGGGCTATCTGTGGAGAACATGTCAAAACGATGACTAATAACAACCGAAAGAGGTAATGTATGACATGTGGGACAATGACAACAGAATGAACTCTAAGATCTAAACTGGGAAATCCATATAATCATTTTATAAATACTGTTTGACTTGTACATTGATGTAACAGTAAATGAAAATTTGCAATGCAAATACATGTGCACCCCAAACTCTGTAAAGCAGAAAACGGAGTCAGGCAAAAATGACACGTGGAAAAGAAATAGTTTTGCTTCCTAGATGTACAGAGAAGGAACAGGATTCATTAATATCAGAAAATGCTGAGGTGAAATTACAAAAAGCAGAAGTCTTTATTCATGTGTAATTTAGTGAGTCTAATGTGTTCACACATGATGGAAATTTTTAGTATTAATGAAAATTTATGAAATAACACATATTGGCATAGAGTCCTTCAAATGAGCAAAATACCTTGATGAGGTAAATACTAATTAGGTTTACATGAACAAGAACCATGATCCACTCCCCCCTCTTCCCACCCCTCCCCCCAAAGCTGACCTGTAGAGAAGGTCCAGTCGGAAGTAAGTGGACTGTTGTGTTACAGGCAATAGCCTGCTCTAGTTTTGCAATCTTTCCAGAGCTATATAACTGTCATATAATTGATATTTGCTTCAGAAGGCCATTCTGGATCTGTTTTTCTACATGTAGCATGACCAAGATAATTGTCAACTAGAGTGTGATTATGCATATTGTTCTTTTTTATTTTTATTTGTTTTAGTTAAAACCTGATTTGTTTTCAGCCAGTATATTCTGATTATGTTTTCTCTTCTGCCTACTCCTCCTAGAACTCCAAGCCTCTCCACCCACAAAATTCTACACCTTTTCTTGCTCTCTTGTTTGAAAACAAACAGGCATCTTTAAAATAATAATAATAATAGCACTAGGAAAATAGAATAAGATGAAATAAAAACAAACTCAAATGATGGAAAATGGACAAAAGAACAGAAAAGAGAAAGCCAAAGAAAAATTACAAGAAGCTCAACATGACACACACTTTCATAGACACAGAAATCCCGAAAAGATACAAAATTGGAAACTGAAATCACAATCTATAAGCAAAAGACCTATTAGTGTGTTGTTAAGCCATCATAGTGGCTGCCTTCTGTAGAAGACAGGAATAAATATAGAGACCTATGTTATAGGAGAGTGCTTGTTTATTTCCTGGCTGCCCAGACTCCCAAAATAATCACACAGAAACTGTGTTAGTTTAATCACTGCTAATCCCATTAGCTCTAACTCTTACATTTTATTTTAACCCATTTCTATTAATCTGTGTATGACCATGAGGCTGTGGCTTACCGGGTAAGGTTCTATCCTGCATCTGTCTCTGGCAGGCTCCTTGACTCCACCTTCTTTCTCCCAGCATTCAGTTTAGTTTTCCATCCCTATTTCTATTATACCCTATCACAGGCCCAAGACAGATTCTTTATTGACCAATGGTATTCACAGCATACAGAGAGATATCCCACATCACCTTCCCTTTTCTTTTTAAATAAAAAGAAAGGTTTTAACTTTAAAATAGTAAAATTACATATAACAAAATAGGTATCAAGAAATAATTACAGTTACAATATTTATATCTACTTTATCTATTATCATAACTAAGGAAAACTATAAGTATCTACTCTTCAACTCCATCAAATACTCCAGAAAGATATAAACAGGAAGTTCATTGTAAACAACTTCCAAAACTGTAGAATTGACAGAAACATCTTGCTTCCTGAACAGTCACCAAAAGTTCTGCTGTACTGTTGGGGCATCCATTTTCAGCCTTCCAGCCCATAACTATCCAGCAGACTTTTCCATGAAGAGGAACTTTCAAAGACAGTTCTGCCTATATTGGCAGTTTGTCAGTCACTTTCTTCTGTGTCCTTTAGAATGTCTAGAAGACTCTTTCATGAAGCAGGAACCCCAAAGGATAGTCTCACCTTCTTTAGGCAGTTTCAGCAGTCATTTCCTCGAAGGTCCTGCATGTTCAGTTCATACAACATAACAGCAAGCAGTCCAGACAAGAGCAGTTTCTTGCTCAAATAACTAGAAAAAAAAAAAACCTCTTCAATGCCTATCATCCTCTTGAAGTAGATTGCTGCTGCCAGGATCAAATATGTCTCATTGTCAAGAAAAGTCCTAAGTTCTTAAACATTTTAAATGCCATATTCTGTAGTCTTTGAAAGATTTGAAGAATGCCTATCCAACTGAAATACATCACTGAACATCTAGAAAATCTAACTAACGTGACTACAAGCTTGACTATTATAGATGATTATCTATTAACCTATATTTATTAAGTATACATTACATTTTTAAATGAGATGGGCAAACACAATACCTTATTCAAGATCAGAAATACATAAATATAGTATAACAAAATTGACCTTAAATTTGTATCAAAAAACCAAGATCCATGCCAATGCAAATCTCTATAGCATATCCCCCTTTAAATGTAAACATATATTTATAAACAATATTTGGGAATATGGGAATAGTTCTCTCCAAATTGCTTCCTGCTGAAGGCGAAGACGTAAGTCACAAACAAATCCCACACCAGTATGGAATTATGATTAATAGATGGTTATTTATTTAAAGGGGAAAAACTTACAGATCACCATCCCAGATAATAGCCCTCAGTGCAATCAGGAAGGAAGTCTAGTTGCCAGAAGCGGAGCAGGAAGTAAGAGAGAGCGAGGAGGGAAGTGGCCACTTTTTTAAAGGGAGAGAGACCACGCCCCAATGGGCTGGTATCTCAGCGGCTATTGGCTGGAGGAGTGGAAGGACCTCCTGCAACATCCTGCTTTTTGTCAGGTGAAGTAATCTTGGGGGATGTTTACAGCAACCTTTCAGGAGGTCTTGGTCCATAAAACCATATTAGTTTGGAAGAATTCCATAGGTTCTCATCTTGGAAACAAAAAAAACATATATAGCAAAATATATGTTATAAACAAAATAACATATTCTTAAACCCAAACTTTGAAGACAAGATATCTTTAAAGTATATACATTGGTTACTTAGCTCCTTCACAGTCAAAATTTTTGAAGAAAATACATTAATATACACAATCCAGACTCTCTGTGTATTTTTCATATTTATGTGGCTTATTTTTTTACTCTATTACTTTCTCAAAAAGTTTAATTTTATTATCATTACTCCTTTAATCTATCTGTAGTCTGTCTCCTTAAAAACTTTGATTTTTTTATAAACCAACCATTTACTACCTCTTATTACTCTCTGTACTCTTTTTCTTCTCTGTCCCAAGCTTATGTACATTTTTTAAACACACTGTGACCCATTTAGAGTTATTTTCCATCTTAATCTGTCTTCATTGTGTATCTGTAATCATTTTCTGACCAGAACTGCTTCTTAAAATGTTAAGTGCTTCTTATTAACCTAAGTAACGGCATTGTTAGGGCATATATGACTCTGCCTACTTGCTCCACCCAGTCCAAGATGGTGGGCAAAGGTCTGTTTAGTGTGACCCATGCTCACAGCCCTATTTCCAGGCACATAGTGGGTCTCTGTTACCATTAAGCAAGTTGTAGCACTCTCTCACAGAACCCATTTAGATGCTCCATAGCTGAACATTAAAAACAGTCAGAGTATGTGCTGGCAGCATGGCCCAAGAAGCCACTATTTCAAAACCTCACAGCATTTTTTCTGCTGCTGCCGAATCAGGAAAATCTCACCTAAAGGAGCCACGGTATTAAGCCATGCTTAGCTCGGATTTATTTACTTATTTATTTATTTATTTATTTGTTATTTATTGCCTAGAATTTCTTCCCAAATTCTCTCAGGTTTTGGGAATCCCACATCAGACCTACAACTGAACAACTTGCAGAGAATAAGAGACCTGAGGACACTCAATCCTAAATAAGATAGTGTGTCTTCATCAAATTTTTCCCCTTTGAGCTCAGAAAACTATTTGGGGTAGGACACAGAAAGATTAAAAGAGTCAGAGGGGGTGGAGGACGCCAATGAGAAAAAGCCTTCTAGACACAACAAGACAATGCATCTATGAACTCACAAAGATTGGCCGTTTGCTGAGGGTCTGCACTGGTCTTAGCCAGATGAAGCCCCAGCACTCTGAGGGTAAGTGGACACAACCTTCTCATTCCAAACCCAGAAGCTTATCTCCAATTATGCCACCCTGGACAAACAAAGCAAAAATAGAGAAAAGGCGACGAATTCCAACTTTGTTGAAATAAGTAGAATCAAAAAGCACAATTTGTCATACTGTAGAGCAGTATTGAAATGCAAGTACTACTGTTTGATAAGACATTTTACTAGAAGGAAATTCTTATTACTATAGAAAAGACACTTGAGAAATAATGTCCCCACATTCCAAATGAAGTATTTCTGCTATTATGACACAAAAGGGAGTGTTAAAGTTATGTAAATGGAATCTTGCAATTAAATAAGACTTGGTTTTTATAATGGTTTCTTGAAAAAAAAAAACAAAAGCCAATTAAAAACACAAGCACACAGTTGTATAAAGAATAGAAAAAATTTTATACAAATAATAAGTCTTGATATCCCTCTCAGCTTTGTAAAAAGTTTCTAATATACTGCTTTATAGAGTCAAGACTTGGATACAAGCAACTAGACACATAGACCTTCACTAAGTTTATACTTGTACTATTGAATTACAAAGGAGGGGCAGGGGCCGTCCTCACGGAATTGAGTACTTCACAAGCTGTCAGTTAATGCAGATAGATTTAAAGTAGAGTTTGAGTTTTTAGTTGTAATCTTCAACATATCTATGAACTGTGTGTCTTGGAGCATTTAACAATATTTAATATGTAGAAATATGGCAAATGATAAATCTTTGTATAGCTGGGGAGGAAACATATGTTCCACAAGAGATAAGAGAAAATATGTGTGCTGCACCGTATTTCATGTTCAATCTCGAGTTCTTCTGGGTATGTACCATTTTTAAATTTCAAACATTCTGTTCAGCTGACTGCAGTAAATTTTTATGCTTTCATAATTACTTCTTCTTATTCTTGTAGGCAGAAATAGAGCAGTCCTTGTTATCACATTAAATTGGGTTATGGGGACTTCTCAACTTTTATTGCTTTCTTTCTCTATATGTCAGCTTCATAGTTGCTCCCTCTCAGCCTGGCTCTTTGGAAGTGATTACATACTGATGTTGGGTCTATAAATTAAAATACAGCATCATTTTCAGTGACTAATGTAGTTGGATTTTTCTTTGCGGAACTGCCAGCCTGAGAATCACACGGAGACTTACTATTTATTAATTATGAAAGCTTTGCCTTCTGTCTTAGGCTTTTCTCCAACTAGCTCTTATAACTTAATTAACTCATTTTTTTTATTATTATTATTTTTTTTTTTTTGGTTTTTCGAGACAGGGTTTCTCTGTGGTTTTGGAGCCTGCCCTGGAACTAGCTCTTGTAGACCAGGCTGGTCTCGAACTCACAGAGATCCGTCTGCCTCTGCCTCCCAAGTGCTGGGATTAAAGGCGTGCGCCACCACCGCCCGGCAATATTTTTAAAATTAATATTATGCCACGTGTCTCAGGCACCTCTCCTCTGTACCATATGTCTGACTTTTTCAGTTTCTCCGTGTCTCTCTACCTCTCTTCTTCTTCCTAGAGTTCTCTCTGTCCCCAGAAGTTCCGCCTATTCTTTCCTGCTAGCTATTGGCCACTCAGCTCTTTTTTAAGCCAATCAGTAGGTGCCTTATCAAGGACATGTCTTCTGAGTGTACACAAAATTTATCTCACAACAAGCTAGGACAGTCTGTCATGTATACTTTGATAAATACCACACTAGGATTGCAATGCTAGTGGTTCAATTCATATCAAGGGATTTATATCTCTGAGAATATTTTCTAACAAGATTGTCAGTGATATCTAAAAGCAATAATTTGCATGGTTCTGCATCCCAAATATTTTACTGTAGTCCACTGAGAGATTTTGTATTTTAAGTGATTTTCTGTTGTTTGCTTATAAAATTGAGCGATAACTATTCATTAATAGGGTCATCAATAACAGCCTATAGTTTGATAGAATATGTATTTTAAACATGTATTTTAAAAAGGCACTGTGTGAATCTACTACTGGAAAGAAGTATTGAGAGTATTGAGAATTTCAAATCTAAGTGTTTTCCCCTGACTATAGCTAGTAAATAAGTAAGCATTTTGTAAGAAAATTTACATTATTATTGTTGTTGTTAATAAATAGATAGATGATCCTGACTTCCTTGCTCATGTTCTCCCTCCTTCTGCTCCTCATTTGGACCTTAAGAGCTCAGTTCGTTGCTCCAAATTGGGTCTCTGTCTCTATCTCGATCCATCGCCAGATGAAGGTTCTAAGGTGATATGCAAGATATTCATCAGTATAGGATAGGGTCATTTCAGGTTCCCTCTCCTCAGTTGCCCAAGGTACCAGCTGGGGACGTCTCCCTGGACACCTGCGAAGCCCCTCTAGAGTCAAGTCTCTTGCCAACCCTAAGATGGTTCCCTTAATTAGGACCACGAGGGGTGTACCCCCCCACTGTGACAGTGGAACTGATCTATTGGGAGCCCACCAAGGCCAGCTGGACTGGGACTGAATAAGCATGGGTTGAAACCGGACTCTCTGAACATGGCGGACAATGAAGGCTGATGAGAAGCCAAGGACAATGGCACTAGGTTTCGATCCTAATACATGAACTGGCTTTGTGGGAGCTTAGCCTGTTTGGATGCTCACCTTCCTGGACCTAGATAGAAGTGGGAGGACCTTGGTCTTCCTGCAGATCAGGGAATTTGGACTGCTCTTCAGTATCGAGAGGGAGGGTGAATGAAGTGGGGGGAGGGGGAGAGGAGTAGGGATAGGAGGAGGAGAGTAGGGGAGGGGGCAATGTGTGGGAGGAGGGGGAGGGAAATGGGAAACGGGGAGGAGGCAGAAATTTTAATTAAAAAAGAATAAAATAAATAAAAAAATTAAAAAAATAGATGATGATGATAGATAGATAGATAGATAATAGATGATAGATAGATAGATAGATAGATAGATAGATAGATAGATAGATAGATAGATAGATAGATGATAGATGATTGATAGATAGATGATTGATAGATAGGTGATAGGTAGATTGGTTGTTACAGGTTTGCATTAGTCCAACAAACTGAGAAATGATTCTGTTGATGTTTCTGGCTTCACATAACACCAACTTTCTTCCATGTTTAAAGCATTGTACATATAAGTTTATTTCAGCTTGCATTGGAATCAACATCTAATCTGGAGCTTAAATACAATAAACTACAGCACAACATCACTTTGAATTTGGTATAGAAAAAATAAAATCAAATCATGATGCCGCCAAGGCAATGTAAAACAGAGGCTAAGTTTGAATGGTTGCCGGACACTTCACCGCCTGGGTCCAAATTTTGCAAATGTTATGGATTTTGTCTAGTTTTCCCTCATCAAAGTTCAGTGCACAGATGGCACAGGAAGTAAATTATACAATAAATTTATTAGGTTTGTGCAAAGGAATCAAAGAAGCTTCCATGATATGGGAAGTTTTGATTACTCTTGATGAAGGAAAAATGTATCTTTCTGATCTTGTCGCCCAGTATTTTTAGCCTGAGGTAAGAGAACTGGATGAGGTCAAGGCTAAACAGGACTACTAATGAGTTTCAGAGCAGCCTGGATCACAGAGTGGCAGCATAGCCCTCGTCAGACTCTTAGCACCCTGTGTGCTTCTAATGCATTACTTTTTGACACGAATGCTTCCTCTAAGTGTACTTGTTTCATAGTCACCTAAAATAATTATATTCATGCAATAAAGGACACAAAAATCACAAGGAAATGCATATATTTTCCTAAGCAACCTTGTATTTCATAACTTTTCTGATTTGCATAAACTGTTATAATTTACATATATTGTTTCTATTCTTAAATACACTTAATTCTACTTAGCATTATGTTTTAACAGATTTACCAGCTGTTTTAGTCCATCTCCTGTTTTTCATTAAAAAAGAACACGGGTTTACATTGACTCTCCTTTCTATAAGAACAAGACCAAGCAGCTGTATCCGGTGACGTCCTTCCTTCCTGCAGTCTGAACCCTGAGGAGGTGTGAGCATCACATGAGACCACACTCATGCTCTGTCATCGCTCGGCCCTCCCCTCCTGTAAAACCTCAAGGATTCTCTCATGGAAGTCCACATTTGTGGTCTTATCCCATCTTAAACACCACCTTTAAAAACCAGAATGGGATTAAATTTCTTCCCCTTAACACTTTAGTGGGGATTAAGTTTAACAGAGGAAGGCTCTGTGGCACAGCTGAGCCATACGTAACCAGAGCACAGCAGCCAGGGTAGCTGCAGTTCCAGTGATGAACTGCTTTGCATTACTCCACTGTATGGGAGATGTTAGCTTAGGTTAAAAAATTCCATGAATATTTAAGCAATTCAAATTTATTCTTGCATATTTCTTCTCTTTGTGTATGGGCATGATTTTCACTGGGTTTCCCCATGAGAAGGGCAGTTTCTGACTTGTAGGAATGTTATTACACATTTCAACATTGACCTTCATGAAGTTTTACCCATTTATTCTTGAATGCTCATTAATCCTGTCAAAATTCAGTATTCCCAGATTTTAGGAGGTTGTCTTTCAGATAGATGAATGGCAAATTGCAGCTAGCTTTTCAGCTCTTTCTTTTTGTTCCTTTATCACAGACGTGAGTGAGCGTCCTTCATTCATTGCACACACTGGCTTCTGCTTCTGAGGATCACTGGTGTCTTTGCCTATAGTTTCCAGACTGCCTAATTAGAGAACACGTTTCTTCATGTTCTAGGTTACTGAGCGTTTATCTGAAGTGTTGCAAACAACTTCCCTCAGTCTGTAATTGGTCATTCTGTGTCTTAGGGTGTGATTTACTGGCAATAAGTTTTACATTGTGATTTCAGAAAAAAATTACATGTATCCTTTATTTTACATATTTTGCTCTTTGAATCTTGTTACGCGTATCTGCTTCTTTTCCGTGATGATATTTTTATAATGATATTTTCTGTGGTCCCTGTGTACATTTAGATGTGATTGAAATTTTACATAAACTGTCTTGGTTTATTTTCCAATAGGGGGAGAGTTACAGATTGCGCTGAAAATGTTTGCCCACAGAATAAATATAGCCTACTATATTTTTAGATAATGTTGCAAAGATGTCCCAGTAGACCTAGTTCAGGCTACTGTGTATGCCTAGTTCTGGTTCTGAGGTCTCACAGTGTTATGGTAATCTAGTTATTCATTTCTGTATTCAGTTTAGACTAACTTTTAGATTCCAATGGCCCCTTTTAAGAATCCCAAATGATCACATATCCATTTTTGACAGATTTTTCTAGGAAAGAAATAAAAGCACCTACAACGTGCCTGTAAGAGCTAGAGCAGGTTTGTGACTAAGGCAAATGCCTTTCGGAAGCTTGTAATCAGATAGCATGAAATATGTAATTCAGTGCTAGTATTATAGGTGATGTGTAAGGTAAGACAGCGATGGTGAACTCATTTAAACAGAATCAACAGAATAAGACATTCTATGCAAAGAACTCACATTGTATTTACCCAATAAAGGGAAGAAATAAATTGTAGCTGTAGAAAGAGTATTTAGGAAGGCAGCAAATCCAAAGGCCCTGAGGTGAAAACTGAGGGCCTTGAGAAGGAGGCTAGTTTCATTAGAGTGCAATGACCAAGTGGGAAGAGGAGAAAGAAATCACAGAGAGCTGGGACTAGAGCAGGAGGAGAGGTTCAGCAGTTAAGAGCACTGGCTGCTTATTCAGAAGTCAGAGCTTCATTCCCAGCATCCACAGGGCAGATCACAGCCACCTGTAACTGCAGATCCAGGAGATCCTAGCCACCATCTGTTTTCCATGAATAACAGGCATGAAAGTGATGCAATACACCCATGCAACCAAAACACTAATACACATAAAATATTTTTTTTTTAAAAAGGAAGCCATGGAACCCCATTATACAGACTTTTTTAGGTCATAGTAAGGATTTTGGAAAGTCTACACTTTAGGGAGATTTTAGAGCTGTTTTTTGATACATTCGGCTATATATGTTACTCATATATACTAACAGCTGGCTGTTCCCTGAATTGCTAGGGAATAGTCAGTGCAGAAGCAGCAGGAGACTTGTAAGGTATTTAAGCAATCTAGGCAAAAATGATTTGGCCTATTCTTATACAAAAGCAATGGAGACAGAGAAAAAAATATTATGGTATATATTGAGAATGTACACACAAACACACACAGCCCCTGGCAAATTAATATATGATTGAAAATTTTGTCTTCATTTTCTGAGCATCAGTTCACTTTACATGTGAACTAAGAGAGATGGGGATGAGTATATTTAAAGACATTATAGTAGGAAATCTTGCCTCCCTTTTAGCCCTCTCAGAATTACACTATCTACTGGAAATTCATGTGCTGACATTAAGCAGACAGAAGAATGAACCATGAGTATCAAGTTGGCAAGATTACGAAGAGGCAGGCTAAAAGGACATGAGAAAAAAACCCTCTGTGCTCCTTGGGACTCCATTGATGAGAGAGGGAAAAATAAAGGATACATGAGATTGAAGCAACTGGTTAAGTCAAGGAAGGACTAGGTATGTAGTTCTCTGGAAATTACCCAGAAAATCACTTAGAGCGGGAGGCAGCAAATCCATCAGACCAGAAGTACTTTCTTTAGCCACTAATTGCTTAGATGGAGAGCAAACTTACTCGCTGAAAGCAGAAATGAGCAGCATCGAGTAAAGATAGAGGCCTTACATTGGGCAGCAGCTCTACTAGGTGTTTTCCTGGAAAGCATTCATGTAGGAGATTCCCTGTAATGCAAGGAATTCTACCAGGCCTCTCTGTCCACTGCTGTCATTTTTGTCTGAGTCAGTTCAGAATGGAAAGAAACCAGCGTTTTTAACAAACCAACCCATTTGGAAGAACGGATCTCTGAGTCAGAGGATATTTACAGAGGCATTCAGCTGATGAGTAAGACATACTGTGAAAACCCCTCAAAAGCCTTTACATTTACCGAGTGCTGCACCCGAGTTGATGATGTTTCTTTCAGCTTCTAAAACACAATTTAAAAATATTTTTTATTTCCATCTTAGAGTTTGCCCTCCATCATTAAAGATTTTTAGATATCACCATCTTATAGAAGCAGTGAGCTTTTGAAATTTTCTTTCATACCCATATTCCTTTTGGATTTTGTTTCTTAAGTGCTGAGGTAGAAGCGGGGGTCTTTACAGGCTAGGTAAATGCCCAACCACTGAGCTATATCTCTGAGACTCCATTCAGAATTTATCTCATAGGCCGGGCGGTGGTGGAGCACGCCTTTAATCCCAGCACTTGGGAGGCAGAGGCAGGTGGATCTCTGTGAGTTCGAGACCAGCCTGGTCTACAAGAGCTAGTTCCAGGACAGGCTCCAAAGCCACAGAGAAACTTTGTCTCGAAAAACCAAAAAAAAAAAAAAAAAAAAAAAAAAAAGAATTTATCTCATAATTCTGTTTTCAAATGATATAATCTCCCAATTTCTTATGAGACTACCTATAATTAGCTCTTTAGTTCTGTTTTCTCTTGCCTCCCAATACTTTCCAATACAAATTTAATTAGAATAATTAAATTTACAAAGCTTCCTCGACCAAGGAAACCCAAGTAGGTCCGTCTGGATCCAAATGTCACTCTTTCTTTAGCACAGGATCTGAATTTATCCTGCTGATTCACAGTACGTAGCTTTCTTCTCTGTGCTGTTCTCTGGTGCTGTTTCTAGAGAAAAGGAAGCCATGTCACTCGGGGAACATGAAGCATGGTTTTTTCACCAGCCCTCTCTAAAGTGAGGGAATGGCCAAAGACAGGAAAATTCTGAGGGTTATACCTTTTGACAATTTGCTTTCACAAGAAAAAGAACAATATGAGGAGGGAAAAAAAATCACACTCCCTAGAAACGTAGGTTAGCAACTGTCTCTTGGGAAATGATCTAAATTTTAAAGAAACTTACCAATTCCTATTGGCAACTTGACACAACCTAGAGTTACCTGGGAAGAGGGACCCTCATTTGAAGAACTGCCTAGATCATCTTGGCCTGTGGCCATGTCTGCAAGAGATTGATTGATTGATGTTGGAGGGTCCTGCCCACTGTGAGCAGCTCCATCCCTAGGCAGGTGAGTCTGAGCTGTATGAGAAAGTTAACTGAGCACAAACCAGTTATGGAGGCCATAGTAGCCTTTCTTCATGGTTCCTTCCTCTAGGTTCCTGCCCTGACTTCCCCTAGTGATGGATTGTGACCAGGAAGTACATCTGAAATAACGCCTTTCCTCCCCTACATTGCTTTTGGTCATAGTACTTATCAAAGCATCAGAAAGCAAACTAGGAGACAACATTTTTATCTGACCACAAGAAGAAAAATGATTAGAGAGGCTTCCATAATCCAGATTACCAAAACAGTTTCAGAAAAACACTTTTAGAACTAGTTTCAGCAAATTCTATGAGACAAAAAACAAAGTCGAAGACACAATACAAACAAATGATAATAAAACTAATCTAATAGGGTTGTTACATGGGACCTAGGAATGGGAGGCTAAAAGGCTATCAGGATTAACCTGCATTAATTAACAGATTTATCAAACCTTGTCTACTGTTTATTTTTTCTATATTACCAGTATGTTGTTTTGCATATATATACATCTAGCTGCTTCATGTGTTTTTAAATTAAGTACTATAATTAATATTAACATTTTAAAATTATCTTAAAGTAAGCAACTAAGGGCCAGACTTTTGCAATATGTCAGTTCGATGATTTTGGCTATGTATAAAGGTCAACAGATTGCTCTCTGATGATCTATTACTACTTAACAAACTAACCAAGTTATTTATTGTTCTGACTATAAGAGATATAGATACTGCATTTCAGTTATTGTCTTTTATCTGCTCTTAATATAACAGTAGATGTGCAACACAAGCAATCCAAACTTACAGTAGTAACGAGGAAAGGCAACTCAAGTGTCTTATAAGGTGAAAAGCAGAGTAGTTTTCAGCAAAATCCGAAATCACATTTATTTCTGAGTGAGATAAGTTTAATATTACATTTAGTTGGGATTTGAAGGCTAGGTAATTTGTAGAAGGAATATAGGGGAATGTGTTTTATGGAGGTAGCTTTTTCCACAAATACAAATTAGATTACAAAGTTTTAATTATCTCGTGATAAATGATAAAGGTGATTTTACAAAACATCCCTACACATTTAGAGAAATAACGGAATCAATAGCCTAGTGGAATTATATTCTTGTATAGCTCAATTATAGAAATATAATACTTCAGACTGTACAATTAACCCAATGGCTTCCCAATCCAAACCTCCACCTATTTTCTTTTTGCTATTTAGCAACTGTTCAGTTCTTCGAAATGAAGAAAGCTAGGAGATAAACAGAAAGATAATTTCAATTTCCCCATTTTTATTTTGCTGAGTCTTAATTCTGGTAAATGTTCTGTGCAGAAGGTGGCAGGAAACATTGCTCTCCAGGAACTGTTGAAACAATATAAGGTAGTAGGATCCCTTCACTGATGAAGAAATGATGCATCTATGGCTGGTCCTGGGACTCAGAGACTTAGACATCTAAGTCAAAAAATAGCTGCATGTGAGTTTTGTGGATTAAAGAGTCTGGATATAGAAGAAGCTATTTTACTATCCCTGGTGAAACAGTACACATTACAGGGGTAAATGCGAGCTACTTTCCCATATGTATTTGTGCTTTTAAAAATGACTCTCTTTAAAGGTAACAGTTGTAGGACTCTTAGGTACACATCCGTAATGGAATGTGCTTTATTTCAGTAAGCCAAACCTTGAAACTTCCCTGGTTGTTTTAGTTTATATTCTGGTCATTTACAATTTGATCACAAAGATTCAAGTGTTTCCTAGCAGGCCCTGTATTAAGAACTTTTGCTGCTTAGGCTATGTAGAAATCCTTCGCAGATGGATATCATTTTAAGGTCTAGCTCTCATTTATACAGAAGAAGATAGTTTTGTAAGATGTTACTTTCCCCAAATTTATCTGTCAAAGTGACAAAATATTTATCTAAATTCCAATTTGAAGAGAGATAAATTTGGAATTTGACCAGTTGTTTCAAATTTATATTTATATCAAAGTGTCAAAATCTGCAAAACATTCTAAGATCAGGAGGTAAAGTGAAAAGTGTTTGCTTCACATATATAGAGAAAGTTGTTGGGAAGTAATAGCTCTTGAACATCTAACCTGTTGATGCCGGGTAGACATGCTAAAGGTTCAGTAGACGAGAACAGAAACAGATTGAGCAGGCACACAATTTGATAGCTGAAGGAAGAGTCGTGGTACTGAGTGGTGGGAGACCTTGCAGATAGGCTTCAATGAGTAGCCTTATGCAGACAGAAGGAACAAAGTCAACCCATGTCTCACACCAACACAAAAGTCAAAGCCGCAGGAAGGAGTGATTCACATTTCAAATACAGAAATTTAAGACTTGTAAGAAAACTTTATTGACATCTTTCTCAGCTTGTATGATATCTTGAACATACACAATAGTGCCAATCATAACTAGAAATAAATTTTATCTCATAAAAATAAGGAGAATAGTTGATTGATTTATTACTCTTCTAAGGCAGAATCTCATTGTGTAGCCTAGGATGACTTCAACTCACTGTCCTCCTGCCTCAGCATCCTAAAGGAAGGAGGTTACAGGTGTGTGCCACCATAGTCCCGTAACCAACCTGGAAACTTTCAAATGTCGATTTATATTTTGACACTGAAAAATATTTTAATGTCTAGTATGGTAGTTTGAATGTAATTAGTCCCCATAATCCCATAATTTCATAAGGAGAGGCACTATTAGGAGGTGTGGCTTTGTCAGAGTGAGTATGGCTTTCTTGGAGGAAGTGTGTCACTGGGGTGGGGAGGGCTTTGAGGTTTCATACACTCAAAATAGCACCCAGTGTGTCATCCCTCCTCCTGTTGCCTCTGAGCCAAGATAAAGAGCTCTCAGCTTCAGCACCACATCTGGCTGCAAGCCACCCTGCTCCCTGCCATGATGATAATTGACTGAACCTCTGAAACTGTAAGCAAGCCCCTTCAATTAAATGTTTTCTTTTATAAGAGTTGCCATGGTCATGGTGGCTCTTCACAGCAATAAAAACCCAATCTGAGACATCTAGTTTCTTCAGTTCTTTATATATTTTGAAAATCAGCCCAAATAATCCAACCAAAAAAATGGAGTATAGATCTAAAAAGAGAATTCTCAACAGAGGAGTCTCAAATGGCCAAGAAACACTTAAGGAAATGTTCAACATCTTTAACCATCAAGGACATGAAAACCAAAGCAACTCTGAGATTTCATCTTACACCTGTCAGAATGGCTGTGATCAAAAACACAAGTGAGAGCTCATACTGGAGAGGATGTGGAGTAAGGGAACACCCCACTGCTGGTAGGAATGCAAACTTGTACAACCACTTTGGAAAACAATTTGGAAGTTTCTCAGAAAATTGGGAATTGATCTACTTCAATAACCAGCTATACCACTCTTGGGCATATACCCAAAGGATGCTCAGCCATACCACAAGGTCACTTGCTCACCTATGCTGATAGAAGCTTTATTTGTAATAGCGAGAACCTGGAAAAAAACCTAGACATCCCTCAAACAACAACAACAACAAAAAAAAATGGATAAAGAAAGCATGGTAATTTACACAATGGAGAATTATTCAGCTGCTAATAACATTAAATTTGCAGGCGAAGGAATGGAACTATAAGAAAATCAACCCGAATGAGCTTAACACAGACTGAGAAAGACAAACATGGTATATAATCACTTGTAAGTGGATGTTAGTAAAGGATAACCATGCTACAATCCACAGGTCCAACGAGGTTAGGTAACAAGGATGGGATGCTTAGATCTCCCTGGGAAAGGAAAATAGAATATATTTTATGGGTGGACTGGGCACAGATGGAGATGGGAACAGGAAGGATCAGGTTGAGGGGATGGAGAGGGAGAATACTGTAGAGATAATTGGGAGGCATTCAGGGTGGGGTAGAAACCTAGTTCAAGGGAAACTCACAGGAATCTATAAGGATGACACCAGCTAAGATTCCTAGCAAGAGGGACTGCATTGCTGAAATGATCATCTCCTGTGACCAGGAAAAATTTCCAGTGGAGTGATTGGGACACCAACCTAGCCACACAGCCTTTGACCTACAGTCTGTCCTGCCTATGGGATGTGCAGGGGTAAGGGTGGCCTACAGATTGTGTGAGTGGCCAACTAATGGCTAGACCAGCCTGAAACTCATGCCATGGGAGTGAGCCCACTCCTGACATGGCCTGGAGCATCAGAACCCAGAGGCTAGATGGCCCGGAGACCTAGGATAGAACCGAACACAGCTGGAGAAATAAAAAATGTCAATGTAATGGTGCCTAAAGATATTCTGCTATGTTCATAGATTGGAGCCTAGCATAATTGCCATCAGAGAGACTTTATCCAGAAACTGATGGAAACAGAGGCGAAGTCTCACAGCCAGCATTAGTTTGAAATCCGAGAATCCTATGGAAGGCAGGGGAGGAAAAATTACAAGAGCCAGAGGGGTCAAAGACATCACAAGAAAACTCACAGAAACAGCTAACCTGGGCCCGTAGGAGCCTACATGGGACTGACTTAGGGCCTCGGCATATATGTTGCAGTTGTGAAGGTTGGTTTTTTTGTGGGACTCCTAACAGTATGAGTAGGGGCTGTATCTGAGTCTTTTGTTGGCTTTTGGGATCCCGTTTCTCACCCTTTCGAGTCTTAGTACATGGGGAGAAGCTTAGTCTTACTGCAACTTAATATGGCATGTTTGTTGATACCCGTGCGAGGGTCTGTCCATTTCATCGCTAAGTGAGAAATGAGTCATCACATTAAATCAACTTGTGGGGTGACTGCAAATATTCTTGATCAAAGATATAAAAGAAGAAGAGAGAGATGGAGTTCCCAGCTTGAAGAGTGTCATTTGGAAACATGGTAAGAATGTTAGAAATTTTTCATGGAGCTTTAAAAATGGTAGCTTGAGTAACAGAGGAGTTGAAGTGGGGTAGATTAGCAAAGGAGGTGAGCACCTTCTTCTGCTGATTATGCTATTCCACAGGAAAGTGGTGAAGCCTAAGTGACAGTTGTACACAGATGGGGGAAGGGTATGGAGCAGGCTGTACTTAGAAATATATATGTATATTCATATACATACATGCATATAAGAATGTTAATGGAAAAGAAGCTGTGAATTTGAAAGAGCAAGGAGAAGAATATGGGATGAATTGGAGGGAGGAAGGGAAAGGGGACATGATGTAATCATATTTATTATAATCTCAGAAACAAAAGTAAGAAGAAAGAAATACGCCATTCTTGAGGTTCTTATTTGTCACAAATGGCTGTGGGACAAGATTTATACAACATGGAAAGCAAATAAATGCACACAGGGATGAAGGACTGGAAAATAATTTAGGGCAAGAAAATGAATGGAAATAGAGAACTTCGAAAGCCACAATCAGGTCAGGGCATGAGGACTAGAAATTAGGAAGATAGAAAGCATATGGAGGCCGTTCCAGTGTGTGAACATTCCTGCAGTTGACTGAACAAAAGATGAGGATGTAGAGCTAAATCCTACAAGGCAAAGTAAAGAACTGGAAGAGACATGTTCAAAGTCAGAAGTTTGACATGCAGTTTTCTTGCACGTCACTGAAAGGAAATATGAAAATTTCCTTTCGAACATATGGAATAAAAGTCATACTTTGCGTACCCTCCTCTAATTGGATGCTTCTATCAAGCTGCTTTGTAAATGAGGTGCGCTGCTCAGCTTCACAGTCTGGTTTGTTTGTGGAGGTAACTTACTCCACTTGCATTCACTTAATGTGTTCTCCAGAGCTAAAATGAAGACATTGTTTTAAGAAGATAACATTTGAAAGCAGCACAACGTGTGAAGATTTGAGCATTCAGCGAAGAAGCAGGTCCAGTTGTCTTTTATCTAGATGGTAATTAGAATTCCCTAAAGACAGAAAATCAATGCACTCTAAAGGAGAATAATCTAGCTGTTACTGCTCTGAGTAAGCATTAAGCCACCCGAAGACTCTCTCTAGCTGTATATATTTTCATCACCTCATTTCGAATAATGTTCATAGTGCTGTCAAATTACAAATATTAAGTTATGATTAAAATGCTAACAAGACTGATGATGGCATATAGTCAATATGAGTAGAGTTTGGTGTCACCTTAATGCTGCATATATTTATTACTCTGGAGTAACAGCTCTATTTAAAACAGCATCTTACTTAATACTCCATACATAATCATTGTTTTGAAATAACAACTCTATTTGGAATGAGTTACCAACATTCTTGTAGATGGAGGCCCTCTTTTCCATTTAACATCCAGTTTAGTAACAAAATATTTTTTAGTTTTAAGGTGTTAAAATTTGCAATGCCTTGCATCCCACGGAGATTGTTGAAAAAGTCTATTGAGAGTCACGAGTTGGTGCTGCAAGAAGTTTCCAGAACTACACAGGAACAGCCTGGGATGTTCTGATCAAAACAGATGAAGGAAGAGAGATCTTCTTTACAACAAGGAATATTCCAAATACAGGTTTTCCAGAACTGGGTTAGTGTATCTCTTCTCGCAGCTTCTTGCATGTGCTTAACCACTTTCATCAGACCCCTCATGACAAATACAATTCATTTCTTAAGATCAGATCAATCAAAAAGGCTTTGTCTTTAAGCATAATAAGGAACTATTATAACTACATTATGTATTGTTGGTGTGGGAAGTCCTTCTGTATATGTGTTGCTTTATTGATTAATGAATAAAGAAACTGCTTTGGCCTGTAATAGGGTAGAGTAGAACTAGGCGGGGAAAACTGAACTGAATGCTGGGAGGAAGAAGGCAGAGTCAAGGAGAAGCCATGTATCCTCCACCAGGGACAGACATGCTGAGAACTTGTCGGTAAGCCACAGCCACGTGGCAATATACAGATTAATAGAAATTAGTTAAATTTGTATGTAAGAGCTAGCCAATAAGAAACTAGAGTTAATAGGCCAAGCAGTGATTTCATTAATACAGTTTCTGTGGGATTATTTTATGGTCTGGGCAGCCAGGAACAAACAAGCGGTCTCATATTGCATATAGTCTCTTCCAAGGTTCTTCACTCTTGTGTTATTCAGCAAATATTTCCCTAGACAAAGTGCCAGGACCAGGGCTACAATGTTGAGTATGGCCTCTGCCTCAAGGAACTCAGCATCTGGAGAGGGAAAGAGAAAAATATGGAGAAATGTAATAAGCAATGTAAAAGTGTAGAAATGTGGCTTTCTACAAAGAAAAGTGGGAGGAGTAAATAAAATTGAAGGCAATGACCAGATCTCTGCAACACAGATAATGCAGACATAGACTTGGAACTTATATCCATGATTTCAGCCCTTGGAAGGCGAAGGCAGGAAGATGAACAAGTTAAACTCAACCTGAGTCCTTGTTTACATAGAGTGTTCTCTTCTACAAAAAATAAAAATAAAAATTAATTAATAGAAATGTAGATTGGAATTAGAAAGAGGAGTAGTTGAGGTGGTAAGAGGGTGGTCCAGGAAGAAAAATCACCAGGTACAAATGAGGCAAAATAGCTGCCAAGAATAGTTTCCTTAGATAATGCAAATATGCCAAGGAAGTCTAGTGATATTCATTGATAATATTAAAGGCAGACTATATGATATGATATTATAACTATTAAATATGATAAACATATTTAAATAATAAAAAATCTCTGAAATTTTACACTCGTTTGTCTGCGATGTGTTTTTATGATGAGTTTCTTTCGAACAAAAGGTATACAATTCTCAAAGTAAGAATTTTTAATACCACCTGACATATTAGAGTTCTATGATTGCTTTATTATGCACTGTTTCATTTTGTCAAACACTTTTAAGAATAGATTTTACCTGATTAAAGTTTTTAAACATTGATCAAAACACTTTGCTCATAATTTTGGAAAGCAAATATTTAAATTCTGGGGATGTGCTCAGATATTTAGATAATAAAATATTATTTTACAAACCTGTTTGACTAGTACCATTTAATCCTTATAAAGGGATAACACATTTTTAATCAAAGGAAAGTATATCTGTCTACTATCCCCTTTTACTCAGAGATTTTCAAATAAAAGGATAGAAGAAGTGAAATATCAGTCCTCTGTCAAATTTTCCTTGGAGAGGAAAGAATGGACAGAAATAACCCATTGTTTTAATCAAGGCTTTGAGTCTTTGTATATGCAGAACTATGCCTGAACTCTTGCCAAGCACATGTTACAGAACTAAATTGTTCAGCATAATGAGATGATTTGAATAGGGTAAGGGTGGCCAAGGATGGAGAGCAAGGAAAACAGGAAGTTGGTTATTACAGATTAGAAGGGAGATGGATGAGTTACTGGTGTGTAAAGCCCTTTTGTTTTCTTAAAATATTTGGAGGCATCTCATCTTGCTGCAATATGGAAGATGTTTCCATGTGTGTATGTGTTCACAAAGTACCTCGTAAATGAATGAATCTATAATCATGCAAATGAGAACATAGGAGTGAGTATATATAAAGATGAACAGAGGAAGAAGCAAAGCCTGGGAAGACAAGAACCAAAATATGCATTAGCCTACACTAGCCATAGAGTATGGGTTAGGACTTTTTCTAAATATCTTTTCTTTTTAAATTACTTTCAAAGACAGATAATCATTACATTTTATTAATAAGCATCAAAGATTAAAAATCTAGAATAAAGTTACTTCTCTAGCAAAAGAAAAACCCATCCAAACGATAAAAAACATCAAGTAGCCACGGGATAGCTGGACCCTCCCCCTGTACTGCAACCTCTAGTTTAAAACATGAAGCTCCCTATAGGCCCCTCAACAGGTGTGTACTTCACACTGCTTCTCTTTATGCTGGCAGACATCAGTAATACACAGACACTAACTGTTAGTTGGCTATGTTTGTATTGAAGCCCACAAGACTATACAGTGAAAGTATAGATGACAGACCAATAGGCAGATCCACGGTAAATGTATATATCCACGTCCACATGGAACAACAGAGCTATCTTTTGGACACTTGTCTTTTGGAAAAGTCACTGTCATATCTGTAAAAACCTTATTAAGTCATGATTCTTCCCTTTGAAATGGAATTCATTCCCAGAACACCTCAGGAGCATAACCTCTGCAGAGGCAGTGGAGTGACCTTGCTCCATTCCCCCACACCTTGAGGCCTTAGAGCAATAACATTCATTCTTTGTTCTAACAGTCAAAATCACATAGAGACAATCTCACAAAACTACCTGCTAACCAACCACATAGAAGTTTCTATAGAAGACAGGCACTGAGCAGGAAGGTAGCATGCCCCACCTTTACTAACAAACAAATCTGGGTGTCCTAAAAGCTGGTTATCACCAAAGAGATTAGATGAGGAGAATGGGTGAATCCAGGATTCAGGGATGTTTAGTAACTTTATGTAATGGTTTGGAATGCCAGAGACTACCCCTTGAATGCTAGCTCTATCTGGGTAGTGTCACCTCTTCCAGAGTACAGCTTTATCAGGTTCTACCTGCCCCATTTTGTGATTTTGATGTGCACATTATCATTGTCCTTGACTGTGTAATTTTCCAACCCAATCTGTAAAACCTAGAAACCTCGTGGAGACCAGCCCTTACTCTTACTCTCCTTCTTCTTCCCCTTACTCTTATTCTTTCTTTCCTTTGTGCCCCTTTCACTTCATTTTTCCCCTTGCACAAAAAATAAAGAAGATGCAGAGGTAATGCACTTGAGTTAATATTTTATCCTCAGATCCTCGCCTGCCCTGAGGGAGTACTAAGGCTGGTACTCAAGGCCCCCTAATAATGTTTGCATCTCTAGTTACCACACAATAAATGCACACAACCATGAACCCACTCCCAACACACACACACACACACACATTTATTCTCTCTGCATAGTGCCAAGGAGAATCTAATTACCATTTTCACAGCTAGGTTAGCACAAAGGTAAATAAGTGTGGCCTTAGGTAGAATTTCCTGGAAAAGGCTTCATGCTTTAGACACTGCTCATCTTCATCCTATAGTAAGGAAATACAGTAAGAGTTTTTACTAGATACCTAGACTATGTATTTATCTCCATGTGGAAGCGGCCACTCCTCTGGTGTGGTATGTGTGTGTGTGTGTGTGTGTGTGTTTGTATGTATACGTGTGTGTCTTTCCCCTGTTGTTCTTTTCTCTATTGCCTTCATTGACTTGCTGTTTCCAAGTCGTAGTTTTACTAAAGTATAGTTCATATTCCACACAAAGTATCTACTTTAATTATATAATTAATTTCAGGATACTCACAGATTTATGTAGCCATTACAGAGAAAACATTTAGATATTTTTATCAATTCAAAGAGAAAAACTGTAGCTTTGGTAACCAGTCACAATTCCTTTACCAGCCCTTCAAATACATCTCTATGTTCTTACTGTTGTATGGCAGCTTCCTCCAGATTGAACAGTTTCCTCCAGTGGGGAGAAGGAGACTCATGAGACTCAGGAGGTAAACAAATGTCACATGACCTCGAAAGCAGAAATCTGCTTAATTCATCATGGCCCCTACTTGGGGCTGTAGGAACAGTGGACAACTTCTAGGGAGACTAATCTTTCGACCTGTTTGTAAGTCATATAGAGAGCTCTAGGATGCTGTTTTCTTGCATAGTCACCAGTGTAGGAGTGGGCTTTTCAGTAATCCTGGTACTGTTGAGACTTCTCTGTTCCTGCTACTCCTCATTCACCCACATTCTTCTTAGTAGCACCAATGAAAACTCATTTCTTTATCAAGTAGGACTTTGATGCAGTGGTTACTTTTGTATGTCATAGATTCTTTAACTGGTGTGTGTGTACACACATGTATATGTGCATGTGTGTGTATGTGTGTGCATATAAGTTTGTGTGCACACACTCACATGTGGAGTCTCCCAGGAAACTCTTTCACACACTTACCAATATATACCTAACTGGAAATAAAAAATGTGTTGAGTCTTACATCTGTCTTCTTGTCCTTAACATGTACTCAAGGTTTAAATGATAGCATGGAAATTGTAATGGTCTGCTCTGTCCCTTTAAGAGACAAGCCACACCCAGTCCCTCCCCAGTCCTCTGAGGCAAGCTGATCTTCAGCTTCCAACCTGAGTCTCTTCCTTTCTGTCTCTCCCTCTCTCTCTCTCCTTCCCCCTCAGAGGCAGCTTCTGTCTCTTCTTTGTCCCCACTTCTCCCCTTCCCCCTCTCTGTCTCTCTCTCTGCCTCCCTCTCTCTCTCTCTCTGCTCTTCTCCCTCTTTTCCTTTTCCCCTCATAACCCACTAAATAAATATCCAACCTCACTCTACATGGTGTGCCTATCCATGTCTCTCTGTGTGGCTCCCAGCCCAGGACCAGCTGCCTTCAGAGACCCGCAGCATGGGTTTGTGGCAAGCCCATCCATCTGTTTCTCCTTGTGGGATTGGCTGCCCTATCGAGGTCTTTCAACCACCACACTGTCCCTGCCTGAGACTGGCTGCGCTCAGGACCTGCTGCCTGCTGCCCACTGTAGGCACTTGGGGACCTGAAGATTTTACTTTTACCATAACAGACATAAAACAGGAATCCTACAAGATTACAGATGACCTTGCTCAACCATTTTCTGTTATCACAGAAAGGAATATCTGTTGACACAGCCAGTCTTTCAAGATACTCTATCTTCCTTGGGAAAACAAATTCAGGAAGAAAAGACTACAGGAAAGAAAAGTAAGCTACAGATGCAAGAATTTCCTTATTCTAAGCCCCTCACCCAATCCCTACAAGGGGTAACAGCCAGATTCCTCCACCTCACTCCCAGAAGACTCATCAATTTTCTTTAGAAGGGAGACGGCTTCTCACAATATACACTAATAAGCACAGTCCCATCTGTTGACTACCAGGCTCCTTCTCTTTACCCTGCCTCAGAAACCAAACACAATACATACTTTTAATAGCTTAATAATATTCTACTGTATGTATATAGCACATTCCTTCATTTATTCATCCCTTACTCAGTGAGACTCCCAGTGGTTTATGTTTGGGGTAAGAATAAGTAATGCTACTGGAAATATTGAGGTGTCCCATATTGGGCATCATGTTTTACATGGGAAACTGGGTCCATTTCATATCTTGTTAGTCTTTTTAATACAATAAATTTTAAAAAGACTCAAAAGGAGGCTCAAAGGAAATTTTATTGAATTTTGAGAGAAAAACAGCAAGTCCGGCAAGTTGCAAATCTTAGTTTTGTAGATAAAGAAGATGGCAGGTGGGGCAAAGGGAGTAGCTTCAGAGGAAAACTGGGGAAGCCCAAAGAGTCAGGAAAGGCATGTCCTGTCTCTTGGAAAAGTATAAAGAATAACAAAATGTAGTATTTTCTGAATAACTCAAGAAGCCTTGCAGGCAAAGCTGCATAGAGGTAGCTCCCAAATCAACCTCATTTTCATTGTATCTTTCTTTACTTCTATAATTAATTGTTACTTTAATTTTATGAAGCTTGGAAGCAACTTTATGAGATTTTAAAAGAAAAACCACAAGGCAACAAGTGGTGTATCTCAGCTACTGTCTGGAGGAGTGAAATGGGCAAAAGAGAAAGAATCCATGTCAACTGAGTTAAGCTAACAAGGATGTCAATCAAGCAGTAGACAAGCCAAGCTTCCATAAGATGGGCAGGGAGCTCTAGACCAAGAATAAAATGGCCAAAGCACTAGAAAAAGCATGTTTAAGCTCTGGCCAGCATCCAAAAGAAAAAGACAAGAGAAGAAAAGAAAATTACACCTATTTGAATCAGAACTCAGAAAGCTGGGTAGACTTGACAGTCTCTATGGTAGCTCTGGATAGATGACAGTATGAAGCAGGAATTCTGGGATGGAAAATGAAACCGTCTTGTTAAAGAAATAATTCCTTTTAGCATGACTTACCTTCCTGGGAGTGGATTGAGCAGTCTAACTGGACTGTTAGCTCTTCACCTAGGTAAGAGATCTAAGGGAATGCTTTTTTTTCCTTCTTAATGACAGTCCTTCTTCCAATGAAGAAGTCATTTAGGAAATGCATTGAAATTGGAGAATAGATGGAAACCATTGCACTGTGAAAACCTCGAGATCTGGTTGCAAAGCTGTCACCAGAAGGAATTAATGTCTGGATCTGAGTTTCAGTTCCCACCTCAAACACAGCCTCCAGCTGCTCATTTAGGAGACAAGAAGCAGCTCTTTCCTGGCTAGAGAGTGGAGGATATTATTGGAAATGATGTTTCTGCATGGAATCTTTGAGGTGAACAAAGTCTTCAGGTGTGGCAATTCTAGTAGAAGTATCTAGGAAACTCTGGAAGTGCTTTGGTAGTTTCATTCACAAAACAGTCAGAAGAATAAATAAGATCCAGGATCGAGGGCAAATGTTGAAACTTCTGGCCACTGAGCTATTTCCCTTCTACCCTTCACACTAAGGCAAACAGCTAAAGCGTGAGTTACTGTAGATTAGCTTTAATTATGCACTGCTTTTCCTTTCTCCTAGGAATAGCTACAGAAGAAAAAGCCTCGACAATATGATTCATTAAGGTTGAATGGGATAAAAATCTGCGAAAATGACCTCACCCTCTTGCCTAATGAAAGAGAATATCAAGCTACTCATTGTCTGTGTACCCAGGTACACAGACACTGAAGTCATGGTTGGATATGCACTGACAGGAGATTCAAGACCAGGCCACATTTCTGACTATTTTTAGTGCATGCTTAAAAGAAAGAAGAAAGGTGAGCATCCAAACAGCCTAGGGAACCCTGACTGCTCTTCCGGCTGCTGAGGGAGGGGGAGGTGATTGGGGGAGGGGGAGGGAAATGGGAGGCGGTGGCGGGGAGGAGGTAGAAATCTTAAATAAATAAATAAATAAATAAATAAATAAATAAATGAAATAAGAAGCAAAGCAGTAAACAAAACTGCATGGACACCAGATTCTGTTTGCTGAGAAAAAATGCCAAAGAATATCTGATTATTAATTATCCTTCCAGTATTAATTGGTCCGCATTAGCATTATAGGTATCCAATTTTCAAAACATGAATTTTTCTGACTGGCACTTTAGTCTGGTGATAGATAAGTTTTCCTAGCCTAGACCCAGGCTTCAGTCCCTAGCTTCACGTTGTTTTTAATTCTCCTTGCTTGGATTATTAGTTGTTAATTCATAATGTATGAAATGGTGCAACCAAAAAAAAAATCTATACTTAAGACTGTTACTTCTTATTCCCTTTATTCCCCATAAGTGAAAACCAGATTGAAAAATCACCTCATGCAAATCCAAACTGTTTTCCTGACAAAACTCTGTGCTCATGACACACTCTGACATTTGTTCCTTTAGTTAATTAATCGTGCATTTTAAAAGAGCCAGTGTAGTAATCGGGCCACTTGGAACCTCCCAAGTCTTTGCTCTAGTGGATGAGAACCCCTATTTAAGTAAGCACTGCCCCCAGTGTGCGGGTGGATAAAAATGTAAGTACACACTCAACCCAAACTTCTCACTTTGTCTGTTACTTATAAAGATCCCTGGCAATTAGTTATTTAAACAATGCTCTCACAAGGCCCTACTTTTATTTCCAATGTAGGAAATTTCCAAAGTATCTTTATTCTAAGATACTTCTTGAAATTATTAAGTTAAAATTTTGCAATTACCACAAGGAAGACATATGACACCTCAGTGCTCTAATGTTCCAGGTATACTAAGTAGTCACCAGAGTCCTTGTCTTTTAGGGATGAGTAATTCAATATCAAAATCAATTTGGACAAGATTCAACTAACATTCAGACCATGACAAAAATGTGAATAGCAATAAAACAGCAGATAAGATTAAAAATATCGACTAAAATATCATTAATGATGATGGTTACTATTGATGTTTGCTTGGCTGGATTGATAGATGCCTACAATGTTGGGCAGGCACGGTTCTGGGTTTGGCTGTGAGAGAGACTCTGGAGATGATTGGTATGTGGGTCAATAAATTGAGTGCAGGAGGCCACATCCCAAATGTGGGTGACACTGTCAGGCTTGGGGCCGCCTAGAGGGAAAAGAAAAGAGCGAAGCACTCACCTGTGTGCTTGGTTTATCCTAAGCAGGCATGGCTCCACTCTCTGGCCTGTGGAGAACAGATTCCTGATTCTTCAACAATGATTCCACATCTTGGTACCAGTTTTTCTTCATTAGTCAGATTTCTTTTTTTTGCTATGAGAAAGAAATGCCCCAAGTCAATCAACTTAAAGAAAGGAAAAATTCATTTTGGATCATGGCTTTTGAAGTTTCGATCTCTCATTACTCACACTTCTCATTTTGAGCCTAGGGTGGTATTGGATGTCATGGCAGAGACCCTGTAACTAAAGAATAGCTAATTTCATGATATCTGAGGAACAGAGAAAGGAATGATAGGCCTGGGTCCCAATATTCCTTTCAAGGGCACATCTCCAAGGAACTCCCTTCCCTCCAGGAGATCCTATTTTCTAAATGTCTCACTGTCCTTTAATGGCCACACAGATTGACCACCAAATTTCAGCAAACAGCCCTTCAAGGGACATTTATGATCCCAGATGTAGATGGGCCTAGAGGCATGTCTATAATCCCAGCGCAAAGAGATTGCAAGAGTGAGAGCACCCTATGAGCCATAGCAAATTCATGCCAACTTGTGCTAAATAGCAAGGCATTTTCTAAAAACAAAAACTCTTCTGAAGAAAAAGAGGTCAGAGTCATATAAACAGTAAAAGTGCTGATTGGCATTTTGTACAATAGACGTACCATGGGAATGAAAGTTCTCGTGACCTGCAGCTGTGGATCATGTGGTCTAAGGTGTCATGTCAATCACTTCATTTCCTTCCTCCTTGATGAACGCATTGTTATTGATGCACAACACTAAAACACTCTCATTTTATCCCATTGTATTTTTTTAACATAAATTGCATGTCATGATTCTTTCGATAACAATGCAGTTTTAAGTTACAAGTTTTGAATAAACCCTGTATGTGGAATTCTTATTAAAGTTGTACTAATCACACATTTTAATGACTCTGAAAAAGAACAATGTTTTCTTGCAGAGTCCTCATTCTTGAAATATGGTCCCATTCATTTTCCTAAACCGTCATAATTACTAATGTAATAACTGAATAAAGTGCTTTCATATACACAAGAGCTAATCCCATTTCTGCGTCTCTCACCATGTCCTTTCAGATGACCACACTTTAAGGAAGTTGTTTATTGTAAAAGCATTAGCTACAAACCTATAATGTCCCACTAAACAAAAAGAAAGAAAAATTAGTGCTGCGTTTGGAAATAATCAAAATACAATAGTGACATCTAAAACAGGGCACAGAAAGATCTTGGAATTTAAACTCTCTTCTAACAATCCACACAGTAGCATAATGTATGAAATAATTTGCTGTATGCATTCCTTTTTTGTTTTTTTTTTTTTACAAATAAGCCAACTTTAATAGACTTTTTGTATTTATATACTGCCTTCTTTAAGATTTTTAAATACTTCACAATATTTAATTAATATATTTCTTAATTAATCCCCACAACAACCCTGTGAGGTAGATATTACTTCCATTTACAAGAGGGAAACTGCAGCACAGAGAGGCTAAGTGACTCGCCCAAGGTCACAGAGGTTAGTTCACTGAAGAGCAAACCCCTAGAGAATTAGCTTGATATGCATGGTTTCGGGAGTTTCTGAAAAAGTTAGCTATGAAAAATGATGTGCACCACCTAGACCACCCTGTATTTTCCACCCTGGATCTTTCTCATCTCCCCTAACGAGATCATCACTGATGCCTTTCACTTGCTAAATTCACAATTTCTTCCTTTGTTTCCTGTTTCCCAAAACTATAATAATGACAATTGTTCAAAAAAATGGTCCCTATGTGATGTTTACCACATTTTGACTATCACTGACAGAATCCATGCTAGAATCACTCCAAGATCATTTCATCAGCTGCACACAGACATTGCAGATAGCTGTGCAGTGGGCAAGCATGTGGGATTCTATTTAGCTTACCAATTATCATTTTAAAGGCAATTCAACTCTGGAAATAAAGAAGATAAATTATTCTGGCCTATAATTCATTCTTTAATAATTTTTTTAAGTAACATCAACATGTCATGGAGAAAAATGAGGTAACTTGTCTTTATAGCTTCAAGAATTTGGGGACTGTGGTGGATCTTAGAAGTAGAGCGTTTGCCTATGAACCCTACAAACAAGCAAGCAAACACTTTATAGAGTTTAAACTTCTACTTGACAAATTTTTACGACCAATGATGAGTGACGGGAATAAATATTCTGTGGAATCACATCAATGATGATGTTTAAAATTAAGTCTACTTTTTAGACATGTCTTAACTATTGTGGATATCTTGTCTTATGGATTGCACTTATCTATTAAAAGTAACATTTTCTCCATCTTTGTGCATGTGTACATGTGTGTGTGCATGTGTATGCATGTGTGTACATATGTGTGCGGTGTGTGTGTGCATGTGTGTCTGTGTGTGCGTGTGTGTGCATGTGTGTGCTTGTGTGTGTAGCAACAATTGAAGGAAACGACACATGACAATGAATTTGAAAAGGGATAGGGAGGGTATTTAGGTTTTGATTTAGGAATGGGAAAATTAATTAATTCTAACCTCAAAAATATTTAAAAATAAAAAAATACAATAACATAGAGATTGTGAAGTTTGTGTGTCATGGGTACCAGGATGAAGAAATATTCCTGTAATACCACAGAGACCATGACAATGTTCCAAAACAATCAGAATGGAGAAGGACCCTTGGAAAAATCAGGAAGTTCTGTTTTCTTTTTTCTTTTTCTTTTTTTTTTAATTTTTATTTTTATTCTTTTTTAATTAAAATTTCCACCTGCTCCCCGTTTCCCATTTCCCTCCCCTCCTCCCAAATATTGCCCTCCCCCCACTCCCCTCCCCCTATCCCCACTCCTCTTCTCCTCCCCGCACACCATTCCCCCTCCCTCTCGATACTGAAGAGCAGTCCAAATTCCTTGCCCTGCGGGAAGACGAAGGTCTTCTATCTACGTCCAGGAAGGTGAGCATCTAAACAGGCTAAGCTCCCACAAAGCCAGTTCATGTATTAGGATCGAAACCTAATGCCATTGTCCTTGGCTTCTCATCAGCCTTCATTGTCCGCCATGCTCAGAGAGTCCAGTTTCAACCCATGCTTATTCAGTCCTAGACCAGCTGGCCTTGGTGGGCTCCCAATAAATCAGTTCCACTGTCACAGTGGGTGGGTGCACCCCTCGTGGTCCTGATTTCCTTGCTCATGTTCTCCCTCCTTCTGCTCCTCATTTGGACCTTAAGAGCTCAGACCGTTGCTCCAAATTGAGTCTCTGTCTCTACCTCGATCCATCGCCAGATGAAGGTTCTAAGGTGATATGTAAGATATTCATCAGTATAGGATAGGGTTATTTCAGGTTCCCTCTCCTCAGTTGCCCAAGGTACCAGCTGGGGACATCTCCCTGGACACCTGCGAACCCCTCTAGAGTCAAGTCTCTTGCCAACCCTAAGATGGCTCCCTTAGTTAGGATATATACTTCGCTGCTCCCCTATCCACCCTTCATATATCCCAACCATCCCAATCCTCCAAGTTCCTCCCATCCTCCCCTTCTCACGTTTCTCATCCCATTTCCCCTTTGCCCCATGCCACCTCACCCGCAAGTTCCCAGTTTTTGCCCTGCAATCTTGTCTACTTCCCCTCTCCAGGCAGATGACTATACGATTTTCTTTGGGTTCACTTTCTTATTTAGCTTCTCTAGGATCACAAATTATATGCTCAATGTCCTTTATTTATGGCTAGAAACCGATTATGACTGAGTACATCCCCTGTTCCTCTTTTTGGGTCTGGGATACCTCACTCAGGATAGTGTTTTCTATTTCCATCCATTTGCACGCAAAATTCGAGAAGTCATTGTTTTTTACCGCTGAGTAGTACTCTAATATGTATATATTCCACACTTTCTTCATCCATTCCTCCATTGAAGGGCATCTAGGTTGCTTCCAAGTTCTGTTTTCTATGTCATATATCAGAACTGTTTTTTATTTTTGTTTGCATTCTGAAGTTTCCCCTCCCTCCTCTCCTTCCAGTCCCTCTCCCTACCTCCCTTCTGTCCTCGTATCCACTCCTCTTTCAATTTCTCTCCAGAAAATAGCAATTTAAAAAATATAAGTAAGTAAAGCTACCTTGGGCTGGGGAGGTGGCTCATTTGATAAAATGCTGCCCTTCCAAGCATGAAAGCCTGAGTCTGATCCCACAATACATATAGAAATATAGGATGTAGAGTTCATTTCCCGGAACCTAGTGGTGGAAAGCTAGAGGCAGGAGGATTCTGGGGCTCACTGCCCAGTTACTCTTACTTATTTGGTGATGTCGGAATTGGAAATATCCTGTCTCAAAGAAAGTAGACAGCATTCTTAAAGGTAATCCCTGAGACTATCCTCCAGCCTCCACATACATGGACTCAAATATCAACCCCTACACAAATGTGCACACACATATACACATACCCACATTAAACACATGAACACGAAAGAAAGAAAGAAAGAAAGAAAGAAAGAAAGAAAGAAAGAAAGAAAGAAAGAAAGGCTACTTTTAGGAAGGCTACTTTTATGAATGCAATCTATAAAACACAACAATGTATACAAAATAGGAAAGACTAACATCTAAAATAGATTTACAAGTAGTATTAATTTTATACTTGGCCATTTATGTGAACTGATAGGATATTGATGCCTATCACTTATCATTGGTCATGAAATTTTTAGGAGTGTGTGTGGGTGTTCCTAAATACCTCATTAGGGAAGCGAAGGGGAGAAAACCATAGAGTTGAGGAAGGACGCTAAAATAATGTAAGTATGTCTGAAACATCCATAAGGGATCATGCTACTAAATATCTACCTAAAATAGTCATAACACACTTAAGTTAGGGTATGAATATAAATATACAGTTTAAATAAATATACAGTTTAAATAAAACTTTTCCATCTGACTGGCAATATTTCCCATAAGAGCCATAGACTATATAGCAAAACCCCAAATACCAGGCATGACAGGATCTCTTTTGGATCATTGGTCAGGGTTGGCCAAAAGACTCCCAAAATATTATAGGCTTACTATTGTTTTTGGTTGCTCTCTGGAGGTAGAAGTTAAGTCTTTTGCTGAAGACACCAGGCACTTCAGATACAGGGCCCCGAGGACTTGAACTGGATCTGAACTATAATCCTCCTCCCTGAAGGCTAGCATTCATAGTACCAGATGGCACCATACAAATGTCTCCTACTTTATTGATTCAAGTTTTCCCCCATTGCAATTAGCTAAATAAGCAATCTCCAGATAGTCACCATTGTGTTAGGGTCACCCTGAGCCACTAAAACTGTGGTTGGTGGTCTCATGTCATCAAACGTGTCCCTACAGCCTTGCAGAAGACTCTGAGGAGAGCCGTTTTCTCCAGAGGGTTTTGGGCAGGCAAGCATGAGCCTTTGCTGCTACATGTCTTTGCATGGCACTGTCATGCAGTGAGCATATTAGGTTGGGAGTGTGCCAGCCCGGTATGTGACCCCAGGCTTTAGGAGATGCTCTGGCTGGATAGGAAAGAGCAATCTCACAGTAGGATCTAGTTTAAGAGGCATGAGAATGCTTCTCATTAGAGTCTCATCCCCCAAGTGACTCTGCTCTAAAGCAACCGGAGGTGCTCTGGTGTTTTGACATTTGCATTAGTCCTGTCTAATTTTTTAAGCGAGCTCACATGGGAAAGAAGAGTGTATCTGGGGCATTTGCTGAGCCTCCTAAACTATACACAAAATATTATTGGCTATTAAAGTGAATATTTTGGCTTTAATTATTTTAAGTGCATGGATGTTTTCTCTTGCATTTTTCTGCTATCTTCTGTTATTATTCTGCTAATATTTCTGTTGTTCTCCTGCAGAGGTGAGTGCCTGCAAACGAGAAGAGGGCTGAAGATGCCCTAAAAGTGCAATTGCAGGTGATTGTGAGCTGCCATAAGGGTGCTGGAACTAAAACTCGGGACCTGGGGAGGAGCAGAAAGTGCTCCAGTGAGTGAGCCTTCTCCATCCACCTCCATTTTGGCATGTCATAATGCAGCAGTTTGCTTTGAGTTATACAAAGTTTCAGTGTAGGTTATTTACGTCTTCCTTCACCAATCTCTCTGGAGCGATCAGCATACGACCATGTACACCTATATGTGTACCCACAGTGCTTGCTGTGAGCGTGGTTATTCTGCGCACTGTGGATGCGCTCAGCTAGCACCCAGCAAGAGATGCTCTTTGTCTATGTATCCCAACAGCTGTGGAGACATGATTTTCTCCCTAGGAAATACTTGTAAACTTGGACTCGCCTGGATAGATTTACACTTGGCAGTGACAGCAATGTCGGCCGTGCTTGTACTCAGTAAACAATGAGCAAACGGCTGACCGTTCCGTGCCTGTTACGGTCCCTTCTAAGGGAGAACGCTGAGTGTGGAAGCATCTTCCTTCACAGGACCAGTTAATAAGCTCTGCTGGGAGTGAAGCCGGCTGGGGCACCTCACCTGGATGTGTCAAGAAAAGTTCAATTTGAACTTTAAATCAAAACTTTCTCTTTTACCCATCGATCTTATTGCTTCAGAGATATTTTATCACTATTTTGATCTTCGGTAGACAGAAGACGCCGATGCCATCCGACGGCCCCAGGAAGGGGTTTGCCAAAAGGAGGGAAGAAATCCGCTGTTTATCTCGGCACCCATGATGTCAGCTGAAAACAATAATCTGACCGGTAGTGGATGTTTCCAAATGTAACTGTTTCATTTGAAAGGTGTCACTGGCTTCATTTAAATGCTTTTCTGCCCCAAGGTGGTAAACACCTTAAGTGCCTGAGGGGATTCACTATATGAAGGTGTCTTTTATTGCCACTCACTTCGGTGTCCTCCCCTCTAGTCTGTGGAAGTGTGCACGCCCCCTTCTGGAGCCATGCTCCCGATGCACACTTCTTTGAAAACTGGAAGAAATCACTATTTGGGTCTTAAAGATTGTGCCTGTCTTTGGGGTATAGGACTCAAACCACAGACAACTCCGCGTTTATTCAGCCATTTAGCAGCATCTGCAGAGGGAGAAAAGAATTAGGATCGTCTCCCAAGCAGTCATGTTAAAACAGTCCGAAATTACCCCAAAAGCTGCAAATCAAAGAGCAACGGCCATCTCTTTTCTCTTCAAATTATACATCTCCCAGCTCGTATTTTTTTGCTGCCCCTTCTCTCTAAAGGTCCCTTTAAAAACAGTACATTTAGATAATATGGTACCCCCTTAAGGAACTGAGAGCCATTTTTCCTGGGCCACAGCAGCTTGCAGAGGAACGAAGGAGGTGGGGGTTACAAAGCTAATTATTTTTCCTACCTTCACCTATAAAATCATATTTCTTCAAATTCTGCCCCACGGTTGAGATTTCCCGGGGGACCTGAAGTGAATTTGCCAAAAAGCAAGCCTGCACACCAGGTGTTTTGTGTCCTCTTCTGCATAAGCTGATTTTGATGGTGTCTGTGGTTCTCCAGCAACAGTTCAGCTCAGTTCAAGCAATAAAGCCTAAGTGTACCCAAGGCTTTGCTCCCTGTGCTGTGCTGTCCATCATCCTGGCTTTCCTTTATGTCTTGCCTCCTGAATGCAATGTGTGGGTGCCACCTGATGACAGAGACGCCACAGGTCCTGCTGAAGCTGGTCACTGAAGGTGCCTCAGCCAATCACTTCTGTGCTGCAGCAGACCCTAATAGACATTGAGAACCTTCTCCTGGACAGACGTCAGTCTGCCCTTCTAGAGGCTTTGCTTATCCTTGCTCCTATGATGTCACCATACTGATCCTCATAACTACTATCCAGAATATTTCCAATGTTCCATGTGCTTACTGTTCATTTTCCCCTTCCTCCATTCCTCCATCATCCATTCATCCATCCATCCATGCATACATACATACATACATGCATACATACATACATAAATACATCTATGTAGCTGTTCCCTTCCTCTCCCTATAGATAGATAGATAGATAGATAGATAGATAGATAGATAGATAGATAGATAGATAGACATATGCATCATATATATATATATAATTTGTGGGGACAGGGTCTCACTATATAACTAGCCCAGACTGGCTCAAACTCACAGTCTTCCTGTCCTCTGCCTCCCAATTGTTGGCATTTCAACCACCATGCCTAGGTATCATGTAAGTTGTTAAGGGGGGTAATTTTCAGTTCTTATCTGCTCGTTTTATTTCAAACCTTTGTCCATGAATCAAAATATGACTTTGGAAAGGTCAACTGAGAATCTGGGTGGAACACACCAAGCTGTGTCCATCCATGTGTCCTTCTACCAGGAACCTGACACCTTTAGTCAAATGTGAATGCTTTTATTCTTTCTTGGGTCTTAGGCCTTTCAAAAAACAGGGCTCTATAAGGCCTGCCTATGACAAACATATCCACATAATCCATAATACTAGGCTTAACACAAAGGATCCAGACATGGATTTTAATAAATAGCATTCAGATGTGTGCTATAGAAACACACATGTCACACAGTAGCAGGTTAGAGCAAGGGTTACAGTGTCCAATTTGATTTCAAAAGTTAAATGTTATGTAAATAAAAAATGCATATAAAAGTACACATGGGACAGTTCTTACTTGTGCTATAGACAAGATCCCGCTTCTGCTATCCAAATCTCAGAGGAGCGAAAGGAAGATAGGAAGTTGTTTCCTGGAAGATAAAGAGAACTGAAGATGGAACTGATGCTGGAGGTTCAGTGCAATATTTATTTTTAAGAAGGACCATGGACTAAAAATGGAACAGTACTGGTTAATGCAACTGAAGTGGAAATACAATTTAATGAAGGCAGTAGTTGCCACATACATATAAACCAGATTTTCCTCCAATCTTGGCTCATGGAAAGAAACTACAAGAGGTCAAGAAGAAGCCTTCTAGAAGTGAAGTGAAACAAGAGTTCATAACTGGGAATCCTGGGTCATGAGAACACCAGATCTTCTCGGGTTGGAAGAGGATTGTGTTTAGTGCGGTCATGGCAGACCTGGCTAGATGGGACTGCTATATTTGGTCATGGGGGCATCTTGTATAGATAACTCCAGCTTTGACTCCAGAACCCTCCAACTCCAAAGAAACAAACCAGCACCAAACTCGTTCATTCTGTGAGCATGTCAGAACACACTACAGACCAGAGCAACAGCATTCTGCTAATTAGAAAATCTAACCGAAAACCACTATTCCCCTTGGTCAGAAAAGCAGCTGTCACTTTCTGTCTTTCTTCAGACATATGCATGGATGTCTCATTGGTTATTTTTAAGGCATCAGAGTCAGTTTGATTCATAAGAAATAATAATTAATAATAATAATAATAGCACCTTTCTGTAAAATGATGGCCTAGTCTGGAAAAAATGCTGTGAAGCTTCTTACTTTAATTTTAATAATGGTGTCTTGCCTGCAAGTATGTCTGTGCACCGCATCCGTGCCTAGTGCCCTGAAAGGCAAGCAGAGGTTTTGAAACCCCCTGGAACTGGAGTTACAGACTGTAGTGAGCCACCATGTGTGTGCCGGGGACTCTCTTAAGAGCAGCCAGTGCTCTCATTGTGGATTCATTTCCACAGCCAGCCCCAACTTTACAGCTTCTTAATTTCTTCCAAAGTTCTTAGGATACCTGCAGATATCCCATAGCCATGCCTGTGTTTGTGGGAAGGCAAGTTAGGAAACTTAGCAGATTAACCTTGATATCAAGACTGAAAAGTTTGGTTTGATTGCTCTGCCCCACATCACATGAGAACTGACACCTGCAAGGTGTACTGTGACCTATAAAACACACACAATAGATAGATAGATAGATGATAGATAGATAGATAGATATAGAAAAATAGATTGATGATAGAGAGATAGATGATAGATAGATAGATAGATAGATAGATAGATAGATAGATGATAGAGAGATATATGATAGATGGATAGACAGATAGAAAAATAGATAGATAGATAGATGATAGAAAAATAGATAGATGTATAGATAGATGATACAGAGATAGATTATAGATGGATAGATAGGTAGATACATAGATAGATAGATAGATAGATAGATAGATAGATAATAGAGAGATATATGATAGATAGATAGATAGATAGATAGATAGATAGATAGATAGATAGATAGATGATAGATGGGTGGGTGGATTGATGAGTAGATAAATAGGTAGATGATAGATGCTTGAAAACTGTTAAAACTGAATCATTTGTAAAGAAACATTACATGGAATAATTTTAATGACTCTCTGCTGTGAGAACACATGTGCACATACATGAATTGCTTGTTGGATTTCTCAGCACAGCCTTCTCCAGTTATCTGTATTCCTGATGTTTTATCCACACAGGCTCCTGTGTTTTAAGCAGAGCAGCGTTTCCTGTTGAATGCTGGCTACTGGCTGTGGTTAACATTTTGATTATCAGTATCAGTTTATGACACATTAGTATTATAGTGTATTTGCCACTTGCACATTTCATAGTATGCCTGGCCTCTCGTAAAGCTCAAGAACCGTGATAGATTCAGACCTAGGGAGCTTTATGTGAGATGCTCGAGGCCTGTAGTAAAGGTTTACAGATGAGGAAAACAGTTCTGACCTCGGCTTTTCTTCTGGCCACATGAAATGGAGCAGGCAATCACTTAACCACTCAGCCCCAGTGTAAACATCCTAAAAAGAAGAAGCAGTATGAGAAAACCTCTTTTGATCCAATTCCGTCTTGGAATAAGCATTTAATTTTAAATGTTATATGGAATTTTCACATATCTATCTGTGCCTGTTGTTTCCTTTTCTTTGTGTTTGCATTAGAGACTTGAACTGATCATTGTGACATCAAGGTGCCTCCCAAACGTTCTCTTTGTGTCAATTAGACCATACTGTCCTCTCTGAGGTCATGCTCATCTCTCGTAGAAGACAAAATGGACTCCCGGGAAATAGTAGCTACATTCCTGAAATTTATAATGCACAGAAAGGGTTTGAGAGCTGATCTACATATAAACCTTTCTTTCTTTGACAAAAAGACTCTTATTAGTTATATCTGAGACTTGAATGCATCCAGTAACTTACCCACATGCAACCCTTACTTGCATTTGCTTCTGACCAAAGGCATGAAAGCTTTAGGATCATATACCTCATAGCACATCTCCAGACTATCAGCGTGATCCAGAGGGATCAGCAAGTGTTGTCTTGTTTTTGCTTTGTTTACAGTAAACATCCTTGGTGGTATGTTAGTAGCAATGCAGTCTGAAAGCCCACACTGTACCTGGCAATCAAGCTAACATATCTCCATGTCTCCCAGACAGTCTACACTGCGAAGGCCTGAAAAAGTATTTGGGACAAAACTTTGAAATATTAATTTATGTGTATGTTCTCTTCTGTAATTTTTAAGCCCACCTCGGAGCAGTCAAAAACATCCAACATCAAGGAAAAATATGTGTGATACAAGTTTGAAATATTAATCAGCATGAATTCTCTCTTTTCCCCACTTTGCTGGGAAGATTCAGAGCCTACTCGAAGCAGCCTAAGGCATCCACATAGCCAAAAGAGAGAGAGAAACTTTCACTTGTTAACTGAGGGTCCTTTTGTCCTATTCTGGCAAAGGCCATGACTACATGGACTATAATTCTCCTAGAGTCTGCATCTCTGAGAGCAGGGTCTCAGGCACTATGCTCTGAGTTTTAAGGTTAAAAAACCAACAGCAGAAGATGGTTAGTGTGGTGTTTAGCATGGTGACTCCTAGGATGCTAGGACCAAGTGCGGAAGCCATCTTTTAGGTCTCCCCCAGTGGTTGGGGCTTGTAGCAGTTCTACAGTCTCCATCCTTTGGTGTGCATTGCATTCCGTGTTCTTTGTACTTCACGCCATTTCACCTTCCGCTCCTCACTCTCCTCCTCTTTTGCCTTCCACAGTCTTTGCAGCCTTGGCTGTTTGCAGCTTTTATTCCCAGTCTTTCAATGGAAGTCTCAGCTCCCCTTCAGCTGCTGTTGAGTATCCCTGGGGCTGATAGCACAGGCAGGCACCTGTGCTTTTTGTTCCCAGGTCAATGCACTCTACCTGTAATAATAGCCAAGCAGATGATGCTGTGTTGGAACCTACGCTCTAGCGCTGGAAAGAGGAGTGCCCACAAGGAGGGGTCTGGAACACACAGCCGAGATGTGCAAGATGGCTGGCTGCACACAGGAGCACTGTGTGCTCTAGCTGCCATGTGTCAGGGAGGCACTGCTTCCTGAAGTGGGGCCGTTATAGGCAGGGCTCATCTGAAGCTTCCATGGACTTATAAAGTCTCAGAGAATAATAGTGAACATCTGAAGTAGCTATGACAGAAATAGCTATGACAGAAACAAAACCCTGCACTGGGGAACGTCAAAATTTTTAAATTATTTCTGGGAAGCGAAAAGGACTAACTGCTTGATTGGAACTCTGTTGGAGCCAGTAAAATTGTTAGGGGTAACAATGCCTGTGTAGCCTGTGTAGTCTCACCCCATTTGGTAACCACACACACACACACACACACACACACACACACACACGGATCTGGCCTTTGCCCATTCTTGGTCTGGAGCATTCAACCCAACTATGCTTTAGGACAATGACAACAGGCACCAGAATATGGTCTTACAGTTGGCAATCAAACAACCAAACTGCTTGTACCTGACAGTTTTAATCATGAAAATGGAAAACATTAAGGTACACCTCTCTCTCTCTCTCTCTTGCGCTCTTTCTCTCTCTCTCTCTCCTCTCTCTCTCTCTCTCTCTCTCTCTCTCTCTCTCTCTCTCACACACACACACACACACACACACACACAAACTAACACGGAAATTAAGTTTTCTTTTTACGGAACTATGTCTAATATTAACTCCCAGCCAAACACCGTCAGGGCAGGCAGATCCTCCCGATACGTCTTTCTGACCCAGCATGGAAAACTCTGTAGACATGTAAACCATAAGACACGAGGAGGACCCCTGCTGGCTGTCCCCTCACCACCTCACAGAAAGCAAGTGGATGTAGAAACTTGGCACCCTGTCTTCATACAACTGTAGTCCTAGCGGGCTTGGAGCCGAGGGAAGAAACCTTTCAAATCTGTACATGAATTTCCAGACTCACCCTCAAGAAGTTTGTACCTTAAACCAACCATAATCGAAGTAGTCAACGGGCTGTGAACACTCTAGTATGGAACACAACCAAGGTCTTAGTTTTGTTTCTTAATAGGACTTGAACAAGCCAGACCAGAACAGCACCACAACAGTTCTGGATTCAAAGTTCACATTTGACCATAGCCTATGAGAAGTATGAGAGGTGCAGTGTTCTAAAAATGGGCATTAATAATTCAAATGAAAGATTTAATGGCAATAAGATGTATTAGAGCATATGATTCAAATAGCTAAGACACGCTCTAAAAGTTTACAGCATCCTAAAAGAACATTCAAATAAAGGAAAACTAGCTGAAAATGTCCACAAAGCCTAGGTATTAAAATTATCTCTCAAAACATGATATGCGGGGGATTTAAGATGATGTAGCAAGTAAGAGCACTGGCTGCTCTTTCAGAGAAGCCAGATTTGATTCCCAGCACCCACATGGTAGCTCACAACTGGCTATAAATCCACTCTGTGGAACTTAAGCCTTCTGTGGGAACCAGGCACTGATGTTGGGCATACATACACACACAGGAAAAATACCAATACATATAAAATGATAGTAATAATAATAATAGTAGTAGTTTCTAAATTATTTAAGGCAGATAATAGAATATATGTCCTAGAATCAAACATCCCTGTTCTTAAAATGTAGATTATTGATTGATGCTGCCTCCTGCCGTTTGTCATCAGTCTGAGACACTGGCCCCAGAGAGAACTGTCTGTAGGAAGATGACCATCTAAAGAGAAGGCAGCAAGAGCTAGGAAATGCATCAGGTAAGGGGTGGGCTACGGGAAACCCAGAGGCAAAGCATTGCTAACTAAACCAGACCATGGGCTCTACAGTTTTTTCTACTAATTGTATGATATCTAATTCGCCTAGAGAAATTTCATCCTGGTCAGTTTTCCTGAATGCTTCCTCTTCATATTGACAACGTGCCATAGATCAAGCTACCATGTGATTAATCGTGGGTCAGTGGCAATCTGAGACAGGCTACTCCGCTGGTTTATGGAGTGGCATCAGCATTTGGCTCAAAAGTCTTTATCTACGGGGGAAACTTTTACCCAGGGACCAGAACTACGCAGGTAGAACATTTCAAGTTGAGGTGCATGTAATAATTATTCAGTTAACTTCCTTGTCATTCTGAAACGCACTGTTACTAAGCAATGGTAATTACATCTGCAGCCTGTGTACTGCTGTTGTAGTGATTTAAATTAATGAATATTTTATTGTCAACACGCAAACGCAGAAATATCCATGTTTGTTGTGCAGGCAGTTCTTCAGTGTTTCCTCAAGAGAGACAAATAAAATTTACTCCCATGCAAATTTAATTACAATGCAATCCATGGGAAAAAAATGAGTGACATTTCATACATTAGAAAGAGAATTGGAAATTTTAAAATGCTAATTTTTAATAAAGCCAATTAACACACACTAGAATTAAATACAATCTTTGACTCCATCAAATGATTTTTCCCATTATTCTTTACTGTGTCATTAAAATTCAAATGTGAAAGAAAGCAAACATTCAGGAAATCCTAATTATGAGAAGAAAATGATTTCTGAGTTCCCTCAGGGGTTTGCTCCTATGCAGATGACCTGGCTGGAATGAACTCTTCTCATGGGCACTTGGAGGTGCTTACCTCTGCTGTCAACACTAAAGCCCCAGATGGCTGAGATCGCCCTCCCTCCATCCTGTGAGTCACTGTGTCATACAGCCCATTTAATCATGGCAGGGATGGAGATCTCTCACAGAGAAAATTCCAGGTTAAGACCTTTAATAAAGGAAGGTCCTTATTGCTATCTGGGAAATGAGGTTTTTGAAAATTCCTTTTAGAGAGAGAGAGAGAGAGAGAGAGAGAGAGAGAGAGAGAGAGATTGTTATTCATCTACCATGCTTAATTTTAGTGAATAATTCTCTTTATGGATAAATTGAAGTACAGTCTTTTGCTACTCTCGAAGATTCAGGGACAATGTTTGTCTCTGTACTTAATTTTAATGGAGAGTAATATGGCTAAGAAATTGGTTAACTCTGCAGATATGTAGTAGCTATTTCAATCAGAAACCCATAGCTCCTAGAGTCTATTCCAAAGACATAATAAAATGTATAATGTGTTTAAACAAATGAAAACTTTCATTTCATTTTACTGTTATAAAGCTTGTTAGGTAAATTATAATTATATTTTTCAATTTTTCTCATGCCATCCACACTGGAAACAGTTATTACAAGCTATCGGATATTTATCACTAACAAATATACAAATATATATATATACATATATATACAAATTTTAAAGTAATTATGTATGTATATATATTCTTTCTTCTTCTGGATTATATGTGTTTACTTAGCTTTCAATTAACTTTTCAATATTATTGCACATTAATGAGTTATTTTCACATCCTTCATCATGTTTTCCACTGAGTGGAGACACAATCAAACTAGAGACTGTTAAGACTGGTATCAGAGCACCAGTACTGTTAATCAGGACTGAATTTACAACACCAAACTAGAAGATAATTTTATTTTCTGCAAAAGCAGAAAAAGCATAGAACTTGCCAGAGTTTTCTTCCAGTGTGCAAGTTGTGTGTGTATATGAGCATGCACACACACACACACTCATGTGTGTAATCTTTGAAAAAGAAAAAAATATAAGACAATGGTCATTTCTGCTTGTATCTAAGGTCGTGCCGTTGTTTAAATGAACCCATATCCTCTCGGGGAATGCATCTCTGCTGTGACTGTAAGAACACCTCCATTTGCTGTCCATTTAACTATTTATTCTCTAGTTCTCTTTAGAAAAGAAGACAAGCAAAAAGATTTTTTTTAAAAAAAAAAGGTACAAGAAACACATACACTGCCTTCCCACCACACACATGTAAACATAAACATACTAAACCAGAAAGCATAATGTATCAAAAAAAGACCAATAGGACTAAGAAATACCCAAACAAATCAATATGAGACCCAATACAATCTTTTAAAATATCATAGAGTTTGTTTTGTGTTGGCCATTTATAACCAAGGACTTGTACTTAAGTGTGGTTTGTGTCCCCTGTGAGATTCTATCAGAGAAAGCATATATATATATATATATATATATATATATATATATATTTACTGTGAAAGCAGATATCAAGAGAAGGTTGCCTGTGGGTTAAGTATGGGAGCTTGTTTTCATTACCTTTTACGTACAAAGCAATTGACACCTATTACTTTTGATATACACTCTTATAGGATGGATATAGCAGGATTCACTTGTCTAGAGCTTTCCAACAAAGGTACAATAGTTTAGAGAAGCAGACATGATTCAGTTGGTAGAGTTCTAGCCCAGAGCTTGCCTGGAAGGTCTGGGAATGAGGATGGAAGCATTTTCAAGCCCAGGCCTTGGGGAGGAAGAGGCAGACTCTGAAGCTGCCTGATCGGGTGAGTTTTGGGTCACTGAGAGATTCTCATGCTTCTATCTATCTTTTGTTTTGACTTAGGGTCCATCTTCTGATCTCTACATACATTTTCATACACATGGGAGTACACATGAACACATATGCACTTGCGTACACATAAACACATACAGGCCTGCACACACACAAAATAAAAATGAATTTATAAGACAGAATTTTAAGGACATCACTATGCAACAGCCAAGCTTCCCAACCCGTGAAACATAACTGTCAGGTGAATAACTATTGAATGAAAGGGGTGCATATGAAGAACCAGGGAGGAAGAGGCACAGTCAATGCCATGTGAACACAGTGTGAGGGGGTCTTGCACATGGAACCATTATCCACTGTGTTTTGCCAGCTTGTCAGGACCCAGATGGAACTGTCTCTGTCTACTTTTTATTGTTGTAGCAATCAATCATGCATGTGACAGGTAAGCTACAAAGAGTATTTGCAAAAATAATTTCACATTCTAATGTAATTTCTATTGCCCTTGTTAGCCTCAGAAATAATGCTACTGTGAAATTAGAAATGCAGGGACTGAAAAGACACAATTCACAACCGATGGCACAGAGGTTAGTATGGATCAATATAGATAAAAAGAGTCACCATGGATTTTTATTACTGGCATCATCAGAATCAAGCATAAGTCATCAAAAGCCAAAATCAGAAAGAAAAATCGTTGTACGTTGAATTCATTTCCTCACTAGACAGTTTTTTTTTTTTCAAAGAACCAACAAGAGATACATGGGCTGACCCTTGAGAACTTGCAAGGATTTCACCAGTCACAACAAGTGGAGTGGGTAGGCTAGGGGGCGGGGATCCAGTATTTACACATACTACAAATGGATAAAATACAAAATAAAGACCAATTTTAGTCGACAGCTAAAAAAAATGTTCACATGGTATAATAAAAGCATTAAAAAGTAGAAAACTTTATGTACTGTTGGTTGAAGTATAAAGCATACAACTCTGCATCTCAACTTGTTTTAAGATACTAAGAACTGTGGTATTAATTAGATTAAAAATTGATAAATTAAAAAGCATACCACTTAGAATGTGTTGAGTAACTTGATACATGTGAAATCAGTACCCCTTAAAGATATGTTGGCAAAATGTCACCTGAAGAGATTTGGGAAGTTCCCAGAAAATTTGTATGCAAGTCTACCCTACTCTTATAGCCAGACTAACTCCACAGCAACCTAAACAAAAGACAAAACAGCAATATCAGATTAATCCAGACCTACAAAGGTTCTGAGTGATAAACAAAAGACCTTGGGCTGGCTTCCCCTTGTCTGCCTTGACCCAAGACACCAGTGCTATCCCTTACACAAGAAGACCTCCATCTTGGGGAGAGGATATTTTAGGACACCAGTTCTCCTTTCTTTGATGTGAGAATTGCGGAGTTTGAAGGGAAATTTCCCCTTAGGTTCATATGGAGTGGGACTATTAGAAGGTGTGGTTTTGTTGGAATACCAATGGTCTTGTTGAAGGAGGTATGGCCGTGTTGGAGGAGGCGTGGTTTTGTTGGAGGAAGTATGTCACTGGGGGTAGCTTTTGAGATCTCAGATGCTGAAGTTAGGCCTAGTGGCTCACTGCCCCTTCCTGCTGCTTGCAGATCCAGCTGCAGAACTCTCAGCTCCTTCCTCAGTATCATGTCTGCCTGCATGCTACCATGAAGATAATGGACTAATCCTTTGAAACTCGAAGCCAATCCCAATTAAATGCTTTCCTTTATAAGAACTGCCATGGTCACAGTGTCTCTTCACAGCAATAGAAACCCTAAGACAAGAAGGAAGGTTTTGTTCTGCCTACTTGGAAACCATAATCCTCTCTTGACAGAAGTACCTGCAGGCAGGAGTTCCCCAGAGGTAAACAACAGAGATCTTGGCTCGGAAGCACGGTTGTCAGGCATCTTAGGCGAAAACAAGAAAATGATCTAATTCTACTTAGATAAGTCACATACATGTTATCAATCCTTCCATCCAGGTAGGCTAGACTCTGTTAGATTCATCCCAAAATCTTATTCATCCTACTTAACTTGTACCTACTGCTGGCTCGCGGGGCCTAATAGGAGCCTGGGTAACTCTCCAGGACATAGACACTCTATGCTCTAGCTAGGCATTCTGAGTCTGGGCACTACAATATGAGGTCCAAGAGGTGAAAGAGAGATACAGTGGAATCATAAATTTTCCACTGCCTCCACCAATGTGGTGTTACAAAACGAAATGGCTGCAAAATGCTGTTTTCCATGTACAAAGTCAGACATTGCTGACGGTAGTATTGCCTCCAGTACACAGACCAATAAATTACCCATGCATTTCTCTATTTGCCTGCCTACTTATCCATCCATGTATAAACAAGTCTTGGTGAATAAACAAACATGTGTATATTTTATTAACATTTTGGGAAGTACCCCACTAATCAGAGAAGTAAAAGTATTTCTTTTGTGACTTGCTCACGAACACCAATTAAATTTAATTGTAATATGCTTACAAATGCAAGACTCATTAAACCAATCCAATAAATTAGGAAGGGCATGAGAATGTTAACCGACCATGATTGCCAGCCTGCTGTGCTCAGCTGTGCCGTGGCAGGTGGCGTTAACACCGCTGCATGTCAGGATCTATTTTGGTTGGATTGCCTTGGCAGGTACACTAATGTGATTGTGTGCTTGTATCTATTCTAGTTGGACGGCTTTGTTGCAGAAACCCTGCAAACGGCACTTTCCTTTCTTCAAGTATGCATGCAGTGGGTTCTCAAAGCCTTTTCTGCCCCAAGTGTCTAAGTTATTCTCTGTCTGCTAGTCAGGTCTCTTACTCAGGCAAACGACACAGGTACAGTCTGCAAATTTCAACTCTCACAGTGCATTGCCTCATTTAAACTTCCTAAGAGCTCTGTGAGTTAGGGTTTATAATCTATTACTTACGAGGATATGAAATTTAATTCATCTTAGAAAGGGCACTTGGTTCCCCAGGCTGGGTCATTTGTCCACTGCCACAAGAATGAGACACTGTTAGAATTCAAAGTAGCTCCTATTAGTAACAGGTCTTTTTCATCATCCTTTGATCCTGGTCAGAATTCTCCAAGTAGACATCACAGGGACATCTTTATTCTCTGAAACGGAGTTTGCTATGACTCCACAGCATACAGATGGGCCATGAAAAAGATAAATGGACCAGACAACTCCTGTCAAAACCAAGGCTGTTTCCTCATTCTGCTTGGCCATCATGCCAGTGCTTGCTGCCACGAGGGTCCCATTGACAATCACTAGAGAAGTCACTTAGTTCTTGGTGTCCTCCTCTGTTTCCCAAACAGTTCATAAAACCTGTGCTTAAGAAAATTTCTCGGCATGAAGGCAAAGCCAGCGCCCTAATCACTCTGTTGCTGCTTTAAGAAATATCTAATAATAAACATGCGGAACGTCACTGTGGACTTTCCTGCCTAACCAGATGGTGATGAAATAATGTTCAACTCAGGACAAAGTGGGAGAGAATTTCTTCCTCTTCCCACAGTACTTTAATTTGAAATGATCCTCTAAAAACCCAAGTTGCTTAAAAATAATCCCATTTATTTTCCACATATTTGGAGAGTTTCCAAACTCGAAAGGACAGGAAAGCAAAGGCTAATTTTAGAAATGAAATTAGCAGGCTTATATGATTGGCTGAAGAATATGGTAATGTTTGCTGCACATACAGCACAGTACTGGCCTCAAATTTTAATTGAAAAGATGGCTATTAATAGTCATTTCTCTTCATCTAACATCCTATTATTTTCCACTAAATAAAAGAAAATCATAGTCCTGGAGATACTAAAAAAAGTTTTTATCAGGAAGATATGTTTTCCTGGATACATTAATTTATTTTAATTAATATAATAAAATAATGGAAGTAGACAAACTTTGTAAACTAAAATAATTTGTTTTTCACATTTTTGGAAGCTCAAGGATATTGTGGCGGAATCTGCTAGGTTCTGACGACAGCCTCGTGGTGAGGAGTGTTGCAATACCCAGAGGGCATACAGGAAGCAGAGAGCAACTCGGAGATTGGACTTGCTCTCTGTCTATGAAATCCTGGGATTCTGTGAACTACCCTTTTGAGGGCAGCTACCACAATGAACTATGGACCTTACACTATGTCCTACCTTGTAAATAGCCTCCCACCTTTCAGCATTGACACACTAGGGACTAAAAGTCCCTCACATGAACCATGGGAGACAAACTCCATCTGAACAGCACTAGAGCCCATACTGCTCTCAATTTAGAATTGTACAGTATAGTGCTGAGAATAGAAAGGCCTAGAAACTCTGAGATCATCCTCAGCTCTCGGCCACACAAATATGTTCACTAATGCGCCAGTAGATAGTTTTTATTTATTAGTTTGCTTGTTTTACATCCCAGCCGCAGCTTCCCCCTTCTCCTCTCCACCCATTCTCCCCACCCCTACAACACCCACCCTCTGTTCTCACCACCCCCCAATCCACTCCTCCCCTGTTTCTGTTCAGGAAAGGGCAGGTCTCCCATGAGTATCAATAAACCGTAGCATATCAAGCCTTAGCAAGACTAAGCACCTCCCCATGCATCAAGGCTGGGCAAGGCAACCCAGAATGAGGAATAGAGTTCCAAAAGCCTGCAAAACAAGTCAGAGAGAGCCCCTGTTCTAACCTCCAAGAGTCCCAAATTGGACCAAGCCACACAACTACAACACATATGCAGAGTGCCTAAGTCACTCCCAGGCAGGTTCCTGGCCATCAGTTCAGTCTCTGAGCCCCAATGAGCCCAGGTTAGTTGACTCTGTGAGCCTTCCCATGGTGTCCTTAACCTCTCTGGTTCCTACAATCCTTTATCCCCCTCTTCTGCAAGATTCCCCAAAGGCCACATAATATTTGGCATCCGTTTCCATCAGTTACTAAATGTTGCTGCTCTCATGACAATTGGGCTAAGCTGGACAATCTAGTCACAGGAGATGGCCAGTTCAGGCTGCATGTCTGCTCTTGCTAGGAGTCTAAGCTGGAATCCTTCTTGTAGATTCCCTTAGCCAAGTTTTTACCTGACCCCTAAATGACTCCCCCATTGCAACACTCTCTCTCAGTACTCTCCCTCTCTGTCCTCCCCCTCAACGTGATCATTCATGTTCCCATCCCCACCCGCCCCTAGTCCACATACAAAATCTCCTCCACTTCCCCTTTCCAGGGAGATCTGGCAGCCTCCCTGTTATCCAGTCTCTCTGGGTCTGTGGATTGTCCAGCTCAACATTTTTAAAATTCCAAAGTAAGTAAGGATATTGAAGAATCATTAATTGACATCTTAGATCTTTGAGGAATGCCAGCCCTCACACAGCTGAGCAGAGAAACTTGTGGGCACTCTAATCCTATCAGGACTTGGTGAATCTGAGTGGCAATGAGGGCTTTACATAGGACTGGGGTGATAACTCACAAGTTACCTAGAACTGACAGACATTCACAGGTAATGTCTGCTGGTAGCACCCGCCGTACCTTTCCCTGTAAGATTCAGCTTACATCAGATGCAGAAGGTTGAAAATGAGACATTATTCCTATGCCATTTTGTGGCAGATAAAAAGTGACTTCCTTAGGAACCAGCCAAGACTAGATCCCTCAGAGATAGCTGAGATTTATGCATGCCTCCCAGTGTCCCCCTGGATGTCACCAGATTCTAATGACTTTGTGTCCTAAGTCCATCATTAGCAGTGCAAACCATCAATTCTCTCTAAAGTAACTACAATGACACATGTTCTTTCACTCGGACAATCCTAACAATGTGATTATCCAAACAGCTTCTGCTTCTATGTCAGAGAAAGCCCAATAGGCTAGTGTACATAAAATGAAAGACACCCGTTGCCCAGGAACATCAATTCTCAGAGTCAGAGAGCCTTCCATGAATTAACTTCTTTCAAATAAGCAGAAGGTCCATACTGATATTTTTCTAGGTATCCTTCAGAGGGTGTTGTGGTAAAGGGTAAAATGTGAGGGAAAGAGAGGCCATCCAACTCTATCAGATGATCAGTCCCTGCTGACCTGGGAGATTCTAGAATACCTTTAAAATATCTAGCTGAACGGAGAAACCCTGTCTCGAAAAATCCAAAAAAAAAAAAAAAAAATCTAGCTGAGTGAGTACCATACCTTCCTAGATATCTTTAAAAAGAGTGCTTATGTGAAGACTTAACATTAAAATTATGTCCCATCATGCCTTAAATGTCACTAACACATTCATAGCACCCAGGACAGATAGATACCTGTAATCTATCTTTAAAAATTTATTATGGATGCTAGGTGCAACCACTGAAGATGTTAGAATGGCTAATACTGAAATTTGATCTCATTTTAATAAGATCCTTCCAGGCTGAGCAGAGATACTGGAGGATTTCTTGTTCATCCTGCTTTGACTGTAGAAACTCTCACTATCCTTACATTTACTGGAATCCCCCAACATATTATCTTTATTATTAATACTATTATTATTATTATTTATGTATATGTGTGCATGTCTCTGTGAGTGAATACTGAGGTATCTCAGAGGTCAGAAGAGGGCATCATATCCCCTGGAGCTGGAGTAACAGGTACTTGGAACCAACTCTGGTCCTCTAGGTGAGAAAGTTGATGTAATCATTGAACAATATCTCCAGCCCTTGTATGTTACTTTATTATTTTATTTTTCGGACAGAGTTTTATCATTTAGCATTACAGCTCACATTGTATGTTTTTCCAATAGATTTATTATAAATGTTAAGTAAGATTGGACTTGGCAATCAGAATCATCTAAAATTCACATCTTGGTATTCATCTCAGTGTATAACTGATGGGTTCAAAGCTTACCTCATGCTTCTAGTAAGTGGAGATACATGATCGTTGGCAGATTTTCTTTCCAGTAAATCTCAGATGTGTGCACCAAACACATAAAGGACACAGGCTTAGAAATGCTACCAAAGAACCACATGGTTTCTTAGGTTTTATTAAATTTCAAGTGAATAAACAAGCTCAGGATGCAGTAAGCTACCCTCTACATGGACAGTCCTCACTGCTAAGCTCTCTAACAGGAGCTACCGAACATGTGGAGTGAGATGCTGCTCAAGGACCAACCCCTCTGAAAGGAAGATGATGAGGGGAAGAATACAAGCTGTCTAACAATATAAGGTCCAACAATATCAGGAAAATGGATAAACTAAAAGAATATATATCTCCTATAAGAGATGAATGAGCTAAAAGAAGACATATCTCCTGTAAGAGTTGTCTGTAAGCCATGTTCTCATCTCAGTCAGGAAGTGGGATGGTTCAACGCATGAATCCATTCCTCAGCCCATAGCTTACAACTGTAGTTTCTACTGATGACTTCAGGATGTATAAATAATTCACATCATACATTCTTTGATGAAATCCATACTCACTATTGAAAAATAAAATAATCATATTCCGTGGACTTTGGATTAATAAGCTATGTTATTATTAAAATTTTTAGCTCTCAGAAATGAAGAAAATGGCCAAGTGAGTGTCTTGTGTCCCTTACCCAGTTTCAATAATTAATAATACATGACTATTTATTCTGCCCTGGATCATGTTTATTCGTTTGATTACTTTAAAAGAATTCCCAGGCATCATATGATTTAGTTCATAAGTATTTTCAGATACTCAGTGGATCATCGGTTGCTATAGATTGCGAACTTCAAATTTGCAGGACTTGTGAACTCACATTTTTGTAGAGCAAGGGTTTAGAAAACATTTTTCTGGACAGGTCTTAACCTCTCTGGGATTCTCTTATCTGAAGTGTTTTGGGCTAGATCTGCTCTACTCCACGATGTCTAGGTATCATGAATAGTAAGTTAACCATGACTGTTGGCAGGAGTTCTCATCTTCCCTGTACAAGTGGAAGTGTGTTGAGTCAATTAAATGTTACATGGCATGCAACATTTACACATGTTACACAGATATGCAAAGCCAAAGGAGAAACTGCAGTTTTGTTTTGTTTTGCTATTACAACTTCAAAAGTCACAGGAAATCATTTTCCTGGCACCAACCATAACTCACTGTGTTAAGGGCTTCATGGGGATGTAACAGGTAAGGGTTACACAGAAATATGCTCAGGAGCAAAAACCATTAAAGGAAATATTTTTAAATATTTTTAGATAATAATTACATCATTTCCCAATCCCTTCTCTCCACCAAACCTTCCCATGTATCCTCTACTCTTTTCTCTGTTTCAAATTCATGGTTTCTTTTTCTTTAATTGGTCTTATGTACATATACATGTATATGCAGCTAATTACCTTAGTATACATGTGTTTAGAAAGCTCTGGGGTGAGTGGGGGCTCAGTGAATGAAGTTCTTGTTGGGGAAGCATGACACCCTGAATTTGCTGTACAGAACAACTATCCCCTACCCTCCAGGGAAAAAATCCAGGTTTGGTGCTGCAAGCTTGTTATCCTAACACTGAAAGGAAGAGACAGGAAGATACACACATACATCATACACATACATGAAACTACCATAGACACACAAGCACACATAAGATAAAATAAGTCATTTTAAAATATCCCTGTACTATCACCTGCAACATCCCTTTAAGAACACATGAAATTAATAAAACTTTCATATAATCAGGTATATTCACATTGTTCAAGTTTTTCAGTTATCCATCATTTCTTACCACTGACCACAATCTGAATTAAGCAAAGTCTATGCACTGGAATTAGTTGAAGGGATTCTGAAGTCTCTTTTCATCACTCTTATGTTTTCAAACAAGTTTCTAGTTCTCTTTAAGTGGGTAACTTTTTCTGCCATCATCTAAGGCAGTGTCAATTAGAGCCCCATGAATCGCCTAATATGTTTTTTGCATTTGCATTTTTCCTCATCTTGGAGTTAGAACTAGATTTGGATTCAGTTTCAGGCTCAGATTCTCAGCAAATGGATTTCATCTGTATCTCCCGTCCCTGTAGAGAATCTGTTTCTAGTCGCCTTCAATGGTAATAGGCAACACTTGGCAGATTCTGCCTCTGTCATTTCACGGGAGTCCAAAATACGCAGACTGTGATTTCTGTAATTTTTAATTTGATACTTGAAATTTGTCAATTAACTCAAACTTCATCTTATCAATTATTTACTCTTATATAGAGATTGTTCATTAAAATCTGAGAAATTTTAAATCCATACTTTTTTCCAGAATTCGGACATTCTTCTTTAGCATCCTACACAAAGATTGATATGAAGGTCTTTTATTTTTATTGTATGATAGATTCCTATGCTTTGATTCTATTTTCTGTGCTTTTCAATTACTTTCTTTTTCTAATACTATTAATTTGGTCTTTAAGAAGTTATTTCATAATTTTCTTCATGTATACAGTGTGCTGGTACAAGAGAATTGTCTGTATTCTGTCAATTATGTTTTAAATAAACCCTGATCGGCCGATAACCAGGCAGGAAATACAGGTGGGAAAACCAGACAGTAAGTAGAGGCTGAACAAAGAGAACAGGAGTGTTCTGGTAAGAAGGAAGCTCTTTCCCCAGTCCTGCCCAGACCACCGAAGAAGCAGGATGTGACCTGCCCCGCTGAAAAATGTTACTGAGCCATATGGCTAACATAGATAAGAATAATGGGCTACATACATTATAAGAGCTAATATAAAGCCTGAGCTAATGGGCCAATCAGTTATATGCTATGGATGACACTGTTAGCCACATCCTAAGCACTGCTGCTGTTCCTTGGTATTGAGTTGGTCTTTCTTTCTGGGCCTATTTTGGAGGGCATACAGTGAGGAATATGTGTATCGTCTCAGAAAAATTAGACCATGAATTTGGCTATTTAAAATTTAACATACTATTTTAAGGTTTTAACTTAACCTCTCTAATTATATTTTTTAAAAGCATCTTATAAATTTATTTGTTTTATTATTGTACAGCATTTATGTGATGTGAATGTAAATTCAAAAAAATTATTTTTGTAACCTCAACCCACCTCATAGATAAAACATATATTTTTAATTTTTCATACAGTATATTTTGATTGTATTCTTTCCCTTCCTCCAACAACTTCCAGATCCTACCACAAACTTTTTCCTTGCTGGCTTCTTGTTTGTCTTAAATGGACTCTTTTGCAGGAGATATGACTCAGTGATGGAGTGCTCACCTTTATACACAAGGCCCTGGGTTTCATTGCAAGACCCCCTGCCCCTGCCAAATGAAACCAGCTATCCTCAGACCCCTCATATTTCTAGGCACTTTCCTTTAAATGACTTACTCACAACTAGCAACTATCAGTTCCTTTATGTCCCTAATATTTATCTTCCTTATGTGAGTTCACTAAGGACAATGTTTTCTTCATTCTCTGAGGTATGCACAGCAATTAGTACAAATCCTAACACATGGTAGAGTCCTGGTAAATAAAAAGTAAAAGATTCCTTCTCCTTAAACTCACAGAGATCTGCCTGCCTCTGCCTCCAGAGTGCTGGGATTAAAGGTGTGCGCCACCACCGCCAGCTGAAGTTCAAGTTCTAATACTATCTGGACATTAAGAAGCAATGTTCAATCCTGTCATCCTTGGCATGCATTGTTGTCAGTTGTTTCTACTCTTTACTCTTTGGGGGCCTGCCACCCAGCTCCCAAATAAATCACACACAGAGGCTTATTATAATTTGTAAATGCCCCGCCCTAGCTTGGCTTCTTTCTAACCAACTTCTCTTAACCTAACTATTGCATCTACCTTTTGCCCCTAGGCGTTTACCTTTCCCTATTTCTGTATATCTTTTCTTCCCTTCTTATTCCATGTCTGACTGTGTGCCTGAGTGACTGGCCCCTTTCTCGATCCTTTATTTCCTCCTCCCAGATTTCTCCTTCTATTTATTCTTTCTGCCTGCCAGCCCCATCTAGTCTTTCTTTCTGCTGGCCATTCAGCTATACACAGAAGTTTCTATCCTGCCTGGTACCACAGCTGTCAAGTCCCAAAGAAACACACAGAGGCTTATTAATAAACTGTTTGGCCTATTAGATCAGGATTATTATTAATTAACTCTTACAACTTAAATTAACCCATTATTCTTTTCTATGTTTAGCCACATGTCTTGGTGCCTTTACTCAGTGTAGTATTCTCATCTTGCTTCTTTTGTGACTCAGTAGCAACTACAGAATGAGACTTTCCTCTTCCCAGAATTGTCCTAGTCTGGTTGCCCTGCCTATACTTTCTGCCTGGCTGTTTGCCAATCAGAAATTTATTAAAACAATACGAGTGACAAATATTTACAGGGTACAAGAGCATTAATCCACAGCATGCATCTCTTTATTAATCCAATCATGTATTTTAGGCAGGCAAAGTAACACAACTTCACAGAGTTAAATAAATGCAACACAAATGAATGCAACATATCTTTGCATAAAAACTACTGCGACGCAACATAAACAAATGTAGCACATCTTAAAATAATATTAACACAATGATTTCAGAGGCAGTCTCACCTCCTCCCTATTACTTTCACCCTGCCCCAGCAAAAATTCCTTACATGTAGAGTAACCAAACTTGGATTTCTGAGGTCATTTGAATTTAGTCTTTTGCTGTGTGTGAGCAGACAAGACAAAGATCAATGCACAAATAATGTACAACTTGAGATGACACTTCCAAACAATAATTTCCCCTCCAAACCTCTTGAATTTCTTAATGTCACTCTGGAAAAGATTACTATGAACAGGGCTGAAGGAAGCATCAGTGGCTTCCCTGAAAATAAGGGAAGTCAGTGCTTGAGTGACAGCAAGAAGCACCATGGATACAGTCTCCAAGGGGACGCACCAGCGTCTTCCCTTTAATGTCAAAGACCACAGATAAACTCCACTGCCTTTAATGAAGATCTCCCTGGGCCTAGCAACAGGAGAAGCTTCCCAGTCTTTTCAGACCACAGATAAGTAATTTAACAAGCAGAGTAAGTGTGAAAGATATCAGAGCCCCGGGGTAGCTATATAATCCCTAGAAGTCATTAGTGAGGGATTATAGCCTGGCATTCTACTCACACAAAAGACCTTGCCATCACAGCTATGACCTAGATATGTATTAGTGTGACACTAATGAAAAAGCCATTTAATGGGATGCACACACATGCACACACGCACGCACACATACACACACACTCACACACACATACACACAAAGAGAGGAGACAACGTCATTTAAAAATCACTGTGATGCTGCCTGCGATGATGTTATTTAAATGCAATGCTTTTTTTACACATCTGTATGGTTCCTATCCTTAAAAATCAATAAAAATTATTTTATGAAGTAATGCTTTTAAATGAGCTAAACTGCCATTTTTATTTTGTTTTCAATATACTGAAATGTGCCTCAATGATACTGAGAAAAACAATCAAGAAACTATTTAGGGAAGTTGAAACTTTTAATCTCTGTTGCCCACCAGAATGAGGAAGACCTTTCAAGAATCTTTAGCCCATTATCCCTGGAAGAAAACTCTACACCACACCAAAGCAACTTGCCAAAAAAAAGAGATTAGTTGAGCTACAGTTTCAGAGGGAACATCCATTATGGTAGGAGCCATAGCAGGAAGTAGCAGACATGGTTGCATGGACTGGCGGTTGAGAACTCTCATATCTAACTACAAACACAAAGCAGAGAAAGAGAGAAATGAAAGGTGGGTGAGACAATGTTCTCCCACAATAACACACTTCCTTTAGCAACCCTTCCACTAATAGATGACCAATAGATTCAAACATCCTAGCTAGCATATGGGGGACACCTCATCTAAACCACCCCTACTAGCTTCTCAATCCGTCCTTCCCACTTGCCCTGGTCGCTTTCCCTAACATATCTCCCTCCAGTTTCAAATCTGTCATTTTTTTCAACCATAATGTTTTCCACATGTGCTCCAGTGTGAGATTATCCGTTAGGACAATTTCAACAGTCATTCCCCAAAGCAAGGAGAATGTTTATTTTCTAGCCGCCATCAGTTGCCAATAGTTTTCTCACCTATGCGTGAGGCCTTGGAACCCTTTCTTCTCTATGGTAGAACTTTCAATTGGCTTGAACTTGTCGAAGTCATGTGAGCAATAGCTACATCATGTCACTTTATGCTCATTAAAGGAACAATCTCAAAGCAGAGGTGACAATTCGAAACATGTACACTAAATACCATTACATCCAATTCCCTAAAACAAATACTACTAGACCTACAAACTACGGATTAAGCCTAACACACTGATAGTGCTGACTTCAATACCTGACCTCAAGCACTTTGTGAATAGATGCTTAAATTCACAGGTAATTATTTTACAACTATTTTTAGCATTTGAGAATTGAAGAGATAAGCATGAGTCTGTAACAACTCATGATCTTCAAGTTACTTTGAAGTAGGAATGTTAGGCTTTGGGGACAAGCTGTCTAGCTAAGAGTCCCAACTCTGATATATAATAACTATTCAATCTTGGATGTATTCCTTAATGAACTTGTACCTGAAATAGAAGTTAATAATAGCTCTTACCACATACACTTGATGTCAGAACTCAATGGGTGACTAAGGAAAGCTGCTTGAAGCACTATTTTGACATTGCAATCACTGATAAACTTCAATGATTATTATGTGTTGACATCAATCATGAATCTCAGCTTTACATTCACGACTTTATTGCATCAAGAATCCATGTGCTTTATCAAAAAATAGAAGATATTGTGTTCAAACTTTAGACAATTAACATCTTTCCTAAATTGGCACCATTGATTATTCTACTAAAACATCATTCAGCAATATTTCATCATTTATATTTTTTCTTTTCATCACTAATTTAAGAGTGAATCTTTTGGGGGGTATTTCTCTTCTTATAAATAGCTTTATAGTATTTTGTTTTTAATAAAGAATTTTATTTATATCTCTAACGAGAGGGATGATTTATTGTATGTTTGCCCTTCTTAACTAGTTGGATTAACTGAAAACAATGCCATCTCAAATTAGACTGGCTAATTTATTTTCCTCTTTCTCAAACCTCTGTCTCAACTCCTCCACCTGCACGCACTTGGTTTTTGTTCTTTTGATTGGCTTATCCCCCGCCATGCAGTGTTTCCTTGCAGCTTGATTGCAGTATGTCAGAACCACTGGGCTCTAATCATGAGCCGCTTTTCAAAGATTCAATTGCTTCCCCATAGCTGAATGCCTCCATCCATCCACAGCCTGTTACTGTCAGAAGCCCGCTGCCTCCTCCTGTGAGGAGTTCCCAAACCCTTTTTCCTTTAGCAACTTAATGAGTACTTGAAGTTGTGACTACTGCTTACCCCGGGAGGCCAGGCCAGGAATCCCCCCAAGCCATCACCTCCTTCCCCAAACTTAGAGAAAGGAGGAGCGTTTCTGCTTCCCATCCCTCCATCCTTTCTCCTGGCAGATCAAACAAATTCTCTCAGCCCCTGGAAACTAGCTATTATGAATCCTGCATCTCTGCCTCCTGTACGGAACCAAATGTAATTTTTGTGGAGGCCTGTTGTGAGAGCAGATCCGTCACCTGCCAAAGTGACCGGAATGGGGGAAGCCTTCCAGGACTGCAGAGCAGGAAAAATGAGTTGAGTGTCCAGACACCATTTGCTTGCAAACTTCCACCTTCAAGATTTCTTTCTTAAGTTCCCTGGCTATTTACCTGTACTCCCCAAAGACAAATGGGGATGTTCAGTCACACTTTCTTTATTACAATGCCTAGCACTCGGGACACTGGTGGGTATGGCCTATGTAGTAATTCACTTCCTATTTTCCCCCACCCCACTTACGTAAGGGAGGCAGAACACAATATCCCAAGTATCCATTACACTGTTGCCTTTTAGAATCCATCTGTAGCGAAAGATCTATCCAACTAGCATTGGCAGAGAGGCCAACTCTCATGAGACTTGTGGTTGCTCCATTTGGATTTCTGCAACTTCTCCAATAAACACTGTGGGAGACTGGAAAAATTTCCTTAAACTGTTAGTGACTGGCTACGTGCAGAATGTGATACAAGTGGCAAAATTAGTTCCTGGGACTAAATATTGCTAAAATAAACACACAGCACATTATCGGGAAACTAGCGAGCAATTACTGTTCAGTCATTAATATAACTGTTACTGTATCCCTAATATTTAACAGGTTTACTTTAACGAGAAATAATAATATCCTGTCATATCCATTTACATCTCAATATATCCAGCCAGTAGTTTATTAATGACACTTTTAAGGCAGTGGAGAGATGGCTCAGGTGTTAAGAGCACGGGCTGCTCTTACAGAGGTCCTGAGTTCAACACCCATATGGTGACTCTTAACTATCTATAACTGTAGTCCCTTGGGATAAAAATCCCTCTTCTGATGTACAAATGTACATGCAGACAAAGCATCCATATACTTAAAGTATTTAAATTAATGTGTCTTTTAAATGTCTATAAATTTGGATATTATAGGATATTCTGAATAGATAACCTGGAACAAATATCTTCGCACATTTATGGCTACATTCATGTACATAATTGTGGAGATTTGAATAGACTCACATATTTGTGTACTTAGTCCTAAGATGGTGCAGCTTTTAGGAAACATTAGGAGATATGGCCTTGCTGGAAGCAGTGTAGTCTTGGAGGTGACTCACTGAAGGTGGGCTCTTTGACCTTCAAAAAATTCACAATAGGCCCAGCCTCTCTGTCTGTCTGTCTGTCTGTCTGTCTGCCTGCCTGCCTGCCTGCCTGTGGATCAGGATGTAAAGCTGTCAGCTACTCTTCCCACATCATGACCGCTGCTTCCTGCATTTATGGTCATAGACTAAACTTATAAAACTGTAAACAATCAAATGCTGTCTTTTAAGAGTTCCCTTGTCATCAAGCGGTGGTGGCACATGCCATTAATCCCAGCACTCAGGAGGCAGAGGCAGGCAGACCTTTATGAGTTCGAGGCCAACCTGCCTGGTCTAAAAGAGCTAGTTCCAGGACAGGCTCCAAAGCTACAGAAAAACCTTGTCCCAAAAAAACCAAAAAAAAAAAAAAAAAAAAGAGTTGCCTTGTCATGGTGTTTCTTCAGACAGAAATAGTCTCAAAATTGTCATTATTCTTAGTAAGATTAGGAAATGCTCCCTGATTTTTTGCTCCCCATTATCCTGCTAAAATTTCATAAGGCAAATGTCTTAGTCAGGGTTTCTATTGCTGTAATGAAAAAAAGTAAGCCTGGGAGGAATGGGTTTATTTGCCTTACACTTTCCTATTGCTGTTCCATCATCAAAGGAAGTCAGGACAGGATCCTGGAGGCAGGAGCTGATGCAGAGACCATGGAGGGGTGCTTCTTACTCGTTTGCTTCCTGTGGCTTGCTCAGCCTACTTTCTTACAGAACTTGGGACCATCAGCCCAGGGATGGCACCACCCTCAATAGGTTGGGCCTTCCCAGATCAACAATTAAGAAAATGCTTTACAAGTGAATTTGGATTTTGTTTTTTGTTTTGATGTTGTTGTTTTGAAATAGGGTTTATCTGTGTAGCCCTGGCTGTCCTGGAAGTTATTCTGTAGACCAGGCTAGCCTCAAACTGAGAGGTCCACCTGCCTCTGCCTCCCAAGTGCTTGGATCAAAGGCATGTGCACAACCACAGTCAAACCTATGGCCTATAGCTGACTTTTATGGAGGGATTTTTCTCAATTGACATTCCCACCTTTTAGATAACACTAGTTTGTGCCGAGCTGACATAACATTATGCCCAAGTTACTGGTCCCCAAATGTATTCACAGAGCCCCATTTCCAATGCAAATTATATGAGAGTCTTTATTGTACAAACTAGAGTTTGGGCCACCCATTTCCAGCATCCCAGCATGGTGTGGCTGCGAGCCCCGGGAAGGGAGAACTATAAAGAGGAAACGCCATAATCAGGGCAGTTCATGTCCTGTCGTCTTGGGATTGGGTAAGGAAGGCTTAGGGCAAGGTAGTTTCTAAAACCATCGGCCAGTTTTTGGGTGCGAAAACCCTAACAAAGGGCCATTAATAACTGACAAGGTATCTTCAAGGACAAGATGTCTCCTAGGAACAACTGGACCTCATTAAATTTTATGGCCCTGATCCCTAGCTCCTTAATGGTCTGTTTTCATGGTATTCTTTTACATTTCTGCTATCATTGCACATTTCTGGAGCTGAGATCGGCCCTTGCTCATTATATGACTTAAGATGAAGTTCCTTCTTTACAACGGAATTTGCAAAGTCAGATCCTCACAATAAGACTAGCCAGTCCAGCAACAGATGTATGAATGGCCTTTCCTCTCTTCCATACAAGTCAAAGTACTCGTATTGTAGATTGAATTCCATACCCCCTCAAAGGAAAAGAAGATACATTGAAGTCCTAACCCTTAGTTTCTATGATTATGACATTACTTAGAAGTAGGATGCTTCCTGTTGATGAAAACACCACATACCCTGGTGTTTAGCGTTACAGAGAAATGATATTGAGTCTGAGCTGAAAGCTTCCTGCCTGCTGGCTAGCTTCCATCATTCTGGAAAGTGCTTCTAGGGTTGCTGGGAGAGAAAAAGCATCACTGATATAACGTACCTGCGGACTTTATAAACCACAACATAGAAAATGCCTGGTCTGTTCCATCAGTGGCCCAGTTCACACAGTGGTATAACCAAGAGCTCTGTGGTTAGATTTGAGATGGGTTTCAAGACAGGAAATTCATGCCTAGTACTGCAAACCACTCAAAAGCCTATGACTGGAGTGGTCTTAGGTCCTAGAACTTCACTTTTGTTCAAGCTTAATAGACAGAGTAGCAAATTGTGTTAGATTTATTTTTAGACCCATGAAAAATATTACTCCCAGTCTTCATTAGAGCAGCTTCTCTCTGCAAAGAAGGGTGGTCATTGTGAGATCGTGGCTACTCAAGGGGATGAGAATGAGTGATATTTGAGTGAACTGCTCAGCCCTAAATAAGGCATTTATACCATGCCTCTTTAAGTTCAAAGAATCCCTTATAAGGAGAGAAAGAAAGAATTTAAGAGCAAAAAAAGGGGAAAGAGTCTTGGAGATGCTATTCTCCAGACAAAAAGAAGATTAAAGCCAGTGTAAATAGGTTTGTATTTGTTTGTTTACTTTTTGGAAGGGAAATGGGGTCTCTGAGAATGTATTTAAGAGAAGGTCATAAAGATAGACTCCAATACAGAATGTCAGATATCTTGAGAAGAAGAAAATCTGAACTCAGAAACAGCCAAACCTGAGGAAAGACAACACAGAGACATACAAGAAGGCAGCCATGTGACCAGAGGCAGAGACTGGCTGAGGAATGTGCCTACAAGCCAACAATCCCAAGAATGGTTGTTCATTTGAGAAGTCAGATAAGACTAGGAAAGATCCTGCTTCTAGATTTCAACCAGAGTGTGATCCTGTTGACATCTGATTACAGGGTTTCCACATCCAGAACTGTCACATACGATAAACTTCTGTTATTTAAAGCCACCTACCTTGTGATCTACTTTTAATGTCAGCCCTAAGAAATCAATAGAGTTTGTTTCCAGCCCAGTTTGGCAGTCTGATGCTTATCTAATGACGAATACCTTCATAAGAAGAGGTAAACTTATGCTTAGACATCCAAAGGAGGAATCCAAGTGAAGGCTGAGACAGAGATTGAAGGTCCATCTGTCTGTCTGCATGCTTAGGAGGGTGAGGGATACAAGCACTGCTGGCAATAAGAAAGGGGCAAGGCTAGATTTTTTCCCCTTCAGGAGAGGGAGAGAGAAGAAGGAGAGGAAGAAAGAAAAAGAAGATAGAATAATATCACTCACAACTTCATTTCAGGCTTAAAACTCCCACATTTATAAATTTATAAATCATAAACAACAATTTATTGTTTTGTGGGTAAGGAATGCAGCTAAGGGCTAAAGCCCTTGAGAGGATGCTGGAACCTCTGTCCCCTTCTCTGGGGGGCAAGGGGTGGAAATATGCTTGTTATATCCGGAAACTTCAGTCCTGACTGCCAGTCCCAGAGCTGCTTATAAAACAATCACTCAGAGGCTTAATATTAATTGTAATGGTTTAGCCAAAGTCTCTGGCTTCTTACTGTCTAGCTATTACATTTAAATCAACCCATTGCTGCTAATCTGTCTATTGCCATTGGCCTGTGTCTTACCAGTAATGCTCTGACATCTTTATCCTCTGGCAGCTGCTGGCGTCTCTCTTGATTCTGCCCTTCTTTTTCCCTATATTCATCTTGACTTTCCCAACTAGTTATATTTTGCCCTGCCATAGGCCAAAGCATATTTATTCATCAACCAATAAAAGAAACACACATTGGCAGCACTATTGTGCCTATAGTTTGGTGGGTTTTGTCTTTGGAGACTGGCAACCTCCACCCTCACCATACAGCCCATCTTTATGACGTCACATACACTGCCATGACAATTCTATGTCTCCCTGAGACATTGAGAAAGACGAACACTGATGTTTAATTTTAGACATGCCGTCCACAATTCTTACATGAGAGAAAGACAAAGCAGTGGAAAAAAGAAAAGCTAGAAGCAGTGCAGTGTGCCCCACTAGCATGCTGACTATTGTATCTCCATGAGCTTTCAAATAGAACAGGTGTTCGCTGCTGGAGACAGCTCTAGATATGGAAAGATACATGCAATGAGACTGTGCCAAGCTGAAGAATGTAGTCTGCGGGCGAGAGAATATTTGTCCAGTTGATTCCCTCCTATCCCCTGCTCTCTAATGCTAAAGCGATTTCAGAAAGATAGTCCTCAAATTTAGAATAATAATACCAGATGCCTTGGCCTCAACTTCACAATTCAGATCCCACATTCTGTTCAAATTCATGGAAATCCAAGCTCAATAGGGAAAGCCAGAAACTATGACACAGGGCTAGTTTTGACTGTTGAACCTCACAATCAAATTATTGGTAGACCACAGAGGATAGAAATATGTGGGTGAGAGTGAAGCCATAGAAGCTGGGCTGGAGCAAGGGGCTGAGAACCATGAGCGAGGATGAGTCAAAGACGGAGGAATAAGAACTGTCAGATACGTAGTTTGCCAGCTTGTTAACTGGCATATCCCATCCTCCCATTGTCTACACTACAGCTCATAACATCTATTTCAAAATATAATCTGAATTGCTTAGACTCTTAAAATAGAGACCAACATTTTTTTAAAAAAAAAAAAAAAAACTTTCTGTTGATTCTTTGTGGATTTCACATCTCCCCTCCCCTCACTTCCACCCTCTGCCTTTTCAAACTCACCCTAAAACAGAAGTTAAAAATAAGAACAAAAAATAAAAAACAAACAGTTTTAAAATAATCTTGACATGGAATCTGTAGTGTGCCCAGTAAATCACACAGTAGATCTTCTAGTTCTTATGTCTTTACATGCGACTGTTCATTGCGATGAATCGTTGTTCTGGTTCTAGGCCTCGGGCTTTTGTTTTACCCTCAATACTGAGTCCTCACTGGGACTCCTCTCAGATACCCTGTTGTTTTCTGTGTCACGGAGGTCCTGCAGCTTTGGATACATAAGTTTTTTCCCTTCACATGTTCCAGCAGTATAGATGAACTGGATGTTGGGATGGACTACCTCAAAGTCCTGGTTCTAGGCCTGGGTGGTAGCTGGGTTGAGACTAACATTTTTAAGATGACCTCTGTGTTTACCATTGTGTTTCTTCAAGTCCCTAACATAGAGCACGACCTTGCAGAGGGTTCCATTCAGACCCTTCCTTGCAGCTTACCCACTTCCACTCCACTGCAATCCCAGGGCTCTGCTTTCAGCTCCCAGCCATTGGCATTCTGCATCCCACCATGATTTTGTCTGAAATGTTCTTTCCTTTTGCCTGATTAGTTTCACTTAGGTAACTCCTAATGTTTCCTCAGGTCTCAGCTTATTTGCTGTTTCTTAAGAAAAATATCTCCTGTCCCTAGTGTAGTTAACATAATCGTAGAGGAAGAAGCAGAGTCTTCACTGATTAAAAATATGTTAGTGTTGGAATGGCTGGTGGGTTTTTTTTTTCTTTTAACTCACTTAGGCCATGAACCATAAACTTGTGATTTTTTTCCATGAATGATGTTAACTTAATTCAGTATTTCATTCTGGTAATTCTCATCCTACCACTGTGATATGATTTATTTACATGGATAATGTAGGAAAATTAAGCATTGTAATGAATTTCCCATAAACCCAGTGTAAATAAAAAATTTTATGTGGTAATACAGCCTCATATCTCATGCAATCCATTTGCATAATAGTCTTTAATTATAGACAGAATATTGTAGAAATACTAGACAGTGAGGGTACAATTCAGAAGTTCTGTAGCTGGAAGAATCATACTAGGCATATGTTAGTTGGAACTATATAATATTTAATCACATTTGAATGTTGTTATAATATTTGGTATTTATTTAGGAAGTATGCAGCTTATATATAATTTGAAATACGTTTTTGAAAAGCATTAAATTATTTTTGTTTCAAATTATAGCAATAGAAATCTTAAATGTGTGACATATATCTGAAAGGGCTTATTAAATCTTGAAACTTTGAAGTCTTGTTTGGGTTAAGATTAGATCCTTCATCAGTGACTCCAATTTGATGCTGTGGTCGTTGATGACTCCAGTATGATGCTGTGGTTATTGGACCACTTAGACTCTTCTATTTTACCTGTCCCAAAGACTTGCTATTATTTTTATAAATGTCACACACAAACACCTGCAGAAACTTACCATGGGACAGTTTGGGACTGGATAAGAGGCACAAGCCGTATAAGATAAATAAGGAAAATAGTATTAAAGTCTAGCTTAGGTTAAAAATTATTAATAACAAGGAAATAAGTGAGGAAACTGATACTGGCTTTAGAAGAAATGATAGTCATGTATATGAAAGAAATTTGATAAATTATCTGTTAAATTTATATTACATATGTATGTGTGTATGTGTGTTTTGTGTGTGTGTTATGGCAATACCAAGGTTTCTAAGAACAATGTCTAAAATGTGAATCATTTTATAATGGCAAATGATAGCGCGTGGGGTTTGTTAATGAGCATTAAAGACAGAACTACATTTCCAGGTAAACCTAGGAGGAATATCGAGACGATAGAATTGATGGGCTTGAATATGAAAGAACTTCTTCCTACCTTCAGATCCACTTAAGAGAAAAATACTATCTGTAGTTGGACTTTCTTTGAGATGGAGACTTCTCAAGTATGAAAGTTTGGCCTTAGCTTAAGCTTGTTCCTGGATAGCTCTTAAAATTTAATCTGTTATATTAACCTACAGTTTGCCATGTTATTGTTTCTCCATATTGTGTGTCTGACTTAATCCATGTCTCCCTAGCAAATTCCACCTGTCTTCTTCCCAGAGTTTCTATCTGTTCCTGAAAGTCCTACCTATCTTCTCCTGTCTAACTATTGGCCATTATCCTCTTCCTTAAACAAATCAGAAGGTGCCTTGGCAGAGAAACATATTCTACTCTCTTTTCTTGAAAGAAGACCTCAAGGTTTTTTAAGCTATTTTTCTCTAAAATTCCAATTTCAAAATGATTTTTTAAGACATGTAGAAAATCGTGTTAAAATAAGAAAGAAATTACAAATACAGCTTTCCTATAATGGGGTGGGCTGTAGTCCAAATTTATCTATAAAAAACTTGCAGCATGCTTAAAAGGTATCAGAAAGTGCTAGACGTTCAGATGGCTCAGAGATAGCTCAAAAGTAAAGAGGACTCCAGAGCCCAGATTTCTACAGGAAGTATAAATGGAGACATTCATTTCTGAGGCACCCAAATCTGAATAATCACACAAAAACTTTAATAATTACAACACTGTTTGGCCAATGGCTCAGGCTTATTACTAGCTAGTTCATACATCTTAAATTAATCCATTTCTATTACTTCATATTTTACCATGTGGATCATGGTTTGTTACCTCACATCTTGCTTCTTGGGCAGCTACATGGTGTCTGCCTGACTTGGTCTTCTTTCTCCCTGCATTCAGTTTCGTTTTCCCACCTAGCTATGTTTCCTACCCTGCCATAGGCCAAAGCAGCTTATTTATCAACCAATGGTAATAAAACATATTCATAGCATACAGAGGGGAAGCCCACATCAGTGAAGGACAATAGGAAAACTACCACCCCTTTCTATGAGCAAATAAAGACTTCTCATAGGCATTGTTGAGAGCCATAGAGTACAAAACACTAGAACATGGTCTCAGCAAAATTGGGTTTAGGAAGCAGAATTGTGCCTCAATGAAGGAATGTCCCAGGAGCTGCTAAAAAGGACAAGAATGCATGACAAAGTATTTGATTTCACCTCAGGACTGCTAAGAGCAGTGATGGTCCTATACCTCCTGTTCTTCACATAGATTTCTAAGGCTATTATTCTTTACTGTATGACCATTGTGGATTGTATGTTGAAACATAGAGAGGAGAATTCCTTTGGTTTTTGCTAATGATTAAGGAAAATGAATGCCACTCAGACTGAAAGGCATCTGTTCTGCTATATTACTACCTTTGCCCTCAAGGAATCCAGGTCCTGTGCAGTTCTCTCTAAGGTGGATTTTGATCTTGGCTATACAACTTGGGAAGAAGCAACAAGAGCAGAAATGATGTAGAGAATGGAAACTATCTAAGGATTGGCATGTGCTGTTTCTTAAAACGTTTTTACCTGCTATGTAGAAAGATCTAAACTAGCTTCTTCATGAATAAGGGAGTAGAAGTAGAGGGGAACAATCTTCTAAGATGCAAGGAATCCAGACAAAGCAAAAGAAATCAAATAAAAATTGATCATGACGATAACCTTTAACAGTCTAACAAAATATTTTCTCTGTATAGGAAGAAAATAATCAACAGTGAAGAAATGGCCTACATTAGAGAGAAAATGTTTTCTAAGAATTTTTACTGATATAAATGAAGAAAGGTAAACAGTAAGATTGTGCTCATGAGGTTTCCAATTGCAAGGGAGACTGCTGGGAAATGAACGAGGGGTCATTCATATTATTCACTGGCAAAGACAAGGTCTATGATTTGTCCATGCACTAAAACTTTGGGGGCACAGGACTTAACGAATGATGGATTAGTTAATTTGGTAGAGAGATTTCTAGGCATCAGCCAAGCACTGGAACTATGGCATAGATAGCACTACCAGCATCATGAGTTGGGAGAAGTCCCAAGTAGAAGATGTGAACAAACTGTAGCCAGTGTAAAGTTTGTGCTAAAGAAACTATGGTGTGTGAGATGCAGCAGGTACAGGACCATGGAGGCATTCACTGATTTAAAAGACTACCTTGAGAAAAGAGAAAGGGGTTGGCATGCTCTCACCACACAGCACCACACAAGTCTTTCCCCTTTATCTGCAATCCTGTCATCTTTGATGATCCATATTGTGTTAAGTGAAACAAGCTAGGCACAGAAGCACAAGTCACAGGGGTAAAGTCATATTTTGTGCATTGGATTTCTCTCATATAAGAACTCTAAAATGTTAATCTCAAAGCATTTGAGAGTGAAATGATTCTTATGAGTCTGGGAAGAGTAGGAGAAAAGAATAAAAAAAGAAGAAGAAAGGACAGGGGCTGAGAAAATGATGAAGAAAAGCTTGCTGGGAGCTTTGTCTACGAACACTGACTTGTGGTTAGACTTTTATAAGAAATTCTGAATCACTATTTCATGTGAGGTGACTGAAGATCTTAGCAATACATCATACATCTAGAGAGAAGCAAGAGAAAAGAGTGGAATGTTTTATGAGAAATGTTGGAGAAGATGGATATGTCTATGTGATTTGCAAATTATACAGTACATATTTATATAAAACATAACATGTTAAACCATTAGAGTATATATATAGCTTTGTTTTCTGTATTAGTGAAAAATAAATTTTAAGTATAAGCATATAAATTTGGTAAATCTATAAAATAAATCTTGCTGAAAAATAGGTCTACTGCTGTTTACTGCAGATTTAAGGAAAATCTAAAAATATCTCATTTCTATATTGTAGAATACCATGATCTACTACCAATTTATAATTCTATTGAACTAAAAAGAAAGTCCATAATCACTCTCATTTGTCAAAAAATGGAGATTCAGTTTCTAAAACCTCTTTAAACAGACACTTAATCAACTTCACTGATAAATGTTAGTGTATTTTAATCTAAAGGATTATTTTGCCTTAATATATATGATCAGCTATTTTATTTTAATAACAATTAACAACTAGTAATCGGCATTGTAACCTCACAGGTTACTGTTTATCTGTTCAATTGAATTAAGATATTTAAAAATTTGGTGTAGAGGGGGCATTTTTTCTTTTCAACACAGTGAAGAATCTAATAGTATTTTAATGAACAAATATTTGCATTTTCTTATCCCATTTTTACCATAAATTGTGCCATTTAATAGCATCTAGAAATGTCAATCCTAAGCTACTGTCCATCAGCGAGAACATTTTGGAACATGATAATAAGTCCATTGCTGCCATAATGACAAGAGAATCCAGCTACTGCCTGGAGTCTGGGGTTCTTCAACACCACCTAAGTTGAAAGAAGGAAGAAAATAGTTATGTGAAAGAAAACTTAGAAAATCAAAAGTAAGGGGGAAGAAAAAGTGTACAAGAGACAATATGACAGAGCTGAGTAAGAGAAATAGGGGTTGTAAGTAGATGAAAGAGAAAGATGAAGAATTCACATTAAAATTCTTCATTAACTATAAGGACGATAACTAAGTGGTGATCAACTGTAAACAGTGGAACTGCTGAGTCCAAACCTATGTCCCAAATCTGTCCCCTAGCCCTGAAACTACCTCCTTGTCATTGAACTAGGCTATCTTCTTCTCTCACCTCCTAACATCCTTTAGTACTAGAAATACAATGTGTTAGATAACCTTCAGCCCACCATGTTTCTGCTCCACCTTGACTTCATGATGACTGTATACATTTCATCACCTGAACTTCCTAGCCTGCACTTGATGGTGTTGCTGTTTATTATTGTTTAATTTTAGTCATTAATTTTCTACTCATAATCAGGATCTTACATTTATATCTGCTGAATTTCAAATCAGCAATTGATAAGCTACAGTCTATCAAAATATTGTTAAACCCACATCATCATTTTTTTTAAAAATAATTCACAATTTACTCGTTTTGTCCCATTAACAAGTTTTCTAACTGGATACTTATGCTTCCTTTGTAGTTACTGATGCACTGGCTAGTTTATTGTCAACTTGACACAAGTTCACTGGGAAAGAGGGGATTTCATTTGAGAAAATGTCCCCAATAGATAGGCCTGTGGGAAAGCCTGGGGTACACTTTCTTGGTTGAAGATAGATGTAAAAGGATCCAGCTAATTGTAGGCAGTGTCTCCTCCCCAGGGACTGGTAGTCCTGGATACTGTAAGGAAGTAGGCTGAGAAACCTATGAGAATTAAGACAGTAAGCAGCACTCCTCCATGGTCTTTGCATTAGTTCCTGCCTCTGGGTCCCTGCCCTGCTTGAGCTTCTACTCTGACTATATGATGAGCTATAAACTGTAAGATAAAATAAACCCTTTCATCTCAGCGCTGATTTGAATAGGAATGGTCCCTATAGGCAGTTATTTGAATACTTAAAGAACAACACAAGGATGAGGAGGCGTGTCCTTGCTGGAGTAAGTGTGGCCTTGCTGGAAGAAGTGTGTCAGTTGGGGTGGGTATTGAGGTTGCAGAAGTCCAAGCCAATTCATTTATTTATTTATTTATTTATTTATTTATTTATTTAAGATTTCTGCCTCCTCCCCACCACCGCCTCCCATTTCCCTCCCCCTCCCCCAGTCAACTCCCCCTCCCTCAGCAGCCCTAAGAGCAGTCAGGGTCCCCTGCCCTGTGAGAAGTCCAAGGACCTCCCACCTCCATCCAGGTCTAGTAAGGTGAGCATCCAAACTGCCTAGGCTCCCACAAAGCCAGTACGTGCAGTAGGATCAAAAGCCAGTGCCATTGTTCTTGACTTCTCAGCAGCCCTCATTGTCCGCTATGTTCAGCGAGTTCAGTTTTATCCCTTGGTTTTTCAGATCCAGTCCAGCTGGCCTTGGTGAGTTCCCGATAGAACATCCCCATTGTCTCAGTGTGTGGGTGCTCCCCTCGCGGTTCTGAGTTCCTTGCTAGTGCTCTCTCTCCTTCTGTTCCTCATTTGGACTTTGGGATTTCAGTCCGGTGCTCCAATGTGGGTCTCTGTCTCTGTCTCCTTTCATCGCCTGATGAAGGTTAATATCCAGGAGGATAACTATATGTTTTTCTTTGGATTCACCTTCTTATTTAGCTTCTCTAGGATCACAAATTATAGGCTCAATGTCCTTTATTTATGGCTAGAAACCAATTATGAGTGAGTGCATCCCATGTTCCTCTTTTAGGGTATGGCTTACCTCACTCAGGATAGTGTTTTCTATTTCTGTCTATATGCATGAAAAATTCAAGAAGTCATTATTTTTTACTGCTGAGTAGTACTCTAATATGTATATATTCCATACTTTCTTCATCCATTCTTCCATTGAAGTCTCCGTCTCTGTCTCTGTCTCTCTTTCTCTCTCTGTCTCTGATGGAGGTGGGTCTTGTATTAATCTGTTGCTTTCATTGGTTAATTAATAAAGAAACTGCCAAGGCCCATTTGATAGACCAACCCTTAGGTGGGTGGAGTAAACAGAACAGAATGCTGGGAGAAAGAAGCCGAGTCAGGGAGTCACCATGATTCTCCCACTCCAGACAAACGCAGGTTAAGATCTTTCCTGGTAAGCCAGCTCGTGGTATACACAGAATATTAGAAATGGGTTAGATCAATATGTAAGAGCTAGCCAATAAGAGGCTGGAACTAATGGGCCAGGCAGTGATTAGAAGAATACAGTTTCCGTGTAATTATTTTGGGGCATAAGCCATGTGGGCGGCTGGGTACCGGGGACGCAGCCCCGCCGCTCTTATTACAACATGTCTCTCTCTCTGTCTCTCTCTCTGTCTCTCTCTCTCTTCCTGTTACAGGTCCGGAAGTAGAACTCTTAGCTCCTTCACCAACAACATGTCTGCTTCCCTGCCTCCTATCATGACAATAATGGACAAAACCTGTGAAACTGTAAGCCAGCCACAATTAAATGCTTTCCTTATAAGAATTGCTATGGTCATGGTGTCTCTTCACAGCAGTAGAACATAGACTAATACAGTTCCCAAATTGAATTTGGGCATGATGTTTTATCATAACAGTAGAAGCCCTAAGACAGCCAGAGATAGAATTGGATTCAAAAGAATATTTGAAACTTCTCTCTCTGTTTGCTAAATTCATCAACCAAAAAAGTATGTTAACTATTCATTCAATAAGTTGTGAAACACATCTTAATAGGGTTTAGTATTTAGGTACCAGATTCACTTTTCTATAAGTAGAATAAAGTCCTTGCCAAACATTTTATTGAAATATATGCTCTCTGTATGCACTGATTACAACTCTATGACTTTCCACTTAGAGCCATTAAACAGGATATAGCACAAGCCTCATATGGTATTGCAGGTGGATTATTTTAATATCTTTCTTAAATGCCAGTAAAACTGATTTTCACTGGTATATTTTAAAGTTATAAAAAGTGATATTAAACCTAAGCTTTCTTAATTCTTAGCATTAACTCAACCATCTGTTTCATGTACAGCATATTAGTAATTGAGGGACTCCACAGATGGTCGCGTGCATACCTATCTGTCTTCTTCTCAAAGAATATGAGCGTTGTGGTCACAACTGGGAGGGAAAAGCTGAACTTTAATCCAAGTTGTACTCATAACTATCTTAGCAGAGGCATGATGTTACTGCTAATTCAGGTCTCACCTGATGTGCATGTAAAATGTAAAGAAATTAACAGACCAGCATTTCCCAAAGTGCTTGTATGGTTTTAGCTCCATTGTTCAATAGAAATTGCATAAAAATAGAATGTCCATGACAAAAATCTCTAGATAGTACCAATAGATGTCTTTACTATGTCATTACAGGAACATTAAGATTAATATTTAGGTTGCCTGTCCAGAAAGAAGTCTACAGTAAAGATTCCCAAACTTCTTAGGTATGGGCTACTTCCACTGCTTGTTGTGTTGGCTGATGTTCTCTGCAGGTCGGGGTGAAAAACGCAGGGATATACTTGGAGATCTGCTTATTGTTTTTGTTCCATGGGATTCCATCATAATCACATAATTCAGTTCTCAATCAATATATAAGATACAGAGTTTTCACAAGAAAGGCAAAGATCCAAGGAAATGGAATGTAGGAATGACATCAATAAACTTGGACAATCTACACTGGAATTTTGAAATCTTTAACTGTGAGGATACTCTGAAAGCATTCATGGAAAAAGTGTAGCCTACAGAGTCAAACTCAGTGAAAGATGTCAAAAAGGTGACGTGACAAGTTCTTATTATTGACTTTGTGGCTCTATGGACAAAACAAATTTCAGATAGAAAAGAAAGATAAAAATTTGAAGTAGATTTGATACGAGATGGATATAAATACATAATGATAAATGCTCTGTTTAAAAAGAAGAGGGTTTTTCACCTGTGTGTCAAAAGATGGTAAATTTCAGCCAAGACTATGTTACAAAATTCCTGTCAACATCATAGTGTCTATAGTGAAGAGCCGCATATGATACAATGAAAGCCATAAAGGGGAATCTTAAGTGCTGTCACCAAATGTATAGACAATGTACATATGAGGAGTCTACATGAAAAATGGTTTATATTTCTCATTCCAGAGAGTGCATGTATGCCAAAGCATGATGTGTAACCTACATTGTAACATGATTTCTAATTGGTCTTATAATAAAAACCCAGAGTCAGATATCTGATAGATCTGAAAGATCAGAGAAGTAAAGGAGTCAGCCACTAGAGAGACCTTTTACCTCTACAGAATGCTCAGATCAAAGTGGATAAGATCCTGAGTCCACAAATCCTCAGACAGGATGCCTGACGTTCTTGTCTCCTCTTGCCTTATATTCCTCTCTCCACCCAGCTATAGCCCTTCCTGACTCCACCTCCCTAGTATTAGGATTAAGGATGTGTGACTCCCAAGTACCAGTATTAAAGGTGTGAGCCATCACCACCTAGCTCTGTTTCTCCTTTAGACTGGATCACTTTCGTATAGCTCAGGGTGGCCTTGAACTCACAAACTGTCTGCCTCCGCCTTCTGAGTGTGGGATTACAGGTGTGTGACACCACTACCTGTTCTCTGTGGCTAACTAGTGGCTTGCTCCGCACTCTGATCCTTAGGCAAGCTTCATTTGTTATAGCATAAACAAAATATTATCACACTAAATACATACATTTTTATTTGAAAATTAAATACTAAAAGTAAATCACTTCAAGAAAAAAAGAACAGAAGAAGGCTAATAACTTGTTTTATTTAATTATTCTGATATCTAGTTGGAGAAGGTTAACAGAATTCTTCTTTTCTTAAAAGAATTTCTCCAAAGATTTGTCACCTTTCTCTTTACAGGGCTGTTAACAGAAGAATGAGTTAGAAGTAGAGAATATAAGGATGATCTTTGGGGGAAAAAAGTGGTTTAATCTTTAATATTTGTTTATTCTTTAATATATGTTGTTCCAAAGCTTTTTGTTTTAATCTGCTGCCTTTGAGCACCCTGGTCCTGGGGAGAAACTAGGAAGTCAATTGCTCTCCATCAAAATCAACCTTCTTAAAAGTATCTCTAGCACAGTTTTGTACCTGTGGGTATTCTTTTTAGTACCTTCCTAGTGTGAGAACTCAGTAAGCACATGCTGTTAAAGCTGTGTTAGAATGGGGCTAGGTGTTAGAGACATGAATACGAGTGAGATTTCATTCCTTCCCTCAAGGCATTAGTGTTCTGGTCATAACGCTCAGCTTTCCAGCAAGAAGCTTGCCATGGAGAGTTTACAGGTCTCAAGCAGCACCAAGCCAGGTACCAGCCAGAAAGGATGAACTGAGTGAGAGGATGAGGAAGAACATTCCCTACAGACAGAAGCACGGTGTACAGTGAGAAAGGAATAAGGTGACGACAATGGGGAAATTAAAGTTGGGAGAGAATGTTCGGAGGCTAAAAGCTGGATCCTAGCTGTCCGTCAGGCTGACAGCTCCCACTTGCACTGCCTTTCTCTGTCGCTGTGGCTAGCACACACTGGGTAGAGTTCGTCACATGGTCTATCCTTTATATTGCTTAGATGAGAGCTCATGTTGCTCTCTGGTGGAAATTACTCTTCCTGACTCTACATAACTAAAACCTGCAGTCACTTCTGAAGTCCAGACAATTATCCCCTCCCTGGGATAATTCCAGCTCTCCAGAATCTTTTATTCTCAGATCATCCAGCATCTTTCCTTCCTGACAATCATCACTGTTTGTATTATATAATAATTTATATTCTTTATTTTTTTTACAATTTCATACATAGTGTATTTTAGTTATATTCCCTCATTATTTTCTTATCACCTTGTGCCAATGCTTTGTTCTTCTCCTTCTTTCTTGTCTCTCTTGTGTGCATGTGTGCTCGTGCATGGATGTGCATGTGTGTGCACACATATGTGTGTGCATGCATGTATGTGCCTGCATGCGTGTGTTTGTGCGTTCATGCATGTGTGTGTGTGCATGGGCATGTGTGTGTGTGCCGGCACGGATGTGTGTGCATGGGTGCATTCGTAGATGTGATGTGTGTACTGCTGCATTTACTGCAATTACTTGCACAACTATGGGTGGAGTTATTTTCCTGAGCAAAAGAAACTTACAAAAATGTCCACCCTGCTGAGGAATATGGCACTAGTAACTTGCGACAAGAGCAACCATTAACTGCCTATACTTCCTTATAGATTACCCTCCCTCCTATGATGGAACATTAGGTCCATTCTACAAAGAGATTCTTTGAGCTTGTGAGGGCAGCAGCCACATCACGTCCATCAGATTGCATTTCAAAGCACGGCTCCCATTCTCTGGCTCTCACATTCTCTCCTCCCTTTTTGTCCACAGTGTTCCCGGAACTTTGAAGGGAGTAATATAAATGTCCCATTTAGAGCTGAATTCTCAACAGCCACTTGGTCCCCTTGTGAAGAGATTTCCCCATCCTCTGCCTACTTCAAAAATGAATTTTCTCTGACCAAGGCTGAGAGCAACACTAATCTCTGACTATAAACATAAATACTCGGAAGGCAGTTTAAAGTGTCACCATCTCACATGAGAGCCTTTCCCTGTGATGCCATATACTCTGCCTCTCCTAGTTGCTCAACCACACTACCAAGCAAAGTGTTTTCCTATAAAAATGTGGCTGATTGAATGCACAAGTAACAAGGGTGGAGAAACAGGACCATGAGAAGGTAGACATTGCATGAAAAGTTAGGATTTTATCTTTTTTATTTACTTATTTATTTATTAAAGATTTCTGCCTCCTCCCCACCACTACCTCCCATTTCCCTCCCCCTCCCCCAATCAAGTCCCCCTCCCTCGTCTGCCCTAAGAGCAATCCTTTAGTTATATCAGCTTTATTGAAGTCTCATGGGAAGAATTAAAACTTAAATGAGGAAGGATGTATTATAAAGATTGCCCTGACTACACTTTAAAAATTTATCAATTGAAATGAGACTAAATTAAGGGTTACCAAAAAGAATTCAAGGAAGAATTTCTGGTGACCCGAGCTGGGGACATCTACAGACAGAAAATGGCAGGAGGCATGAGAGGCGTTAAGAGTAAGCGAACAGGGATCAGGCACTGTTTAGAGACAAGAATGAAGGAAAGCTAGAATGGCCTGTTAGCACTGCTCTGAGTTTTCCAGCTTGGGAAGTAAGGGGTTCGTGTTGTTGCCACTGGGAACTAATATTTTTTTTCTTTTTTATTTATTTAATCATTAAAGATTTCTGTCTCTTCCCCGCCACCGCCTCCCATTTCCCTTCCCCTCCCCCAATCAACTCCCCCTCCCTCATCAGCCCGAAGAGCAGCCAGGGTTCCCTGCCCTGTGGGAAGTCCAAGAACCTCCCACCTCCTTCCAGGTCTAGTAAGGTGAACATCCAAACTGCCTAGGCTCCCACAAAGCCAGTACGTGCAGTAGAATCAAAACCCAGTACCATTGTCCTTGGCTTCTCAACAGTCCTCATTGTCTGTTATGTTCAGTGAGTCTGGTTTTATCCAGCTGGCCTTGGTGAGTTCCCAATAGATCATCCCCATTGTCTCAGTATGTGGGTGTACCCCTTGCGGTCCTGAGTTCTTTGCTCATGCTCTCTCTCCTTCTCCTCCTGATTTGGACCTTGGGATTTCAGTTCGTTGCTCCAATGTGGGTCTCTGTCTCTGTCTTCTTTCATCACCTGATGAAGGTTAATATCCAGGAGGATGACTATATGTTTTTCTTTGGGTTCACCTTCTTATTTAGCTTCTCTAGGATCACAAATTATAGGCTCAATGTCCTTTATTTATGGCTAGAAACCAATTATGAGTGAGTACATCCCATGTTCCTCTTTTTGGGTCTGGCTTACCTCACTCAGGATAGTGTTTTCTATTTCCATCCATTTGCATGCAAAATTCAAGAGGTCATTGTTTTTTACTGCTGAGTAGTACTCTAATATGTATATATTCCATACTTTCTTCATCCATTCTTCCATTGAAGGGCATCAAGGTTGTTTCCAGGTTCTGGCTATTACAAACAATGTTGCTATGAACATAGTTGAGCATATACTTCTGTTGTATGATAGGGTATCTCTTGGGTATGTTCCCAAGAGTGGTATTGCTGGGTCCAGGGGTAGGTTGATCCCGAATTTCCTGAAAAACCGCCACACTGCTTTCCAAAGTGGTTGCACAGGTTTGCATTCCTACCAGCAAAGGATGAGTGTACCCCTTACTCCACAACCTCTCCAGCAAAGGCCACTGACTGGGAGAAGATCTTTACCAATCCCGCAACTGACTAAGGTCTGATCTCCAAAATATATAAAGGACTCAAGAAACTAGACTGTAAAAAACTAATCAACCCAATTATAAAATGGGGCACTGAGCTGAACAGAGAATTCTCAACAGAAGAAGTTCAAATGACCAAAAGACGCTTAAGGTCATGCTCAACTTCCTTAGCAATCAGGGAAATGCAAATCAAGACAACTTTAAGATACCATCTTACACCTGTCAGAATGGGAACTAATATTTAAAATGGGAATATTGAATATTAAATAAAGTAGTTATTAAAAGATATTTTATATTATTCAAGGTGGCTTATAATTTAAATCTCAAATTATGGGAGTAAAAACAACTGGACAAGGAGCTTCTTAGATAATTGTGTAATTAAGACACAAATAACAGAATTTCCCATCTTCCTCTTGTGAATCACATTTCAGGGGCACTGAAGCTGCTTTTCAGACAGGAAGGCACAGATGTGGAATCCCAGCACACAAGAGCCTGAAGGAGGAGACGTATGATTTGGAGGCCATCATTAGATATATAACAGAACAATGCCTCAAAAGCCATAAAAGGCATCTATTTTATTATATGATCATCACTATTGTTTAAAATCTTTTTTATTATACCCAAACAAAAATTTCCTTAATATCAAATAATTCTCCACCTTCCAACTCCTTGACCCAAAGCAATCACTGCTCTTACTTATTTCTCCACTTTTTAATAAGAATTTTTTAATACAATGTTTTCTCATTTTACATAGCTATCCCCGTTCCCATTCCTTCCCCTCCTCCTGCCTCATCCTTCCCTCCACCAAACTGCCCCATCCACTCCTTAGAGAGGGCAAGGCTTCCCATGGAGAGTCAACAAAGTCTGGCACTTCACTAAGAGACCAGACTGAGGCCCTTCCCTCTCTCTATCTAGACTGAAGAAGGCATCCTTCCAAACAGAATGTGCTCCTAGATGCTAGCACTTGAGAAAAAACCTGGCCCCAAATTCAGTGGGCCTAGCTTGGTCCTATGCAGGTTCCCCTGGTATCAGCCCAGAGTCAGTGAGCTCGCACTAGCTCATGTCAACTGTTTCTGTGGATATCCCCATCATGGTCTTGACCCTTTGCTCATATTTTCACTCCTCCCTCTCTTGGTCTACTCTCCAGTAGCTCAGCCAAGTGCTTCAGTGTAGATCTCTGCATCTGCTTCTTTCAGTTGCTGGATGAAGGTTCTATGATGACAATTAAGGTAGTCATCAACCTGATTACAGAGGAAGGCCAGTTAAGGCATCCTCTAAACCGTTGCTTAGAATCTTATCTGGGGTCATCCTTGTAGATTCCTGAGAATTTCCCTAGTGCCACATTTATTGCTAGCCCTTTGATGGCTCCATCAATCAAAACATCTCTTTCCTTTCTCTTCCTCTCTGTCCCTCCCCCTTCTTGAGCATCAATTTCCTCATGTTCCCTTCCTTCCTCCCCTTCTCCCCTCTCCCTCATCTTCCACTCTGCCTTCTCCCCTGCCATACTCCCAACTTTTTCTTGTCTGTTTCCCCTTCCCAGGGGGATCCATGTATGTCTTTCTTAGGATTCTCCTTATTACCTATCTTCTCTAGGATCTTGCACTATAGGCTGGTTATCCTTTACTTTATGTATCCACTTATGAGTGAAAAGTATACACCATGCTTGTATATCTATGTCTGGGTTACCTCACTCGGGATGGTTTTGTCTAGATCCATCCATTTGCCTGCAAATTTCAAGATGTCATTTTGTTTTTTACTACTGAATAGTATTCCATTGTATAAATGTATCACATTTTCTTTACCCATTCTTCAGTTGAGAAACATCTTGGTTGTTTCCAGGTTCTGACTATAACAAAAATGCTGTTCTGAACACAGTTGAGCAAATATCCTTGTGGTATGAGTGTGCATTTTTTTGGTATATGCCCAAGAATGGCATTGCTGGGTCTTGAGGCAGATTGATTCCCAATTTTCTGAGAAACCACCACACTTCTTTCCAAAGTGGTTATAAAAGTTAGCATTCTCACCAGCAATGGAGGAGTGATCCCCTTACTCCACATCCTCTCAGCATAACCTATTATTGGCAGTTTTGATCTTAGCTATTCTGACTGGTGTAAGATGGTATCTCAGAGTTGTTTTGATTTGCACTCCCCTGATGGCTAAGGATGTTGAACAATTCCTTAAGTGTCTTTTAGCCATTTGAGTTTCTTCTGTTGAGAATTCTCTGTTTAGATCTATACCTCACAGTTTTTTAGTGGATTATTTGGTAATTTGATGTCTAGTTTCTTGAGTTCTTCATGTATTTTAGAGTTAAGTCCTTTGTCTGATGTGGGGTTAGTGAAGATCTTTTCCCATATGTCAGCTGTCATTTTGTCTTAGTGACTGTGTCCTTTGCCTTATAGAAGCTTCTCAATTATATTTAGGAAGTGGTTTCCTGTGCCAGTGCATTCAAGTGTACTTCCCACTTTCTCTTCTATAAGGTTCAGTGTGGCTGTATTTATGTTGAGGTCTTTGATCCTTAAGTTTTGTGCATGGGGATAGATATGGGTCTATTTTCATTATTCTACATGTTGACATCCAGTTATGCCAACACCATTTGTTGAAGATTGTTTTTTTTTTCATTGTAGAATTTTAGCTTCTTTGTTAAAAATCAGGTGGTCATAAGTCTGTGGATTAATATCAGGGCCTTCTATTTGATTCTGTTGTTTCACATGTCTGTTTTTATGTCAATACCAAGCTGTTTTCATTTCTGTAGGTTTATAATAGAGCCTGGTGTCAGGGATGCTGATGCCTCTGGAAGTTCCTTTATTGTAGAGGATTGTTTTGGCTATTCTAGGTTTTTGTTTTTCTATAAGAAGTTGAGTACTGTGAAGAATTGGGCTGGGATTTTGATGGGGATTGTATTGAATCCGTAGATTGATTTTGGTAAGATTGCCATTCGACATTGTGTCTCTATAATGTGTTTGTTCTAGATATCACAATTAATTTTAAACACACAATATGTATTTATTACTAATTACACTGGTATATTTTGGGTTGATTTTATGTTCTGGTTAGTATGAATAATTCCACTATGAATTTAGGTGTATCTGATCTGTTCCCGGTTATACTTTAGCAGATATATACAAAAATGGGTTGAGCAGATCAACAGATCATTTCGTTGAGAAACTTCCACACTGTTTTATGGTGGTTGATTCACTTTAAATTCTCATCAGCAGAGCACAAAGATTCCAACTTTTTCACATTCTCCCCAACACTACCCTTTTTTGTAAGACAGAAGCCTACTTTCAAGACTGTGAGAGATGATAATGAACTTTGTATGAGAATGGGGCTTTATTGACAATGACTTGCAATGTGGATGTAATAGTCTGGAGAAGATGTTTAATATGTATTTATTAGGTCAGAAGCCCCGTGACAGGTGAGTTAGAGCATGGGTCCTCACAGTTTCACAAGGACCAGACCACTATCCTAATAAGCAATGCTTCAGAACTGATTTGATCCAAGTGCAAAAAGGTCACCAAATGTCCATAGAAGCAATCCTAATTTTGAGTATATTTTTAGTTATTGTAATTATATTCAGTACTAAAACCTGTATCTGAATTTTACTCCTTCAGAATTATATTCTTTAGATGGCAGTGTTTCAAATACTTATAGATAGCTGGCTTGCCTTTTTTCCTCCGTTGCAAATCTTTTCAAAGTGACATATTTTTAGTTATTTCTACCGTTCCTCACACATCACAGTTTCTGGGCTCAACAACCGTGTGTGACTTCTGACAGACACTTCAGCTCTGTTTGATCAACTCGTTCATATGAAAGCATGGACGTTCAGGTCGGGTCGTTTTCTTGGAGAACTGGTAAATGTGGATATAGAGTACTCAGAATGTGCCTTGAGGAAAAATTCACAGCTGAGGTACAGTGCTGTGGACTCCCCACCCTACTAGTTAGCACATGGTTGTGGGCTTGAGCCAGCCATGTCTGGCCAGATCAGCCATTCACATGGCTCCTTGGAGGCACCCTTTGTTTCAAATTGTTTCTGGGTTACCTCAAATAGGGAATTTTGATATAAATCATTATTTTCAGGTTAATTTACTTGAGATTCATGTGGAGAAGTAATGGAATAACACCCAAAATTATAGGTGGAAGGGAGACATTTACTCTTAGGACAGACCTTTTTTACATTCTTTTTCTTTCAGAATTTATTCATCTAGTAGAATTAAGAAAGTCTGATGGTAAATTAAAGTAGGCTAGCAAATAATAGGAATACAATTTCAAGTGTTTATAGGCATGAAGTATTCCACATACTTGAAGTTTCATTATAGCTTTGGGCCTTGTGGAAATGTAATCAAGTGTTACATTTTTAATTTTGGAAATGTGATGAAAAAGAACATTTAATAAATAACATAAATAAAAATATTGTCTTGTTTTCTATACCTTTAGTCAATTAGCACATTATATTGTCATGGAATACAAATACTTTCAATATAAAAATTCTATATAAGAGAAAGCAAATTGGTTGAGTGCTTAGTAGTCTTTGAGTATATTCAGAGCATAGCTACTTACATATAAATAAACGAAGATAACCAGATATGCAAGCAGTTACATTTGTCTGAAACTGATATATACTATAGTCATAAATGTGAATAAAAGTATGCAGTTTTTCAGGAATTTTGGTTGTTTTCCCTTTTTTCAAATGTCTTGTTCGGGTTTCAGCAGGATTCTGTGAAAGAGATAAAAGCTAGCAAATGTTAATGAGAAGTAATGTTGAGCATTATGGTAACAAATGAATAAAAACGGGAAGAGGAACCTGGACAGAGGCTAAACAACAGGCACGGTGAAGCAGCTCTGCATTACAGGAGCGTACAGTGTGCCCTCTCAGAACAGAAAACAGTGAACAGCGACCAGTCACATACTATTCAGCCTTCTGCAAAACTGAAGCTGGCCCTCGTAACCCAATTCTCAGCAGGGCCTGTTAATGTCATAGTCCTGGTGATAAGACACGAGGAAACTCCAGCAATGTAGGAGTGTTCCCTTTATCCCACAACCTCTCAAGCATTAGCTGTCATCAGTGTTTTTTTTTTTTTATCTTGGCCATTCTTACTGGTGTAAGATGGAATCTCAGTGTTGGCTGAGGCTGCTTATTCATTTCCTGGCCATTTCTAAACCAGAAAAAAAAAAATCACACAGAAACTATGTTAATTACAACACTGCTTGGCCTATTAGCTCAAACTTCTTATTAACTATCTCTTACATCTTAAATTAACCCATTTCTATCAATTTATGTATCACCACAAGGCTGTGGCCTACTGGTAGGTGTCTTTCTCCTAACATCTGCCCCCTTCGGCAGTTACATGGCATTTCCTGGACTCTGCCTACTCTCTATATATCTCTGTTGAAATTTCCTGCCTGGCTATATTCTTTCTGCCATAAGCCCCAAATAGGTTTTTTATTAACCAATGGTAATAAAACATATTCATAGCATACAGAGAGGAACCCTACATCAACTCAGAGTTGTTTTGATTTGCATTTCTTTGATGGCTAAAGGATGTTGAACATTTCTGTGTCTTTCAGCCATTTTAGATTCTTCTGTTAAGAGTTCTCTTTTTAGGGCCATACCCCATTTTTAATTATACTATTTGTTCTCTTTATGACCAATTTTTGGGTTTTTTTTTTAAATATATTTTGGAGATCAACCCTCTGTCCGATGTAGGATTGGTGAAGATCTTTTCCCATTCTGGAGGTTGCCATTTTGTCTTGTACAAAACTGGTACAGCCACTTTGGACAAAAAGCAAAGAAAAAGCAGCCTACAATTCACAATCTCAGAGAATCTAGACAACAGAGAGGACCATAAGAGACACTTACATGGATCTAATCTACATGGGAAGTAGGAAAAAAAAATCTCCTGAGTAAATTAGGAGCATGGAGATCATGGGAGAGGGCAGAAGGGGGGAGAGAGGAAGAGAGGGGTGGAGAAAAATATATAACTCAATAAAAGCAGTAAAAAATAAAATAAGAAACAAAGATCTACACTTTGTGTAGAGAAAGAGGAACAGATTTTCGATATACTGCAAAACTAAAATAATAAAATGAATAGTTGAGTGGATATGAAAAGGAATAATAATTACTTACACTGATTTTCACAAGGAGATGGGCACTTCTCTTGGCACGCATAGTTTCACTTGCTCTTATGAGTCAGAACTTCCTATGGTTCCATTTTGAAAACCAGTTAGCTGAGGCTGTGGTAGGTTTATAATCTGTGAGATGGAAAAAAATCAAAACTGTTTTACTGCCGGGGATCAAGTGAAGGATGGTATGCATGCCAAGCTGACAGCACATCTCTATCCTACATCCTTGCGCTGATCAAGCAAGATTCAGACCTATGAAGTTGGGATTCAGAGACTTTGTCTATTAATTTACATATTTAGAAATAGTAATGTAGTAAAAAATAGTATTTTTAATGTTAAACAAAAATATTGATTTGTTCTGAAACTATAAAATGGCCTCATGTATTTTCAAAATTAGTAGATCTATGTTGAAATAATCTATCAATCATAAATTTAATGGCAGAAACTAATACATGGTATATTATCCTTTGCTTTCCAAATTGGAAGTTGGAAATGGGTTATCAAGGAAAATCTAAAATCAGTGTGGCTGTATCCCCCTAGGAAGCCTTCCCCAAATCTGTTTCCTTGGTTTTTCCATACTGTGGAGGCAGCACATCCATTGGCTTGTGACCTACTGCCATCTTCAAAGCCAGAAGTTGTCACCGTGCCTTGCTGCAGTGCAGAATCTCCCTATCCTTCTATTCGAAAAAACCCTTGCATGCAATCCGCTGGACTCTTGAGGATTTTCTATTTTAATATCCCTAAGGTCAGCTGACTAGATAGTCGTGACTTTTATCTTCCAATTTAATTTCTCCTTGCTGTGTAACACAGTAATCTACTCACAGATTCAGGCAATTGAGACATGCATACTCTGATTATGCTGCTGATTACAATTGTTATAATTATCTGATGGCAGTTACTGAGATTAGATAAATTATATCTGCCCTTTGTCAACAAACATCATTTGCTGTGGAAGGCTTACATGCCTTCAAACACAAAGATCATGGTCAATGCTGCACACTCTCAATTTTGCATACTACTTAGGAAACATCTTCGGATGGTCAAACTGTCAAACACCTTTTCTTGAAAGTCATTTCCTTTGTTTGCAACTCTTCCAGTAGTTCTCTGTCTTGCTGCCTAGGTGGCAGTAGCCATGCTAGCTAAAAGCAAGTTGCTCCTCAGAAAACCCAGCATCTTGTTGGTCAAGGGAGTCCAAGAGACCCACACACACACACCCTAATACCCAAACAATACAGGCCATTGCTGTTACTTTCTGTGCTTTGGGAGAAAGGAGGGGTGACCCTATTGCTGTAGACACTACATAATTTGGACACGGGAATTGAAGGAAATGATCTAGATCTGCCATGTTAAACTCCTCACTGAGAACTACCTCTCAGAGTTTCAGGAGTCATGTAAACTGCCAAGAGGAAAGGCAATCAATTGTCCTGTCTAGCTGTGTGCCTTAGTTAGGGTTTCTACCGCTGTGAGAAGACACCGTGACTACAGAAACTCTGATAAATGAAAATATTTAACTTGGATTATCCAGAGGTTCAATCCATTGTCATCATGGTGGGAAGCATGGTTTTGTGAAGGGAAACTTGTGCTGGAGAGTAGCTGTGAGTTTTACATCCCAATCCTCAGGCAGCAGTCAGAGAGTGTGAGCCATGTAGGTCTGGCTTGAGCTTCTGAAACCTCAAAGCCCACCCCCATGAATCATTTCCTCCAACAAGGCCACACCTACTCCAACAGGGTCACAAGCCCTAATCCTTTCAAATAATGCTACTCGCTATGATCCTATGGGAGACATTCATTCAACCAACTACACCATGACACCAGCCAATGGCATCAATGACTAGCACTGTAGTATGTTCCAGAACATGTCAGAGTGGCATACATTCTGAACATAACCATCACCCAGTTTGACTGAAGGCCCTCTCCATACAAGGGAATTCATAAGCGGTACCCTCTGTGCCTGAGGAGGCCATGTATGGAAGAATTTCTTACTAGTCATTTCATAATCCGTGTTCTCTAGCTGTGTATCTACATGTTTATCCTCAGAACACAGAAAAGTGCAGCTCTTCACCCTCTCCATAGAGACATTATTTTTGCACAAGATGGAGATTATTACAGAAAGCCACCACTGGTCAAAATGCAGAGATCCACTGACTGGGGTTCCTCAAACAAAATCAATACATTTACAGTATAACCCCTACGTATAATGCTCTGGAAACATCAAGAAGAGCAGGGAGAATAAGAACCAACCAGCTACAGCCTGGTATCACATTCATTCATTTATTGACAAAAATGTTATGTTCAATTACAAGTGAGGGTGACTGACAGTTGGGGTGGTTTGTCGCAGGAAATCATGAACTGAAACGGGATTTGCACTCACTTTTTCCTTTACTGGTTCCATGAATTTTTATGCTAATACTAATCTTCTTTGTAATGTTTTAGCAACATAATCTAATTTGGGGATTGTCGAGTTAATTGGGTGGTCTTTCTAAAGTGGAAGACACTTCAGAGCAATTCGTGTGTTTGTGGATTTCTAGCCTAAACTCAAGCAATTGATTGTCACCAAAGGTCAACTGTAAGTGCCTCGTCTTCAGAACTAAAGAAACATTGGGAACCCAATACACTATAAAATTTTAAACCGTTTCTCAACAGAGAAATCCATTCTGTTTGGAGATAATACCTTACATTGTATCAAGGAGAACACAGAGTCTCAAGACTTCTCCTAATCTCTATTCTGTTTCTGTGTAACTATTTTATATTATACAGGACACTGCTTAGATGTGTCCATTTATCAAAAACTCTAATAACATATATCTCAGGTAGTTTTTCTTTGTCATTTTTCTTGATACGTATATAAAAGTTTTATAAAGGTAATCTTTATTGTGAAAACTGGAACAGAAGTTTACTAGATTTTAACAGTTCATAAACCAAGTCAATAATGTATATGTTTATTTAAAAATCTAATTTTATTAGTAATATCTTCTTATTTCTTTTAATAATACGGTTATCATTAGGAAAATTTCCATGTGTTTAATTCTTCATAACTGTCTTTTTGCTTGGACATCATACAAAGGTGTTTGTGTGTGTGTGTGTGTGTGTGCAGGTGTGTTTACATATCTTGTTAAAGAAGTGCTTAAACTTTAACTATTTGGAATTAAATTTTAAGTATCACTTAAAATATAAATAACTATTTAAATTTGAGAATGTTCTTTTTCCATAATAAAATCTATGGCTTTGGATTTTGGTTTTGGAATATATTCTAATATTATGTGAAAGGGAGTCTTTGATTCATTTATCCAATTAATAAATATGATCTTTATATCTATTATGTGCCAGAAATGATGAAATCCACATCTTCAGGGATGTCAGATCTAGAAAATTATCATAGACAGATGTATATACGACATACATTCGATGAAGAATTCAAGCTTATAAATTGTAAGACATAAAACAAAACAGAAAAGATGGAGAGAGACTAAGAGCACTAAGGAGAATGTGGCATCAGGAAGAAAGACTTCGAGGCAGAATCAGAATGCTGACTGTGGGGGGAAGATTTAATGTGGGTTTCAAAGTAGGAGCAGCCACCATTCAGCTGGTAGAAGTTTCCAATGGAGAAATACAATGAATGAAGCCTCCCTGGTAGAGAAATTATCAGCAGAAAGGCAAAAACTGGAGATGCCTAATAAATAAGACAGGTTAGATAAGATGGGATTGAACACTGATAAAATTGTTATGTTAATATTGTATTCTAAGTCTTAGAAACTAAGAGAAACAGAGATCATAAAGGGGAGGAGTGCACAGAGTTGGTATTTGGGGGCATTTTGTATTTGTTTTGCTTATTTATTTTTTGAGTACTCACTCTGCACCCCAGGTAGCCTGGAATTTACTATGTGAGCACAAGCTCACAGTGCATGTCACTGGGGGCACACCAGCACACCCATGTGGGTGTGCACTTTTATCAACCAGTCATCGTCTCCAACATCAACCTGGGTACTACTCTGGATTAAATGGAAAAATTATGATACAGGGTTATCTTTTAAAACTCTAGTGTGTGAACTTCAGTGAAATGCAGACTGTATTTCACAGGTCTTCAGGGGGACCTGGAATTCTAAGTTTCTAACAAATGTTCATGAATTAAAGATGTCAATCTAATATGACTGACTTTTAGTGGCTGTAATTTTTTAAGTTGAAATTAAAAGTAATAAATTGTAACTTAATTTCTTCAGAGGCATGTACAACATTTCAATGCAAAAGAAGCCACTGAATAAATACTAAATATTTTTACCAAGTTAGAGTAATACTGTATAGTACTAAATTACAAGACTAGTAAAAATTTAAAGAGAAAAATAATAATACTTTGAACAATGCCAATAGAAATATGACCAAGTATATTTATAGGAACAATAGACTTAGCCTAATCATAATAGACTTTCTTCTAATCAGGAGAAAGAAAGGAGATAGACTGATGCTGGCATTGTTGGATGACATTGGAAGTATGTAAGAGAACAGGAGTAAGTTGAGAACTGATGGATTTTGTTTAGAATAGTTTGAGATACAGTGCCTATGAAACATGCAGATTGAATATACAGTTGACTATAAGGATTGGAATTTAAGAATAGGTATAAAATATAAAACTGCAAAATATTTTAATGAGGAAGCATGTTATAATAATAACTGAATTTACGTAATCTTTAGACCTCCTGTGGAAGATCATAGGCAGAGAAGGGCAGGCAATAAGCACATTAAATATTCTCACTAAGATGAGCATCACATAAGATAAAATCAACAGTTGCAAAGCACATAATTCAGCAGTGCTTTGTAAGTTCATGATGCTGCACAACCATCGTCTTTCTAGATACAAAGCACGTTTGTCCCCAAAGGTTTCTCACTATCTACTGAGTGATACCTCTCATGTCCCTGCTGACTTAACTTTTGGCCACTATCTTGCTTTCTTGTCTTCATGTATTTGTTCGAAATATTTAATGCAAATAGTATATTTAAATATTTCACTTTCATATGTACTTTCAAGGTCACATAAGTAGTGTTATGTAAGGGAACCTCAGTAAGTTCTATGAATGAGTAGAGTTTCACTGAATGTATGCACAACAGTTTAGTTTCAAGTTCTAAGGTCTCACAGACAATGACTCAAAAGGTGATAATTGGACTTCAGTAACTTGTAGATTACAGAGTATAGAGCCAAGCATGTCTATGACTGGGTTAGAACAAAAACAAAAATCCAGGGGTGGTATCCTTGGAAACTTAAAGAACAGAAAAGACGGCTCAGCATCTGAGCACACTTGTGGTCAATCCTAAGGATGGGTGTTTGGGCCCCAGCACCCACATCTGGTGGCTCACGAATGCCTGCAACTATGGCTCCTAGGGGTGTGATGCTCTTTTCTGGACCCTGACAGTTCCTGCAAACACACACATAGGGTCACACATCCACACACACAAGAATACAATAGAAATAATCATCTTTAAATCAAAAATAAAGACAACCTAGATAGTTACCGAAAGGACGGATGGGAGGGAGAGAAAGGAAGGGAGAGAAAGAGGGAAAGATAGAAAACAAAAAGAATGAAATGAAACATGATCACATGCTAAGTATCAAGGAGGGAAGGAACACAAAGTTGTCCTGTGAACTTAGAAAAATCACTATCATTGTTCAAAATGATTTAATATATGATGGGTAAATGGAGACAAGGAGATATTAGGAATGCGGATCCACAACTCTTTCAAGAGAATTGATGTTAATGGAGAATGACACTTAAGTATTGTTTTTAGATGGACATTTACTAAGTAAGAACATTTTTGAAGGTGTGTAGTAATAGATTGTTTTTATGTCCAAGAAAAAAATAAATATGAAGAGATTAATGATAATGATGGGACAGGTGGCGAATAAATGGCACATGTAAATAGAAAGAAAGAAGTTCAGGGCTCAGAGGGAGGAAATGGCCATAGACAAAAGACAACAATCTGCTTCCCCTAGACAGGGAGGAGGTAACAAGCACTGATGTGGACTCCATTGCAGACAGAAACAGATGGGAAGCATTACAGGAGATATTTCTACCTTACTGGCTCAAAAATATATATTTAAAATAGAAAAATAAATATATGAAGATATTAGATGAGCTGGAAAGGCAAAGGACATAAATCATCACAGGAAGTCAAAGTCAGGATGACAAAGGACTCTAAAGATAGGCCAGGCTATACAGAGATGACAGTAGGTGACAGAAGACACAGAAGGTGGCCAACTATCTAGGTACAGTCATTTTCACACAGTAGGCAGTGAAACCTGGACTGCTGATTGCTTGAAATGGAAGCATCAGATAGTTACATTGATTTATATTGATTGTTCTGTGGTTGTAGTCTTACTGAGTCAGTATGAACGCCAAAGCAGACAGAAAGCATCTGGGAACAATGATTAAACAGCAATTAAAAGAGGGAATGCTTGAATCTAGATAAGGAACAAAATGATTCCATAAAAGAACATAGAGATGAGGAGAAGTAAGGATCTTCAGGAAGTAGATCACTGAAGTGATAGACTTGCCAGGTAGTAGTTTAGGATGTTTAATTGTAATCTTGTCACATATGATCACAAGACAAGGTTGGGCATGGACAGATGGCTAATTTCAATGAAGTCAAAGTCAGTGGCCTAGAAAAAGCCCAGGACTTCAAGAGAGATATGTTGACTACAGAGCTTCTGAGATAATCGAAGAGGTCCATACAATTGGTATTAAAGGATGAAAGGCCTGGTTCTAAAGTTTTGCCTCAAAGGTAAGTGTTATCAGGCCAGGAAGCTGTAGTAACTAGAAGAACAGGAGGGGGATGTTTCTGGATGATGGAAACCACCTGTGCCAGTGAATCCTACACGTATCTGAAGAACAAGGAGAACGGTGGCACTGAGGGCCAGACGATTAACTCAGTTGGGAAAGTCCTGGCTACAAAAGAAGGAAGCCATGAGTTCCATCTACAGCACTCAAGCAAAAACGCAGGCATGGTGGTGCACACTCTAATCACAGGGCCAAGAGGCAGAGGTGAGCAAATCCCCACCCTTTACTTGCCAGTCATCCTTGCCGAGCTGGTGAGCCTTAGGTCCCAGTGAGGAACCCTATCTCAAATGACAGAGTGTATCATTTCACTATTCATGAAGAACAATGTCCAGGGTTAGCCTCTGGTCGCTAAGTGCATCTGCACACACATGAACACCACATACACACACACACACACACACACACACACACACACACATGCATACAAAGGCATGAAAGAGCCATGACAGCGATACATATCTGTGAGAGCAGAACTGAGACATTCAATCTTTGAGTCATTTACTTAAGGATATTCTTGAGTGCTTATTCTGTTCATAAAATAGAAGACTAGATTACACACACACACACACACACACACACACAAACACTTTTTGAGGAATTTTTCTACTTTGAAGTCATTTTTATCCTGATTTGTAGATCTAGCTTTAACTGTTAGGGAGTAGTCACCGTTCCCTTTGAACACACAACCCATTTCATAAATAAACAGTATGGCTATATCAAAAAAGCTAAAAAGAAATGTCATTAATAGAAATATTTAAAACATTGTAGGAACAAAGAGCAGGAATGCTCATTTAGACAACATGCTAACAGTAGAAGATCAAAGGGGAAGAAAGGAGTGTTGCACCCACTCTTCATGCAGAATCTTGTCTGAAGCATTCTCCAGGACTAGAAAAGGGAACAGATCACACGTGTGACTGCAAGCATTGTGAAATGGTAAAGGGTTCCTCGAGTCGAAAGTGCCCTTCAGTGTGCATGGATGCTACTTCCATACCCATAAAGAAGTTCTGGGAGATGAGTATAGAAACTGAGAATTGAACAGCTCAGTTAGCTATGAGCCTGCCACACAGAGAGGAGGACTTGAGTTCAATCCCCAAATCTCTTTGTAAAACAGTTAAGCATGGTCGCATGCACTTGTAACCCCAGCACTGGCAAAGACACCAGGACTAGATTAGCAGCGAGCATAGCCTCGTGGTCAAGTTCTGACAAGCAGACTACACTGTCAAAAAGCAGATGACTCCTGAAGAATGACTGCTGGGATTGGCCACTGACCCAAACATCTATGCACACACATGTGCCCATGTACTAGCATGCACATGTACACCTGTTTACACATAGATACGAGCACACACACACACACATACACACATACTTCCCCTTCCTCTTCCCCATTCCCCTTCATCTCCTCTCCTTCCTCCCACCTCCTCTTTATTCTTCCACCTCTCTCTCTCTTCCTTTCTCTGTCTCACAGAAGTTCTGTGGAGGTCCCTCTGGCCTGAGAACAGGATTGTTACACTCTTCCAACAAAAGCCAGGCCCAGACCATAGCATTTAAAGGATGTGACATATCTGATATCCTTGCCTGCTTTTTAAAAGTTACACAACAAACACAAATAAACAGGAGTCCTTCTGATAAAATTGTAGGTGATGTAGGAGCAAAAGTATTCTTGACTTACTTACGCCAAAACCTGACATTTTCTCAAAGAGCACAGCTTGTCTCAGGATTGTCAGCTGTTACATTTCTGATCTTTCTGAGATTTCATCTTATACCTGTAAGAATGGCCAAAATTAAAAACAGTGATGAGAACATATGCTGGAGAGGATGTAGGATAAAGGGAACACTCATCCATTGCTGGCGGGAGTGCAAACTGGTAGAGCTGCTTTGGATGTCAGTGTAGCAATTTCTCAGAATATTAGGAAACAACCTTCCTCAAGACCCAGCAATACCACTTTTGGGTATATACCCAAAGGATGCTGAATCGTACCACAAGGACATGTGTTCAACTATGTTCATAGCAGCTTTATTTGCCATAGTTAGAACCTGGAAACAACCTAAATGCCCCTCACCCGAAGGATGGATAAGAAAAGTGGGATACATTTACACAATGGAGCACTACACAGTGGGAAAAAATAATGCGGGCAAATGAATGGATCTAGAAAACATCAAAATGAGTGAGGTAACCCAGATCCAGAAAGACAAATTTCACTTGTACTCACTCATAAATGGCTTTTAGACATAAATAAAAAAAAAAAACCCTTGCCTACAATTCACAATCCCAGAGAACCTAGACAACAAAGAGGAACCTAAATGAGACATACATGGACCTAATGTACATGGGAAGTAGAAAAATGGGGACCACGGGAGAAATTAGAAGGGGAGGGGAGAGGAAGGGAGGAGAGCAGAGAAAAATATATAGCTCAATAAAGACAATTTTAAAAAAGAAAATCACACACACACAAAAAGATTCCAGTACCTCCTTTCCTTTATTTTTATACAAAATGGACCAGAGTTAATTTTATACCTGTTGATCATCATGAACGTCCTAGAAGTCCTGCCTTCCTCTATGACCCTCTCATCCTTGAACATTAACATTCCTGGCAGCATGTGTGGCTCCTTCTGACTTACATGGCCTCTTACTGAGCTAAGACTGTAGTTTGCACTTTCCTGTGTTTACATTTTGGGTTTTTCGTGCCTCTTCTTAAAATTCAACTCTGTCTCTATATCTTGTACCTTTGTTGATTCCATGCCCATTCTTCCAAAATCATCACTGCCTCTGTCATTTATTATTGTTTCCCTCATAAAGATTTTTTTTTTGAAAACCAAAGCTCATCCTTTGAGCTAATATTAGGATTGTGGCTCATGGTGACAGATGCAGGGACAAACATGTTGAAGGTAGCATTTCCTTGTGTAGAGGGCAGAAGAAAGGGAGCCTTAGAGAGCAAGGTGTAGCTAATTTTTGACCTGGTGCACGAAAGGAGAAATTTCCAGGAGAGCTTTTTGCAGGCTTGGAGTGCACAACTTTTCTATCAGTTTGGTTAAATGTCACTGTGTCGTTCATCTGCCTCCCCTGCTGTATTCTCATTCTCTTTTCTCCAGGGATGCCCCAGCTTATAACTCACCTCCCTGCCATTCTTTTCTCGGAGGCTCCTCCTTCCTGACCCAAATCCTGTTGGCTTGGCTGCTAAAATGCAGATAAATCTGACTCTTCATAAATCATCATCAAGAAAGATGTGAGCCAATCAAAACTGTGAGCCATTAAGATACAAAGCTAAACCATCGCTGTATGAGTTGATAAATTATAGGTACTCTTCCCCTTATGAGGTGATCATGGCTTTACACACCCTTGAATGTTGAAAACATTCTAATAATGCATTTAATACATTTAATGTATCAGGCATCATAGTTTATCCCCACGGCTGATGGGGAACTGAGGTTCCCAGCCATTACCCAGCATTATAGACCATTATAGATTGCTAGCCTGAGAAAGCACCACACATCACAACTTGGAACATGATTTTGACAGAAAGCATATAACTTTTGCACTATTGTAAAGTAAAAAAACAAAATGGCAAAGAAAGAAACAGCAGATATTATTGTTTCTATGGGAAATATGTAAGGCATCTATAGAGCCATATCTCTAAGAGATATTAGCAATAGCAACTGATGCAGGATCAAAGCAAAACAAAAAAAAATCTTTTACAGCGCACCTTCAAAAATGAAAATGGTTCTGTAAAAAGCAGTTATCCTTTACCTTGGCGTGAAACATAAAATATCCAATAATTTGCTTTACTGTGAAGAGCATGGAGCACTGCCATGATCAGCTCTTTGGTTTGCCGTGACTAAATAGTCTTAGACTGGCTGGTTTAACTAGAAGAAACATATTCCTAACAGATCTAGAGGCTACAAGGACCAAGAAAAATATTTTGGCAGAATAGTTTCATTTTGAGGTCTCTTCCCTTGTCCTTCAGATGGCTGCCTTCTTGCTGCAGGGCCACTCCTTAACCTCTTCCATCTGATGGCCTGGCAGACTTGACACACTGGTCCCTCACCGTGGAATCCTGACCACTTGAGAACAAGAAAGAGGTATCTGTTATTTCCCAGGCTCACACATTCCATTCTCATCTCTCCTACACACCTATGGCCATGCCTTTGTACTCCTGCAACGTTGGGGGGGTTAAGAGAAAAAGCAGGGAGAAGGACAAGACATTTCTTTCTTAAGAGGGCTGTGGCCATCAGTTTCTGGCCTTTGGCTTGAAGAAGTCTTAAACTGATTTTCCTTCCTTGAGATTGGTTCTTTATTGTACTATGTTTTCTGTTCGATGCATAGGAAATATTCAAGTGTGTGGGTGTTTATGCATGTGGGTACATATGACTATGGAGGCCAGCCAGTAGTTTCCTAAAGTCTCTTTTCCACTCTCTGAGAGAAAATCTCTCGCCGAACCTGGAACCCACTGATTTGTGCTAGACTGTCTGGACAGAAAGCTCCAGGGACCCTCTTGTCTATCCATCCCTGTAGATGACTGCTTTGTCCTTTAACATTGGTGCTAATAATGTTGGTCTGGATCCTCATACTAGCACAGCAAACACTTTACCTGTCAGGTCATCAGGTCATCTCAGCCTGAGTTATCTCCAGGTAAGACCCTTTGATTTCTATTGCCTGAATAGAGTGATATGTATACTCTGGGAGGGTATTAAACTCTCTCTCTCTCTCTCTCTCTCTCTCTCTCTCTCTCTCTCTCTCTCCCTCCCTCTCTCTCTCTCTCTCTCTCTCTCTCACACACACACACACACACACACACACACATAGATAATGAAAGATAAAATCTGCTTCTGTATCTGATTATAGGTCTAGTACTCTTTGTACTAACTTAATTGGTCATGTCAAGAACCAGTCTTGCCTAAGTGGTCTTGCTTGTCTAGGATATCCACAGATGAACCACAAAAAAAGAAAAGAAAAGAAAGAAAGAAATTCATCTTCTCTATTCCTCCTAGCAGAGCACATTTCAGACTTCTCTGAAATGGGCCAAATTCTAATTTATGAAGCCTGTGCAACCTAATTGACCTTTTCAATTTGATTGTACCAATGGCGAACTTGGCTAAAAGTAAGAGATAAAGACCATATCCCCCACCCCACCCCAAGAGCCTTCAAGAGGAGGGGCAGAGAAGAAAAGCATTACACTCTGTCTGGGGCCCTTATGACCCTTCTGAATAATTCTCCCTTGGTCTCCACCTACTAAACCCCTTTATACTTAGTAGACCAAGGTGTTTCACCAAACACGCATGCTCCCTTGCAGTTGTTCACTTTAACTTTTAAAGGGCAAGGGTTCTTTTCAACTTCTGATTTTGCTCTTCATTTGGTGAAAACTTAGCAGGGAATGAGCCACAAGCTAATGAGTTTTTGCAAATATTCCATGAGCAGACAGCTCCTTCACTCCTTGATCTTCCCCGGAGTTCTGCCCGATGGTTTTTGGTGGCTAACCTTTGGCAGAGGAAGAGGATAGAAAACTGAAAGGCATTTACCTCAAGCCTTTCTCTTTCACAGTCTTCTATACATGGGTCTGCATCTCTTGTCTACTGTATATTTTTCTCCAGAGCTCATCTTTATCAGACAGTGCCTTCATTATCTATTTGCTTCGTTTTTTTTCAGATGGTAAGAGATAAAAATTAACCTAATAAGCAACACAATCAGAAGGAAAAGAGCTAATTCTTGCCCTACTTTGCAGTAACTAGTAAACAGCTTTCTTCAAATTTGTTTGATAAATAAGGATGTTCCAACACTAAAAAGAAAACGTGTTTCCTGAATAATATATTATAACTGCTGAAATGGTGGGCTCTGCCAAATATTTAAGAAATTATCTACACAATGAAATAAAAACTCAATAGTTTTTCCTTAGGTTTATGATGGTGGGTGAATATGTTTTTATGCGTATTTTATGGGCTCTTGTATTTATCAGAAAATTTCACTTATTGTAAATCTTCAGTGGGTATATCTTCCTGAAACAATTTCTTTGAGTGTAAAACTGTCTTAGCAGAAAACTTGACATCTTGAGGTTGGCTTTGTTTCTGTTTAGTGATTATTTTATCTCTGCAATTGCACACATCCTATTGTAATCACTGTCTGCACAAAAATACAGGAACTTTTCAATTAGTTTACCAATTATACATTAAATTACTGTCCTGACTGAACCTGGTGGAAAAGAAACATTTTAAAATCCTGAGAGCATCATTTGTTTCCTCGGAAAACCAAACAATAAAAGGAATAAAAGAAAGGGGGGGGGGGTGCTATAAGATAGTTCAGCTCTTTTTTTTGTTTTGTTTTGTTTGTTTTTGTTTTTGTTTTTTGAGACAGGGTTTCTCTGTGGTTTTGGAGCCTGTCCTGGAACTAGCTCTTGTAGACCGGGCTGGTCTCGAACTCACAGAGATCCGCCTGTCTCCGCCTCCCGAGTGCTGGGATTAAAGGCGTGTACCACCACCGCCCGGATAGATAGCTCAGCTCTTAAAGGTAGTAGAAGCTAAGCCTGACTTCCCAAGCTTCAGCTTATGACCCCTTCATGCAAAGGGAAGTCAGGTCCTGCAAACTGTCTTTGAGCCTCCATGTGCACATCATGGTGAGCATGCGCATGCACACACTCACACACACACAGACATACACACACATGTACTCACACATACATAGGGACACACACATATAGATACACACATACACAGGCATACACACCCACACGTACACCAGACACACACAGAGACATACACACACATACAAACACACACCCACACATATGATACACAAATAAAAGTAAAATTTAAAAAAGAACAAAAATTTGGTCACCAAGCACAGACATAAATACAACATGTTCTTGAAAACTACCAAGTCCTCTTTTAGATATAACTATAATTCACTTTAAGACATTAAATTCTTATATCTGAGCATGTGGTATACTTTTATATATCAAAAAGAATGTAAAACTGAAACAGCTTTTGTAAAGTACAAAGTATGAAAAGACATTAAGGACATATACTTGTACACTAATAAATGAACGTGTTTCTCATGTAGAACCCCCTTTTAACTCAGTCCCCTTTACATAATGGTTCCTGGATTTTTGTATAAATGTTATCATCATAAGGGCCTCTTATTCGAGTTGACTTGGTGATAACCTGGTGGCTAATTATCTCACAATGTAGAGGGTGTCCACCCCGTGACTGATAATCTGAAAATGATGAACAGATCAAAGAGGAAGCCGATGGCCATGGTGTGCAATGTCACCCTTGACTCCACACCAGAAAATTTTTCTAAACGAGTTATGTTAACGCTAACACCAGGCTTGCCCTAGGCACGCATTTTTACTAAGAAGCATGAAGCCTGCTGAGGGATTTGTGAGGTGAAAATGTCTTCATTCTCTATAGAAAAACACAAGGAAGGATAATTTATTATCCTTTTTCTGGTCTGACACATGCGAAGAGGTCATCTGCCCACAGGTCTAACGAAAAAGACACCATCGTGATAACAGAAGAGGAAAAAGGAGAGAAAAAATATCCTGAATGTCTGTGCTGCCCTTGAGTAACTAAACCAGCCAGCGCTGGATTTCATTCTGCCTCTTGCTGTTGTGAAAGATTTTAATTTCCCCCCAATTTAAGATAATTTGTGGAGGAGTTAATATTTTTTTTTTTTTTTTTTTTTTTTTTTTTTTTTTTTTTTTTTTTTTTTTATTTTTATTTTTTATTCTTTTTTAATTAAAATTTCCACCTGCTCCCCGTTTCCCATTTCCCTCCCCTCCTCCCAAATATTGCCCCCTCCCCCCACTCCCCTCCCCCTATCCCCACTCCTCTTCTCCTCCCCCCACACCATTCCCCCTCCCTCTCGATACTGAAGAGCAGTCCAAATTCTCTGCCCTGCGGGAAGACGAAGGTCTTCTATCTACGTCCAGGAAGGTGAGCTTCTAAACAGGCTAAGCTCCCACAAAGCCAGTTCATGTATTAGGATTGAAACCTAGTGCCATTGTCCTTGGCTTCTCATCAGTCTTCGTTGACCGCCATGCTCAGAGAGTCCGGAATCAACCCATGCTTATTCAGTCCCAGACCAGCTGGCCTTGGTGGGCTCCTAATAAATCAGTTCCACTGTCACAGTGGGTGGGTGCATCCCTCGTGGTCCTGATTTTTTGCTCTTGTTCTCCCTCCTTCTGCTCCTCATTTGGACCTTAAGAGCTCAGACCGTTGCTCCAAATTGAGACTCTGTCTCTACCTTGATCCATCGCCAGATGAAGGTTCTAAGGTGATATGCAAGATATTCATCAGTATAGGATAGGGTCATTTCAGGTTCCCTCTCCTTAGTTGCCCAAGGTACCAGCTGGGGACATATTCCTGGACACCTGCGAACCCCTCTAGAGTCAAGTCTCTTGCCAACCCTAAGATGGCTCCCTTAGATAGGATATATACTTCGCTGCTCCCGTATCCATCCTTCCTATATCCCAACCATCCCAATCCCCCGAGCTCCTCCCATCCTCCCCTTCTCATATTTCTCATCCCATTTCCCCTTTGCCCCATGCCACCTCACCCGCAAGTTCCCATTTTTTGCCCTGCAATCTTGTCTACTTCCCCCTCTCCATGCGGATGACTATATGATTTTCTTTGGGTTCACTTTCTTATTTAACTTCTATAGGATCGCACATTATATGCTTAATGTCTTTTACTTATGGCTAGAAACCGATTATGAGTGAGTACATCCCATGTTCCTCTTTTTGGGTCTGGGATACCTCACTCAGGATAGTGTTTTCTATTTCCATCCATTTGCACGCAAAATTCGAGAAGTCATTGTTTTTTACTGCTGAGTAGTACTCTAATATGTATATATTCCACACTTTCTTCATCCATTCCTCCATTGAAGGGCATCTAGGTTGTTTCCAGGTTTTGGCTATTACAAACAATGCTGCTATGACATTAAGGGCAACATTGAATAAATGGGACCTCCTGAAACTGAGTAGCTTCTGTAAAGCAAAGGACACTGTCACTAAGACAAAAAGGCAACCCACTGACTGGGAGAAGATCTTCACCAACCCTGCAACAGACAAAGGTCTGATCACCAAAATATATAAAGAACTCAAGAAACTAAACTTTAAAATGCTAATGAACCCAATAAAAAAATGGGGCACTGATCTGAACAGAGAATTCTCAACAGAAGAAATTCAAATGGCCAAAAGACACCTAAGGTCATGCTCAACCTCCTTAGCGATAAGGGAAATGCAAATCAAGACAACATTAAGATACCATTTTACACCTGTCAGAATGGCTAAAATCAAAAACACCAATGATAGCCTTTGCTGGAGAGGTTGTGGAGAAAGAGGCACACTCATTCATTGCTGGTGGGAATGCAAACTTGTGCAACCACTTTGGAAATCAGTGTGGCGATTTCTCAGGAAATTAGGGATCAACCTACCCCAAGATCCAGTAATACCACTATTGGGAATATACCCAAGAGATGCCACATCAAATGACAAAAGTATCTGTTCAACTATGGAGGAGTTAATATTACACACTGACAAAATACCTCAAATAACAAAATAAGGAAGTGTTGGGCAGACTAGAGAAGACAAATGGGAAAGTATGCTTCAAGATGGAGCGGTAGGGATAATGTCTTCAATAGGAGTCATAAGGAGGAGGCTTCGGTGTGATATAATATAAACCTTGTTCTTAGCAGTAACTAAAAGGGTTCCTACCTTGAGAATGGCAGACCTTCTTCGCAGACACTGGCCAACTACTTTTTACTTATGCCGCAAATGGAAGAATTCAAAATATATAAATGTACCACACTCCCAACACCGGGCCTTGTTTCTGTCAAAGAATTTTTTGTTTTGTTTTGTTGTTGTTGTTTGTTTTGCTTTTTAAAAAGTTTTTTGAGACAGGGTTTCTCTGTGTAGTTCTGGCTGTCCTAGAACTAGCTCTGTAGACCAGGCTGGCCTCAAACTCAGAGAGATCCGCCTGCCTCTGCCTCCCTAGTGGTGGGATTAAAGGTGTGTGCCACGACTGTCCAGCTTCGAAGTATCTTCTAACACTACGCTATGAAATGATCTCCCTCCTAGTTTAAGGTCACTCCCTTGTATTTCAGCTCCACAGCATTTATTGAAACTCAGATTTGCGTCTTGACTCTGTCAGTAGTTGTGAGAATAAAATCACTGTGTACAAGAGGTTCGCTCCCCATCAGGATGACTTTTCAATGAAAATTGAACTCCAGGATGCATTTTAGTGTCAGAATTCTTGATACAACTAATAAAAGGTTTGCACAAGCAGTAGGAAAATCAATAGAGACGGAAATAGCTGGCCTTGAGCTTGGCTTTGAGAATGGGTAAAACCTTGCAAAGTGCTGGCCTTGACAACACAGGCATAAATGCTATATAGTGCTTTTAAAAACTGAATGAAGTGGACACAATGCATTTTGGATTAGTGCTGTGTAATAATAGATCCTGTTATATGGTGTTTTTAAAGAAAATTCTAGAACCAAGTGGACATTAAGAGTAAGATAAAAATTTAATGTTGTGTCTGCCATTTTTTGAGGAAGATATATTTTTCACAGTAGGTTTAGAGGTAGTGCCATTATCCATTCAGTGAAACTAGTTGCTGTTGAAGTTATTTCAAAGAAAATTTTATCTGTAGGTACCTCTTGGAAGAAACAAAACATCCAGCAATTCATTTGTGGTATAGGATGGACTATGTGGTTATTCGCTGCAAACACTTTTTTCTCTGTCTCAGTTTTCTACATGACTTTACCTTCTTCCCACCACTCACACAGCAGCTAGACTGTTGGAACTCAACACAGGCAAAACAATTTGGGTTTCAGACTCTCTGAAGGGCGAACTTGGGGTACAGCACTGCATTCCTGAGAGTCTGGGAGAAATTATCTGCAACCAAGGCCACAAAGAACAACAGAAACACAGTTGCTCGAGAGCGTAACGAGATGAAAGCAGGAAGGAACCGCAGACTTCCTGTAACTAGGAACGTTAGTCCACTTCTCCCATGTGGAGTATTCATAGAAAAGATAAAGGGAGAGAGTCTAGGAGAAATGGCAGAAAGAAAAAGGGTAAGGCCACCCGGGAACGCGAAAGGTTAGTAACAATTCCAAAAATGATGTGCCCCAGCGTGACCACCTGCTCATACCAGCAGAAATATTGGCCTCATTTGCATTTTATATTGTTTTCTCTCTCTTACAAAGAATGAGCAGAAGGTGCATTAAGTTACAAGTTCTTTATCTTCGAAGAAAGCAAGCATTAGCAAAATGCCCTCTTAATGTGCTTCCCTCTTCCGTAGAGTAGAATTGATTTCAAACCAGCCCATTTTTTAACATAAACTTCCATCCTTTGAGAATGAAGCCACCATTATAAAGAGAAAAGGCTCCTTGTTTCTTCACACCCTTCTGCTGAGCAGCCTGGTCCAGGTCCAAGTGCACACGGCAGAATACAGAGCAGCCAGTTGCGTTTGCTTTAAAGCCTGGCATGTGTTGTTTATTTAAAATAAGAAAACGTAAACATTAATTTTCTCTTGTGAGCTTCATGGAAAAAGGACGTATCACCTGGTGTTCTTGACTTGTCTTTCAAGAAAAATATAAACTTGTCCAAACTCTCCCTGGGATATGCCACCTCCATGACCGGTGCTATATTAATTCTGAGAGTCCTGGTGTCGTGTTGGGACACTCAACTAACTCAGTTTCAGCCCTGAGAATCCCAAACAGAACAAACCATATGACCACAGATCCAAATTTACCTTATTGTCCTGATTTTTCTCTTCACTGCTAATTCATTTTTAAAAACATGTAACTATCAGTCCATCGTTGTTCATTACAACTTTTCGATTCAGTTTCTGCCTTGGACCTCTTGGTGACCTCAGTGCTGTCAAAGGCAGTGAAAATGAATCCACACACCTCCGTATGAAGAATTTAGCCTCAGCTGAGCTCCCTGCAGCCCTTGCACTGGTAGATTCGTCCCCTTAGAAAACACCTCCTAACTTCTGCAAAGTATAAATAAGACAAAATTTAACTTTCCTGACTCTTCGAGAGGACGTTTTAGTTTTTCCTTCATCAGCTCATTACAAAATTCTTTATTATTTTGGATTGGTGATTGTAATTATTTTTATGTTTATTTTTTAATTGATTTTTATTGAGCTCTACATTTTTCTCTGCTCCCCTCCCTGACTCTCTCCTTCCCCCTTCAATCCTCCCTCAAGATCTCCATGCTCCCAATTTACTCAGGAGATCTGTCTTTTTCTACTTTCTTCTTACCATTTAGATTAGATCTATGTAAGTCTCTCTTAGTGTCCTCATTGTTGTCTAAGTTCTCTGGGATTGTGGTTTGTAGGCTGGTTTTCTTTGCTTTATGTTTAAAAAACACCTATGAGTAAGTACATGTGATAATTGTCTTTCTGTGTCTAGGTTACCTCACTCAAAATAATGTTTTCTAGCTCCATCCATTTTCCTGCAAAATTCAAAATGTCGTTATTTTTTTCTGCTGTGTAGTATTCCATTGTGTAAATGTATAGCATTTTCCTTATCCATTCTTCGGTCGAGGGGCATTTAGGTTGTTTCCAGGTTCTGACTATGACAAACAAAGCTTCTATGAACACATGTCCTTGTGGCACAATTGAGCATCCTTTGAATATATACCCAAAAGTGGTATTACTAGGTCTTGAGGAAGGTTGCTTCCTAATTTTCTGAGAAATCGCCACACTGACATCCAAAGGGGTTGTACCGGCTTGCATTCCCACCAGCAATGAAGAAGAGTTCCCTTTTCCCCACAACCTCTCCAGCATAAGTTGTCATCAATGTTTTTGATCTTGGCCATTCTTAAAGATGTAAGATGGAATCTCAGAGTTGTTTTGATTTGCATTTCTCTGATGACTAAGGTATTCTATTCGGTTCCATTGGTTCTCCTGTCTGTTCTTATGGCAATACCAGGCTGTTTGCAGTACTGTAGTTCTGTAGTAGAGTTTTATTAATAAGGTTCTCATTTATTCCAAATTCTGGTTTAAAACTAAGTGAAAGTCAAGTTGTCTCAGATGGCTCTTCTGCTATCCCTCAAAGTGGAGTCTTTGACTTATGTCTGGTCACACATTGTCCCTGGGTGATTTCCTTTCAACCTTATTGATCTGGCACAATCTCACTCAACATTTAGTCAGAGCTGAAAGTCAAAAGATGAAAAGCAAATGTCCTTCCAGTTTAGGAAGGAAAGTTAACATCACATGAAGAATAAAGAACAAGAAATACACTGCAAATTCAAGGCCATCATGGTCTCCATAGGGAGACCCTGTCTCACACACATGCGTGCATACACACATTCCATCACCACCACCACTGACTAATAATAAAAGAGCAAAGCAAAACTTTGGAAAACATGAGCATATTTGCATATTTTCCCACAAAACAATGTATAACTTTTATAAAGTCCTTTAATTTCATTTTAGCTTTATTTATGAGGAGATCCCATTACACCCTTTTTCCTGAGGTTATAATATACCATTTCTTCCTTCTCTTAATTCCAAGCACTGCCATATACCTGTCCTTACTCTCCTTTAAATTTATGCCCTAATGTTTTAATTAATATTACATCACATAAGAAAATAGATGTGTGTATACCTACAGTACAATAATATTAAAATAATATTATGTATGTTTGTAGGACTGGTTCTTTGGCCCTGGACAACAAACTGGTGTTCTCCTCCTCTGGAAGCCACCTTCTACTCCCAGCTTTCTTTCGTCGCATATTGTTCTAGACTTTGCAGGATTTCTGCTGTCCATTTTTGTATGCTCATTGGTGTTATTATGTCCAGCTCAGCTTTGGACAGTCCTATTGGTGAGACTTTACGGATGGGGCTTCTCATACATTACTAAGAGATACAAACAGCAAACCCCCAGATTCCCTGGCTCTTACAATCATTCCGCCCTTTCTTCCACACCGTTCCCTGAGCCTTAGATACTGGAATATTTTGTAGAGCATCCATCCACTGGGACTAGGCTCAACAACTCTGCAATTGGGTCAGCTGTTGTTTTCTGTAATGATCTCCATCTATTGCAAAAAGAAGTTTCCTTGATGAGAAATAAATTATAAAAAAAAAAGGAGCCCATTAATTTGAAAGTAAGTAAGGAGGGTTGATGGAGGGCTTAGAGGGGACAGGGGGAAGAGGGGAAATGATGTGATGATAATCTCAAAACAAAAAAAAATGATTTAAAGAAGGCTATCCCTTGAGACATTAGTTATTACTACTGAAAGGCATTTGAATTTTGTGTAATTTTTAAAAGTAATTAAATTTGGAAAATTTATTATAACTGTGTTAATTCTAAGAGAAATTTCAAGAGTTTTCTTATTACACGACCTTCCATGATAGACAAGGAATATTCTGATTGTATAAAATTTGAAACACAAGTAACATTTAAGGTTGAACTTTGACCAGTGTCTGCTTCAGCAGTTTCACTACAGAAGTGCATTCCCTTTCCAAAGAACAACACTGATTTGGAACAGCTTGAGAAAAAAACAGAAGCTGACACATTGGGGCTTGAGAAGAAATAAGCATGGTGGCCAGGGTCAGACCACAGAAGTTGGTTCAAAAGCCCCCCCGCCCAAGGAATTACTTTTTGAGCTCTTAAAAATACTCGACACATTACAGTTCTTTATTAGAGCTCTTAGCATGACAGACAACAAAACACAATGACTTGTTGATATTTTCGAAACTTCTTATGCAAAACGAATTGCGTCATGCTATTTCCATAAAGACAAGCTAAAAGAAAATGGCCCACGTCAAACTTATTTTTATGCTCATTTTATTCTCCTAAAGTACTTGTCCAGATAGGGATGCGGTACAGTTTAGGAGGTCCCAAGAAAAAAATCAAATTTGTGTGAGGTTTTGTGGAGCTTTTTACAGCAGTGAAAAGAAACCTACATCAATGTTAAACTAAGAAAGGGGTAGGAGGAGCTTGTTTAACTGACACCAACCAACAAGAGCTAACCACAAGTTAGTAATTTTTTTTTTTGAGGCAGTATTTTTTGACATATTCAGGAGTCTGTGTTTTTTTTTTTCAGGTGTTCACTCTTTTTCCTCTCCTCTGATGCATACAAGAACTCTAAGATTTTAATTAGTGAAAAAAAAGTTTTCACTAATTGGCAAAATAAGCCATAGTCATAATCAGATAGAAGCTTCGGGCATGAAGACAACATCAGTGGTTATTATCTGCAATGAACATTGTTATAGAGTGAGATCTGCATGCAAATAAGACACGACATGCACAGATCCTAAAATGCCGGCATCTTATGTAAATCTGACATAAGGAGTGCCGAGACAACTGCTCGCACTAGATTCTCTTCAGCATTTCCTATTCTGTCCTTGGATTGGTTTTATTGCCCCCTTTCCCTTGAGTGTTCTTATGGGGAAAAAGGACTGTCAAAGAAGAAGGTTATATGATGTGAGGTGACACACAGACCTCATTAGACAGAAGGCCAGTGTAGCCCTAAGTGGAAAGAGTTGTACTCTGTGGAGGAATAACAGAAGGTGAAGCTGATAGAAAGGTGACGAAAAAAGAGAAAATATGTGTGTGTATGAGTGGATAGGGAAAAATGAACATGGGAAAGTGAGTCTGAATATCATGACTGAAGGCTTCAATGTTTTAAATGAACAGCACGTATCTATAATTTTACATGGAAGTGAGGGGTGTTAGGAAGATCCACATGCCAAAGAGTGGGAATTTGTGAGCACTAAGAAAAAGAGGCTCCACCAGGAAAGATTTCAGAAAGACAAACATGGACAACCCTGTGGAGCCTGGAAACAGACCCTTCCTTCCCCAGCTGGTGCTGAGTGAGGACTCAGCCCTAGCAGGTACCGAGAGTGAAGCCTTGAAAAGAGCTCGAAAACAAGAAAGCCTGCTAAGTCACAACTAGACTCCTGGCCCACAGAAAACATGATATTATATATACACCATTTTCAAATAATAAATGTGTGATACATTATTAGCGAACAACAGAAAATTAATAGATTCTAAACTCAAGTGCAGAGGCTTAGAACACACTGCAGTGACCATCTGCCATGCCCACCTCCTGACCATAAACCCATATTGAACAAATAGTTTTAAACTATTTACTTTTACACAAATAATATTAAGAGTTGACTTCTTGCCTTGAGTGCAAAAAAAAAAAAAAAACAGTTTAAACTTTTAAACTTTTGGTGTTAAACATCTAGGGACATATGCCTGATATAAAACATCCAGCCCTTTTTGCTAAGATCTAAGTAGAACACGACCGTGGTGGACTTGATAAATCATGCAGTGTGTGATGACCGTCTCTTTAGTCCAAGTCATTTTATAAAAGTTTGTTATATTCAATTTTTATTTTTGGTTCACATATAACCATCTATCTTAATTACTTTCCTATCACTGAGATAAGCTGACCAGGGCAATGTAAAGAAGAATGAGTTTGTTTGAGCTCACTGTGTCAAGGGTCAGAGCCCATGACCAACCCAGTGGGAAGGAAGCATGGCAGCAGGCAGGCAGGCATGGCACTGAGGCAGTAGCTGAGAGCTCACATCTTCATTCACAAGGAGGTAGAGAGAGAGAAACTGGATATGGCTTAGGCCTTTGAAACCTCAAAGCCCACTCCAATAACACACCTCATCCAAGGCACACCTCCTAACTCTTCACAAACAGTGCCACTAACTGGGCACTGCTGTTAGCGTTTCTTTTACTCTAGCCTCAAGTTGGAATGCCAAAATCTTATTGGATTTTTACTCTTTACTCTGTTTATGGAGCCCACCATTGAGCTCCCAAATAAATCCCACACATGAAGGCTTACTTTTAAAATAAATGCCCTGACAGAGCTTCAATTATTTCTTGCAAACTTCTTAACTTAAATTATCCCACCTGGGATTTTATATTTCTCTGCTTCTGTGTGCCTTTTCTTTACTTCTCACTCCATGTCTGGCGTTGTAGCTGAGTGGTTGGCCCCTGATGTCATCCTCTCCTTACTCTCTTTCTTGCGTTTTTCCTCTCCTTCCATGAGTGTCCTTCTGCTTATTCTCTCTGCCTGTTACTCCCTCCTCTCCTTTCTCTGGCCATTCAGCTCTTTATCGGATCATCAGGTGTTTTAGACAGGCACAGTAACACAGCTTCACAGAGTTAAACAATTGCAGCGTAAACAAATGTAACATGGTGTAGGAGGGTCTTCTTTCTATGTGTTGCTTTCTTTGGTTGAATAAAGAAAACTGCCTTGGCTTTTTGATAGGGCAGCAGCTTAGATAGGCTGAGTAGACAGAACAGAATGCTGAGAGAAAGGAGGAAGAAACAGAGAGCTGCCCGCCATGAAGCTGCCAAGTCAGACATGCTGAATCTTTCCCAGTAAGCCACAAGCTCGTGGTGAAATACCGATTATTAGAAATGAGTTGAATCAAGATGTGAGAGTTAGCCAAAAAGAGGCTAGAACTAATGGTCCAGGCAGTGTTTTAATGAATACAGTTTCTGTGTAATTATTTCAGGGGCTAAGCTAGCTAGGCGGACGGGAGCTGGGCGGGAACACAGCCCGCTCCTCATTACTACAAAAGATTAAAATAACAAAACCTAACCATTATCTTTTTAAAAAATCAAATTTTTTTTAGCTAGAATATACATACAAATTAAAACATAAAAAAAATGCTCTAATTAGACTGAGGGATCCATCATCAGCCAGCGGTTGTAATGGTCTGAATGAGGAATAACCCCAAGGACTCAGGTATATGGACATGTGACCCACCAGCTGGTCGCATCATTGAAGGCAGTGGATGTTTGGGGTGTGGAGATTTGCTACAGAAGCACAGCAGTGAGAATTGTGGTCTTGCAGCTTCCCACTCTAACTGCCTGCGACTACATCTCCTGCCACAATGGGCTCAACCCTGGTAGAGCTAAAAACTAAATAAACTTTCTGTAAGTTGATTTTGTTCACAATATTTTATCAGGGTAATTAGAAGAGTAACTGATAGAGGGTCTTAGAGCCCGATGGTAGCACAGGCTAGCCTGTCTTTCCTCCACTCTGCAGCCCAGGTACTCATGTCCATTTCAAATGTGTGAGTGCGAATCAGGTGGTAGCACAGGCTAGCCCATCTTTCCACATGCTCTGCAGCCCAGGATTTCATGTCCATCTCACATGTGCAGGTTAGAGTCAGGTGGTAGCACAGGCTAGCCCATCTTTCCACACGCTCTGCAGCCCAGCATCTCCTGTCCATCTCACATGTGCTGGTTATTAGAGTCAGGTGGTAGCACAGGCTAGCCCATCCATCCTCCCACTCTGAGTCCAAGATCTCACGTTCATCTCACATCTGGCTCTGAAGCTATTGCTGGCTTCTCTCTCCCTTTCACTCTGTCCCTCTTGTTGGTTTTTGTTGTTTCTGTTCTCAGACTCTTACCCTGTTTTCTAAGAAGCCTCCGTGGTTTCTCGATAGCCTTGGGTAGCCCGTTTATTCACTTCCATTGGCCGCTTCCCCACACATTTCCTCTATTGTATAAAAAAATCACTGACTGTGCGTGGGGGTGAAAGTCTGATCATTCGGCCGGTTCTCTAGCAGGCCTCGTGACGGTGGCCAAGACATGAAGCAACCTATGTGAGCCGCCCTTGCGCGAGCTCCAGGCGATGCTCATCTTCCCGGTTTGTCTGCGTTGCCATTGGAATCGGTCTTCGTCACTTTGTGACTGTGGTCCGCACTCCCCGGCCTGCAGCTTAGGGCCTCCTGCCTCTGCTGTCAGTGGGATTCTCGCCTGCTGTAGGTCTCCAACTTCCCTTTGAGCTACCGCTGAGAAAACTGCTTCTTCTAACAGCTTCCTGAGATGGGGCCCGCCAGGTAATCTGTTTTAATTAATCTCAGAAGAGCTGATTAGAAACCTTAATTAAGTATACAGAAGTCCGTTTCCTCATGTCAAAAGCGGTACAGAAACGCCGCCTCTGCGCATGAGTCCGTTCCTAATGGGGGATTACTGTAGAAGTCGACTACAAATCCCGAGGTCCCTTCCCATTGCCCACAGTTAATCACAGTTGCATGTTCGTTGCTGTCTTTTGAAGACCCTCTCTGAGTCTGCGCGAAGCAAAGCTCTGTCTTATCTTTTGGGGGCCCGCTATGACTCCGCCCATTTCCAAAATAAAGAAAGTAGATGGTTCGCAGATGTTAGATAATCTGCCAGCATTTGATGTCTCTGCCGTGCTGAATTCCTGACAAAGTCAGCTTACGGAAGGAAGGGTTGACGACAGCTGACATTTTGAGGGTACAGAGCATTATGGCTGAGAAATCACGGTAGCAGGAACTGAGACTCGGTCACGTCACATATTTAGTCAGGAAGGAGAGAGAGAGATGAATGCTGTACTCAGATGGTTTTTCCCTGGAATACAGGATCCAAGCTCAGAGGATGGCGCTGCCCACAGCAGAAGCGGAATCCTCATCTCTATTAACCTGGTCTAGATAAGCCCTCACAGGCACGTCTGCAGTATTAACCATCGCGTCGTCCAAGGTCACACAGCAATGAAGCAAGAGTGGGTTAAAAGGCACGTGGGCTGATCCCGGACTCCATTGTACTATCTCCACTCAGCCCGAATGTCGCTTTCTCTCTCATGCTCACTGGGCTACTGTACAAACTTGTGGTGCTTCAGTATCTAAAATATTACAGGGATATTGAGTAAAACTGTTTACTCAATTTATTTATTTTCAAGAGTTGCTGTGCAACCATGCCTTATTCTGGCATGTGGAGTGTGTATGGTTTACATATATCATCCCTGTATACAAGCTATGGTTCTACATACACAGAAAATAACTTGGTGGCCTGGACTCCCTTGGGGAATTTGTATGAATGACCAGATGTACAAGCAGGACTCAAGCTATTATATGATATCATAAGTGATATAATATAGCTAAATTTTATAATCGGGCAAAGCAAGACAACACAATTGGAAAGTATAGATATGCTTGCTTCAGGGGACTGTGCTCAACCAAACCATACCAGAGAGTAATCTGGGAAATTATTGGAAGGAAAGTAGTGCCCTGGGGAAGCGGGAAGGCTAACTTAAAATCTTTATCTTCTCTATCCTCTCCCCCAAATCCAGTCCCCCAGTTTCATCTCATCTCTAGAGGAACACACACATCTTCTCTTCCAGCCCCCATCCCTTTGTCTCCGGCCCCAAATCCAACAGGCATCATTCCCTGGGGAGCCACCAGGCAAGCCTGTGAGAGAAGCCAGTAGGTCAGAAAGGCAGACAGCCACCTTCAGAGCTCCACGACTCCTCTTCTCTAATCCAGCCACCAGCTCTGCACCAGAGTACCCGCCGTGGCCTCTCCTCACTCTCTCCTCTCATTCCCAGGGATCAACTGGGAAAGGGAGGGAAGAGGACAATGAAGGAGGGACTAGCGGGAGGGACAGCTAAGATAAAGGCCATTTGATGGGTACTATGGAAACTGAATACAGCAGAATCTTCCTCAAATACACACAAATATGAAGGTGATCTAAATAAAGTCATCTGCCATCACTAAATGAAGCTTCTAGTACCTAGAATGGGTTACATCTAACTGACTTGTTGGTCAAAGGGGTTCTATGGGAACCCTCAAACATCCCAGACTGTTACCAAGGCTATAGATTGCTCTCTACAAACTTACAACAAGGTACTATTAGTCAGGACAACACAGACATAACTCATTAAACACAGAAAAATCGAGCTGGTCCATGCCATGACCCTTCCCATATGGGCTAGTGTTCTTGGTACCAAAAGGTACTCTGCCTGCTACCAGAAGAGAACCATACACCCACCCTGCTATAAACACTCTGATCTACAATGGGGACCTTCCAGCGAGATATACTAGTGCCATGGTGGCCCGAATCTCACAGGAGTAATCAACCAGTGTTTGATTTGTCTTAAGGCATACTCCATGAAATAAAACCCATACCCAAGGCTGCTGCTTGGGTGACTGAGAACCTGAGACTAGATAGCCCTGGGACCTAGGGGAAAACCAAATACTGTTGCTCTACCAAAAAAAAAAAAAAAAAAAAAAAAAAAAAAAAAAAAAAAAAAAACCAGCAATAAAATGACTCCTAACGACTTTCTACTATACTCATAAATCAGTGTCTTACTCAGCCATCATCAGAGAAGCTTCCTCCTACAGCAGATGGGAACAAACACAGAGACCCACAGCCATAGCCAGAAAATACACAGAGAATGAGAGACCTTGAAACGCTCAGCCCTAAGCAGGGTATATCTATCAAATCCCTTCCCTGAGAGTTCAAGGAACCCAGCAGGAGAGGAGGCCGAAGGAGTGTAAGAACCAGAGGGTGTGGAGGACACCAAGGAAACAAAGCCTTCTAAACACAATAGGACCAAAGCATATATGAATTCACATAGACCATGGCAGCATGTACAACACCTGCAGGGGTTTAAGCCAAAAGAAGTTCTCGAGCTAAAAGAAATGGACATAGACTCCATCCGTAACCCAGAGGCTATAGCCAATTGATAACCATTTGCAAATGAAAATTTAGTTTGCTCCTAAGGAGTCTCACTGGGGAAACAAACTACCCTTAGGGGTAGGCTGCATGACCAGCCATGGAGGTCAACAGCGAACAAACTCAACGGCGTTTTCAGAGAACTCATAATGCTGTGCCAGGAATTTTTCTTTCTTTTATCTTTTTGTTTTTATGGGCTTTTTTTATAGTCCTTTGAATATATAATATGGCTTCTGGATTTGCATATCTATGGGATTACTGAGTGTGCAAACAAGTGGGTCTCTGGGTCTATAACTGTTTCTCATGTGGTGTCTTGGGCTCTTCTTCCTTCTGATTGTACTTTTTTGTTACTCTATTCTGACGTGTTTGTTTTATATTATATTATTGTATTATCTTTTAGATACTTTATTGTTTTCTAATGAGACAGAAAAGGGGTGGATCTGGATGGGAAGGTAGCTGGGAAGCAACTGGAAAGAGTAGGTGAAGGAAAGCATAATCGGGAAATAGTGTATAAAAAATTTTTTTCAATAAAAGAACCAAACTATCACCAAATTAAATTTTCTGTTTCCCCTGCATCCTGTTTTCTTCATTAGGCTTTGAAATTAATCATACTCCCAAGGGTGGAAAAGCTATTATAGGTGAGATCAGCAACAGGGATTTGCCCCACTCGCTGCTGTTTGTGAGCATATTACTGTCCTCAGGTGGAGTTTGAGTGGAAGCACTTAAAGTCACATCACACCAAAATTAGTCTTCTTGATTAACGTCATATTTTATAAGAAGCAGTTGCAGAGCAGCCAGCCTTCACTGCTCTAAACGGGGCATCTGTTAATGGGTGTTTATATCGGCTCATTGATTAAACTTAATTGTCTTTCCCCATGGTTTTCAGCCCGGGAAGATTTACATGGAAATGTATGACTCCTCCCAAGATTAGCACATATTCTATAAGAAAGGATAAGAGGGAAGATGAAGATGAGATCGGGGTGTATTGAACAGCTACTGTGTGCCACAGACTTCTGTTTGATCCCACTCACGTCACCCAATAAGTGCACAGCATTGCGGCATTACTCATTGTTTACACCAAGAACCCCAAGTCTTCGTGATATTGAGCACCTAACTTCTGGGGTGTCACATACTCCCCAGGTTTCCACTTCTCAAGGATGTTTGAATATTTTGTTTCCTTGTACTTACATCAGGGACTCACGATGCTCTGTGACTGTTCTTCTCTGGCTGGTGCATCACTCGACAAAAGCTAGTGCTCCGAGTGTTCATTTTGGACATTAGCACTCCACTTAATGAGTCTCCTCTGCATCCTGACAATATTCTGGCCGGGCGGTGGTGGCGCACGCCTTTAATCCCAGCACTCGGGAGGCAGAGGCAGGCGGATCTCTGTGAGTTCGAGACCAGCCTGGTCTACAAGAACTAGTTCCAGGACAGGCTCCAAAACAGCAAAGAAACCCTGTCTTGAAAAACCAAAAAAAAAAAAAAAAAAAAAAAAAAAAAAATTCTGATGCCCTCTGTGGTCCACACTCATGACTACCTCTGTACTTTCAACAGCCTAGAAAAAAATTTAAAATAAATAAATAAACAAATGAATAACTGGTGTCTCGAAAGATTTGGTCGTGGGAGGGTATTCAGCATAAAGTTCCACCTTAAATTCACTGTTTGTAAAGTTCCACCTTAAATCCATTGTTTGTAAAGATCTACCTTAAATCCACTGTTTGTAAAGGCAGTCTCCCAATGTTATAAACATATAAATGTTCTGATAAAAATTATCTAGTCATCATTAAGAACAGTATGTGTCACAACTAAAACATAATTTGAAACTAAGGAACTCTCCCCTTTCTTTTCTTTTGGGAATGACATTCGGTCCCAAGTGTTAAAGGCTGACACATGAATGCCTCTCTTCAAATCAGTAGGAAAAAACTGCTTATGCATTATAACTTCTATGTCTTGTGTTTACAGCTTTCTCTTTTAAAAACTACATCAGAGAAAAGTAGACTGGCTGTCAGCATTCATCCCTCTGTAGCAGAGAATCAAGCAGCCATAAGCAGGATCTGGAGTCCTACCGTGGGAAAGGAAAAAGATCTAAAATAGTAAGATATTAATCACTCACAGTGGCCGGCATTTGGTACTCCATGGTACACTAGAGTCTGCTAAGAACTTACTAATTCAGTAAGGGAAACTGAAGAAAGCCTTGACAATAAGCAAATATATAAAAGTAACATAAGGGTGAAGTAAACGTGAATGGAATCAGTAGACGTCAAAGGCAGGCAACAAAGATCCAAATCTACATAATTTGATTACCCCCATGTTAGAGTGAGCAGACATATTTAAAACAACAGCACAAAGTTTCTAGATCACTAACAAAGGATTTTTTTCTCAGAAAATATTGTGGTTTCTAGTTTTTTGTCACAGTGGACTTGTTAAAATGTTTTTCTTATTTTTTAGTGTGTGTGTGCATGTGATGTATGTGTGCATGTTTGTGTCTGCATGTGTGTATGTGTGCACACATGTGCACGTATGTGTGTGCATGTGTGTATATGTGCATGTGTGTGCATGTATATGTGCCTGCGTGTGTGCATGTGCATGTGTGCACATGTGTGCATGTGTACGAGTGCCTGCATGTGTGTGTGTGCATGTGTGTGCATGTATGTGTGTGTCCATGCATGTGTGTGTGCATGTGTGTATGTGTGCATGCATGCGCCACCTGTGCCACTGCAGGCACATTGAAGTTGGAGTACAATGTGGATCAATCAATTCTCTCCTACCATCTGAGAACACATCTGTACCTACTGTGCTATGTCCCCAGCATATATGATATAGGGGAAGTGCATCTATAGTCACACATGTATTTAATTTGCTAACGCTTAGATAAAGATATTTTCTATTTTATCTCGGGAAACACTGGTCTCCAATATTCTTACATTTTATTGTCCTATTTTAGTGTCAATATGTCCCATTTTCTCTCCTCTACTACTTTTTCAAGTAGTTTCTTGAGGGTGGGAAGTGTTCCGAAGGATGGTGTGTTCCAGCCCTTGTTGGAAAGCGGTTTCACAGGTCATCCATCCTCCTAGGACTGCAGAATTACCAGTGAGACTGTGGAAATGTGTTCTGCTGAGGGTTTGCTTTCCTAAGTATTTTATTCCTAGTTATCAGTCTTCCTTTTGGTTTGAAAGCCGCTGATGACAGAGTCCCTTAGGTCTCAATCGTCTGGAGCATTTGCCTCTCTACCTCATTTCTGAACGACAACGTGGCTGGGTAGACTATTCTTAGTGAGCGGGCCATTTTCATTAACATTTTGAATTTAAAAGTTTTTTTTAAGAGGGCCTGGAGACCAAGTCTTTACATTCCCACACTGACCGCCATCAGGTGTGGTTTGCACCTGGATGGGAAGAAGCCCTCAAATGAGACAATCTTCTTCACTAGAGGCCATCCGCTTTAGGAAGAGCTGGAGTTGAGAGCTGACGTCCCACATCATCTCAGAAACTGTGGAGATCATTCCTTCATCTCCAGAAAAGAGCTCTGGGAAGTGCATCCTAGATCCACCACCACACAGCCAACTCCCTAAATAACTACTCATTGACAGATAGTTTCACTTTTTTCCTGAGGCATTGAAACATGTTTGTTTATTGGCATGCCCATGTGCAGGAAGAAAAAAAAATCATTGACAAATTGAATCATCTGACACTATAAAAAAGGGATTCGCTGCTAAAAGTTGCTAATCTCATGAAAACCAGGCTGTCTGCTCCCCTGACAAAAGTATAATTGTAGGGAACTGGCTTGTCATTAATTCTTAATATGCTGTCTAATTTAGGCACTATATCAAGGATCTTTGTTGAGTCACAGAGTAATATGTCCCCCTGAAACTTGTTAGAGGTTGCTAATATGTTGTTTAGGCCAGGAAAGTGAGCCCTGCAGATTATTTCTAATAAATGATAGATTATTTATCCCATTAGCATTATTTGCCCTCCAGCTCCCTAGTGCTGATAATTCTAGCATGTTCTGTATCTTTTACAAATAACAGATCTAAAGCAATAAGGATGAGAACATTCATGTCCCAAATCAGACTCTACTGGCATAGTAAAATACAGATCACTTGACTTGCCCTGATGAATTTCTCATGAATTCTCCTTCTGTTAAGAAAGAGAGAAGGGGGGATGGAGAGGGTCTATTCCTACAACTTTAACTTCTATGCTTTGTCAAGTGTTGTCAAGCATTTAAATGAAGAAGACCATTTCAACAGGAATGAAACAGGAATAAAATCCGAGTCATTAGCTCTCTCCCGTCTCTCTACTGACCTGTGGGCTGGTACCCTTCATAAGACTGTTTCACACTGTCTCTTCTTTCTATGCTAATTCCCGTTTCTGTGGGAGGAGAAAGTGATGTGTCCCTACTCTTGTGGACTATGTTAACCTCTGGGCATTCTAGAGTTTAGCAATCATGCTTTGCTGAGTTTCATTCTGACGTGTTTGTCTAGAACTGGACATTCTTTTCTATAAATAGAGCCCAAGATGCAGGAATCATCAGATACTAGATAGGTAAAAGTTGGGCATCTTTCTATGAGACTTGCATCTACAAGGGGAAGGAAGTTGCTACGTTATAGAACGGTTGGAAATGATTATGGGGGAGGAAGGAAGGTGTTTCCTTCCTTGCCAGTTACAGCTCGTGAGCATTGCGCTCCCCAGTCTCTTTCTCCCTTCTCTGGGAAACGGCTGGACTGACATGACCACAAAATTTATAAGGAATCAATTGGGATCTCAGCTTCTCTGAGCCCTTCTCCTGCTTGGGAGCAAGACTGAATCTCCCACTCCCATCCTATCCCTGTGGTCCAATGCTATTTGCAGCCATGGTTGCAGAGATGTCTGAATCTAAGGGAGTACAAATGGCTTGTGCATATGCTCCAACTTCACAATCATGGAAGTGAAAATCGATAATTTCATGCTTATCTGTAGCCCTTTGCTTTATTTCTGGACCTGGTTACAGAAGAACAACACTAAGAATTGTTGATTTTTCAGTATCTCATGTGAGAGCCAAGAACTCCAAAGCATAGAAGACTTGAAAAATGACATGGAAGTCCTGACTTAAGGTGGGGACAATATATGTGACATTATACTTAAGCTTTTGCATCCTGTCTAGTCATTTTTTTCTGTATTTTTCAAAATAATATTTAATTTTTGATCTGGACAAGGGGCCAGGTTTTTGTTTCTGGGACATTGGAAGTGGTGCTGTCTGGGAGAGCACTGTGTTTTGAAGTCAGTGGCTACAGTAGGTCAAGCAGCTAGATCCTCGGGCCAATGTCCGATTCTTTGTGACTGAAGCTGAGAAGAGAGTATCAACCTTAGGAAAGAGCCTTAAATTCAGGCAGTCTTCTAAGGAGCTGAAAGTCTATCTAGGAACCAATTAGATCTCCAATGGTAGATGGTCTCAGCCCACCAGCTCAGACCAGTGCAGGCTTTCTAAAGGAGCTGTGGCTAAGGTGACATTTGTCAGTGGCAGGTCTTCCACACAATTTCTGCCTTCAAGGAATGAGGAGCTCCTCTGGTATTATGAGATTATCAGCAAAAAGTTTTGGCTTTCAATTTAAAGTGCTGGATCTAAGTAGACTTCTCACGTCATCCTTTTCTTTCCTTTTTCCTCCTCTCTTCTTCCCTCCCTCTCTTCATTCATTCTTGTTCTGAATCACCCCCGAGTGTATAGAAAAGAAAATATGATAAACTTAGCCTTAGATTTATGAGGTTTGTCCACAAGTTGTTTCTGTTATAATGTGGCTATCTATAGTTAAAATGGATACACTCTCAAGGACAAAAGCTGTGGGGAGCTAATCCAACTATAAGTTCAGGAGAACTGTACTTTTAGTGGCCCACAACGGATGCTGGCTATCAAGAGAGAGGGGATGACGTGGGAACAGAGGCCATACCCAGTATCAGGAGCAGAGGCAATACAAAGATGTTGAATACATACTAGGTAAGTAAAAAAACATCTTAGAACTTTGAGTAATACAAATTTCTTAACTTGATGAAAAGGGACAAATGGCTTTTCTGCTACCCAAGCCAAAAAGTAATACATAGGGGAAGATATTCCCTATCCCAAACAGACAATCCTGTGGCACCTAAATCAGTCTCTTTTTTTTCTGGTAGATTTATTGCACTGTAGCTTGAATAAATAGGTTTTGGATTGTTGACAAGGGCTACCATGTAGTTGCTACCCATTTCCTCTTCTCACACAGAGCAACAGAATTCTGCCATCACCTTTGATAACAATGGCTCTAGCAACATAATTCTGCATCTAGTTTTACTGTAAGTGCTAGAGATGGGCTCATGGTCTGAATTGAGAAGTATGGAGCCAGTGGTCAGCAATCTTATTATTTGCAAATTCTGCAGTTTTCAAATGAGGTCTTCCTGAGACCTGATACTACAAACTTTATAGGTCCAAATAAAGGAACTATAACTATGTGTGTGTGTGCACATGTGTATCTGTATACATGTGTGAATGCATTTGTGTGCATGTGTGTGTATGTATCTGTGTGCATATGTGTGTGTGTGTGTTCACTCACATGTGCATACATGGGGGGGGGGACTTCCAAGAATATAGCTGTTGAAAGACCCAGTCCTGGAAGCATCCAGAATCTCTTTGAGACAGAGATGAGTTACAGAGTGAGGAAGATAGTTGAGTCTTAATTACTACTTACAAGTTTCAAACTTCAAACGTTTAATTCCACGGGGGAAATAATTTGATATCAGACTTTAATTCACTTGGACTTTAATATATTTTGACTTTCACTTGAAAGAAGATTTAATCTTTGAACTTCAGCTTTGCCCTGGGTCTTTTATACTATTAGGGTCCTTATATTAAAAGCTTGAGGTCTTTTCCTAGGTATTGGCATCTCCCAACTAGAGAAAATTTATACTGTCTTTATGGTTTTCATTAATTCTCCTTGAAGAACTTGTGATACACTGTTGAAAAAAAAATGAAGCTGTGCCAAAACCAAGGACCTGTATTTTGAGACCTGTATTTTGTTTATAGCCATCTTAAGTTCACAAGTAACATTTTCACTTTGCAGGGCAAGTTCCAGACCTAGGAAATTAGCCTAGTGAGACCTAGAGGCCCTGGCTTTAGAAACAATTAGCATTCCCTTTGTTAGTGAGCAATCACAGACTCTCAGAATTTCTTTATCAGCTAGGGGTGTCTCCAGATCTGAATTCCAGCAGACCCGACACCCTCCCCTCCCCCTTGCCTGTTTGCTATAAAACAGCTTCTCAGGAGTAATAAAGTGCCAGTGTGATCAGAAAGCCTGTCTTGCTGTCATTTCTCGCGTCTCTTGTCCCCTCCATTCCTTTTCCTCCTCTAGGTTTATCAGAGCCCGCCCCCCGTTCGTATCCCACCGGCCAGGATAAGGCTGGACATAATTTAGAAATGGCACTAGAACAGAATGGATTTCAAGCTTCAAATTACAACTGGCATTAAAGTTGATTTGTTTAATGAAATGTGCATATATATTTCAGAGTATTCTAGAAGCAAATTCTACAGCTATCTGTGGTACCAGGAGAACTAAAAATGAGGTATTAATGACGCTATCCTCAAGATGAGGGAATACATCCTGATACACATACATCTTCCCTTCTTGAATCCTTGGGACACAGTATATGTTATGGTTTTAATTTTTATGGACTTAGAGAAAAATGAATCTGGGGAATTGGGGGTAAATGTTTTCTTCCCACTCCTGATGATTCCTTTCAGGTAAATGCAGAGCTACTCACCATAGCCTCTCCCTGAGCTGTTGACTCCACCTCAGAAGATGCTGGGCAATGTGTGACTGGCACGCTGGGGGCACCAGCTCTGGCACGATAATTCCTCTCCCTGCTGCGTGAGCCACTAGCAGGAATCAGGCTTCCTTGTTAGCTGTCTCTGGAGCCCACATCAGCTACTCCCTAAGCTAGACCCTTCCCTGAGAGTTCCAGGACAGAGGGAGACAAGGAGCGATGGGGTGTCACTGTGAGTGGTCTGACCCTGTCCTACAGAGGCAAATCTGACTCATTCTGAGATTTGATATTAGCGAGGTCATGTGTTCTAGCTAACTCCTAATAGAAGATCCCTGTCCTCTATCTGTCCCCGCTTGATTCATTACTCAGTGTATTTCAAGGAAAAGCGTACAGCATTCTCCACTTGGTCCTTTCCTAGACTCCGCCTGGAGTCAGAACTCACCTGTACACCTTGCTGGTAACAGTAACCAACCATGTCTCTGGGATCTAACCTTCTCCTCTGTGACTCAAAAGTAAAGCTTACCTCACTTTGGGAGTTATGACTAGGAAACTCTGTTAGTAAACGTGGTGTCAGTTTAGGTCTGTGAACAAATGCTAGCTCAAGCTTGGCTGCAAAAGAGAGAGGAGAGAGAGAGAGAGAGAGAGAGAGAGAGAGAGAGAGAGAAGCAGAACTGGCAGTCTGAAGCTCTCCGAGCAGAATGAGACCAACTCCAAGAGCCGTCCATCAAGAGGGGCCATCCAAGCCCAAGCATACGCAGTTCTTTCCATGCATGTCCATCCACTAAAGGACAGCCATCCCCATGGGGCGAATGCCAGTCGCAAGTAACACAAGGACTGAGACTTGAATGAAGCTCATGGGAATAAAAAGGAAGTTTAATACCACCCTCAAAGGTGAGTATTCTGTGTACGGATTAGATGAAGGGGGTGCCCAAACCTATACAAACGTTTGTAAATCCTCACTACACAAGGGAACTGAAGCTTACTTTCACCCTGTGAAAATTCTGTCATGTGAATTAGATCTTTTCAATCACACTGAAGAAAAGGAAGTATAATATCAATTTGCAATTTATAATTCTGTCATTTAAAAGGGCTGAAATACTGATATGTGTGTGTACCATGTTATGTCTAGCCTAGTTACTGGAGTGGACATGTAAAAATAATGTACCATCTCTCCTAGTCCTAATTGTTGGCACACTTGATAATGTTTTTCATTGTTAGAGCATGTCTCCTACAACCCCTGACAGTAAATGCCATCCTTAGGCTGTGTATACTAATCTATACATTGCGCCCATATTTTACCAAATAATATGTGAAAGAAAATAGCATAGACCCAAACCAGACACAAGGGAATGGAATGCAGTGGAGTAGGGAGGATGAAAATAGCGGGGGTAGGGGTGGGTGGGAGGGAGCTAGGGGGTGGGGTGGGAGGGAGCTAGGGGGTGGGGGTGGGGAGGAAGAGATGCAAGTGGCTTGGTGAAGATGGCCTGGGCTGGCCTGGATTGCAGAGAAAGTGCAGCGCAGAAAGGCTGTTCTACAGATGAGGAAAGGAAGCCACAGCATTACATAACTTGCCTGAGGTCACTCCCTTATTAGCGGAATTGCTGAAAAAAGCATCTTGTTTTCCTGAGCTCAGCAATACATTGTTCCGATATGCTGCCTCTGGTAATCTGCTCGGTTCTGAAGCGATGTTTTCATTTGCTAGCTGCTTTTATTTTGCCTTTATGCCTAGACTTTTCACCTTACTTAGCTTTATAATTGGATGGAAATCACCAGAGGAAAGAACAACATAAGGCTTTCCTTTCTGGGCCCAAGGAAGAAGTCCCTTTAGAAATCTTTATGGTCAAGTTCAGCAGCCGTGGTTCATCAGTTGGACACCGTACTACGGGAATGGATTTTTCTCTTGAGATAAGATACCCAAATGCATTTTTATAAACTTTACATAATGGAAAGATTCAAACTTGTACCAAAGTGGAATAATACGGAGATCTCTCCTGACCCTTCTCTGTTTGCCATACAGACATATAACCTAAGATTTTCATCTATGTGGCTGCCCTACATTACTTCAGAGCAATTATTGCATGGCAAAATACTTTGGAATATAATTACAAAAGATTGGAACTTCTCTTTAAACACAGGCACAGCGTCTCCTCTGCACTTAGAATATTGATATTTGCCTGGAGTCACTGAATATTTATATATATTTTGCCTGGTTTGTTAGTTTGAATCAGGATAAAATTACTGCAGCTGTTTCCTTATTTCCTAAATTGCTGGTTTTCCTCTCTCTCCATTTCTTACCTTCAGATACCCTTGTTTAAAGATCAGGTCGTCTCTTCTCTTACAGTATTTCCTATAGCTAGAGTTAGATGATGATGATACTTCTCTGGGCCTAGGGATAGCTTAATGCCTGAGCGCTGTCCTCTAGGCTGGTGCTACAGTTTCTTAGATGCTTCCCTCCTATGTGTGATATCCTAAGTCCTGTCTCTGATACTGGAAAAACAAACAAAATAAAACAAAAACCCAAAGTGGTGCCTTGTATTTCATGTAAAAGGTAGTTTAAAGCATCATTAAATTCAGGTTCCTTTCTTTTTTTTTTTCAGCAAGAATGTTTTGTGGGTGCCTAAGAGATGGATTGCCACCAAGGCTAAAGACCTAAATTCACCTCCCAGGACCACCTGATGGAAGGAGAGCACTGACTGTGTCAAGTCATTTTTTGACCCTCCACATGCCCTCTTTGCACACAGATGCCCCCTCACAGCTCACAAATAAGTAAATGTCAAAACAATGACAGTTTCATAAGAGGCAGATAAAACTGTGCAATTTTCACTTTGTGTACTGACACTGCCTATACAGACTATAATCCATAGAGATTATAGATTCTTTTTTGTTTGTTTGTTTGTTTGTTTTTTTGTTTGTTTTTTTTTTTTTGGTTTTTCGAGACAGGGTTTCTCTGGAGATTATAGATTCTTATTCTAAAACTTTCGTACTGAGTAGCCAAAATATTTATATCTAAAATCTTCTTACCATGTCCTTGGAACCTTGAAATATACATTGTTTAGAAAGTGGAGATTCTTTTGTATTGTGGTCATCCCCAGCTAAACAGTCTATCCCTAAACCTGGTGCACTCAAATGATACCTGCTATGTTTTTATTACCTCTGGTACTTGGGGCGTCAGTTGCTCTCAGCTGGTTGATCAAGATAGAGCTAGTCATGTGCTTACAGATGGTGACTAAAACTGTACCTCTCCTTAAGCATTTTGAATTTGTCATCTGGGGTGCATGGTCTTCCTCGGCCTTTGTCCACCATGGTGACTGATAGCTCAGAGTGTCTTCGCCATCATAATTAATGGCCTAGCATTCGATATCACAGACACACCGGACTGAGGCCACAGCATGTGGAACTTGGAACTCAAGGAATGCCATTTTGCATGTAAAATGTTCACGTGAGACTGAGACTGGAGGACTCCTTGCTGCCATCCTGCTTTCAATGTGATTTATCAGCTTTTGCTCTAATTAATAATAGGATCCATTAGCATTTATCCGATTCATTTTTGCTTTCATTATGAGCTGGGGAAGAAAATATGTTTGAGGTATTTTTAGTTGCTTGCACTTATTGTTATGATCCACGCATCGGCTCCTTCCTGTTTAGCAAGTGAGAAGCACTTGAAATCTGCATCTGGCCTCTCCAGATGCAACCACACGGCCTGTGAGAAATTCTTCGCATCCTAGTCTAATGTGACAGCCCAGAATCATCTCAAACATTTCTCATTTCAAAACTGGAACCAGGGCTGGAGGGATGGCCCAGAGGGTAAGAGCACTGACTGCTGTCACAAAGAACCTGGAGCTGAATTTCCAGCACCCACACGGCAGCTCACAACTGTCCGTGGCTCAGTTCTCGGGGATCCGACAGCCTCACATAGACATAGATGCAGGCAAAATATCAAAACTGGAATCAGAGCGTCTCTGAAAGCTCTCAGTCCTTTCAGGATAAAATAGAAATTCCTTCTGATGTTCCACATTCAAGTTCAGGACTGTAAAAATTTCCTAACTCCTTTGTTCATGTTTCTGTCTTTTTCTTTCTCTCTATGAAATGTGTGAAGTCCTAGTTACAGCGACATGGTTATGGATATGCCTTATTACAAAAAATGAAAAATTACTCAAATGTGTATCAACAATAAGATGAATAAAAGTTCTTTCTCCACCAATGAAGCATATGCTGGAGAGGATGTGGAGTAAGGGGAACACTCCACTGCTGGTGGGAATGCAAACTTGTACAGCCACGCTGGAAATCAGTTTGGCGATTTCTCAGAAAATTGGGAATCAACCTATGTCAGGATTGAGCAATACCACACTTGGGCATATACCCAAAAGATGCTCAATCATACTACAAGGGCATTTGCTCAACTATGTTCATAGCAACATTATTTGTAATAGGCAGAACCTGGAAACAACCTAGATGACTCTCAACTGAGGAATGGATGGAGAAGGTATGGCATATTTCCACATTAGAGTACTACTCAGCGGTAAAAATCCATGACATCTTGAAATTTGCATGCAAATGGATGAAACTAGAGAAAACCATCTTGAGTGAGGTAACCCAGACCCAGAAAGATAAACATGGTATGTACTCACTCATAAGTGGATACTAGCTGTAAAGCAAAGGATGTTGAGCCTATAGTTCATGATCCTAGAGAAGCTGGGTAACAAGGTGAACCCTAAGAAATACATACGTAGATCCACCTGGAAAGGGGAAATAGACCGGATCTCCTGGCAAGATTGGGAGCATGGGATTGGGAGGAGTAGGGAGGGTGGAAGCGGAAGACAATGGGAGAAGGGGAGGCGAGGAGAACTTGAGGGAACAGGATAGTCAAGATAGAGGAAGAACAGAGATGAGAGCAAGGAAAAAGATTTTTTGATTGAGGGAGCCATTATGAGGCTAGCAAGAAACCTGGCACTAGAAAAATTCTCAGGAATCCACAAGGATGAGCCAAGCTAAGACCCTAAACAATAGAGGAGGGTGTGCCCAAACTGGCCTTGCCCTGTAGTCAGACTGATAAATATCATAAATATCACCATGGAACCTTCATCCAGCAACTGATGGAAACAGAGGCAGAGACCTGCATTGGAGCACAGGACTGAGCTCCCAATTTCCAGCTGAAGAGTGGGGGAAATAAGAATATGAGTAAAGAGGTTAGGACCGTGATGGGAACACCCACTGAAACAGTTTACCTGAGCTAATGGGAGCTCACCAGCTCCAATCGGACAGGGAAGGAAACAGCATAGGGCCAAACTAGACCCTGTGAATGTGGGTGACAGCTGTATGGCTGGGGAAGACTGAGAGGCCACTGGCAGTGGCACCAGGTTTTATCCATACTGACTTTTTGAGATCCCATTCTCTTTGGATGGATGCCTTTCTTAGCCTAGACATAGTAGGAAGAGCCTTGTACCTTCCCCAAAGCAATGTGCCTTACCCTCTTTGAGGAGTGGATGGGGAGTAGGGTTGGGGGGTAAGTGGAGTAAATTGGAGAAGGGGAGGGAATGGGCACTGGGATTGGTATGTAATATAAAAAAGATAGTTTGTTTTCTTTTAAAAATAAAATAAAAAAGTTGTTTCTCTACCTATAATTCTTATAATGTAGGCTTCAGGCTTCAGGTGTATCTCGTAGTTATGTAATGAAGTTGGCATACTTTAATGTCACCTGAAACAATTGAATGTGTGGTTAGAGCTTACCTCAACACAATTGCATGCATCTGATTCTCTGTTCTCTTAGAAGGATGGTATTTTGAAAGTTTAATTTAATTGCATCATGAAATATTTATGTAGTGTCAAAACCCAGTCTGAAAAAGACAGTTTATTCAGGGAAGGGTGACGTTTATTTCTATCCCTTCTTAATCTTTCCTCTAAGGAAATTTCTGCACAATATTAGATTTCTGTTTTCATGAGGAGAAAATACATCTATTTCCAATCTCACCCCCCCCATGAGCAAATAAATTCCTACAATATACAGCTCCTCCACAGGGCTCTCCGCACCCAACACTGAACACCTTTGCAAAGGAGAACGTCAAATATCCCGTCTTTCCTTCTACAGGTCTGTCAGCAGACCTATTTTCTATTCAGCAAGAGCCCAGCTGAAGCCATTTCATCTCTTCCAGTTTTTCCTGATTCTGGAAGTTCTGTGGTGAAACGGTCTCAAGATGATTTGCTCCTCTGTGTGTTCTTCCGGTGTATTTTCAAGAGAGATTTCCAGAAATGAAAGTTTACCCTTGTCTTAGTTAGCGTTCCCGTTGCTGTGAAGAAACCCTATGACTACAGCAACTCATACAGAAAAATATTTCATTTGGGCGTCTCAATTACAGTTTCAGAGATTTATTCCATTATCATCATAGTGGGAAGCATGGTGGCATGCAGTCAGGCATGGTGCTAGAGAAGGAGCTGAGAGTTCTACATCTTGATCCGAGGGCAGCTTGAGCATCTAGGACATCAAAGCCTGCCCCCACAGAGACACACTTCCTCCAATAAGACCACACCTACGCCAACAAGACCACACCTCCTTACCATGCCACTCCCTATGGGCTAAACATTCAAACACATGCGTCTATGGGGACAATATCTGTTCAAACCACCACAAACTTTAGTATAAATTTCATTGAACAGTGCTAAACTACTTTTCATAGCTTGTGTAAATTTTATGGCCAGCCGCAATATGTGTAATAACCCATATCTCACAGCCTTAATCTATTAGACTACATTGTCAGACCTTTGCATTTTTTCAAATTTGTTAGAATGTTAAATTATATATGTATATGTATATATGTGTGTATAGTATATATACACAAAGAACACTTCTTTGGCATGTTCAATAGGACAATTAAACATGAAACATGAAATAAACTACCATCATAACAGAAATGAATTCAACTGAAGGAGGTTTGTGCATTTTAAATCGTAAAAACAAACATTTTTCTCCCTCTGGCTCGCTAGGCATGCAGCTGAGCATTTTGTGGGCTCTGACTGCTCACTGTTTAAACGCATCTTTGGTCTTCACATTCCACAGAGAGCAAACCATTCCTGGTATACACCTGACTAGAATTTATCCTCATATACACGCCTTGTCAGACAACACCCTGTTTGAGATATTACTTAGTAAAGCTACACTGACCCTGGGTTGGTGGCTAAATCAGATGATTGTCATGCAGTCTCGGGGGGTGTGACCTCCATCCTGCGGGGTACACCTCTGAGTCAGTGTGCTGCATCCACACACAGGGACCTAACAACCTTCCCTAGCTTGCCTCACAGCCTTGTACTGACAAGTTAATTTTATCCCATTTTACTACTTAACCTCCCATCACCTCAATCTGTGCAAGGTTTAATGATCAAGACTTTGGTGACCCAGTAGAGACGCAGTTTATCTACCTGGTTTGTCTCCAGTTTTAATGGATAGGGAACAAGGCAGGGTGTTAATACAAACATTGTTACTGCGTATCCCCAGGTAGTCAGGCATTTGTACATCTTTCCCTTAGTGATACTGTATGAACTAGAGCTGTCTACTCTTTAACTATATGAAGTTGACAGAAAAATGTTTCCCTCCACTGTTTCTGGTCATTATTCATCTATATTTTCCTCTTTTTTTGTTGTTTTGATTTCAATGCAGCTCAAACAAGGACCCCTTTATTTTACATCTTGTAGCTACTTCCTATAAAATATAGATGAATGCAAGCAAGCTGTGTCCTGCCTTTCCTTAAATTTCTGCTACACCAATAAAGAACATTTTCTCAGAGGTGGGCTTCCTCAGATGGCTCTTCAAATAGAGGCTTGCTTTAAATAAGTTTTTGGGAGAAATAAGTGCATATCATAATGAAGAACTAGAATTGGGATTGGGAAATACATTAGGTTTATAACTGACTTGTGGACTGGATTCTAGCTACAGCATTGTACACCAGCGTTCTGTGTTTCAAAGACTAAAAAGATTTGTTACGCCGGGCGGTGGTGGCGCACGCCTTTAATCCCAGCACTCGGGAGGCAGAGGCAGGCGGATCTCTGTGAGTTCGAGACCAGCCTTGTCTACAAGAGCTAGTTCCAGGCCAGGCTCCAAAACCACAGAGAAACCCTGTCTCGAAAAACCAAAAAAAAAAAAAAAAAAGATTTGTTACATTAGATATTAAACATTTTTGTAGTCCCATCCCTTCTGTGTGCACCTAGAGAGAATATGAGACCTAGGAAATTTAAAGAGGGAAAGATTCATCTTGGCTCACAGTTAAAGGGGATGCCAGCCATCATGGCTGGGGATGCATGGTGACAGGGGTAGGTTGCAGTTGTCGTGGTAAAAATTTGATCATACCAAAGTAGAGCAGGAAGTCAAGTTGGGAAAGGAAGAGGGTCCAGGCTGTGAGCTTCAAGGTCACAAAGATCCACTTTCACCAGTTAGGCCTGACCTCGCAAAGGTCTACAACACCTCCAAACGTTAGCACGCACAAGGAACCAAATATTCAAATACATGGGCCTGTAGAACATAGCCCAAAGTAGAACATAGCCCAAACTTTTTTCAATGAAAGTTAACTAATACAAGAAAATTGTGTAAAATGTCTGAAATTTTGCATTTTCAGTTTGTTATGAGGTGTGTATGTGTATTGTGGTGTGTGTGTGTGTGTGTGTGTGTGTGTGTGTGCTATGTGTGTAGGTCAGGAATTAACATTGGGCATCTTTTTCAGTCCCTATCACCTTAGTTTTTGAAAGAAATGTTTCACTGGACCTGGCGCTCACCAATTTAGCTGGCCAACAAGATCCAGGGGTCCTCCTCCCTCCCTGCCTGGAACTAGGGTTGCAAGGCATGCTGCAGTGTTTAGCTTTTACATGGGTTCTGGAAATGAAACTTGGGTATTTATGATTGCCCACAAACACTTTACCAGCTGAGTCATCTCCCCATCCCCTGTTCGGAAGCATTTTAATGGCATACAAGTGCTCTGAAATCCTCCAATAGAGGAACTGAGGAAGAAAAAGCCTTCAATCCTCTATGAACTTTTACTGTCAGATATTCTGATACCAATCATTTTCAGACTACTATCTATTACATTATTTGATTCATGCCTCTTTGGGAAGGGCATAGAGCTGGGGAATGTTATTCACTTTTTTAAGATTTGAAAAACATATCTACAACCTGACTGTGGGCATTAAACTTTAGTGGTTAGATAAAGGTCAAGAGGAACAGTATTTATCAGGTTCCTGTAGGTGGTTGGCTTCTTGCATCTTTTAATATAGTTCTCGTATGTTCAGATAAAGGGATACTGTGTGTATCAAACAGGTCATTTCCTTTGTAAATTATTCACATGCAGGTTTGAACATGTTTGTGACTTACAAGTTGTCAGAATAAGCTATTCTCATTCCTTTTCCGTTCTCACCTCTGTGTTGATAACAAACTCACATAGACAGACAAAGTATCATCACTGAAGCAAGTAACAACAGACTTGAAGCAAAGAGTCAGTGGAGGGGTTGTCCTACAATGAAGGGGAAGGAAAAGAAGCAGGGGAAGGTTACTTTGGTTTCTAGAAAATACAACATTTTCACAAAGAGCAGAAGCAATGAAAAATAGGAACAGTTGTGTAGCTGAATTGGGCTCATATCAACCCATCACTTGGTAGATTTGCCCAATACAGATTCTAACAAATGTTGAGATCTGCCAATCGACCACACCAGTTATGAGAAGTGGGGGATGGGATCCACCATATTTCTAAAAGCGGCCATCCCAGAGAGCCTCCACCTGAGTCTGTACCAGTGAATAACCAAAAAGATGGGAGGAAAACTCTTTCAGGAAATTTGTATCTCAAAAGCATTTACCTTTTTCCTCTCAGTGTCTCTACATGTCAAAAATAATAGACTTTTAGAGCTATTTCATGACTTAAAATCTTAAAGGTATTTTTAAAATTGAAAGTAAATCTCTCCTAAAATGAACAAAGTATAGTGTCTCAGTTAGGGTTTCTATTGCTGTGCAGAGACACCAGGGCCAAGGCAATTCTTAGAAAGGAAAACATTTAATCAGGGTGGCACACTCACAGTTCAGAGGTTCAGTCCATTGGTATCATGGTGGGAAGCATGCCAGTGTGCAGGTAGACATGGTGCTAGAGAAGGAGCCGAGAGTTCCTTACATCTTACTCGGGCAACAGGATGTGGTGTGTCTCCCATGACTTGAGCATACATGAGAGCTCAAAGCCCACCTCCACACTGGTAAACTTCCTCTAACAAGATCACGGCGACTCCAACAAGGCCACACTTGTTAATAGTGTCACTCCTTTTGGGGCCATTATCCTCCAAGCCACCACAATGACTATGGTGCTTCTGTGTCTGCTATGTTTCCTATTTCCCTTTTATCATATGTTACAGTGACTGCAATTATACTCCATTGTATAAAGCTTCCTTCCCATTTTACTCACCAAAAAATTACACACATACACACACACGTGTGAGCACACACACACACATATATATATACATATAATTTTTAATATTTTTACTACTTGATTTCTTTATAACTTTTTTCTCTGTCACCTTCATACACACTGACTATACTATGCATATATTTACTACCATAAGAAGTCAAAGTGAATGTCATAGCTTCAGTTTGGCATCTTTTAACTAATTATTAAATTAAAAATCATGCACACAATATAGCATTATTCTTTTATCGCTCTTAAAACTTAAACTGATGAACATCCAAACGTGCAGTGTCTGGAGTCAAACTTTCACAGAGATCTCTCAGTTGATGGTGCGAAACTAAAAGTGATTTACTGAAATCACTTTAACTCAAGCATCTGTATTCAAATGTACAGACTCGTCTAATAAATATTCATGAAATTTAATTTAATATTATTTCAATGCTTTTTAAATGGCCTCTTAGAACACAAGCTAATGAAGTTCCTAAGGATGAATTCATTTCATCTAATCATGAATAATGCTCACATTTTTTGAACATTCCAATGTGTTGCAGGAAGTGCCAACTTTTCCATGTGCCTTATCATGATCAATCTTATCTGTCTGCTATTTATACTTTCTCTCTCCCCCTCTCCCCCAAGAACTCAGAATTTATGTTTTCTCTCCAGGAGAAAGATTGCTGCCTGGTCAGGTCAGAACAAAGATGGCAAGTTTGAGGCTCTCATTAAAGATGAAATCACATAATATCAAAGATGATTTAATGCAGCACAGTTTAACACACTGAAACGAGAGGAGCCACTGGAAGAGTGGGAAAGGCAACAATGCCTAGAGCACCCTAAAGAATGGTCTTGACGTCCAAAGACTTCATTCTCCTTGTTATTTTATATTCCAAGTCATTGAGCATAAATCTATTCATGTAGAATGGATTCTTGACTTGATGTCATGCATCATGTTGTTCTTTCAAAGGGTGATAATTTGCTGTATTTGACATCTAAAGATTCTCCAACACACAAGCGTGTGTTAAATGACATAAAATCTAGATAAGAACTCTGCCATGCCACTGCCAGGTGGAGGCCTCAGCCACTAGGCTTCTGATACGGGTGAGCTTTAGTTCAGTTCTTTCTAGCCATTATTTTTCATCAAAGGCTGGGAATGTCTTTCCTTAAATCTATCTATGCTTTTAGATTATCTTCCAGATTGCATAATAGGCCATTCTTTGATATGGAGAATAGATACATTAATAGTGTCTATTAACTCCATCTTATATTTTAAAAATTACTAACAAAATTAACCTTAGGACAGGCCTTTTCATTGACTCACAGATGTTTTCTCTATCTATATAGCTATAAGTTTCTCTCATGGAAATCAATGTCAGTTGTTAAAGGCACTCCTCAGTGTTCCACTTCACATTATGTGTGAGGGAAAACCATGTCCTTCACCTCACAGCTAGCTGTAAGTTCCTGAGCATGGCGTTCAATGAGCATCAGCTAGAAGAGAGAGTTTCTGTCACACAGTGGGTTCCTTTGTTCATCTTTTGCTGCAAAAAGGTCATGTTGATGCATAGAAAGAATTATTTCTGGAACATGCTGGAAAAATCAGAGGCTGTGAGTGTTTCTGACTGCTTCCAACATTCGGTAGAACAACTGTTGTGCTCCGTCCTCTTACACTGAGACAGGACACAGCAGTTCAACACGGGCTTTGCTCTGAAAGCAGCCTCCTGAGAACACCATGTGCCCGGGCAAGAAAGCATTGCTTATGCTGTTCGGTAATGAGTCCATTTGGTTTGATTAAGCTGGACTTTTATTTGTACATTTTAACCTCATATTTTGGGAAGAATTAATATTTCTCCAGTCAGCATCTATGTCTCAGTTGGCCCCTTGAAGATTTGTTTATGGACTTTCCAGTAACGGTCCATCTAGCCATTCTTTTCCTTTGTCTTTTTTTTTTTTTAAAGATTTATTTATTTATTATGTATACAACTTTCTGCCTCCATGTATACCCACACGCCAGAGGAGGGCGCCAGATCTCATTACAGATGGTTTGGTTCCTTTGTCTTGTGGTGTAATGTATCTTCCCCTCCTTTGGGGGAGCCCAGGTGTTAATAGCAAGTACACGCCTACTGTAAAAATCCACTCATGATGCTAGAGCCAGTATGCTCTATTGTTCTATTTCATTCATCAGTCTGTCTGGGTCACACTTTCTCCAGGTAAAATTCACACAGGCAATGTGTTATCTAAGATATTGTCACTGTCAACTTTAAATAAATATAAAGTCAAACCACAAATTCCAATAACATTTAAAAAATATCTTTCTAAATATGTTTCTATTTAGGTAAGTGTTATCAAGCTTTCTTGGGTTTAATTCCAAATTAAATCCTTAACCTATTCAAATGCACCCTAACACAATGATCTATTTACCGATCCATCACTTGGTGTGTCTGCTAAGACGGGCAGGTGGTCTCTTTCAGAAATACCATTAGATAATGATAATGATTGCAATTAGCTGGTAATGATCTTGGTCATTTACATCATGCAGAGTCATTTGTATAAATGATTTTTTTTTTTTGTAAGTATGGCACGTAGCTGGAAGGAATCAAAAGATATTTCATTCCTGGGTTACAATTTCCCTAAATAGATACAATTAGTCATATGGCTTTGGGAAGTTTCTTCCTTGTTTCTATTTAATAAGGCAAATTGCATCATTATTTTCGGGGGTGTGAGCTGGCAAAGGTTCACAGCAAATGCAGTTTCCCGCTTGCATACTCCCATCTCCCTACCAGGCCTCTGGTGTTTTGTTTTGTGACGGAGCCTTGCTAGGTAGGTAAGCTAAGCCTTGAACTTGCTGTCAGCCTCTCTCTGCATCTCAAGGGTTAGTTAGGCTCTCGTCTTCAACCACAAAGCAGAGAGAACAAACTGGAGGCAGCAGGAAGTTTTTAGTCTCAAAGACCCCACTAGGTTCCCAGTGCCGTACTTTCTCCACCACGGCTGCGTCACCTACACCTTCCCAAAGGGCACCACCAACGGGAGTTCAAGTGTTTAAATGCCAAACTTGAAGGCCGTTTCTCATTCAAAGCACCTCAATAGCTCCCTCCCAGGTTTGACATGACTACCTCTGCTTGAAAGAAAACCAGACTAAGGCAGAGCCCTGTAGCGTCCCTCCACATTTTCCCTTTGCTTGTTACAGAAACTGTGACCCATTTACCATTTTTCTGAAGGGACCAAATTTAATCTCCAATACAACCAAACAGAGATAAAGTGGACCAAAGGATGTGGAGTAACCTTGGAATTCTGCCTGCCTCTAAAGAACCACGAAGAACATAATCCTAGATGAGGCAAGTTATTTTTCATTACTCTTATGGTTTAAAATAGAGTATGAATAAGTTATCTAGATTACACACAAATTTTTTGAAATATGGTGTGAATCTTGAAACCAGCCATTGTGTTCGCATATGAACTCTGCAAAAGCACAATGTAGGCCAAGCAAACTGGCATGTTTCTTTGCCTCTCGTAAATAAACCCCACGCTGTGGTCTTTGGAAATACATTAGCTTCTTTAGTACATATGACTAAATAAAATACGTGTTAGCAACTCATAAAAGACTTTTTTCATACGCCATTTAACAAGACCTACATCATTCGCACACAATGTGTGTTAGTTCTGCAACCCTTCCCACTAAAGAAGGATAGCCTGGGTCTTGGAGGTCAAACACACATGCATAGCTAACAAGGAGCAGAAATGGGATAAAAACTGTCTTTTCTTTTAGACCCTTTGTTCTGTGCACCATGTCACACTGCTTTGTCTCACTGGACAAGGAAAGGAAATAGACTTTGTTAAGAGCAGGGTGGACACAGCAAGTTTCCTGAGTAGTGATATATTAGATGCCACCTGAGCCAAAAAGATTTTCTCACCAACCACACAACAATAAATAACATTATTTTCTATCTATACAAGTGGCTGCAAGTTTCTCTTTTGTAATCATTTTCTCTAAGACAGGAGAAATTTAACTACTTAAAGAAAATCTGTGGAACTCTTCAGGATCATAGGTCTCATCAGCAGAGAATGCTGTCTATGGGTGGAAGGGTTTGCCTCCGAAAGAAGGCTTTGGAGACAGCCTGCCCCGCAGCTGAGCTCGTCACTCGATACATGCTGAAATGATGGCTTCTTTTTAAATTTTTTAGAATCTCTTTTTTATTCTTCGAGAGTTTCATACACATATATTTGCTGTTTGGATCAAATAACTCCCCCATCGCCTCCTTCCACTTCCTTCCCTGTTCCCACTACCCCTTGCCTTTCTTGGACCCACTGTGTGCTGCGTGTATGTTCAAGTGTGGAGGAACACTTCCTACAGCATCTGTAGCCTCTTTGGGGCTGTATCCTTGAAGAAAACTGACTCTCTCACTGCCAGCAGCTAGCAGTTACCAACACCCCTAGCTCTTCAGTTAGGGGTGGGAGTTCATGAGTCCCTCCCCTATCCACACTGGGATTTGGGTCGACTTGCTCCTGTGCAGGTATTATGCATACAGTCCCAGCCTCTGTGCTTTCATGTGTGTGACCGCCCTGTCCTGCTCAGTAAATACTATTTTGCTGCAGGTGCCTACTTTTTCTGCATCGTACAGTCTTTCTCTCCTCTTCCTCAATGATCTCTGAGCCTTGAGGATGGGGTAAGATATGCATGGTCTGTTTAGACCTGAGAACTCCACTGTCTCTTATCCCCCGATTAGTTGCTGATGTCTGTATTGATTGCCATGAAATGTACACAGAAGCTTCTCTGATGAGGGTTGAGAGACACACTGATCTTTGGGTATAAAGATAAGAACTTAGGGGGCAGGTACGGCTATGTCCATTTAGCAGAACAATAGTATTAGATTCTTCTCTAGGGTCCATGACCTAGTTACCCAGGGGTTCCCGTCCCAGGTAACGGTATCAGGTATGAGTTCTGATTTGTTGAATTGAAGTCAATTGAAAAGTGTTGGCTAGTCCCACAACATTCAGGCCTCTATTGCCCCAGTGGGCTTGTCTTGACATGACATAGGGTTATTTTTAAGCATATGTATCTTGGGAGGGGGGGATGTATATGAGTTCAGTGCCCAAACAGGCCAGAAGAAGGAGTCAGATCCTCTGGGGCTGAAATTATAGGATCCTGTGAGCTTCTGTGATGGACACTGAAAACTGAAGGGCATTGGAACTCTTCTCACCATCTGCTCCATAAATGGTAATTGCTAAGGTCTGAAGGCCAATTGGTTCTATTCAGGGGCGGTGTTCTCTTATAAATATTATTTACATATGAAATCACTCTCCAAATTGGGCAACTGGTCATTTTACTGAATATAGAAAAATATGATGAACATCCTCAACAAATAAATTTCTTGAGCATTCTTTTTTATGATCCAAAGAAGAATTTAATAAGTCTCTGTGCTTTCCGAGTCTTTCGGAGAGTGAATTGTGGGTAGTGGGTATAAGGACAGCAGCCACGATGGCATGGCGAACTCACTTTGGTTAGAATGGAATCGTGCTACTGTCTGGTGTTAGGAGGGCTGGTTTTGTATTGCTGGATATACTTAATGGTGAAAATGCAGTGCAAACTATTCTCTGACAGCAGGAAACTACTGTGCCTCTGAATTAAATAGTAACAATCGACCCTACAGGGGGAAGGAATTTCCAACTTTTAAAGGAAGGAGCCCGGCGGGGACTTGAGCTACTTTCTAAATTTCACTGCTCCCTCCTAGCAGCAATAATCAACTCTGTATGTTCATAAAAGCAGCTTTGAATTATCAGAGTATAGACGCCAATCCAAAGAGTGGAAAACAACTGTTGCAATGGCGGCTTGGAAGCCAAAGATGGCATTTCTCCCGCAGCTATTTTTGGCTATATTTATACAGGGGCTCACATGTGATCCCAGCATTCTTGAGGCCAGGGCAAGAAGCTAACACTAGTTCAAGGTGTGCCTGGACTCCACAGGGAGTTCCAGGACACGCTGGGCTGCATGGTGCGAACCTGTCACAAACAAACCAACAAATATGGCATAAGGCGGAACTTCAAAAAGATGTAAGACAGACACAGGCTTTATATCACTTAGCTCTGGGCTTTGTCGGTTTTCACACACATTTGGAGAATGCCTTGTGTCTGGAAAAGAACTAGCCCTTAGACATTGTTTAATGACAAGTCTCATGAACACAAATGTGAAAAAGAAAAACAAAACCAGTCTTTCCACAAAATTCAAATCACTTTTATTAAACAATATATAGTACTTGTAAAACGTGTTCAACTTACAATAAAATAGTTATCGCAAATAAATTAGAATAAACAATTCAATACTTTCAATATTGTATAATTTATTTCTACATTTTCTCCACATGTGTCTCTTGAGTATATTATCAAGAGAAAATGCAAGCTGGGTAATGACAAATTTACATGGCATTTTCTGTGCTTGGAGATTAAAGAGATTTATTAATTAATTAGGCCAATGCCAGAAAGAAATAGATTTTCGTGGCTCACATCACAGATGTTTATTTCAGACTTAGCTGAGAGAATGATGCGATGCTTTGGTCCTGTGGCATTCCTGCTTCACGCTGACTTAGACTGATGGAGACAACGACATCATCTTGTGGTTTCTGAGATCACCTGACACTAACATTGACCCTAAGCAGGAGAAAAGAGAGCTTTAATTAGAGCATGCCGCTTCCACCCCAAACCCGTAAGCTGACTCTCACATACATGGCTACACACACCTGCAAAAAACACGCACAAACTATAAGGGGAAGTAAGACGGTTTCCTGAGGATAAGACAACTTAATTGGTATTTACCCACAGTGTCAATCCCAGACTTTAAATGTCTCTAAATTATAAGTTGTATTTCTTTTCTTTTCTTTTTTTTTTCACTTTAAGCCACCCTTGTTCCCAAAATGTCATGTTACTATCCTAATTCAAAATATAATACAAAACTCCAGTCTTCAAAACTGCCATTACTTTAAATGTCCAAAGTTTCTTGAAAAGTCCAAAGTCTCTTAGCTGTAGGCTGCTATAAAATACAGGAAAAAAATTACACACTTAGACATGATTTTTTTCCAAATGGAAAGAACTGAGGCATACAGATTGTGCCAAAGTTAAAACAGAACCCAGCAGGGTGACTCCAAAGCCTGTAGTCCAGTGTCCAACATCTGGGACTCATACTGTATCCTTCTGGACTCCAAAGGGAGTGGGTAGCCCTCCTCTCTGACTGCCATCTGAAGCACACAGAGATTAGCTCTATTACAGAGCTACAGTATTGAAAACAGCTTGGTATTGGCATAGAAAGTTGTATTTTTTTTCTACCATGGAGTTAACTCCTAGCAGAGTTAATCAAAATTCTATATTAGCATAAATATCTTAAAGCTACGGTACATTTTAGTTGAGATACACTGTCAGTGGGAAGAGACAGAGAGATTCATCAGATCACCTCGATGAAAAGCATCGCTGAGCAGGGTCCTACAACTTAAGGGAATGGGCAGAAATGGAAGTCAGGGAAGCTCTAGCAATGAGCTGATGCCTTTCCCATTCCCCAGCCCCCGATTTCTTCACTTATTGAACTACTATCTCCATGTAGTGATTGCCGCTTTCTCCTAATAGAATGCCTAGGCACAATCCTCCCATCTCGTAACACAAGCTCCCTCTAAATTCAGTCTCCATGGTTTTAAGTCTCACGTGAACATGTCAGGTTCCCGAGGAAGAAAGTAGAGATGCCAGCTCATCTAACGTCAAGCCCTAGAAGACAAAGAACTAGCCAGCCTATTGATTTGTTTGGTCATGGATCACTGTCTGCTTTAGGCCTAATCAACTGTAAACAGATATTGATCAGATATAATTTCCAGGCAAGGAATTACAGTAGTAATGAGTGAGCTCATTGATTAATATATTTAGCATAGGCTTTGAAAATAATATAAACATATCTAAAGAAAAACAGATTAACTCAAAGATCAGCATTTAATACCAAGTGAGGTGGCACAGACTTCTAACCCCAACACTTAGGAGAGCATGGCAGGAGAAACAGGAAGTCAAGGCCTGCCTCAGGGAGGTACTGAGTCCAAGAGTAGGCTGGGCCACAAGAGTTCCTGTCTCTGGCTAGTACAGTGGTAAAGGATTATCATCAAAGAGTCCCTGTCTCAAAATAAATAAATAAATAAATAAATGAATGGGGACAAAAGTTCAGTTAGATATTGTGCACTCGTTGCTCAGAACTGAGACATTCCTCATCAATTGACAGAAATTTTCTACTTTAATTGTGCCATCTGTGTAGTGAAAGAAAGTCTCCAAACTCTCTCTCTAAAGGGCTCAGACAGGGCTTCCAATGAAGATCAAAACTATATTCCACCAAAATGGGCCATTTCATGTATTTAATCACATATTTCTCAGCTAGAGACACTGTCCAAATGTCATCAATAAGATTCAAATGCCAAATGGATCTTTGCAAATATAATATTGCAAAGCATTGCTATGCTATGCCCAATACCAATATACTCTGTAGGTCATATAAACACTATAATGCCTTCTTGTTGAATCAGATGGAGTCAAATGTTATGGCTCCTATCATGATTCACTACATAATGAGATGTTATTTTTTTTTTTTACAATTTTTGGAAAGTGTGTTGGGAATATTCAGAGAGCAAGAAATATATACACTTCAATTACATCTCCATCCTAATCACAATCATCTTTTAAAAGGATCATCTCACCTGATAGAATTGGGATTCACTGAACAGTCAATCATGCATATGTGTGTTTGCCTGTGTGCCGCTGCACATTCACAAATGTGTGCATGAATGTGGAGACCAGAGAGAGGTGAGCTTCAGATGTCATTCCTCAGTGGACACCCATCTTATTCTTGTTTGTTTGTTTATTTATTGACAAGGTCTCTTGCTGGCCTGGCGCTTGCCAAGCAGACAGAGCTGTCTGGCCAGCAAGCTCCAGGGACCCATCTGCCTCTTCCTTCCCAGCACTGAAATGGCAAGTGTGCCTCCATGTCCAGTTTTCAATGTGAGTTCTGGGGACTAAATCAGATTCTCACATGTATGACTCAAACACTTCATTATCTAGACAATCCTTCCAGTCGCCCCATCCTTTAGTTATTATCTTAGTTCCTTGATTGAAGGAAAAAGTTAGAAGACTTGGATCCCTCATATTTTAGTAACTCTAATAGATTATTGTGAGAATAACCTATCAGAATATACTGAGTTGAAATTGACAATTTTGTGTATCGATTAGTTACTTTTCTCATCGTTTGATCTTCTTGGGCATTAATGTGACCCTGCTAGGGTTCCCTACCTGACTAGGATGGCTAATATTGTTGAATAATTTGAAGTCCAAGGACTAGATCTAGACTTTATAGTAATAGCCATTACCTAGTTAGCGAAGGGAACTCAAGGGACCATGCTATGTCAAGTCAATGATAAAGGATTAGTAGTATGGCGTGTGATGAGTCTAAGAAATATAACTGCCAGTTACACTTAATTAGATATTATGGCTCATTTCTTCCTAATGACATGGTTTCTGGGTCATGGTGACAACACTATTGATGCTTGATTCCGGTCTCTCTCTTTCTCTTTGTCACATGCACACACACAATCACGCAGACATGCACATGCGTGTGAACACACACACACACAACTATTTTAAAAACATTTTCTCATTTTCTTTTAATGCTATACAGAACAAATGAATGTCTGTTGCCTCCAAACCTCCTAAAATAAAACCCTATATTGAGCTGAGGTTTGAGGACGTGATTAAGACACAAGGGTGCAGCTGCCATTAATATTATTAGTGCCATTGTTAAAAAGTTTCTGAAGGGTTGTCTTGCCCTTACTGTCTCATAAGAACACGGGGACACAATGTTCTTTTGTGAACTAGTGGCCCTCAACTGATACTGAGTCTGCCAGTACCTTGACTCCAGACGCCCCAACTTCAAGCACTGAGAGAATTGTTGCTTGAACCACCTAATCCATGGGGTTTTCTTACAACCATCTGAAGAGACCGAGACACCTGATAACCCTGAGTGAATTGCTACTATTAGAAACTTATGGGTTAGATTTTGAGTTAAAGGAAACTGCCTACAATCATATAGCTAGTGAAGAAGTCAGAATTTATCTGACATTTGTCTTACTTATTGCAAAGTTCATTGTTGGTGACCAGTTCATCAAATTCCTCTTTTGGAAACAATTGAAAGATACTTACTTTTAAAGGAAAGAAGTTGAAATCCCAATGATGTATCTACTGACTGATGCCTGCGTTTTCTGTGTATTCCCCCATGGGGTCACACCCTCAAGCTTCGAAGCCCCCTTTACTGGCATAGCTGTGTCCACTGATGCTGGTTCCCATACTAACCCAACATTAAAACACAATTTGATGTTGAGGTGATCCCAGGAAGTGAACGCATGGCTGGGACAATTCACTTCTTCCTCAGATCAGAGAAGGATCTCTTCAGGCCCATTCTCAGAGTATTCAGTTGACATCCCTATGGAGGAAAGAAACACTTCCCCCAAATGCAAATACTTCTATCTTAACAAAATAACTACTACTTCTTAAAAGTGCCCAATTTGACAAAAATAACTTTTACCACAGAATTGCAAGATGCGCAAGAAAGGTCTTCTCAAGTGTATTTGGATTTAAACACCAATTTTGAAACATATTACTAAACTTCAATATTTTGAGAAATGTTTTAAATAATAACAGATTTGAGGATTGATAATGGAATCCCTGTCTGCACTGTTTGAATATGTGTCATTGTAAGACCATGATGTAATCTTATTTTTCCTGTTCCAATATCAAATGAAGACTGTCAGAAACTAAAGTGAATTTGAGGAGCTCAAGAAAAGTATGGTGATAAAATTCTTACCGACAAATAGAATGTTTGTGCAGCTAAGGAGTAGCCATTGCTACTTTAACAGCCACCTCCATCACGCTTTAAGTTGTCCCCAAACTACTAGTTTGAGATAATGAACTTTAATGGCAATTCAACAGGAAGAAAACATAATAAGATGAGGCCAGTTTTAGCATCTTCCCACCTTAGTTTAGACTCACCAAGATGAGAGACGTGCACGCTTAAAATGATCACCAACCTTCAGTGAAGACGCAGCCTGTGTATTCCGACTCCATGAGTGTTGTCGAAGGCAGAGCTCACTCTTTCAGTGCCAGACTGGAGGTGAGGATAAAGAGTAACAGAGCAACGACATTCTTCTTCCTCTGCTTCTTGGCTATGAATGTGTTCAGCAGGCCCACCGCTGCAGGCTGCACCCTTGAACTGTGAACCAAGATAATCTCTACCTTCCCTGAGTTTCTTTTGCTACACGTTTTGTCAAAGCCACAAGGATAAACAACGAACACATGTGCCTGGCTTTCTTTTGTGCCACCAACCAACCAACTCCCACATCGTGACACAGAGAACCGTTATTATTTATGAATGCTTAGGCTCGTATTACACTTGCCCCACTAGCTCTTATAACGTACAATAACCTTTTTCTCTTCATTTACGTTTTACCTCAGGGCTTTCCACTTTTCTTTCATCCTGTATGTCTGACTGTATGCTTGCTCTGTGAATGGCTGGATGGTGGCTGACTGGCCCCAGGGATCTCCCTCTCTTTCTCCCTTGTTCTCGCACCCATATTCCATCTCCTACTTATTCTTTCTGGCCACCAGCCCTGCCTATCCCTCTACTGCCTAACTATTGGTCGGCTTTTTATTAGACCAATCAGGTGCCATAGATAGGCAAGGTAAAACAACAACACATCTTTACATAATTAAATAAATGCAGCATAAACAAATACAGCTCATCTTTACATAGTTCAAGTAATATTTCACAATAAATACATGTAACTTTTAACATTGTCTGTGCTTTATTTTTTAATATCTGACCTTTTTTATATGTTGTACATTGTAATTATTTCTACTACGTGTAATTCTGTACGTGTTCTGTAGATTTATAGTATCTTTTGATTTTAGAAATATTTTATTATCAACGAATGTATCCATTGTGCTTATGTATTTTCTCACTGTATATTTTAAAAGAATATCCTAGCCAGGCAGTGGTGGCACACGCCTTTAATCCCAGCACTTGGGAGGCAGAGGCAGGCGGATCTCTCTGAGTTCGAGATCAGTCTGATCTAAAAGAGCTAGTTCCAGGACAGGCTCCAAAACCACAGAGAAACCCTGTCTCGAAAAACCAAAAAAAAAAAAAAAAAAAAAAAAAAAAAAAAAAAAAAAAAAAAAAAAAAAGAATATCCTCAGTGCTCTAAAGTCCAGACAATTTTCTTGTTTTCCTTATGGTATTTGTATATGCTTTTCTTTTTTGAATATAAGTAGACAGTCAGTCAGTCAGACAGACAGACAGATAGATAGATAGATATAAATGGATGATAGGTAGATAGATGATTTATAGATGATGGATAGAGCTATTTCTTGTGTTCATTTAGAACAGTTTTTTTGTAAATCTTCATTGATAGGGAATTCCACGGCTATTTTCCAAATGATTAGAAAACCATTCAATCCTATTTTTCTAAGTGCATATTTTCTTAGATGATCTGGGGGAAAAAACCTTTTGTGAATTTAGCATACCAAAATTATATGCATTCCTATTGTGCTCCATTAAAGATATTAGTTTATCACTAAATATTGCAAGCATGTTTGATATCTGAAGACACTTGTTATTTTTCTTCACAGTTGTTTTTCCATACTAATTCTATGTTTTATTTTCCCCACTAGATTTAGAATTAGCTTTCCAGGTACATATGAAAGTCAAACGAAGGTCCATAGTTGTTACATTGACATTAAAAATTAGTTTTTAAGCTGAGAGGTGGTGGTGTGTGCCTTTAATCCCAGAACCCGGGAAGCAGAGGCAGGTGGATCTATGTGAATTCAAGACAAGCCTGGTCTACTAGAGCTAGCTCTAGGACAGGCTCCAAAGCTACAGATAAACCCTGTCTCGAAAAACCAAAAACAAATGAGTTTTTAAGTGGAGATTTTATATCTATTAATATAGCTCTTCTTCTACGCAACTCTTCTGAGCACAGCTGTAAAGTTTTATGTTTTGAGCATATGTTTTCAGTGGTTACAAGATTTAATCTTGTTCTTTTACCACTTATCATTACTTACATTCTTACTTTGAGTGAGACTATGTGCTTTCACAGTGCTTAGCAAGTTATTGTTAGTAAAAATATACCTGTGTTGTAGCTTTGAAACGTAGGACCCCATGCTCTGCTACTAAGTTATTTCCTCAACCTTATTGGAAGTTTACTTTGGACAGGGGCTCACCAAACTGTACTCACCATTCGACCTTGATCTCTCTCTACTTAGACACTTCACCTCCTAAGTATCTGAGACTATAACCCTGGCTTCCAGAATTGAACAGAAATATTGATTTTGTATATTATCGCACTGACCTCTTAATAGTTCTCAGAATTTTCCAGTCAACTCTTCTTCCATAAAAAGAAGTCTTTATATTCTTCTTTTTAATATTTATATTTTTATTACTGGTCATATATAGTCTAGAACCTCAGTAGTGTAGGATAGAGTACTTCATAGACCGATCTAAATTCAAGTCAAATTATGCACAGTGCTTGAATATGTCATTAATGCTAGTCCTGAAGGCTAAATTTTTGGACTGATGTCACCAAGTGTTCTTAGTGTGAATAAGAGCAAATGTGAACTACCATGTACTTCCACAATGGCAATACTGACTCGTGGATTGGTGTGAAGACTAAGCACACATAGTAAGAACTGTGTAAATGTGAGTTATTGATATTGATATTTTGACATTAAATTTGATGTTTGGGGTAAGAATTGATATCCTTCATCCTAGGTGTGAACTTCTAGAATATGAGCTTGGTGTAGGAGGTCCTTCGGTATTTGTGTTGCTTTCATTGGTTATTAAAGAAACTGCCTTGGCCTAGTTGATAGGGTGGAACTCAGGTAGGCAGGGAAGACAGAACAGAATTCTGGGAGGAAGAAGAGCAGAGTCAGGCCGAGATAGATGCTGGTTAGACTCATGCCGGTAAGTCACAGTCAAGCGACGATACACATTAATGGAGATGGGTTAATCAAGAAGTGAGAGTGGCCAATAGGAGGCTAGAGCTAATGGCCAGGCAGTGATTTAATTAATACATTCTCTGTGTAATTATTTCGGGGGTTAAGATAGCCGGGCAGCTGGGATAAAAAGCAGGCCCACTACTCCTTCAACATGAGCTAGCCATTACCTGGTAACAGATGAAAGGGTTGTACCATAGACTTTAATTACTGACCTTAATAGAATAATCAAGGTAAGTTGCATTCAAGTAACTTGAGAAGAAATTTAAAATGAGAGATATGAACATCTGTTTATTGAACACAAAACATGATTCAGAAAACATGGGAGATGAACACAGTTTGTTACCGTGGCAGTGCTTTAAGATAAAGAGGCGCCATTTTTGAATATGAAGGTGTGGCTGATGAGCTTAATCGACTTTACCCTATAAAGTTGATGGAATATTGAAATTCTTCTAGACTTTGCCATTTCTATTACCCTGGAGGCAGGCCTCAGAAGTATGCGGATGTTTCTTTTCCTTTGCTGTGTACTCCAGAGAATGTAGAGTTGAAAGGACACAGGTCTTCTTTGCCCCCATTAAAACATAAGCTCCCAGCAAGCAAGATCAATCCCTCTCAATGCTGTCCATGAACAATACTAGACTTCTAACAAACTGTGGAGATGGCTCAGCAGTTCAGAGTACTTTCTGTTTTTGCAAGGGACCTGGGTTCGGTTCTATATGGAGACCCACAGTTGCCTGTAACTCCAGTTTGACGGGATCCAACACCCCCTTCTGGTATCTACAAGTACCAAACACACACACACCACACACACACACACACACACACACACACGTGGTAAACAAAATACTCATACATATAAAATAAAATTAAATAAATATTTTTAAATAGCAGTTAATTCTAGCATGTGTGAACACATAGGTACGTCTTTATCGTGAGAATACTCTTAGCCTGAGATACAGATGAGCAACTTCCATTTCAAGGGATTATTTCTGTGCTTTCATGCTGATAATAGTTTACATTCTTTACTTTTGTGACGACAGGAGGGCTGTTAAACACGCAAACACAAAGGACAACTATCTTCAGGACATTGCCTTCCCAGATGTGTGTTCGCCACACACAAGGGTGTTTCTCACATCATTGCTAATGACTCTTCAACCGTTCCCATAAGTTCGGCTACAATTTTAGAAGAAAATGATGAGCCACAGTTGCGGTACACAACGGCAGCCTTACAAGTGACATGCTTAGCATAATAAATTGAACTTTGAGAGCTTCCAACCAGGTCTCAACTCCCACAACCACCAGCACTCCCTTTTGTTCAAAAGTGGTGAGGGGACCATTTACTGGCTTTTCAGTGAATGTTGGGCTCCTGTGTTATGTGCTCTGAGAGGCAAAGTTTCTTCAAAGCATGTGTGTGCTGCTGTATTTCGTGAGGAGGAAACTGAATCTGTTCTTGGAACGAGCAATCTCTTGGCGCTGCGAGCCGCTTTAATGGACGCCTCTTTCCGTTCAGCCTTTGCCATCTGTTTCACCCCCTAATTACAAATGCAGGAGGAGCACGGTTCACAGTTGTGTCTCTAAAGAAAAGCACAAGGACTTAAATGCGGGGCTACATCACAGCAACTGCTGAGGATTTTCAAGCCTGCATGGAACAAAGGGACAGGAAACCTTCCTCTGCCTTCTCCATCCACTCAGGGGGAACAACAGAATTCACAGCACTAAGTTTCCAAGATGAGGCTCATGTGGAGAAAACCAGCAAATTACCCTATTATTCTTAACCTGCCTTTCTCTTGTATTCCACTGGGGTTAGTCGGTTTGTTTCTCTGATTCCAATAATGGTTCAGAAACCCAGAATTTTTAGAAGGGAGGCAGGTAGAACAATTCAATGGGGTGCACGACTCACAAGCACGCCCTTGTTTAGATACAATTTGTTAAAAGACAAAAATGTTTCTTTCCCTGTTTATAATATTCTGTTTGGTAAAGCTCATATATTTGATAGTTATGAGAATCTTGAATCTAGACCATTTGTCAAGTGAGTGCTGAGGCTTCCTCAGCCCTGTGGCTGGGGCTAGACTCACACTATATCTGAGAAAGGCTGTTTGGTAAGGCTGGGATGGTTATGCAGAACTGGAACATTCTGCAGATTCATTTTGCTATATGTGTTGTGACAATGGTGGCTTTACTGTCTTTTCTTCCAAATTATGACAGCTATATTCTCTTGATACATTCATTAGCTGCTGAGATGTAGAAGCTCATAGCTATGAACCAGTGAAGCTATTTTAAAAGTTGAATTCAAAATATTCCAAGCTATGCAGAAATAATTATTTGTATTTAGGGAGGCAGAGATTGACGTCTGGTGTCTTCACAATCATACTCCATCTTAATTTTTGAGCCTGGAACTCATGGGTTGGGTATATTGACTGGCTAGACAGGTCTCTGCCTGTCTTTACTTTTCTCTCCTAGCATTAAGGTTCATACACTCACTACCATGCCTGGCTTCTACATGAGTACTGGGGATACGAACCCTGGTCTTCAGTCTTGGGTAGAAAGCACTTCAGTTGAGCCAGACAGTACTCACCACTATAATTCTGGGTTATCTTGGTTCTGGCACCACTATAGCAAGACTGTAAAATATAGTAACATAGGCGTTATCCTTTTTTTGAAGATACAGGTAAAAACAAGGGGCTTCTATGTAAAATCCCAGAATTCTGAAAACTGAAGCAGAATTGTTTCAGGTTTGAGGATGTCTTTGGCTACATAGTGGGACCCTGTCCAGAATGTAAGGGAGAGAAAAAGTGGGACAACTCACCAATACACTAAATGAAGCATTGAGAAGTACGGCAACTGAAGCATTATCTTCAATATTATACAAAAAAAAAAAACCCTAAAGTCACCAAAAACTAGGAAAATCATCAACCACAATGCAATAAGTTAATAACTCAATTTTCCATTCTATTCATGTCTTAACTGAAGAGAATAGAAATAGAACATTTAGTTTGGTGTTTATCTAAATGTTAATAATTACCCTCTTTTCATGCGTATAGATTTATCTTTCAACTAGCTCCCTTATGCAGAAGAGGACCATTCTACTCATGAGCCAACCATGTGGGCTATTATTCCGCAGTCTCCAGCTATGTTCTGGACACTGATGCTAGGAACTGGATATGGTGCATGCATTGACCCTGTTAAACCTAATAACCCCGTGATTTACAACACACGACACAACTGGAGTCAGCTGCTCTCGCTGTCTCATCAGCAGCGCAGACAAGGGTAGAAATATTATTTGCCAGTGCTCTGAACCTGAAACCCACAGGAGCACGACTACATTCTGTTCACTTCAACGTCATGTGCAGATTCCCAACCACTGCTGTTAAAAGGCGATAACCACCTTTAGTTTTGATATTTGAGAAATAGGATGCAAAGTCAATTTGATTTGTTTCACTTGTGTGTAAGAGGTTAGCATACAATCATTGTTATCCTTTTTCCAGTTTCATTCTGTCAGCATGCATGGTTTTTCCCTACAAATCTAAGATCTATTTTATTGGTGAATGTGAATTGTTCATCACCCAAACTTTCCACCTTACTCATCGAGCTGCTGTCTCCACACACCAAGGTTCCTCTCCCCGAAGTCCTCTGCTCAGCCTGGAAGTCTCTATTGCTAGGGACTGTAAGACCATAAACCCTTGCTTCATACTCTAAACATATACAGACTTTTGTATTATGCTATGAAACAAATACTTTCAAAGTTCAAATGAAGGTTCACATCTATGGTTTGTCCTTAGCAGGTGAGTAGGTGAAAGCATTATGGATAGTATTATTTGGGTTTTTTTCTTTTTGATTTATTTTATATGAGCGTTTGCCTTAACTTATGAAAGTACACTGTGTAGGTCTGATGGCTAATGAAGCCAGAGGAGGGTGTCAGAACCCCTAGAACTGGAGTTACATACATTTGTGAGAAGCTGGGAACAAAACCCAGGCCTTCTTCAAAAGCAGTAAGTGCTCTTAACCACTGAACTATTTCTCCAACCTAAGATGATTCATCATAGTTCATCCTTAAGAAGGATCCAAGGTTCCAGAGCTAGAGAAACATCTCTGGAGTTCGTTAGCCTGCCAACCTAGCCAAATTGACAAGTGCCAGCTTCAGTGAGAACCCCTGCCCTCCCCCAATTTAAAATGGAAAGTGATAAAGGAAGAAACGCCATCTTCTGGCCACCATGTTCACATCCACAGTATCCTGTGCACATGCCCAAGCTAGAGACAGGAGATAGAGTGAGGAAGCCAGAATGTGCACTAGCACTTTCTTCTTGAGTTTTCTTCACAGGGAAAGGTTCTATTCACTCAGATGACTGGCATGGTTGTCATTTATCACATGGCTATTAAGCACCTGAAACGTTACTGGCAACACTGATTTAAAATGGGACTGTTTGGCTGTAGCTCTCAAAGACATACACATGAGAGCATCTGAAAGCAAAGAAGTTAGTAACATCTCCTCAGAATAACTCTATAGTCTATAGCACAAATGCAAGTAGAGGCATGAAAGGTGCAATGAAGCAAGTTAGAGAATCGAGAATCAATCACTTAAACCATAAGGGTTGATCTGTGGAGGTTAAAAAGCATTGATTACATTTGGGTCAAAGAAATAACTTCTGATTTTCAGCTTTCATTGTCTTTTCACTAATTGAGGCTTTAAGGGTATTTAATATTTTAATAAACTGCGGTTTTATGTTACAAAATAGGTTGAGCCTGAAAGATCACTAGTCTCTTTCTGCGTAGCAACATAAAGGATGCTTAATTATTTTACGTTCCTGGTGAAAAGGTAAATTGATTCTTCCAAGAAAATGGGAAGGAGATCATTAGTCCTAGATAGGTAGATGGAAATTGTAAGATAATTTCCACTCTGTACTCTCAGTTAATATTAAGCATTTAAAGAAATAAACACAGATGTTATTTGTAAAAATGAAACATCCTTTTGATTTTTTTTTCCTAAACATGTCTTGAATTAATAGAACCCATTTTTGCTAATGTGCTAGCACATCCAGAAGGGCACTCTTTCTCTTGAAAACTCCCCCCAAAATAGTTGAATGGATGATGGATGGATGGATGGATGGATGGATGGATGGATGGATGGATGGATGACGGATGGATGAACAAACAAATGATATATAAACACACATTATCAGCTCAGAGGCATTGTACATATTTCACCTAAGTGGTGAAGTGAATATTTGGCTCTTCTAATTCAGAAGCTAGTCTAAGACTTGAGGCTGAAACACCCTGTGTTGTCAGTAATACTGTATGTCACAGAGACCCCAGGGAAGGGGTGTGAGTTGTTTGAGCTGAGAGGAAATGATTGCAGAGCTCTGGGGTGCTCCTAAACTTCAGGCCACAGGACACCAAGTGGCTCGTCCAGGAGCAGCTTTAAGAGTCAGGATGATGACAAACCTCTGGGAAAGCTGGAAGAAAAATAACAGTGTGTTAAGCTTTTTTTTTTTTAATCTCTTTTCATTTTCCATTTTTAATGTCATAGAGATTTGACAATAAGTACAAAGTGATAAAATGTATAAAGAGATAAAAGCAGCCAAGAGTAAGTGCCATATCCCACCTTTCTGAGTTTAAAGCACACTTGTGCATATCATCTTGTACTGAGAAATGACATTTAATTTTTGAAGCTTTATAAAGTAAATGTAACAATATTTAAAGTACATACGCTTGCTCTTTTCTCTATACCTGCAGAAAATCTGCAGCCTTCTCATTTTCTTGGTATTTTCTTTGTCTGTCCTTGATAGAAACCTGGGTACTGTGCTATCGTTTACCTTCTGAGAGAACAGGTTCATTTTTTCCCCCTACATCTTCAATGAGATTTTTTTCTTTCTCTTCAATACCCCAGCTTTTATTTCTGTTTCATTGTGTCTATCTCATTCCTCCAACACTTTTTTTTTGGAATAAGATACGGTAGAAATCAATAACTCACCTTTGTGGCTAGATGGCCTACCAGGCTTTAATTCCGAACAGATTGATCACGTAAATCCCTCTCTTCAGGTACTTAGTTCTTTATTGTTGCTCACTAGACCCTGACAGTGACTGCCCCAGGCTAGAGCCATGTTTTATTCATCCTTATTCCACCTACAGGGCCAGCACAAGATTTACATGCTGTAGGTATTCATGCAACATTTATTTAATGATTGAGGAAAATTAATGAATTAATTCAATTATATTCCCCCTTCCTTTGCATTTATGATAAGTACACATGCTAAGGTCCATTTTCATGACAGGCAGGGATTAATTTCCAAACCACAGTAGCTAATGTTCCTATTGTGTCTAGTTTATTTGACTCCAAAGTTTTCCTGATAACAGTAAAATCTCTTAAATGCTTCTTATAGTCCAGATTTTAAAATATCAAATACAGAAAGTAGACATTAGTCTTATGTTTTGCCACTCTCGACATGTTCTCATTCTGGATGGGCTGGAGCGAACAAGCATCTGTTAGATGACATACACCCACTGTCATGTGCTGCCGGCACACTGTGTGATTAGACACATGTTTGGGAATTCTCACCCAAGTTCCCAAACTACACAGTAAATTAGAAGATTGTGTTAAAACGTCTGTAAATGTAATTCCTCATGTTTAGAGCTTCTTCAAAATGTCCAATAGAGTTCATGCTTAAGTGTAGGTCCCGCTTATCCAGAGATGTCATGTCTCCAGAAGCTCTGGGATGAGCAAGGTAGACTTATCTATTCTACTTCCCAAAACTGCCTTTCTAAAAGTGCAACTTTGAGTTTGGTTGCTGCTAGAAATCCTTCGTGTTTGTTGCCTATATCCCATCTTTAGGTAGAACAATTTGTCCATGATAACAACCGCTAAAGAGAGGAAAGCAGAGTCCAGAATGTTGCACCGTCACTGCCTCTTCAGCTTCCGCACACAGAAAATACTCCACCCTACCTGTGAGACCACCAGGCCAGAGTTTGGTTCCTTTTAATTCATAAAAGAGTGATACTACTTAATTAACTATACTCTTTTATTATTGTTGGCAGTTATTACCTAAGTCTAGTTTCAATGTTGCCATTGAGACCCTACATTTCTTCTAAAAGACTTATGTATTATTTTTGTCCTGCTTCTAACTTTTTGATACTCCAGAGAACTGGGCTTTTCTCTACTTCAGCTTTGTTATTAAAAATAAATCAAAGGCAATATAACTTTAATGGACAACTTTAATTATATTATAGCATGGAGAGAATCTAGAAAGCATTATAAAATGTAGCTTTGGCAAATTCACTTAACTCCTGTGCTGGCAGTATGCAGATGATGCTAGGTCTGTAGATGTAGATAATTAGTGTAGATTCCCCTCCTAATTTTGAGCGTCCCTTCCCAAGTTTTGAGAGGACTGCTCACTTCCGTTCTCACATATGATCATTTTCTAATCTGTTAACATAATATCTTAAATGATGATGAAGCTATGGACATGGGAAAACATTCTGCACAAGGCTAACATGTATGTTAAGGAAAAGTTATGCATTCAAGAGACATATATTCTTGTTACATTAGCCAATTGTCTCTTCATTGCTTTGTAACAAGAAAATGGTAATAGATAGATAGATAGATAGATAGATAGATAGATAGATAGATAGATAGATAGACAGACAGACAGATAGATGATAGATACATGGATGATAGATAGATAGATAGATAGATAGATAGATAGAAAAATAGATGATAAGTTAATACATAGATGAATAGATGCTAGATAAATGAGAGAGAAATAGAGAGATTATAGATAGATGATAGAGATAGATGATAGATAGATAGATAGATAGATAGATAGATAGATAGATAGATAGATAGATAGATAGATAGATGAGATTGATAGATACATGGTAGACTGATACATAGGTAGGTAATAGGCAAATAATACAGAGATGGTTGATAAATAGGACAGATAGATGATAAATATGTAGATAAATAGATATGTTGATAACAGGTAGATAGATGATAGATTATAGATAGTTATGCACGTATATATTAGTGACTGGGTATAAAAGGCTACATCAGAAAACTGGTTTCAGTAAAGTATTTGTTTTGCAACTACAATGCCAATACTACTATTTTGAGCTCCTGTGTTGCTTCAATAGTTTTGCATTGTTGATTTACATACAACATAAATGCTTTTCCATGTGGCAAAAATAATAAAAATCACTTTTCTAAGACACTTGAGTAACTGTTATAGTGTGACTTTTGCTAAAGTTATAATTCGATGAACAGTACTAATGAGAAATTTACTGTGCCTCCTAAAAGAGTTTGATTTACAAAATACTTACATTTTGCTGATGGCTTTAAGAACATTCTAAGTCATATATTTTCATGTCACTGTTACTGTAAATATGAATTATAGTTTCACAGGAAGTGAATTTCATTGGTAACCACTACCACATAATCAGAAGACTTTGAATTCTTTCTGGAATGTATCATTTTTTAATTGTGTAATCTCAACTGACTTGCTTATTGTAAAATTCAATGTTCTGTAAAATAAAAGTGCAGATACAGACACCCATATATTCTTTACCCATATAAAAATGCTGCAAATGGGTGTCTTTCCACAAAATCTGTTTAAAGCAGTATGCTTCTGTAGATATTGACTAAAGGTAGAAATTTAAAGTATGAAAATCATAGTACCACTTCACTGGATTACTTAAATATACAAACATTGTCTTAGTAAACCATAATTGATAAGTTGAAGTCATCTACATGTTGCAGAATGTGATCTTGTTAAATTTACATAAAGAAATGTAATAAAATAAAATTCCTAAAAAGGAAACTATTATCTAGAGTCAAGATTGGATAGATTTGGTTTGCTTCAATAGAGCTCCCATCTACAACATCATATTGATATAAAAAGGGAGAGTCACTTTCGTAATTTAGAATTATTGATATCTTTGATTGTCAAAGCCCATAGCAAGGGTGAGACAAAAAATATACTTGGAGTTCTGAGAATGAGCTTTCTGTGTTTCAATCCATAAATTATTTCATCAGAATAATTTATTTTACTAGATTCTTTTCAACCCAATGATACCACAGATTAGTAATTGATTATCTGTAGAGTTGACTACCTAGTGACTAGGTTGTACATTCTCTTTCATTTTCCTTATTTGAGAAAGAAAATGAAAACTTGTGTTGACTCAAAATCATTTCTGTGAAACAGCCAACATTTTGATATTTTTCTGTTTATCCTCTTCTCAAAGAGACATGTGTTTCAAAGTCAAAGGTTCTGAAGAAGGTTATTTCTAAATGTGGTAGTGATTAGGCAGTTTGGACTCAGTAAAAGCATCAACTGTGAAAAGTGGGACTTCATGTTTTAGTTTTTGTAATTTTCTCAAGAATATCCCAGTGTGATTTTAAAATGTAGCTCACTGAAAATCAAACTTACAATGTGGTTTGTCTTTTACAACTTGATTATAATGAGAGGAAGGAGATAGCAATTTCTTAAAAACCAGTATGCCTCAAATTGTTGCAATAGCACCCAAAGCAATCTTAGCTGTTACGACTAGCCACACAGAAGATAAGAGATTTTGACACCCACCTTTGAGAGTCAATCTTTGCACAAACGGATCTCTAAAGGAAGTCAGAACACGGAATGTCTATTTTACATGGTTAAGACAAACTGAAACTGTTCTATCAGAAGAGCTGCATTCTGGGTTCTCTTATCAAGGTCAAATCTAACAAAGAGTTAACTTGCTGACCCCAATCCCTGACTGGTCACTTTCCCTTGGACAGAGACAGTCACGTCAATTTGTTTTTCTCCTCCTCTGTCTACTGTGCCTTTTAAAACTTCTTTCACAGTGACGTGGTGACTAATCTTCTAATCAGCTGTTTAAATATCACAATAACAACCCTTTGTAAGCAGCCCCATTAATTATCTAGAGAACAATTGAAGAACTTATCGTAATCTCCTATTGTTTTATTTGTAATTCAATTTGTTGATCCTGCTAAACCACCTATTAGATAATGGGAAAATTTAAAATTGTGTCCACCAAACTAATTAGATTCTTGTTTTTCTCTAGCTCATTGCTTTTGTTTGCAGAACATTTTTCCTCCACATAAAGAGATGAACAATGTGGAGAGCTGTTATTTCCACAGTTTTTTGGGGAAGATTGTTTTATTTTGTTTTATGATTTTATAGAAAACGTTGGTTGGAAGTGTGTTTGTTTTGTCATATATCCTAAAAGAACTGAATGATATTTTTTAAATAGTCTTTATTTTTTACTGCTTTGTGAAAAAAAAATCTGATGTAAAATGAACAGGATGATTTCTAAACCACATAATTATTAAAATAATTGGCTAGAAGATTGTGCTAATAAATTTTTGCCTACTTGACACAAACATAGACATACCTAGGAGGAGGGACTATCAGGTTGGGAATGGGTTCCATCACATTGGCCAGATGGGTGCTAACTGATGTCTTGATTGCTAACTGATGCAGGAGCACTCAGCTCACTGTGGATTCTGCCATCCCTGAGCGGGTGGACCTGGGCACTATAAGAAAGATAACTAGCTGAGCAAGTCACATAAGGAAGCCAAAAGGCTGCATCCCCACGTGATCTCTGCTTCTGTTCCTGCCTTCATTAAATCCCTGCCTTAGTTCCCTCCAATGACTGTAACCTGTAATCCAAGTCAACCATCTCCATTCTGTGTTGCTTTGGGAAGCAAACTTGGACAACAGCTAACATGACGTTCAGCAAGTGGTTTTGTCTGCCTTTGCTCTTCTCCCTGTGTCTGCCCTCTTCTGAAATACCCTTTGCTCAACAGGAACTACATTTCAATCCACAATGTTGTTTTGAAAAAATCTATCTTTGTCTGGGAAGTGGTGGCGCACACCTTTAATCCCAGCACTTGGAAGGCAGAGACAGATGAGTCTATGCAAGTTCAAGACCAGCCTGGACTACAAGAGCTAGTTCCAGGAAAGCTAGCACAGGAGAGAAAAAAAAAAAAGAAAAAGAAAGAAAGAAAGAAATATTTTTATGAGAGAACAAAATAAAGAATATTTTTTATTTCTTAATTTCATGTTATTTCTTTACTTTTAGTTTTTACTTTAAATAACGGATAGTTAGGGCTATTCATGGGAAATGCTACATTTTCATACATATTAATGGTCAAAATGAGGGTTTTTTTTTAACTATCTCTGAATCCAGTGATATTTCTCTGTGATTTTTTGTTTATTCACCCTCATAGATTATATACATTTTTATTATATTTATAGAATAAATTCCCATAAGCTGCAAATTTACTATAATGGGCATTAATGTATCCAAAACCTTCTCCAACCTTAGAGTTTGAGGACATAGTTGTTCTTTATTGAGATGAATTGAGTTCATCTCTCCGCAGCATCAGACAATCCAGCAAACACTGTTTCAGAACTCCAAATACTTTTAACAACACTCATGGGATAGCATGGCTTGGAGTCAGGAAGACTCATGCTGACCCCGATGTTGCCTCTGGATAGACAGGGTAGTCTTTCATAACAGGGCATCTCAAAAAAAGAGAAAGTGTCATCAAATGGGGACATAGGCCACCATTTATCTAACTGATTAGTAAAAACAAAAATGGCCTTTGATTCCCTGCTTTAGCCTGGAGTGAAAAAGAAAAGGTTCTAATTCACTGTGGTTAGGAGTATAAATTTACCTGAATAAAGAGGCAGAGCCAACTATTACAAAAATAAATTATTATATCTAATAAACATATTAGATATAACTATTACATATATGTACGTACTATATAATATGTATGCATGAGATTAGCACAACACTGCTGTTTATAGAAGAAAAGCAGAAATAATGGATACATTTATGCAAGTTAAGTGAACTATAATACATACAGATAGTGAATCCTATAAGGACATTTAAAACAAACAGCTATCTACATTTATTCTCATGAAACAACCTTCAACTATAATGATAAACAATCAGGTGAAAGAATGTTTCTTTATTCTAAAAGTACACACATATAAAAGTATCTTAATTCTGAAACAATGAACAATGGTCTTTAATGTGAATTTAGGTTTAGTCAATGTATAAGGTTAGCAGCAATGTTAGATTTATCATTTAAAAAATTAACAAATGAAAAATTAAATGTTGTAGAAATGGAGACATGACATTTCTGGTGATTCATAATCTTCTGTGGCCCAGCCATGGCAATATTATACCAAGTGATATGCTTTCTGAACACTACTTGGGAAATTTTGCTCTCCATAGATTCTTATGGCATCAGAAGTCCCGTTTCAGATTCTGGGTTCCAATCTTAACTACTGAGAAAGGCCAATCAATGAAGGAGAACACCCTTGTATTTTCCTGTTCATCCCACTTTATTAAGAAATAATTAGTGTCTAAATCCCACCTTTAAAGCTCTCTATTGCAATGGATTCATTGTTTTGACTGAATAATGGACTCTTGTGTTTATGGGTATGATCATGAACACTTTCATAATGACTGAAGACTCAGGTATTCGAAACCTAAACCCTATTCAGAGAGCCAGGGAACCTTGTCTTGTGACAACTCTGAATCTTTCATTTGGTAAGCGACTACAAGAAAAATGAACCGTAGTTATCCTCCGATAGTTAGAACACCGTAGGCAGCTAAAGGAAGGAAGGTTTCTCTGTGCTGTGTCAAGGGCAGCAGCATTTAGTCTTTTGTTGTATGATTATAAATGGAGAACATTAAAAAAAAAAAAGGTGAATCCTGTCACCAGAGATATTGTCCTAATGCACATAGGAAAACTAGTTTATGTCACATTTCAAGTGTTCATAGAATCATTAACTGTGCATAATTTTAATTTAATGGGTAAATGTGAATTTGAGAGTAAAGCCGAAAAAATAAATTACTTCTATATTAGAAGCAGTTCCTAACACAGCAGAAATTTTCAGAAGGTTGGATTGCTCCTCCATGAATTGTTCAGTGAAGATGGCCAAGCACGATCTGGAATCAGACCTAGTGACATGGCATGTACTATGCCAGGTAGCCAACTGACACATGAAAATATGAGAGCAGAGAGGACTTAAGCATCCTGTTATTAGATTTCAGTAGAGATAATGTGCTTAATTCAATAATTGGAGGAATAAAAATATGCATTGAGTCATACTGTGTCACTGTCTACTCCCAGGGTCGTTTCTTTTGGTTAGGATATCTATTTCAGGATAGTGCAGGGCTACCTGCATCTGCCTCTCTCTATCTCTAAACATATTCACGTGGTAGTAAAGAAAAATCAGAGGTAGAAAGTCCATCACAATGAAGAAAACCATCAGGATGCAACCATGAATTTTGGAAGACAAAAGTGGGAGAAAAAGAGAGGAACTAGAACTCACCCATTCTGGAAAACAGTATTGGGCTCCCTTAAAATAAAGTCACTGAATTACCCACCCATCTCACTACTGGGTATCCATCAGAAATGGGGTGGGTGTATTGCAGAGACATGCGTGCTCTCATCTTCACTGAAACTCTATTCACAGTAGCCAAACTGAGGAAATTATCTAACTTTCCTTGACTGACAGACAGATAAAGACAACATAGTGCACATCAAAGTGGACTACTGCCAGGCGGTGGTGGCGCACGCCTTTAATCCCAGCACTCAGGAGGCAGAGGCAGGCGGATCTCTGTGAGTTCGAGGCCAGCCTGGTCTACAAGAGCTAGTTCCAGGACAGGCACCAAAAGCTACAGAGAAACCCTATCTTGAAAAATCCAAAAAAAAAAAAAAAAAGACAAAGTGGACTACTAATCAGTCACCCAAAATACAATCTGGTCATTTGAGAAAAAAGAAGGACTTAGAGATCACAATGTTAAAAAAATAAGCCAGTACCAGACAGACACCTGTCCCCAAGAGTTCATTCATACGTGAAATAAAATGAACTTTTATGAAGTCATAGAAAATAAGAGTAGAAGAGCTGGACAGAGGGGGAAGGGTGGATGGAGAAAGGCTCACTAAGGGACACTAAGTTACATTTAGGGAGGAGTGGGAAAGCCTAGGCTGCCACTGTCCACTGGGGTCAACATGTTTAACCACGGCACTGTGAGCTTCAAACACTACAAGAAATGATTCCGAGTGTTCTCCATAAGCAAACGGCAGCTGTTCGTGGAAATAAATGTGGCTGGGTTTCATATTATATACATATTTCAGTGTGACATTCTATTGATATGTACAATTCTATGTTTTCATGAGTCCCTTAAGAATTTATTTTTAAAAAACGGTCATTTAATGTCAGGCAATGATAGCGCACGCCTTTAATCCCAGCACTCAGGAGGCAGAGACAGATGGATCTGTGAGTCCGAGACCAGTCTGGCCAACAAGAGCTTGTGATACACTTACATTTACACAACAGAGTACTACACAGTCGAAAAAATAACATCTTGAATTTTGCAAGCAATGAATGGAGCTAGAAAACATCATTTTGAGTGAGGTAACCCAGACACAGAAAGACAGTTATCACATGTACTCACTCATTAGTGGTCTTTAAACATGAAGCAAAGAAAACCAGCCTACAAACCACAATCCTAAAGAACCTAGACAACAATGAGGACCCTAAGAGAGACATACATAGATCTAATCTACATGGGAATTAGAGAAAGACAAGATCTCCTGAGTAAATTGGGAGCATGGGGACCTTGGGAGAGGGTTGAATGGGACGGGAGAGTTCAGAGAGGGAAACAGAGAAAAATGTAGAGCTCAATAAAAATCAATAAAAAATAAAGAAAGAGCTAGTTCTAGGCCAGCTAGGACTATTACAGAGAAATCCTCTCTCAAAAAAAGCAAAAAAAAAAAAAGAAGTAATTTAATTTTCAACAAAATGTGATTCTGTCACAAGACACACATCTCCTTGGCAAAGCACATGTTTAGTTTACAAATGACAATAAAACATACATGTAAAACATACGCTCAAGCTGAACTATATATGTTATCTCTCACATGACAGCAGATTAATTTAACTGTAACGGTCCTATTGACCTATCTGCAAATGAACGTTGAGAAACAATCATTGTAAGTCGCATCTTTAAATTAGAGTTAGGTGATATTACACCATAGTTTTGCTTGAAAATTATGTATTTAACAAATATTGAAGAAATAATGGAGTGATCATTCAGTGTTTCTGATGTTTTTTGCACTGACCACTAGAGGGCAAGACAATCTAGCAGATTAGAGCAAGCCTAATTTTACCCAACAGAGGGCGGTAGTAACCACACTAGGCAAAGCAAATCACATGTCTGTGATTCCCCAGACATGCCAGCTATACACATACTCAGTTTCCTTTGGGGGTGACAAAAGAAGATGAGTAAACCCTTCGCTGACTGACTCTTCTAAAATTATTAGGGAAATGAGTTTGGTCAAATTTTTTAGATTTAAGTAGTTTTAAATCTCAAGTGAGAAAAAGAAAAGCCTCAACTCAGAAGAGAAATTCTTCGCAAAGGGAAAAGAGAAAACATTTGAAAATCATCTCCAGTCAAAGGAACCCAGTGTTCCGGCTTGCTTCTTCTGTAAACACAGAGCGTGGGTTTATCCTGGAAATCTAAGTCTTGAATCCGCCACATTGAACCCTCCAGGGAACAAAGGAAGGCTATCAGGGAAGGACTTAGCAGAGGGAAAAGGGGCGTCAGACCAACCTGGGGACAACTCCACCATCAGCTTGCCATATGCACAGCTTCAGTGACCCAGAGCTCCATACTGAACTGAATTCAGAGTGGTTTTCATGCAGGGCTGCTCCTGCCTCTCTCCATGCAGCTTTGGCCTGGTGCAAAGCTTGGCTGCTCTCTCTAGTTCCGGTACAGGAGAGGACCACTGAGAGCAAAGGAAGCAAGCACACACGTGCACAGGCGCCATTCTGTGCAATTCTCTAAGAATCTTGTCGTAACAAAAATGAGCTAAGTGAGAGACGATATTTTAATGTTACTTTAAAATTCTGTTCATTTAGCTGGGTAGTGGCGCACACCTTTAATTTCAACACTCAGGAGGCAGAGGCAGGTAGATGTCTGTGAGGTTGAGGCCAACCTGGCATAGAAAAAGAGTTCTAAGACAGCCAAGGCTACACAGAGAAACCCTATCTCAAAAAAATAAATAAATAAAATAAAAAATTAATTAATTAATTTAAAAAAACCAAGGGGGAAAAAAGTCTGTGAATTTTTGGTTATTTGTACATCACTACAGTTGATATGTGAAGACACATTTTTGACCCTTTCCACAAAAAAAAATATTTCTAAGAAGGTAATGTTTTTCTTATTTTTTAATTAATAATTAAAAGTATTTTTAATTCTGTTATTTTTTCTTTTTAAGAAAGAAAACTGGAGTTTGATGGGAACATGCAGAAACCAATGTTTCTGACCCTCCCCTCACCAGCTACTGAGAGATGCCCTGTCCGTATCGAGAAACAGGACCTGCCAGCAGCCAGAAAGCCTGAGCTGGGGCCTCCAGAGTCCCCCAGCTTCGCAAAGTGATTTGTTTTTACTGCACGTTTGTCCTAGCAAATGTTTCCCTGATTCTTCACTCCTCATCAAGTCTGCTATCAAATCATTCAGGCTTATCTCTTCCTTGGGGGTCACCTAAAAATAATATGAAGTAAGTTTGTATGTGATCTCAGCTTAATCTGCCTTCTCACGCAGCCCCAGCTTCTGAGCCTAATATAGATAAAAGGAAAAGATAGTTTTTCCTCCTATAGATTCAAGAGGGATCAATTTGGAGATAGTTTACAGCAGTCCTTTTGATGCTGGCATTTCTTTTTATTTTATTTTTACTTTTCTCAGAAGTTTCCTTTTTTCGTGGATATTTGTCTTTAGCCTTCGGGATCCTGTGGCTGCGGCTGATTATGTATTTATTGTACATGATTGTGCTGACATTGCACCATCACGGCTGCGTCTGGAATTTCCTGGTCAATTGCCCTGGGAATGGGGCTTTCCTGTTCCTTCTCCCACGTTGGGGAGAGTGGGTGCATTGTGGTATTATTAGCACAACTGAAATCTCACTTTGGGATAAAGCCAGCAAAACCAGTCTGAACCCAGAAGCAAATCTAAAGGGAGAGAGACAGAGAGAGAGAGACAGACGGATACAGAGACAGAGAAACAGAGAAATAGAGAGGCAGAGAAAGGAATTCTGAAAATGATTGCTAAATTACTTTCTGTATAAAAGAGTACCTTTTTCAATCTTTCTCCAAATAAGAAGATTCCCAACTTTAACTCTACCTTAGTGATATATCAGAGTGTTTTCGATAAATCATCCAAGGACCAAATTAACTTTGGGGATGGAAGATAGAAAATGACCTCATTTTATGTGAACACGGTTTTTAATTTTTTTAATTACATTTTATTTTGTGTGAGTGTTCACGTGTGCACCAGGGCGGGGCATGGACACCACAGTATGTGACGGGAGTTAGAGGAGAACTCACCCCAGTCTGTTCTCCCCTTTTACCCCCAGTGATCCAGAGGGACCCAGAGGGAACTATGGTGGTCAGGCCTGGAGGGAACTTCACCCATCTTGCTGACGTGAATACACTTTTTTTAAAACATACAGCTTGTTCGTGAAGGGTGGCCATCCTTGCAGATTCCTGAAGGACTTTGACACATTAATTGTGGGAGGGGACCAAATGGCTCATTACGAACGGGTAAGTCGTAATCTTAGTATGTAAGGTGATCTCGAAGGAGAGTCAACCTCAGTCATTTTCCCTGTTTCATCTCCTGCTTTGGCCACTGCACTATTTTAAATCAAATACTTTTGTTTGTTTGTTTGTTTGTTTGTTTGTTTGTTTGTTTGTTTGTTTGTTTGTTTTTTGAGACAGGGTGTCTGTCTACAGACTGCCCCTCGAAATATGACCCCATTCCACTTAGAGCTCTCTGTTGCTGTGGAAGATCAAAGCGGGGTACCTCAGAGACACCACAGGGGTGTTCCCTCTGCTGGTCACATTCTCTGTTTCCCCAGCAGTTAAGAGCACTGGCTGCTCTTGCAGAGGATCCAGGTTCAGTTTCCAGAAACCACGTAGTGGCTCACCACCACCCGCAATTCCAGTTCCGGGGTCCTGAGCGCCCTTCTGTCTTCCTCGAGCAACTGCATGCAATCCATGTTCATCCAGACAAGCAGTAACACCACAAACAGAAATAAAAGTCAATTGTTGAATGATCTTTTCGTTTTGGCCTAGGACTTAAGTGCTTTGTATCTCAAAATAGGTATAACATAACGGCATCAAAATATAATCACAAAAATGAAGGGAAAATGTTGGTATTTGAGCCACCATCAGCCTTGTTTTATAGCGGCTCCTTCACCAGCTGTTTGGGCTCAACCTGATTGTATGCTGATTTTCATTGGGAAAGCAAGTTGCATTTTTAAAATTCCAATCACTTTTCTAAAATCATTTTTTAAAAGTGTAGTTATTGATCAACAATGACAATTTTTAAATTAGAGCATAAGGTGAAAAACAAACAAATGTCTGCATGTTTTCAAATGTCTGGCATGGTTACTCCTGAGACAGGCAGCTATAGCCAATGAGCATGCCAGGGAGTCCGAGAATTCTTGAAATTATGATACTTTAAACATCCTTCAATAATCTTGACATTCTGATTCGAATAGCCAAAATTCTTAGTTATTAATAAAGTACACTAAGTTCAGCAGTTCACAAAGAACCACAGCCTAAAGAAATAATCAATAGAAACATTATTTAAAATTCAGGTCTCCCAGTAAGGTAGGAGCCCTCATGAGATCACATGTGGACACTGCCCATTTTAGTTCTTATTTTGCACTGAAATATTACATCTTGAAAGTAAACTGTGTGAATTCCCCTGTATAGGTTTTCTATCTTTTAAATCTCTTTCTTGTTCTTTTCTCTAAATGTTGTGCTATGCCCATCTTTTCCCTTCTGTGTGCTTTTGTGAGGGAGAGTCTGTGTGTTTCTTTCTTCCTGAGACTGTTTGAGCACCTTCACTAAATGTTATACAATGCTAAGTCCATCCACAGCCCTGAAAATTTTGTGACTTCATTTTTCTTTAGAGCAGAATAATATTCCATCTTTATATATATATCATATTTCCATTATCCACTAATCTGTTGATGAATAATTAAGCTGACACCATTTCTTTACTACAGTGTAGAGCAGCAAAAACCATGAGTATGCAAATATCTCTGTGGTAGGGTGTGGAGTTCTCTAAAACCATTCTTTAAGAACCAATCAGTTTCAAAAATTTAAATTACCACACTCAAGCCTATGGTGCAGAGAAGAAAACTGTCTGATCTGGATATACAGCACTCCCATGCAGCATGACATTCAAGGAATACCTTGCATTGGAAATAGAAATGCATTATATAGGATTTCATAAGAAACTAAAAATGTGAACATTTTACCACTATCAGGTAAACTTTGGGGATACTTTCATTTCAAATAAACCTCACACTTTGACAATATCATAGTAAACCAATGACTGTTAGTACCAACTTGACCATTAGCAAAATCAAACCTGCAAGTAAAAATGTCAGTATTCAAAAACTTCAATCAAGCACTGGAGATGTGGCTCAGTTGGCAGAGTTCTTGTCTACTATGCATGAAATCCAGGGTTTGACTCCAGTAGCACATAAATCAGGAGCACCTGGAGACAGAAATGAGCTGTGCCATGGCCTGAGTCATAACTGCGATGCCAGAGCTCCGCTGCACAAATGCTCAACTTCTCCGAAGCACACTCCTCCCCAGCTTCTAAAGGTGTATAACACAGAACACACCTGTAATGTCCCTTGGCCATAGTTAATTTACCGTGAGGATTCTGAAACTATTTCCATTTATGACCTTTGCCCCACCTCCAGAAAGTCTCATGAGACAGCGGGTATCTAGGTACATAAAATATCTATACAAGTCAAGCATTTACTAAAATTCATAAGTAAATGTATTTAAAAATAATCATTTGATATGCATATTATTTTACCATCTATTTAAAAGAAAAGTAAATGTGCTTGCAAACATAGTGTGGTCACATATACGTGTGTGTGTGTGTGTGTGTGTGTGTGTGTGTGTGTGTGTGTGTGTGTATGTGTATGTGTACATATATATATAATTAAAGTTTGGCTAGATATTTAATACTGTACAACAGAGTGTCTTCAATACTTTTCAAAGTTGATCTATAATAATGGATGTCGAGAACGTTGCTTTACAAGAATATATCATTAAAAAATTGGGAGAAATATTAGAAAAGTTGAAACTCCATGCTCTAATATCAAGGTAAAATAATGATTTTTTTGTGGTATAAAAGTCAAGTCAGCAACGGAAACGACAATTTTTAAATCAAACATTCTAGCACAATATAATCCATGATGTGGCAATTTGATTTTTACATGCTGAGGAGTGAAGGTAGAGACATTTTAAACTCTCTGTTTTCATAATTAAGCAATTATGTTTCTGTAAGAACAGAGAATGTTGGGTGTGAAGAAAGACACTGCAGTTCATAACATGCCAGAGATTTGAGTCTGAGCTGGTGTTGCAGGAGGGCTCCTTGGTATTGTGTAGCTAGACTACGCACACAGTGTAGGGATGCCTGTTCTATGCTTAGAACAAAGACTGACAGGAACCGGTATATGCAGTAACATGGGTGCTCACTGAAGCTGCGTGTGCAATAATGGGTTCACGCTGCTAGAAATACCTTGTATCCATCTCATGTTTGAGTCTGAAATAATTTTTAGTCACCGTGCATTCAAAATCTTTCCTGCTGCTGTTTAACCACAGTCAGTCCTGCTCTCATATGGAGTCATAGCTCATGGCTAAAGAAGCCATAATCTACCAAATGATTGCACTCTGATTCGCTCTTCCATGGGATCCTATGCTGAATCTTGTTTCTGAACATCAAGGCTCCATTCCTGAAACTGGCATTCTCTCTTCTCATCTGTCTAGTATCTTCTCCTGTCCCTAAACACTTGGTGGGGAAAAACCCAGGAACTCCTAGAAGACAGAGAGGCTGCTGGCAAATCCAAGTCTATTGAAGATGAGATGCTTCCTCCATCTCCGTCTAGACAATGAGTTGATGTGATGGAGACTGTGGGGCTTATCTCCTTCTGATAAGCATGTCCCTGTCAGTGTGGCAGGGGACACAAAAGAACATTAAACTTTTCCTCTATGTACCACTTTGCTGTCTAGAAAAGTCATTATTAATATCCAAACTGCAATGTATGAATGAGATCCTTTAGTGGTTTTTAAATATTTTTTTTAATTTTTAGATTTATGTACATGGATGTTTCTCCTGCATATAGCTATGTCTGTGCACCATGTGCATGCTTAGTTCTCTGGATGTCAGAAGAGGACATCGGATCCCCTTAAATTAAAGTTACAGATAGTTATTGATGCTGGGTCCTCTGGAGGAGCAGCCAGTGCTCTTAATAGCTGAGTCTTCTCTCCTGCACCCATTTAGTGTTTAAACAGAAAGAACAGAAACAGGTATAAAGAGTAATAATAGAAATCCAAGTGCAGGGGCCCTCATAGTGCTTCCTCTGGTCATTCCTTTGCATCTACACCATAGAGAAATCTTATCTTTTAGAAAATGTGGAACCGGGAAAGCATAAGACAAATTCATTCTTCAGAATCCACATAAAGCAAGAGAACACACCTCAAAGCCTACTTCTGTGATGGAGGTGTTACTTTCATTTAATAAAGAAACTGCCTTGGCCCATTTATAGGCCAGCCCTTAGGTGGGTGGAGTAAACAGACGGAATGCTGGGAGAAAGAAGCTGAGTCAGGGAGTCGCCATGATTCTCTCTCTCCAGACAGACGCAGGTTAAGATCTTTCCTGGTAAGGCAGCTCGTGGGCTACACAGAATATTAGAAATGGGTTAGATCAATATGTAAGAGCTAGCCAATAAGAGACTAAAACTAAGGGACCAGACAGTGATTAAAAGAATACAGTTTCCGTGTAATTATTTCGGGGCATAAGCTAGCCATGCGGGCGGCCGGGTGCCGGGGACGCAGCCCTGCCGCTCCTATTACAACACTTCTGGGAAAGCAGGAACAATTGGGTCCCTGGAGCTTGCTGGCCAGTCAATCTAGCCAAATTGGTGAGCACTAGATTCAAAGAGGATGTCTCAAAGCATAAGGTGGAAGAGGCTTGGTGAGATGGCTCAGGAGGTAAACAAGACACCTGTGATAGAAATTTGCCAAGCTGAGTTTGACCCCTGGAATCCACATAAAGTTAGGGTATGAGAACCAACTCCACAGAGTTGTTCCTTAGTTCTGCATGCTCTCTCCTGTGGGTCCCACACATATCATGCACACACGCACAATAATAATACATTTTTAAATGCGTTATTTAAACGGTGGAGAATGAATCCCACATACTTGTACACTTGCATATACTAACACATAAACACACACACGCAAAGAAATAAATCCGGGGAGTTTGGATGATTTGTTTTATTAGTTGCTGAATTATTTATAATATGGTGAACTGAACATGTATCTTTTGAGACATTTGAACACAGCGGTAAAGCTCCTGAGCCCTGAATTCAGAGTGCTGGAATTGTAGCCAAGCTTCCTCATATGCTTACCACACTAGGTCAGGAATTTGCTTTGCTGTACCGCAGTATGGGACCAAAGAGGTTGTATTCTATAGCTACCAACCCACTGTATGGTTTGAATGCGAAGTGAGGCCCCGACACCGGTTTCTATGGTTGAATACTTAGTCTTCAGTTGATGCTGCTGTTTGGAGAGTTTGTGGGCCTGTTGGGTGGTGGGGTTTACTTAGGGTACTGACTGCTTTCAAGCCCAGCACCAGTTGGCCAGTCGCCTGAGACACAGCCAGCAGACAGAAGACAACAATAGCTTTGTGTTTCTGTTTCCACATCTGACTCAGTATGAGTATAGCCATATCACCTGACCATGATGGGCAGTGCCCAATGAAACCGTCATCATTCTCTTAAGGTGATTTGCTCACGTATTTTAGCACAGCGATGCAAACGCAGCACCTGTATTCAATAAACATCATCAACACTGCCACATGCATACATCTTATTTATTCCTGTCTCTGATTCTATCAGTCAAAAGCCCGGAGGAGTTCTCGGCACCTGACTCACCCAATAGTGAACTGGATAATCAGTTGGGAGCTGGCCTGTAGCAATGGGATATGACTACGGAGCCAAACTGAATCAAATAGACACAGCACACCTGTGAAAGGACAGAGGAATAATCCCATTAGTTATGAGCTATGTGACTGTAAGCAAGTCGCTTATTACCTGAGGCTCAGTCTTCTCACATGGAGAGGGGAGTGCATGCATGCCATGTACTTGTCATAGGAATTGAAAGAGATCACTATAAAAAATTAAAAACTATGAACACTGAACTGAGATAGGTAAATTTTCTTCTTCACATGGAACACTTGAATCTTCACTAGTTCAGCCTGAGCCCTCCTCATCTCTCTTGAGCCTTCTCAGCTTCCACAGTATCCCATGACGCCGGGTGACACGATTCACGGTTGCCTCTTTGTTTCCATAGAGTAAATCTCCTTTACCAGCCTCGAAATCAGTCGCTTTCAGCCTGGCTTGTTTTCTCATGCTCAGTGCCCGTCTCAGAGACAAACACCGAATCAATCACACCCAGCAAATAATTCCTTAATTATATTCCTGCTTTTACACCTGACTTGGGTTCTACACATATACACAAATGTCAGACAGCTCAGGTGTGCAAAAGGGTTCCCACATGTATACACCATTTGGTGCATCGTTGAAATTAATGTAAGACTCTTTTGTAAAATGGAAATAGTAAGAGGCAACAAAAGTGGTATTTTCTTCTTTGAAGTATGTATGTTCATTCTTTAATAATATTTTCTGTACAAAAATAGAGGACTCTCGATCCCAAGGCAAAAATGATTGTGGTTAAATGAAAGTATTGGTTCTCTTGGCACTAATGACAAAGTATATCAATTTTTGGAATGAGTGGTCAAGAAAAAAAGTTCCAGTATCATTCATTTCTGAAAAAGTTGCCTTCAGAGTTGCCTCCACTTAAATGAACGTTGGACCGTCATAACTGAAGATGCAATGAGAACCTTCCAGAGATGAGCAGACATCTCTTTCACTGAGTGGATAAGAACTCCACGCTGCTGGTTTTGCTGGACCTGCACTCCAGTCCAGCAGGAAGACTTGGGAATGTGGAGAAGTCAGAGAGAGCATTAACATCAAGTGCGTGGAGCTCACAGAAATTAGCTTTGTGTCTGACTTGCTCATTCTTCTGGGAGAGATTTTTGGTTATGTTCGCTACAACAAGAGGCAGGGAAGGGCTTTACTGGACAAGCACAAAGAGGAGGCCATTTAAAGTACACTTCCAGGCTCTTTCTCAAGTGGAAACTCAGTCACTCTCAAGTGGCTCTACACCAAGGATATTGAAGCTTTTCTCCACATGATCAGATTGCTCTCATCGCCTCTCTGTGCTCACACGTGACACACAGAAGCTTGTACTCTCATGGATACTATTAGCAGAAGCCCAGTCCTTACTCCTGGGCAGAACAGATTTCTGTGGGAAACCTGCTTAGTGCATAAACAATAACAAGCAAGCATACTTGCTTGATTCAAGATTCGAATCTTCATGATTGTTGCCAATGAAATGTGGTGGGGGGTCTCATAATTTCAGAAAGCATGCGATAGACTTCTCAGAAACAATCCAGCTTCATGGCTAGATGAAATTTTGATATTTTATTTAGCTAAAACTAAAAAAAAAATAATAACTATTCAAACTGAAAATCCCCTAAGTATTGTTAGTGTAGAGATGAAATGCATTTTACACATCTCTTCAAACATTACCTGTCTGAATTTTAAAAAAGAAAGGTTGAGATGGGGCTGAAGAGATGCCTCAGTGGTTAAGTACACTGCCTGCTCTTCCAGAGACACTAGTTCAATTCCCAGTTCCCATAGAATGACTTACAACCTCCTGTAAGTACAGATCTATTGAATTGGATGCCCTCCTGTGGTCTTCTCCAGAAACAGGCACACATAACTTGTACAGATATGCATATAGATAAAACAGATTGAATAAAATAATAACACATAAAATAATAAAAGCGCTACTGAGAAATGCCAGTGCTGAGCACATTTACAGTTTCACTAACACTCTCACCAGAGGCTGAACTGTATCCTGGCAGTGACCTGTTCTTAAGTAAGAAGAAAAGAGATTAAATGGTAGAATTGAAACGCCGAGAGAAAGTCAACTTGGCCGTGAAGGAAAAGACAGTCAAAGCTGGCAGCAGAACTCAGTTTTATCACAAAATTAACCTATTCATTTATAAGAAATTTCCCAAGGGGATTGTGTAAAATCACAATCAATGAGAAGATCTTTAAGGAAGAAAGGGAAGCGAATCACTTTAATTTGACCCAATAAGAACTCTTCTTATTCCCTAAGTAATAGATTCCCTCTCCAGCCCCTCCAAGGCCAGGTCTCCACAGTCAGCAGAAAGTGAGGTTGAGCAATTATTTGTTGAATTTTCATTTGAGCAGCTGTAGATCAGAATAATTTAGGTCAATTATGATCAAGGATTCATGTCAGTGTGATGGCCTCCAGTATCTGAGTTAATGATCCCTCCCTCAGTGTAGTCCTGAAAAGAAAACTCAATAAGAGGTCAAGAGAACTTGGTGACTTTTTTCATTTCCACCACATAGCTAGTAATTAATTATTAATCTCTATGAGTCATAGTTTATCATCTGGACACTATAGAAAATACATACAAATGAGCTATTTTGCTAATCAATGAGGCATTACACTTAAATAACTTTGTAAATATTAAATTTCAGGTGGATGGCATAGCTCAGTAATCAGAGGATATTAACGTTAAGCCTGATGACCTAAATTCAATCTCCTGTACCCACCTTGTAGAAGGAGAGAACTGATTCCCACAAGTTGCCTTCTGACCTCCACGTTTGTGCTGTGGCCCACATGGGCTTGGAGAGAGAGAGAGAGAGAGGGAGAGAGAGAGAGAGAGAGAGAGAGAGAGAGAGAGAGAGAGAGAATGATTAAATGAAAAGGTTACAATATGAAGTGTCTTATGACTAAGAACCCCCCAAACACCATTTTCACTCATCACCCTGTATTTAGGCAATGTGAACATTTCTTTAGTATGACAGTGAAGAAAATATGACTGAAAAGGCAAAGCCATATATAGTCAAGACCCAAAAGCAGGGACTGAAGAGTTGGCTTATCAGTTAAGAGCACTTACTGTTCTTCCAGAGAGAACTGTGGCTCAGTTACCAACACCCACGTGCTGACAACTCACAACACTCTAGAACTCCAGTTCGGTTCCAGGGGATCCAATGCCCTCTTCTGGTCTCCTTGAGCATTAGGCATATACATCGTGCACAGACATACATTCAGACAAACCTCTATACATATAAAATAATTATCTTTAAAGATGCAAAAGTAGATGTATCAGGGAGGGAAAGCATCATAACAAGAGCATTCATTAGAATATTTTTGAAAATGTGCAGTTTAGAAGAAATTATTTAGGATATTTTATGACTTATAAATACATGTATAATACAGTAATTTTAATAATAATGTATAATAATTTCTTTTATACTTAGTGACTGGTCTTTTTCCCCAGTGGAATGAAAATATAGGGTTTTTCCAATTTATAAATTCTAAAATGTAATCAAACTAGCTTACGGATTCATTATAATCAGATTCATCTTCCACAAAAGCAGTTCTTTCACAAGCTGGAAACAACCTGGAACTTGATGAGAGCTTAAACTGTGCCACCCTGGCCTTTGCCATCTTTGGGGACAATAATAATATTCTCTAAGAGTGGCCAATAGAAACAAGACTATCAGATCTCACTAGGAAATTTAGAGTTTACTTGAACCCTAACCTAAATAAAACTAGAGCAAAATAACTCCACATGAACCAGCTCCCCAGACCCTGTGGATTTCCCCCAAAATTTCATGGTTTCAACACAAAGGTATGCAACTTTAAAACAAAAACATTAACATGGAAGCCAAGAAGTTAGAGCAGAATGTTTGAGATTCTTCAGTAAGAGTGTCTTCCTCTGCCCCTCTAATAGTGTTACTCTCTGTGATTGCTGTTGGAATTATATGTTGGATACAGGAAGGGAATGAGAACTCATGGAAACAAGTTTAGAATTGTCTGGAGATGTTGACAATGTATTTATAACTAAAGTGGAGGAGGGTTATTAGGTAGCACCTATCACTTCTTAAGACAGAGATGAGGAGGCATGGCTCACTTGGCATTTTATTTTAATGCTGTTAAGACTCCTGCTTCTTGCCCTCCTGTTTGAGCTCAGGCAAATAAAACAACGGTTACTCGTGTAAACACATTGCTTATGACCTATCTTGGGAGCAGAGTCTGGTTGCAAATGATATATTCTAATTTCAATAATGAAACTAGTTCATTGTGTGTGTGTGTGTTTTATGTGTATGATACACGCAGAGGTGAGTGTCCACATGTGCACACATGGAGGTCAGAAGCTGACATCAGGTGCTTTCCACTATCACTCTGCACCTTGTATTGTTAATAAGAGTCTCTCATTGATCGAGTGCTACCATTCCAGCTAGGCTTGCTGGACTGCACACCCCCAGAACTGCCCTGTCTTCCCACAATTGCAGGCATGCACCTCCATTCCCAGTTCTTCACGGAAATGCCAGGGATGTAAACTTGGGTTTTCTCTTTGTGCAGTGAGTGTTTTACTAATTGAGCCATCTCCCTGGTTCTCTTTGCAATTCTTTCTAGGCATTTTGGTTATTAGAGAAACACAAATTTGTGTGTTAAAAATATTGATTTTTTTCTATCTCAAACAACCTAGGATTACAGAACTCTACTTAAAAGAAAAAGGAACTGGGGCTGGTGAGTTGGCTCCACAGATGAAAATTCTAGCCTGGCCAATATGTTGACTCTAGTGCAAACCTGTGATGCCACCACGGTAGGAGAGAGCATATTCCTTGAAGTGGATATCTGAATTCCACATATGCTGGAGTAACCCCTCTCACTCGAACCCACACATACTAAAAACAACAGTAATGATGATGGTGGTAGCAATGATGATGATGATGATAAAAATTTTAATGAGAAAGAAACCTAAATACACAACAAGATTTGTGTTGTAAGAAGAGGGCCTGCTTGTTCGTCCAGGCTGCCCGGCTAGCTTACACCTGAAATAGCCATACAGAAACTGTATTAATTAAATCACTGTTTGGTCCATTAGCTCTAACTTTTTATTGGCTAACTCTTACATCCCAGTTTAACCCATTTCTATTAATCTGGGTATCACCACCTGGCAATGGCTTACCAGGAAAGATTTGGCATGTCTGTCTCTGACAGTTCCATGGTGTCTCTCTCTTTCCTACTCCATCTTTCTTCCTCCCAGCATTCAGTTCTGTCTTCCCCGCCTACCTAAGTTCTGCCCTATCAACTAGGCCAAGGCAGTTTCTTTGTTCATTAACCAATGAAAGCAACCCGCAAACAGAAGGAACTCCTACACCAGATTTGAACACCTTGGGATTCTCCCAATGTCCTGATGACAGGTAAAATGCCTGAGAGCCTGTAGATGGGAAATTTTATTCTTCTTGGGAGGTTTCCTAGCAGTAAGACCTGAGAATCCAGGTCTGAATCATGTACTTAAGAGTTTGCAGAGCTGCTTTCAAATGTACACACAGAAGCTGAATAGCACAGCTTTTCCAAAAGTGTCTAAAGCAAAAATAACGATATCTTGAATTTTGCAGGAAAATGGATGGAACTAGAAAACACTATTTTGAGTGAGGTAACCCAGACTCAAAAAAACAATTATCACATGTACTCACTCATAAGTGGTTTTTAAACATAAAGCAAAGAAAACCAGCCTACAAACCACAACCCCAAAAAACTTAGACAACAATGAGGACACTAAGAGAGACTTACTTATGTAGATCTAATCTACATGGGAAGTAGAAAAACACAAGATCTCCTGAGTAAGTTGGGAGCATCGGGACCTTGGGGGAGGTATGAAGTGGGGAGGGGAGAGTCAGGGAGGGGAGCAGAGAAAAATGTAGAGCTCAATAAAAATCAATAAAAAATAATTTCTAAGTACTTTTAATGACTTTGCAAGAAATGCATGAAGAGAAAATACATGTTCAAACCATCCCCTTTAAAAAGATGTGTAACAATTATGTACATAGTCCCTTCCTCTGCTGGAATGGAAAAGTGTATGCCCTGGCATCTCTGAGTATCTCTGGCTTACGCATATTCATTGAATACTTCTTCATAAAGTAGAACAATGGCTGACGAACAATGCTTTTCTGTGTTCGGAGCCTGTTAGTCCTCCTTGGTCTTAGGAGTAAAGCAGAAGAGAGATCTAGGAATGTGGACCTGCTGTTTGAGTCAGGCTGCAAACTCATAGCCCTAAAGTTCAGGCTGCACCCATGCCGGGGACCAAGAGAACATGAAGACTGGAAGTCTGGGGAGGGGCAAGAAAAGGGAGGAGCAGAGAGAAGAAACCCCTCAGAACCCATGAACAGTAGAGGGGTATAGCTTGGAACCCACCTCTTCTTTCCCAAATCCCAAGACCATCCAACTAGGATGAATCAGCGAGGCAAAGCAGCATCAGATCCTCATCACAGTAGCCAGGAAACAGATGGACCAAATTTTCACAGTATTTCTCTTTAGCCTGGCACGTGTATTTTATGAACATCTTTGACTGTAGAGCTGAGTGTATCTACAGGATCAATTAGTAACGTAAACTGGATCAACTCATAAAGACACAAATGTTAATACTGTAAAGTCAAATTCCTCTTTGGGAGGGTTACACTAACACTTCCACGAGCACATAAACCACGTGCACACTGCCCTGACTCTTCTCAACATCGGCTGTCAAAATAAAACACATTTAGATCTTCTACTTGGATGAGCAAAACTGGCTTTTATTTCCAAAGAGAAAATAGTTCATTACGTTCCATGCCTGTAAAATGTGATATATGCTTCTGTTAACAAAAGTTCAGCATTACAGAGAAAAACAAATGTCCTAAATCTCTTGCCCCAGCGTGTGTATTGTCACCTCACTGTGACAAGCCTTCTTCTAACATGGTCTATCATCAAAAAGCCCATAATGAGACCAGACAAAATGTGAGACTCTATAGGGTTTTCTCATGTCTGTATACACTCCCAGAGAACTTTTTCTTGTTAATCAGTGGTTGATATTTTGAGATGGACATCTCATGTAGCCTAGAAGGGCTTGGGACTCACTAGGAATCCAAGGATAACCTTGAATACTTATCCTCCAGGGGGGGTGGGAACACAGGTGTGCCCCCAACAGTTTTTACATAGTATTGTAATGAGTGTGATCTCTGCTTTTTCTAGTCCCGAATTTTCTTTAATCATTATGCCTATTATAAAAGAAAATCTCAGTTATCCCAAATCAGTCTTTGGTATGAGCAACGTCGTGAGGAATCCCTGCATGATTCTGTTTGTCATGAGTTTCCCATCATATTCGAGTAAGAGAATATACTTTAATATACATTAAGAGAATATACTTAATAAGCAAGTTCCCCAGGCCTAGCAGTAGGCGTATCTTAAAGCACGACAGCAGATAGCTTTTGCTTTTAGAACATTTGGTTCGCAAACATGTCTGAGATTGATAAATTGAAAAAAAATCCCGATTCATAGTACTGAGTAATCTATATCAACATTTAGATGATCTGTATTTATCTATATGTCAGCAATTTCCAAATGACAAATACAAGAAGTTATATGACGCAGTGTGAACAAGTGATCCGTGTGAATGGGGGGGCGGGGCAGAGAGATTTCAACAACGTTTCCAACTGCTGGTCACACACACTGCTGCAGAAGCCCCCCCTCTCCCCCGCCTTTGCCAATTTTTACAGTAACAGCAAAGAAGATCATCCAAGTTTATATAAAAAGATTGTTTGGACATCCTTCCTCTTCTAACTACAGATATAAGTGGCTAAATATCTCGTATGAACATTTCAACCAAAACAAGAGACTGGAGCAGACGAAAAGCTAGAGCAGACATAAGGACCCAGCCATCTCCCGCCAGACTGACGTTTGAAAAATTTACGAAATTGCAAAACAGTGTCACTTTGTTTAAATATTTTGCTTTGAAAATTTATATTTGAAACTGTAAAAAAAAAATTTCCAAAAGCCGTTAGAGTTGGTTCAGCAGTTAAGAAGATTCTGCCCTGGCTGAGGTCTTGAGTTCCAGTCCCAGCACAGTGGTTTATAACCACCTGGGACTCCAGCTCCAGGAGATTTGAAACCTTTGGTCTCTACAGGTACCTGTGCTTATGTATACATACCCATACACAGACTCAACTATACACATAGTTTAAAAATAGAAATAAATCTTAAATATTTTTTTATAATGATAAGCGAGTATCAATGTTTAAAAGTACTAGATTTAATATTGTAATTTAACAAGAGTTTCCAACTGGATTCTAAGTGTTGAGTTTTCATTTCTCATATGACAAATATCTGCATATAACGTGTACATAAGCAGACATCTCTGAGACCTGAAAAAAATAAGAATGTATGGGGGTGCTGAGTTGAAAGGTGCGAGACACCTGACTTAGCCCCACATCCCACAAAGGAGTGCATCCTTGAAGAATTTGATGCTCCAGGACGTCGGAGAGACAGGAAACAAACTTCCTGCAAAAGATGCCCAGGAATACTTTTCTTCCATTTCCAAGTCTTGGACATTTTATATATTTTTCTGACAGTATTTTTAAATTCAGTACTTTAGAAAAAATTCAAATGTGCATTGAAGCTGAGTCTTTAAAGGACAGTAATAGGGTCACATCTGCTTCATGCTGCAGTTTCTAGGACTCCATCAGAAGTGTGAAGACTGAGAGATACATTTTTATAACAAGAAACCACAGAGCCACAAAGGAGAACCAGACCCTGCCAATGCATTCCTCAAAACATTTACATCTTGAACACAAAAAAAAACAGGTTATCAGTGATGACATGCTTATAGCAAGGCATAGAAGGAATGATAAAGAATGCTGGCAAGGGGAGGGAAGGAGGAAGAGGAGAGAGAGAGAGAGAGAGAGAGAGAGAGGGAGGGAGGGAGGGAGGGAGGGAGGGAGGGAGGGAGGGAGGGAGAGAGAGCGCAATTTCCTTCCCCTGGTGAATGCAGGACATCTGGTCACTTTAATGAAGCATATGGAGCCTAAACACTGGCTGAGAGCCCTTCTGCTGTCTTATAGAAACTCAAGAACTCAGGGGACTTTTAACACAAACAGGAAAAAGAGGAATTTTTTTTCCATACTATAAATTTCATGCTAGATTGAAACTACAGACCTGACTTTCAGGGCGTGTCTACCATATTTATGTGCCTACAGTTTACATTTCGTGACAGGCAGGCACGCCAGGTTATTAACATAGGGATCCTAAAGGCAGTAAAACTTGGAGAGTCTGAAAACAAAAGAGGTAATGTATATTAAGAAACGCTAGTGTTCAGTGGAGTGAGGAAGAAGCAGCAAAGTATGCAATCATATTTAGGGGCCAAATTATTTAAATCTTAAAATTAAGCCTAAAGTTAAACAGTCAGACTTGGTTATAATTTAAAGTCAAAACAAGATTGTTACTGGCAAAGCCTGGAAAATCAATTGACAGGAAGCTTAGGTACAAACTGTAGAGATTATCGAATAATTAAGGCACACCCATCCTTTCTACACTCAACAAACTTCTTGAAAAGACACATCTGGAGACCCAGTGCAGGCCCTGGGGACATGGGGACATACAGATTCTCCATCATGCTCTTCGTTCTTCAGCAGAGACCTCTGGGGCAGGAATTCATGACTGTAAAAATGACTAAAGCTGTCATCTAGTCAAGAAAGCCACCTCTGCCTCACGTCCTTTGCTAAACCTCCTCATCCTCATAGAAAAAAATCTTCACTGGTTTTCCACAATTACTTGAATTATAAAGAACCAACTGTGAATTATCCAACTGAGTTAACCAGTTAGCACAGACAGCACCAAAAATGCAAGTTTACAGGGCGTAAAAAGGATTTTAGCTCAATGGGCTTATCTCTGGTGCTAGTTCTCCCTTTCCCTCTCTCTCTCTCTCTCTCTCGCTCATCCTCTCTCTCTCTCTCTCTCTCTCTCTCACACACACACACACACACACACACACACACACATCTCTATCTCTATATCTCTCATTTCTCTCCCCATTCTTTGTCTCTCTCATTTTCTTTTTCTTTCTTTCTTATTTTCTCTCCATCTGTCTCTTTCTTATTTATCTTTTTCCCTATCTCTCCTCTCTTTCTCTCTCCCCCTCTCTCCCCTCCTGCTCTACTCTCTGTCATTTCTTCTTTTCTTACTTCCTCTTCTTGCATCTTTCTCTCAGCTTGTGTAAGTGCCTGACAAAGATGGAAAACAGTAAGGTTTTTTTTTTTTTTTTTTTGGCAGGTCAACTCCTACTTAGAACCAGCAGTTAGACGTTTTGGCAGAGCCTGCCACACTTGTTTGTGTCAGCGATTTTAGGTTTTTCACACAAGGAAAATACTCCTATTTCTAGCAAGCCTGCCAGCCTGTGGACAAATTATGAGATTTGTACACAATAACATGTATATAAGCTTATACATATGTACATATGCATAACAAGCCATGGAAGGACACACATATACACACATAATCAACTTAATACTGAGTTAGGAAAAAATCCTTATGACAGAAAACAATTGTTGGAAGAGACAAACTCCTTTTTAAAAAAGATGTGCAAGTATGTATATATGTGTATAGTATGGATATGTATACATATGCATATATGTATATAGGTAATGTGGGAGTCACCTCTGTGTGCTGTGATTACCATTAATGAATGAAGAAGCAAGGCAGAACTTAGGTAGGCAGAGAAAGCTAGGCTGAATGCTAGGAAAAGAAGGGCAGAGACAGAGAGACACCATGGAGCTGCCACCAGAGTCAGACATGCCGAAACTTTGCCAGTAAGCCACTATCACGTGGCAATACACAGATTAATAGAATTGGGTTAAATTTAAGATGTAAGAGTTAGCAAATAAGAAGCTAAAGCTAATGAGCCAAGCAGTGTTTTAATTAATATGGTTTCTGTGTGATTATTTCAGGTCTAAGCTAGCTAGGTGGCCAGGAACCAACAAGCGGCCCCTCCTCAAACATATATGTGCAGGTATTGGGTGTATATGTATATGTGTGTATGAGTATGTATATTGATATATATGTGGATGAGACACCTATATAACAAGCTCCAAACTTAGCTAGCTTAAAGGAAATATATATATATAGGTACCACCTGTGTCTCAGGAGACATCTTGACAGCTGAGTTTACCCCTAATAACCCCACTTGTGCATGCCAGCCTTAGGTACCCAGTACCTAACACTAGTATTTCAAATCTTAGGAGTTTTCACGGCCCAGGACTCAGGGTTCAGGAGAGAGCCTCGTGGTACATTATCTGCCATCTCAGCTAGATTTCTAATGCTGTGATAGAGACCATGACCAAAAACAACTTGTGGAGGAAAGGGTTTATTTCATCCCTCACTTAGGGAAGTCAAGGCAGGAACTAAAGCAGAGTCCATGGCAAATGCTGCACATTGGCTTGCTCAGTGTGCTGTCCTGTACCAACCAGGACCCCCTTTCCAGGGGTGGTACCACCAACAGAGGGCCTGGGTTCTCCCACATCAGTCATTAATCAAAAAATACCCTACAGAAACTGCGCTTATAGGCAATCTAATGCAGGTATGTTTTCAACTGAAGTTCTGCTGTGTGACTACAGCTCACGTCCATTTAGAAAATGAAACAGGATAAATGACTCCTCACCAATCTCACATGCAAACACGTCAACAGTCAACTATCATCTTTCCTGCTTACTTTGTCAGCAAGATCTCAATAATAATGCCACAAGATCAGCATAAAAATGTTAAAAGCTCAGTCTTTTGAAAAAAAAACCAGGTGTCTCAACAGTGGGCTGCTGTAAAATAAAAAGTAAGAAAGATGAGATACTCGGTTTGCTCAAAAGAGGAAAGAACCAGGGCAAATTCACAATTAAGCCGAAGGTCCTGGGTAACTTCATTTCCCTTGCAATCTATGGCTCACCCAGCTTGTCTGAAGGTTCAGTCTATACCTGCTGGTGTCATCCACTGCAACTGAGGCTGACCCTCACCAGTGGCCTCCCCTGAGGGACTGCAGGTCTGCCACACAGTGTGAACCCCTCAGCTGCTCTCTAGGTCCCCTTCAAACGTTTCAAACCAATACCACCTGGGAGTGGGGGAGTCTTCCACATTACCAGTTTGGCAGCCAGCATGGGATGCAAACTTGCCTCTTTCTGGAACTCGGCATCTGTATTCGGACCCTGCGAAAATGCTCCCAGCACTCACCTCACAAGAAGGTTTGAGGAAGCAAGACTAATCTCATCTTCATCATCACTAATTTCTCAGCTTCAGCTCACCAGTCTTATCTGACCCAGCAAAGCAAAGATGTTGCTTTAGTGGTTGTGATCTTTTCTTAATCATAGCTGATTCTTCAGCTCCTGCTGACTAGAACTGCAAATTATTAGCTTAAAATACCACTCATATGGACCCTGGCCAATGTGTTGCTTCCCCACAGACTATTGCAAGCCAGGCCTCCAGCATCTATGTGACTTTTAGCATCATCTTCCATGAAGGTCTGAGCACTCTATGACAGCTTTCCAGCCAAAGTTCAAACGTCACCCAGTTCTCCCTCAAACACACGGTCAGGTTTCTCACAGCAATACCCTGGTACCAATTTTTGTCTTAGTCAGGATTTCCATTACTGTGATAAAGACCACAGCCAAAATCAGCCAGGCAGGTATTTCTTCTTGTTTCTAGATAATAGTGTCATTGAGGGAAATGTAGGCAGGAACTACCTGGAACCTGGAAGCAGGAACTGAAGTAGAAGTCATGGAGAAGTACTACTGCTCATTGGCTGGCTCAGTTTTCCTTCTTACATATCCCAGGATGACCCACCTAAGAGAGGCACAACCACAGTGCGCTATGATGTCACACATCAATCACTAATCATGGAAACATCCTACAGATGTTCCTACAGGCAATCTGACAGAATCATGTTTCTAACCAAAGTCTCTTTTCTCCTGATAACTAGCCAGTGTCATGTTGACCAAAATACCAGGACACTAGACAAGAGTCAAATCCCTAAACTCTAAATGATGCTCAGTGATGTTGAAGAGGAAGAAGCAGCTGCTCTATGTGATTGTTTGAACATAACTGGCCGCACAAGTTTATAGGGAGTGGCACTATTAGGAGATGGCTTTCTGGGAGCAGGTGTGGTCTTGTTGGAGGACTCTGAGGTCTCATCTATATTCCAGCCACACCCTTCTTATCTCAGATCACTTCTTATTGCCTGTGTAAGGTGTAGAACTCTCAGCTACCTCCCCAGCACCATGTCTGTTGTTTGCTACCATGTTCTCCATGATAATAATGGACTGAACCCCTGAATTGTAAGCCTTTCTAATTAAATGTCTTCCTTTATAAAAGTTGCCATAGTCATGATGTCTCTTCATAGCAATAGAAACCCTAAGACAATTTATTACTAGTGTCAACTTCTTTAGTGATAGTGTGGGGGTAGTGACTGTAATAGTCATGTGTAAGCTATTGCTACTTACATACTAACAATATGTGTCCAAAATTCTCTTTAATGTGAACTTTAAAATGCTTGGAAAATTACGATTTGGTGCTAGGGAAGTTAACAAGCCAGAAGAATTGCTACTAACTTCACGGTGGGTTTCACCAAGTATTTTTAAGCTTTATTTTACCTGGCTGTAAAATTAAACTTAACACTTCTTACTTCATCTTTTGTGGGCAATTTGTTAAGGTTGAGTTATGTAAATACGCAAAAATGCTCTAAGCAAATGAAGCAAAATATGTCATGTAAAATATAAGAATGATCTCGACTGACAGCAAAGACCAAATTGATGCACATAACTGTGAAGTAGGTAGAGGTCTCTCAGCATGAAGTCGATATACTGTTTGAGTTTTAGTTATGAAAGCATATGTCTAAATAGGGACATTAATAATTAGTCCCCTTTGCCGGGCGGTGGTGGCGCACGCCTTTAATCCCAGCATTCGGGAGGCAGAGGCAGGTGGATCTCTGTGAGTTCGAGACCAGCCTTGTCTACAGAGCTAGTTCCAGGATAGGCTCCAAAACCACAGAGAAACCCTGTCTCGAAAAAATGAATAAATAAATAAATAAATAAATAAATAAATAAATAAATAAATAAATAGTCCCTTTAGGGAATCTTGAATTTTAAGATGAATTTCAATATTGCCTCTTTATGGAAAGTGGATGTCTGTTTTCTTTATAGTCTTTCACGCAGGAAAATAAAGACTATAATGCATAGCTCTCATAATTCATATTATGTAAATTAATACTTTAAAGTTAGCTGAGACCAGAGCAAAGTATGTATTATATTAGATCACAGTGAAGACCAGCTTATACAAAAGCATATTGTTTACAGCATGAATATATTGCTTATATCCTTAGATCACCCCAAACATTGAAAAAGATTCATTTGTTGAAAGATGGTTTTGAAATTCAGGCCAGGCTCAGAGAACATCAGGGGTGAAAATGGTTGGGGGGAAGACGGGGAGAGCAACCAGAAGTGAAAAAGGACTCCTGTAAAACAGTTCGTCTGGACATCACAGAGCCATTGCTCTCCGGAATCTGTAGTAGCAGTCCTGGTTTGTCTGAGACCTGAACAAATTTAAGTCAGTCAACCTTCCAGCAGGGGTCAGGAAGGGGCCCCTGAGACCACACCCCTAGCTGCATAGCTAAGGAAGTTATAGATACTCTGGGAAGGGAATCAGTTTTCTGTAGGAATGTGGGCTCTGGCACATGCTTTATTGGATGTCTCCACACCCATGTGTAAATTAACAGGACTCAGTAAAATCTTCTAAGAAGGAAGGAAGGAAGGAAGGAAGGAAGGAAGGAAGGAAGGAAGGAAGGAAGGAAATCCTCTTTTCTTTAAGAAAGGACTGTGATTGGGTAGAGAGGGAAGAAGAGAGGGAGAAGGAGAGAGAAGAAGGGAAGGAGGGAGGAAGGGAGGGAGGGAGGGAGGGAGGGAGGGAGGGAGGGAGGGAGGGAGGGAGGGAGGGAGGGAGGGAGGGAGGGAGGGAAGACATGAAATTTGTAGAGTCATTGGGGCATCTGGAAAGAGCTGAAGGTGGATGTGCTCAAAATATATGATATATATGTACAAAAGTTTTAATGTTTTTTAATTCTGTTGTTAGAAGAACATTCATTAAATGTATCTGATGCATCTTCAAGGTGTCTGAAGTTCATATTCCAATGTTCACAAAGAGAATAGCATTTTTGTATTGCATATGGGTATATGAGTTAACAGTACAATAACCAATTATAGTGATTAAAGATTCTCCTGGAGTCATTTTTCTGTGGCACCATTTCATACTTCCAGTTTAAAGCCATTAATATGTCTGTGTGGCCGTGTGTATCACTATGGTCAGCTCTCCATTACCAAGGGCTCCACACCTCTGGATCCAACAAGACCAGATCAGAAACATTCTGAGAAAAAGATTGTATCTTTACTGAATGTATAGAGTTGTTGCTTTATTTGCTTGCTTGGTTTTGTCATTTTTTTGTTAGACAAAACAATACTTGTTCATACAACGTTTACAGTCTGTTGGTCACTGGAAGTCATCTGGAGGTGACTTAAAGTAGAAGAAGCACATAGAGGTTACAAAAGCAAGCACTTTAATTCTCTGCGTTAAGGGTTTGACCAAGCTTAAATCTCTGTATATTGGGGGAAGAGGTTCTAGGAATAGTTCCCATGGATACTGAGCCCGAACTGACATCTCCAGATGAACAGAAACAGAAAATGGTCTCAATGTTCTTCAGCAGCATAGGGGGCTCACGGTTTGGTTTTGTCTTTAGAACAATTGCATCTTGTAAGAAAAGAATGAATGAGATAGGTAGCAAATGCTTCATCAGAAAATATTTAAAATATTGTTACTGACATTTAATCAAAGAGCAATAGACATAACATAATGGGTATACAAATTGATAAGTTTTACCATTACAAATTAATGGATGAGGTCATGGTCACCACAGCAAATGTCTGTATCACCCACAAGTATCTTCTTGCCCTTTATTGCTCACTCTTCCTATCCCATCTACTTAATCATGCATTTATTGTTACTGTAATTTGGAACTGATACAATATACTATAAATGCAATGATAGAGTGTTTGTTGCTTATTGCCCACCTCTTTTACTCAGAGTGACAATTTTGAGATTTGAGCAGTGAGCATATTTATTGTGTGTTCATTCTTATTAGAAGAGTATTCTGCATTGTGGTTATCCACAATAGCATCGTTAATTTCCAAATTCAACTTTTGGGTTGTTTTCCATTTTTCAAATGAAAATGTTGTGGGTCTTCATGAGCAAGTATTCATGTGAATATCTTTCATTTTACTGTGGCAGATTCTTGATTGGGTGGCATTGAGCTAGTGTGGGTGCACAGCCACAGAGGTGTTGGTCCTCAGGAACTGTTCATCTTGTTTTTGAGACAAGGTCACTCCCTGGGACCTGGGCATCTCCATCAGACTAGACTGGCTTGCCAGACCCTAGGAGATCTTCCTGCCTCCACCTTCCCATGGTCTGGCAGATTCCTCAGAATAAATTGGCTGACTCATATACTGATGGATGTTCAACACTGAAGCTGACTTGCTTTTCCAAAGCAATTTGCCATTACACATATTGGCCAGAAGTATATTAAAAATGTAATCCCTCCAAATACTTGCACATTCAACTATTTTATTAATTTTAGCTGATTTAATTCCACAGCAGCTGAAATGTCTGTTTAATATGTACAATGGTCTAGTTGTTACTTTCCGCTAAATTCAATGGCATCTCTATGCATGTCTGGGCAATGAGCAGGACGATGTGTGGTCTTCACCTTGGGATTCACCCTTTTCCTTCTCTGGGCCTCTCCTCTCAGTTGCCTGTTGCCCCAAAAGTCTCAACACCTCTTCCATGTTGTGAGCTAACAACTCTTTCTGTGAGACTTGCTGCAAGAACTCTGCATGTGTCACATGACAGAATAACTCTGAAGCACGTGTGAACATGGGCTACACCTCTGTTCCAGGAATAAAATTCTAGTTAGATTCCGTTTGCTTTTGGTTGTTTTCCACCGCTTCCTTATAAATAATCATGATAGAAAATACTTTTATTCAGCTGTGATTGTGTGACCACACTACCCCTTCTGCACTGCTATCTAGCTACGATTAGCATCTTGTCTTTTTTCTTTCAAGTTTATGAAATTAAATTTTTCCTGTGGTGGGTTTAATTTTCCTTCCAACCATTACATATTTAATCTACTATTTAATGGCTTCATTTTGTATCACTTTATTAAAATCATCCACTGGCAAGTCACTAATGGTAATTCCTCAGTAAGCTGAAAAGCCCTGTGAGATGCTTGTAGAATTCCAGGCTGCACCACCACTCCTGAAGTCTATGTTAAGTCCCTGATTTCCAGCTCCAATGTCCAATTTTAATGTTTTATTTTTATTGTTAATAAATTGAAAATATTTAGATAATATTCTTTTTAAAGGATGGATCTGATAATCATATAAGGTTTGAAGTTTTGGGATTGAGGTATTCATACATCAGTGTGTTTCAAATAAGGGACAGGTATCTATCTGCCTATTACAATAATCCTTGTAAAACTTCCCTAGGTAGACAAAAAGCTAAACCACAAAGATGAAAATCTAACAGTTTTTATGTATTTCCTCAAATACAATCTCAATTGTGTTTTCATTTCAGTTTCTTGATAGTGTTTGAAGAAATGTCATTCAGGAGAAAAAGAGGAAAGGAGGGAGTGAGAAGAGGGGGGACTGAGAAAAAGTCAGAGATGTCCAGAGCAACAGAGCTCATACAAAGCAAGGTCTAGCCAAGAGAACCTAGCAGGGAATTTCTCTGAATCTGGCTTCCCCTTGGAAGAGCAACACTGTGCCAATTAGATCTTGGAATTTATAGTACTTTTGCAAGCCAAAGTGGTCAAGCTCACTCAAAGGGAAGCCGTAGCCAAATTGATAGCAAATGTGTCGCTACAGTTTCAAGTCCTTCAGAAGCCAGGGTTGAAGTTGAGCAGCAAGTGGATTAAAACCACTGCTGTCGCCGGACGGTGGTGGCACACGCCTTTAATCCCAGCACTCGGGAGGCAGAGGCAGACGGATCTCAGAGTTCGAGGCCAGCCTGGTCTACAAGAGCTAGTTCTGGGACAGGCACCAAAGCTACAGAGAAACCCTGTCTCGAAAAAAAAAAAAAATGCTGTCTTCTGGGGAAGTTGACCCTAAAGCTTCCCAGAAACCAGTAATATGGACATGCTCCTGTGACTTCCTAACACCCCAAGGATCCCTGACAAGTCTCCCCACCATCATGATCACAAACTGTACGTTTTCACGTCTGAGAATCAATTCTTTACATTAAGAAAGATTGAACGTTTGTTCCTCTATTCCTTTGATCTCCAGTGACTCTCTGATGTAACTGTATGAAGTTGAAGTCAAGCACATTGGTGTAATCCTATAATCTCAGCACTTTGAAGGCTGGGGCAGGATGGCAAGTTGGAAGCTAGCCCAGGTGACATAAGTTCCAGGCCAGTTTGGACTAGGTAGAAAGACCCTGTGAAAATAAAATGTGTAAAATAAAAGAGCTGAAAAGATGGCTCAGAAGGTAAATGTGCTTGCTGCCAGGCCTGAGAGTCTGAGTCTGATCCTCAGTTCACACACAGTAGAAAAGGACCGCCAAGCTGTTCTCTGGCCTCCTTCCTGTGCCTTAGTTAACATGAGAACACAGGAGATAAATCAACACATGGTAATCACATATTTATTAACCAGCCAGTGAGTGGAAAGTGCTAGGCCCAAGACTGAATTAGACATGCAAAAAGGTTCAGAGTAACTTGCAGTTATGTGAGAGGGAAAACCTACACGTGGTGAAGGAAAAGAAGGGGAGAATGGACTCTTCTTAAAGCTACGACAGAAGAGAGAAAATAGAGTTAGAAAGAGGGTGTCGGAGTCTATAGTGCTGTGAAGAGACACCCATGACCTCAGCAACTCACAAAGGAAAACATTTAAGTAGGGCTCACTTACAGGTCAGAGCTTTGGTCCAATATCATCATGGTGAGAAGCAAGGCAGCCTGTAGGCAGACAAGGTGCTGAACTAAGAGTTCTTACACCCTGATCTAAAGACAACAGGACAAGAATGAGACACTATGTGTGGTTTGAGCATATATGAGACCTCAAAAGCCCCCTACACTGTGACACATTTCCTCTAACAAGACCACACCTACTCTAACAAGGGCCTCATCTCCAATAGCACCACGTTTGTTGGTGAGGGTTTTCTGTCCTGCATGGTTTCTGTCCTCCCACCAGGTCCCACAGCTCTTTAGCCCCAAAGAAATCACACAGAGGTCTATATTAGTTATAAACTGATTGGCCCATTAGCTTAGGCTTCTTATTAACTCTTATAACTTATATTAACCCATTATTCTTATCTATGTTAGCCACATGGATCAGTACCTTTTTCAGCAGGGCAGTCACATCTTCCTTCTTCTGTGGTTGGGACAGGACTGGGAAGGAATGGGCTTCCTCCTTCCCAGAATTCTCCTGTTCTCCTTGACCCACCTCTACTTCCTGTCTGGTTGTCCCGCCTAAACTTCCTGCCTGGCTACTGTCCAAGCAGTGTTTACTTAAAACATAATTGAAAGAATATAGACAATTGCCTTGCACCACACTCCCTTTGGAGCCATTTGCTTTCAAGCCACAGCAAAGGGACAGGAATTTGCCCACACAGAGAGACAGAGGGTTCTGGCTACATTTGTAGAAGGCTACGGTGGTGGCCAGGTGATTCAAGAACAGGAGCTCAGCCACCAGTGAGAGGTTAGTGGGGACACAGCTTCTGGAGCCACCTACAGGGGAGCAAGGAAAGCAGTTTCATCACTCCCCCCAGTTTTGAGGTAGAAGATCATAGAATTAGAGAGATTTGTCAGGACTATATTTTCGGTCAAGTGTACATAAAGCCAATGGAGACCAAGAGAAGGAAATCTTTTGTAAAAATTTCTTGATGGAGCAAGTCGGGTCAAGACTGTGAAAGGGAAGGGCAAGTGATGGAATATTATCATTTATACATAATATATATATATCATATAAATAAAATACATATATATTGAATTATATATAACCTCAAAAACTAAAAGAAATTTATTTAAAAATATAATTTTAGAAAGTAAATGAAAGGGGAGGGACAGAAGAAAATGTGGAAGCTGAGGCCCTAAGACACCAGGGAACTTTATCCAGTTTACTGAAATAGGGTATTAGAAACACAAGGTCAGGATGACCTTTCCCGGAGGCATGCATAGGTCTGATGAAGTGGGAGGCATAGGTCTGATGAAGTGCCTAAGAGTAAAGTAGCAGCTTCCCAAATCTTTCTATCTTAGCTGACTTAGTTAAACTAGCAACTTTAACCTCAAAAATAAATGTGGTCTGGTTGGAATATCACTGACAATGTCTTTGTGCACATTTTCCAAGGCTGTAGGGGTTGGTTGAGCCTTCTCTTTCCTTAGAATAAAGCTGTTATTAGCTCACTGGCTCACTACTCTAGCATGGCCCATGCTAGAGTACTACTCACACAGACATGGTCTAACTATGTCTTGAATGTGAAGCTCCCAGAGTTGGGGCTTGAAGATTTTGGCCTGTCAGCTGCCTCTACAATTTTTGAAAAGGTGAGATTAGTACAGGTTACAGATAAGATGAGATCTTATTCACACTTCACAGAAAATAGACTTTGTGTTCAAAAAGAACCAAACAAGAATTGGTTGTCTCTCTTTTTTTTTTAAATACCAAGCCCATTTGAGTTAATTATCCTGAGTTCAACAAGGGGAATTGCTAAACACAAATACGGCATGATGTTTCAAGGTCGCTGCATAGAAAACACTTAGAACCAAACCAGAAAAATGCCATTTACTTATCAAAACTCATATTAATAATCAAAATGATAGAAACTATTGCTTGATGGTATCAAATTTTCCAGGTGTATAGTCTGCTCATACCGACACCAGTTACTTTTTGTTAATTTGTTTTTGTTTAGTCTTTTGGACTCAAAGTTTCAACTCCTCTTTTGATTCAACTTCTTTTCTGTGCCTACTGGAAAAAATTTACTAGAAGTCAGTTTGTCATTTCTCCTACAAACTACCTCAATTCTCTTCCAGGTGATCATTTATCCTTCCAACTATAATCTCCTAGCTTTTTTACTTTTATTGTGGTCCTTGCTACACTGTAATGTGTGTGTTGTAAACTATCTCTCTGCCTCTGGTGAGCAGTGGGTGTTCAATTTCTTACGCATAGCAGTGGCTGTTCCTGTCCTTGGGTGAATATGACGATAGAGCACAATACTGAGCAAAGGATACACACACAGCAGCAGCTTATAACATGCTATTGACACCACACAGATCCCCATAAACCAAGATTTTAGCAAAACAGTGCCCAAATTCACCCTGCCTCTTTTAACAGTGTCAGCGTCTATTAACCTTCTAATGTCTTTGATGACCTTTCTCCACACCACAAATCTGATATATCTGCTAATGATTTCTACAACAAACTTATAAGACTAATTAATTTTTGTCCAAACACATATTTGAAAAAAAATCAAATTAGAGCCGCTAGGCCAGAGAGACCACAAATACAGTAAGATTAGGAGGTTATTATTTTACTGTTAGGTTTCTTACTAACTAATGCACTACATTGAACTCAAGTGCTCCTGAAGACCTCCTTCCAAATCCTACCCACAAATCAAGGTCGAGCTTTGGCTCTTCCTAAGCTAGGACACCTTCAAATCATTCTGATTGTGCCAATGGTTGTCACCTTTTCAGACATTTTTTTCTGTATGAGATGAGACATTGTTAAAATTAAATGAGACCGTTAATAACACCAGGAGCACTAAACGTGCATACCAACATGCCAGAACAAAGCATGCTAGTGAGCTACACAGAAATGCAAGGATTGCCATTTACAGTCATCACTATAAATGTTATGCTTAGTTATCAATTCAAGCTCCTTGTGTGATAGGACTAGTGAAAACTTTTAGCAACAAGTCAACCATACAGTGTATAAAGCACATCCCACCTGCTACAAGCCTTCAGTTCCACTAAAAAGCCCAAACTGTAAACTAAGAGAACTAAGATTAAGGTTTAATGTGCTGTTTCAACAGTAAGTTTGCCTACCCTACTGCTTTCAACTCAGAGACTTTCTATAAGTGATGGTTGGTAGTCATTAGGTCAATTGTGGTTTTCCCAATCTAGGATACATGGAGCCTGGCTGTTGGGCTCCAGGCCAGAGATTTGTCCTTCATAGCTCAATTTAGAGCCTAGGTTGAAATAACATGTTCTTGTGTGGTGTGGTTCTGACATCCCTGAAGCTAGTAATATCTTGCTTGGTTGGCTCAGGAATCTTGTTGGTTCGATTTAAGTGTACCCCTGGCATTCCACCAGCCGAAGCACATTTGACAGGCAAATCCTGTTGAATAAACTTCACGATAAATCAATCATAACAACTTGAAATGTTTGTAGATTCCCAGATTCTTGGGCTGGATAGGTAGGTAGATCAGTTGTAAATTCCATTGTAAACGGAAACACATTGAGCCAGGAAGGAAGCTCAGTGGATAAAGGCTCTTGTCACCAAGGCTGATGACTTCAGTTCAGTTCCCGAAACTTCCAGAACAGAAATGGAGAAGTCAGTCTCTCACACTGACCTCTAATACCCACAGACCCACACACAACTTTAGTTTTAAACATGCATGGATAAGAGAATAGATTGTCAAGGAGAATAGTTTCTTTTTTAAATGCTGCAGGTATAAAATAGAGAAGAAAAATTTGACAATAAGGACAAAAAGCAATAGAGCCTTGGGAATAAGCCTATTTTTAGAAATAAGAGATACTCCGGTTTTAATTAAGATTTTGTTGGTAGCTTTCCAAATGGTCCCCCAGCATGCAGACTGCTTCATCTTTTATTCTTTGGTTTTTTCAAATGTAAATAGAAATTAGTACTTCATTGGATGATTACGTCATTGACTGTTACCATGTGTGCACTGGTTCCTAGCCATAGCTGATCGTGTCTATGGAATCGAATAGCAGCTTTTAGATTTATTGTATTTCCTCACTGTTAGGCAGCCCCCCTACCCTATGGAAACAGCTCTTTCTGACACCTACTTGAGCTATGGTGGTTGCTTGTATCCAGACTCGGAAGTTCCAAGGAGGACTTGATGGAGACAGAGTCAGCTGCAACAACATAGATCTGAGTGTCCATGCTGACAGTTCTGCTGAATCTCCCAAGAGATGATGACTGGTCCTGCCCTGCAGTGGGGAAGACATCTTTCAGACAAAAATGTCACATGAGAGACCCTCTTGTGGAAAATGAAGGCAGTGTCAGAGAGTACTTGAAGAAGTTCTGATGGGCTGAGAGATGGATTGCTTTGGAAACATCCTATCTCCCATCTTTTCGATTCTTGTCTGATTCTTGGGACTCCAACTGCTTTCCCAGACAGTTTCAGATGTGGATTAAAGACAACAACTCCTTGACTGAAGGCTTTAAACGTACTTGAATGTTACAGGCTTTCCATCCTCCCAGAAAAGGAGCCCTGTGAACCCACGGGTGAGGAATGGGAGCAGAAACAGGTCGTCCTAGCTGAGGCTGAATTCAGGTGGGATTTTTTTTTAGCTTTTCCTTTTTTTTTTCTTTTCCTTCCCTCCTTAATTTGCAATAACTGACAGACAAATTGGCATCATTTCTGTCCCTCCACCTTACAGATACAGTGTCACAGGAGAGAAGACAAGCATTGAAGGCACTAGCAATGACAATTTAGGAGCTAATGATTAAAATACTCCACAAAACATGGACCCTGCTCACTGCATATGTCATCAAAAGTAGAAGTCAGCCACATTTGTAGCTGAATCCAGTCAGTAACCTATTTTTGTCCAGCCCAAGGGTTAAGAAATTCTTTTATTTTCACATTTTAATGGGTCACAAAAATAAACAGGAACAGAGATCTGCATATCCCAAAATATTTACTATCCAGCTGTAGAAAAAGTTCATTTCCCGCATCCAGAACACAAATGTCTGAGAGACCCTAATGCAACGAATGTTCCACAACTAACAGATTCATCAATCATGAATATTTACATGGTAATAATGTTCACCTTTGAAATTAGGATAAAAATATTTCACTTTAGAAATTTTGGGAAACAGATTCAATACTATAAAAAGCTACATTTATTTATAGACAAAATATTAAGACAACATGACCACGTATTATCATATAACTGATGGTACTAATACTAAAAACTAAAATTATTCCTTCAGATGGCTCAGAGGTTAAGAGCACTGCCTACTCTTCCAGAGGTCCTGAGTTCAATTCCCAGCAACCACATGATGGCTCACATGATCATGATCTGGTGCGCTCTTCTGGCATGCAGGCATACATTCAGACAGAATACTGTTTGCATAATAAATAAATTAATCCTTTTGTAAAGTCATCACATCTGGCTCAAAAAATGTCTTAATGGATTTATTGTATTTTCCCCTTATAAAAGTGTCAAACATTCACACATATTAGACAGTACATTTTTTTAAAATTTTTTTTAGGTAGTAAGTTTAAAAATATTGGGGGAATAGTCTTTTCTGCAAATTAAGTTATAATCCTCAGATAGATTCTGTGAATTGTTTTTATGAAATTATACACTAAGTATATTTTAAATTAACAAACAAGTCAGAGTTTTTTCCCCAAAATGATTGTGGGAAATTTTTCGAATGCATGTTCATGTGCGTATGTGCACATGTATGTGCTGGTGTCTGTGAAAGTATATAGTTGTACACGTAGAGACCCAGAGTTGAGACCTGTGTCTTCCTCAGTTATTCTCAGTTATTAATTTTTGAGGTGGGGTCTCTCTCAGAATGCAGAACTAAAGTGGTGGGTAGTCTATCTTGAGGCCCTCTTCAATGATCTCCTGTCTTAGCCTCCCCAGTGCTGATACTGCAGTCTGTATACAGCTGTATATCTGTCTGTCATGACAGGCATATGGCCACCATGTCCATCCAGCCTACATGTGGATTCTGAGGATCTGAGCTCATGTTTGGAAATACCAGTATGCTTCTGTGTTTGGTTCAAAAGCCACCTCACAGTAAAGAGAAAATAAGTTCATTCCTGCTTATGATTAAATCTATTCCTCAAAGATTAGGCTATGCTCCACCTGTAACCTTAACTACAAATGTGTCTGTATTGCATGTTTCAGGAATAGCAATCATGTCTTTCCAAACAAGTGGAAGACTTGTATGAAAAGAACTTTAAATATTTGAAGAAAAAAATTGAAGAAGACACCAGAAAGTGGAAAGATCTCCCATGAATTAACATAGTAAAAATGGCAATTTTACCAAAACCAATCTACAGATTCAATGCAATACCCAGCAAAATTCTTTACAGATCTCGAAAGAATGGTAGTCAGCTTCATGTGGAAAAGCAAAAAACCCAGGATAGCCAAAACAGTCTTGTACAATAAAAGAACTTCTGGAGGCATCACAATCCTTGACTTCAAACTCTACTACAGAGCTACAGTACTAAAATCAGCCTGGTATTGGCATAAAAACAGACCGAAAGACCAATGTAACCAAATCAAAGACCCAGATATTAATCCACACACCTACAAACACCTGATTTTTGACAAAGAAGCAAAAAATATAAAATGGAAAAAAGAAAGCATATTTAACAAGTGGTGCTGGTATAATTGAATATCAACATGTAGAAGAATGAAAATAGATCCATATCTATCACCATGCACAAAACTCAAGTCCAAATGGACCAAAGATCTCAACATAAAGCCAGCCACACTAAACCTCATAGAATATAAAGTGGGAAGTATACTTGAACGCATTGGCACAGGAGACCACTTCCTAAATATAACCCCAGCAGCACAGACACTGAGAGAAACCATCAATAAATGGGACCTCCTGAAACTAAAAAGCTTCTGGAAAGCAAAGGACACAGTCAGCAAGACAAAATGACAGCCTACAGAATGGGAAAAGATCTTCACCAACCCCACGTTGGACAGAGGTCTGATCTCTAAAATATACAAAGAACTCAAGAAATTTGTCATCAAAAGAACAAATAATCCAAATGCCTGCTTTTGGCCTCCTTTAACAGATACATGTAGCATATACACACAAGTAGCATACATACATACATATGCATATACTTGTAACATTATAAAAAATTATATTAGCATAAAAATCTTTTATCCTGGTAATAGCTCTAATTCCAGCTACTTAAGAGGCTGAGGCATACTGCTCAGTAAAAACCCTTCAGGGCTGAGACCTGCGAGGCTTTTCCCCCATCCACTTTACCACGCCCATTGGCATTGTTCTTGTTTTGGTCATATTTGGGCAGTCATGTTAGTGAGACTTTATGTGTGTAACTTCTGATATTACCACGGGACACAATCCCACAGCAAACTCCCTGATTCTCTGACTCTTACAGTCTTGCTGCACCCATCTCCATGGGTTGCCTGAACCTCAGTTGTGGGAGTATTTGTAGATGTGTGTATTCGGACAGGGCTCCACAACTCTGTGTTTTGATTGGTTGAGGTCTTCTGAAGTTTTCTCTCACCTGCTTCCTTGATGAGACATAAAGGTTGCACTTCTCTGTGGGTATATGGACAAATGGCAATAGATTGTTGTTAAGGATTATATCCTTCAGAAAGAACTATATGCAGCCCAAGAGAGCTGGGTGAGGATAAGTAGTCTTCACCAGAAAAGAGCATAGCAAATGGTTATCCAATGCCAAATGATCAGTCCTAAAACATACACAAGTAATATTATATAGATTTATCAGGTTATATTTAAGAATATATATGTATCTACATATTCATATGTACTTGAAATAGCAATTAATGGAAAAAGAAGTCATGAATTTGAAGGAGGTTTGAGAAGGGTTTATGGGAGGGTTTAGAGAAGGAAAAGGGAAGAGAAATATTTGTAATTTTAGAATAATCTAAGAAATACTTTTTAAAGATAGTAATTACCAAAAATATAAATATAATGATAGATAGATAGATGATAGATAGATAGATAGATAGATAGATAGATAGATAGATAGATAGATGATAAATGATAGATAATTTAGTGCAGTTCTAGAGAGACATCTCAGTTATTAAGAGCACTGGTTGATCTTCCAGAGACCTGGGTTTGATTTCCAGGCCTGTGTAGGTACTGCATGCATGTGGTGCACAGACCTACATGCAGGCAAAACATCCATACGCATAAAATATTTTTTAAAATGTAAAATTAAATACTTAAAAAAGACCTTCAGGGCATGCCTGCCTTGCCTACCTGTTGCTATTTGCACATCTACTACAAATGGGGTTGAACAATGATATTCACAGGATCTGTGCAGTACTACTTGTTAAAACTCTGTTAGTCAGCTATATGAAGGGTTGAGTTTTATAATTCCTTGCTGCATGGTGTGTTATGGAGGTCAGAGGACAACTTGCCAGTTCTCTTTTTCTACCACGTGGGTTCTGGGGCTCAAACTAAGGTCACCATTCTTGTCAGTTACCTGACGAGCCCTCTCTCCAGTCTCTAGAAACATCTCCTTCCTTTTTCTTCCTTTTAAGTTTTGAGATAGCATGCCATGTGCTTCAGGTTGTCCTCCAGGTAGCTGTGTCATTGATAATGACCTTGAACTTCTGGTTCTTCAGTTGTCTCAAATAGTTGGATTATCAGTATGTACCACTGTGTTCAGATTACAGAGTAAGGTATTAAGCCCAGGGACTGATGTTTGTCCAAAAGCCCTCTACCAATTAACTACCTCACCATATAATGCTCATTTTTAATACCAATGTCACATATATCCCAGAGATTATATGCAGTTTTCCAATTCCACCCTTCATTTTCTGCCTGGAGATCCAGCAGGTTTGGTTCTTGGCAAGTTGTATTTCTTTGGGTCAGTTACATTCTTCAAAATAGAAATTTAAATACCTTCAAAATCTGACAGAGCAGCAGCACTGTAAAGACCTACAATGGAAAAGTTCACACTTGCCCTGGTTTGCCATGGTGCAATCCAAAAAGAGGCACACTAAAAAACCTTAGGGCTATATGTATGCAGTATCAAAAAAAAAAAATAACCAATTTTTTTGTTTAGATTGTGCCCTCTGTCTCCAGTGTGTCTCATTATATAACACATGTAAGTATTTCAGAATTCCCTCAAAACCAAATCCTAAGTGTTTCTTATAAGTGATGCCGAGATGTGGGTGTCATACTCAGAGGTCTCGGAGTGAGACTGACAGAGAGAAGTAAAAAAAGACAAAGATGACCTTCTGCTCCTCATCCTCCTCTGCCCCTTCAGTCTTCCCAGCAATGACTTTTGCCAGGCATCCACAACTGACTCACACAACTAAAGACATCTCTTCTTTCCTTTCTCCATATGGTAGTTTGAGTGAGAATGGCCCTCAAAGACTCATATATTTGAGTGTTTGGGTCCCAGTTAATGGAATTATTTAGGAAGGATTAGGGGATGTGGTCTTGTCAGAGGAGGTGTGTCTCTGGCAGTGGGCTTTGAAATTTTAAAAACCCACATCTCTCAGTCTCTCCCTCTCTCTCTCCCCTGTCTCCCTCTTGTAGATGAGATGTATATTTATGCTCAGCCACTGCTCCAGTACCATGCTTGCCCACAGTCCCAGTCATGAAGGTCATGGACAAACCCACTGAAATTGCCAACAAGTCCCCGATCGAACGCTTTCTTCTATAATTTGCCTTGGTCCTGGCATCACTTCACAGCAATAGACTGTTACTAGACACTCAAAGAAGGTTGCCTGCCCACTCACCTAGGGATACCAACACCAATGAGGTAACATCCTCTTCTTAAGGGTCTGGACCATAGTTCTGTGGAGTCATCATAGATTCCCAGGTTAAGAGGACGCCAAGTTCTTCCTCCTGCTGGTGAAGCAGTTTCTAATACAGTGAGTGACCCTCTCCATGATTGGAGGCCCCTTTAAGACAGGGATGCTTTCATCCTCCGAGCTGAGTCAAAGAGCAGCTTGAAACAGTGGTTTTCCACATTCATTACAACTTTGAGAAGGGCTTTGGAATCCCCAAAGCTTAACTGCACGCTAAACAAGGTATCTAGTCTCTGGGGGGTGGACACAACATCACTATTTTGTTTTAAGATTAATTCCCAATAGACAGTCAAGCTTGACATGAGACCCCCTAACCTATGGGTTGGGTTCAACAAAACATGCTAGTTAGTTGACATTCTGTATTTTTCCATGAGATTGCCGGTAAGGACTAACAGTTACTCACTAAGCTGCTGTTGGTGGCAATAGAAACTTTTGTTTTCTTACTGTTGAGTGACCCACATTTCAGACACAGTAAGAAGGCCCAGAAAGAAATGCATTCCTTGAATTCATTTGGTGTACATAGGAAAACTCAATCCTTCGTGGGGGTAAAATGTGCTAACAAGGATTTTGCGACCGGCCCCCAAGTCGGGTTGTTTGTTTAGAAGGGCTTATGGGTGGCTTCCAAGGCACTGAACCAATTGCAGGGCTCAAAATGTGTCAAATTCTTTTCTGCTTTTGTAAATAGTAGAAAAAAATATCACTGTGGTGTCCAAAACTTTCCACCCTGCTGTGAGGATCAGCCCCAGCTAGGCAGGCTTACCACCCCCAAAGCACTCTCGCTGGACTAGCTCGGTGTGAGAGACAGATGTGTGAAGGCCTCGAACTGCTTGCCCTGAAAAGAGGATAAAATAAAATGCAAATTCTCGCTTCAGTTCAGTGGGAAAGGCTAATTTCTGCCCACAAAAAGGAGTTTGAATGTTTGGGAAACAAGAAATCAGGGATTTGAAGTGCTTTGATTGCATGCTCATGTTTTCAGGTCCTCCCAAATCGGAGAAAAAGAAAAGCAGCGGGTAAAACCGAAAGCGGTCTGTAGACTTCTTCTTCAGTGCAAATGAGTTATTCTTCTTACCGAGAGCTGCTCCTGCAAGTAATTAGCAGAGTGTGATCTCAAAATGAGGGAACAATGCTAAGTAAAATAAGAACTGACCTCCATCCACAGCCCCTTGTTGAAGTGAACCCAGCACGTGGTCCTCCCGTGCAAAGGGCTCTGGGCTCTGCCTGGCTAATGCAAACTGAAAATTCAGTGCCTAACTCAATTATCGGAAGGTTTCAGGAGAAAATTATTTTTTGTTGCGTTTTCCACTCCATTTGCATATATAGCTTAAGATAATGTATTCCCAGACACATCTCTTTTCTTTGTGTTTCTCTTATAATTTTCATACGATCTGAGTAAATATTTGAGTGGGAAAATGTCCCATGCTTAATCGCCATCTTATTGCTTCATTTCTTCCTGTAGGGAGGAAAATACTGCATGATCTGTTTTCATTTTCTCTCAGAATCGTGTAGATATTGATCATTTGTTCAAAATCAGTTACTAACTCTTTATTGTATACCAGGCATCTGGATTACACTTCAGGGCAACAAATGAAGCAGTGTGGACGTGGTGAGATGATCTAGCATAGAATTAATTTATGATTCATCTCCCTGTTTTTCCCTCTTTCCCACACAGTAGGAAGCAGCCAGACCCACGTAACTTTCTTGTTTTTGGAGATTTTGCTGCCTGGGAATGGAATTCGCTGCGTCTTTTGTGAACTGAAATGGTCCTGGTTCTCTGGGTTATAGTATAACAAGACAGTAATCATAGCAAGGTCCAATCAGAAGACAGAAATGACTTTGCAATTTGAGCCAATAAATAGCACAATAAATAATTATTGTTCTACTTGTAGCAACGGAGCGACTTTGTAAGCGAGAGAAAAGAATTGAGAACTAAAGCAGAGGCCAGCAAACTTTATTCTATGAAAGATCAGATGGCAAGAGTAGAGGCTTCAGCGACCCTTAAGGCTCTGTTCCAAGGACTCCATTCTACCATGACAGTATCAAAGAATAGAGAGCAGAAGAGGAAATGTGTCTACATTCCAGTAAGTCTTTATTTACAAAAACTGACACCGGATCATAGTCAAGGACCCCTTTTTAAGGCAATACCCTCCAGCTCAAAGAACAGAGGAGGGGACTGGAGGAAGTAGGAAGGAAGTGATCTCCAGAGGCGGAACTCAGGTCCGTTGCAGGAAAGGTGCCTGGGGTGGGCCTGGTGGATGGTCTGTTGCCTGTCCTGTCCAGGCCAGAGAAGGTTCAGCATTGCTGGGCAAGGCAAGGCACCTTCTCAAGGAGGTAGGAGGTGCGTGGTAGGTGCACCGAGAGAGTCGGGCTCTAGGAGACACTTCTGTGAGTCGTCAGTTGGTGAGCTCAGAGAAAGTGTGTGACTGGACAGAGCCCCTCACAGTAATTAATGCAAATACCCAGGAACTAATACCTGGTCACTACAGGAAGCAGAAAAACAAATGACCCACAATGTCCCTCTAGCACCCTCTGCTGACGGATTAGTGCTCTCCTTGATACAACAAACACATGCCTGTCGTTGGGTCTTCTATTACAAGGATAGATGTGCTTCTGAGAGACAACAAATTGATCGCCTCGCTTTAAATGATACCAGGCGAATGTCTGAGCCATAATTTCGTGCAGACTTTTCTACAGTTTCATAGTTTTGTTCAGATCCTTCTCACACTGCTCAGCTCAAGAGACGCAGAGTGTCATTTGTTTAGCTTAACTGCCACTTCCCTCCATGAGGAACTCCCAGAAGCCTGACCTTGTGCTAAGCCCTCGGGAAGGAGAAGCTCTGCACTTGGTTTTCTGGCCATGGAGATCTCCACTATACAAGCTCCATCTGTACTGCTCTGTACAGAGTTTGTCATCTGGGTCCAGATTACTACCATGTTTTGTTATCAGACTTTTAAAGTTCTGGTTCCGTGCTTAGAGAGGACTGTTGTGAGAGCTGCGGGCTGTGTTCCTGCCACCCAGCTCCCGGTCACCTGGCTAGCTCATGCCCCAAAATAACAACACACAAATTGTATTCATTTAAACACTGCCTGGCCCATTAGCTCTAGCTTCTTAATGACTAATCCTTACATCTTGATTACCCATTTCTATTAATGTGTGTAGCACCCCAAGGTGCACTTACTGGGAAGATTATAGCTTACGTCCATCCTGGGTCGGAGCTTCATCGCATCTGCCCTGGGGAACAGAGCTATGGCGTCTCGTCTGAGCTCACTTCCTCTTCCTCCCCGCATTCTGTTCTGTTTACTCCACCCACCTATGTTCTAACCTATGAGGTCAAGCAGTTTCTTTATTAATTAACCAATGACCTTCCTCCATCAGACGACAGCTGACATAGCAGTGCATATGTCTTCATACTCATCTCTCTTTCCAATTAAAACAAATAACTGCATGCTTCAGAGGACGCCAGGATTGGGGAGAAACAAGAGGCTAAACCTACTCTAGAATAACTAGGATGAAGAGAGATTTGATCCCAGCTCCATCAGCCTGCCCCATCTAGTTTGCTCCACCAAGGCCATTTAGGAATCAACAGCTGAGAAAACCCTGCTGGGCAACTGCAGCACTCTGTATGTCTTCCTCCGTTTAACTCATGCCATGCCAGAATGGGGAATGCAAGTTCTTTCTACAGATAAAACCACACAAAGAGTCAGCCCAGACCCCTGAAAGCATACTGTATACTCAAGAAGTAACAGCCAACACTGCTCACCCCAGCTTTCCATGTCCCAGCCATTGCCACTAGCTCATGGGCACACTACTAACTCCACCATGTTACTGAACATCTGCTCATCTCATAACGATTCAGAAGTCATAAGAGAGAGAAGAAAGTGACATGAAGAGCAGGTCCCTGGGGAGCTAACCTCCTTCCACTAGTCCCCATGGTTTGCAGGTCACATCACCTCCCTATAGTGTCACAGACTAAAAACCAAGCTATTAGAATACTGGACTTGGGGGTACGTTTAAGACCCAAACCATGGCATCCTCATGGTATCTCCAAGACACAGTTATTGTTCCCACTTCACAGATAGTACAACTGGGTCACAGAGATTAGACTTTCCCAAAGTAAGCAACCGTGATGAATACAAGAGAAGTCATCTTCATCGATGACTCTGACAGGCGAATGGGATTGGAACCAATTTCTATGATAAAATGTGTATATGTAAGCTGTATATTTAATTTGGGCACTGTGACTATATATTTAATTCTGTTAATACCATAATTAATTCTCTTCAGTCATACAAATTTATAAAGATGGAGAAAATGCCCCTTTGGGATTTTACAGAAGTTTTACCTTTATCAATCTTTTTGCTTCTAGGTGGTGGTTTGTTTCTTGTATTGGGGCCCTGGGAGGTCTTCATCTGGGCAATGTTTTATGCATGATTTGCCTGGAGGAAACTATCTCAGAGGACTGAGGACTAAAGTTGCTGTAGGCATTCTTGTGGCTGGCACTAACCAAAGTAATATCTCGCAAGTGTAAGATTCTATACACCAAATGATGATAAATGATAGACAGATAATAAGGAGATAGATGATAGACATATAGAAAAATAGATAGAAGATAGGTAGGTAGATAGATAGATAGATAGATAGATAGATAGATAGATAGATAGAAGATAGAGATAGGTAGATAGATGATAGATAGATAGATAGATAGATAGATAGATAGATAGATAGATAGATAGATAGATGATAGATAGATAGATAGATGATAGATAGATAGATAGATAGATAGATAGATAGATAGATAGATAGATAAGACAAATGATACGTGTGGCAGATAGATAATAAATGTATAGGTACAATCAATTACATGTGTGTGTTATCTTACATTATTTTTAATGCTATAACAAAACACTTTTGATTGGATAACTATCAGAATAGAAATTATTTTCTCTTCATCCTGGAGACTGGAGATAAGGTTTTGGCAAGTTTGCTGTCCCATGAGAGTTCCTCTCTGATTCTCAGATATTATCTTAAATTCAATGCTCTCAAACAGCAGCAGGTGAAAAGACCGAAGAGCCTAGGGATTTCTCTCTAGTCTTTTTATAATTACCAGTCTCAGTCATGAGGACTTTCCTCATCCCTAAAAGTCCTTCTTCTTAACTCCATCACATTGACAATGTGTCCACATGTAAGTATGGGAGCCAATGAGACCATAGCTCGTGTGTACTGGTGCCTGTATAAGATTAGTGAAAATGCTAAGTATTACAGTTTGCTTTCCCCAAGAGTAAAAGTCCTTCAATATCCCACTGTCCTAGAATAAGTAAAGACTAATTGGTAAACTATTAATGACTGGTTAATCTTTCCAAACTCAGTTCTTTTTCACTTGAGACATTATAGACACACCATTTATTAATGATTTTCTTTTTACTACTAAACCAAATTGTAAGGAATAGCATGCAGCTCAGAGTGTTTCTAATATTTTATAATACCTAGTTAAAGATGTTGTACACTTAAGGGAAGAGGTAGTAGCTTCAGGCTTTTAATTTTCAAAAGTATATTTTTAGCCAGTCATGGTGATGCTTGTCTGTTGTCCTAGTGTTCAGGGTGCTGAGGAAGATGGAGTTCCATGAGCTTGAGGCAGCCTGGGTGATATAACAAAACCCTGTCTCAAAACAAATGAAAAAGGTAGACTTTGTTGTAAAAGGAATACTGCTTTGGGCTGAAAACGCAGCTCAGTTGGTAAAGTACTGACTCAGGATACATGAAGCTCTGAGTTCAGTCCCTAGCATAACATCAACTAAACAAGGTCATGCCAGCCTGAAATCCCAGCACTGGGAGGCAGAAGCAGGACAGCCGGGAATTTAAGGTCATCCTCAGCTACACAGGGAGTTTGAGGCCAGCTCTTGTCTCTCTCTCTCTCCCTCTCTCTCTCACACACACACACACACACACACAAAATACTCTGCGACAAACAATCTCAGAATAATTTCTAAAGCACTAACTCAATTGTTTCTTGAACAATATCTATGTACAGTCCCTCTAGAAATCCAACTTGGAACCTGGCCTAGCTGTAGGCATCTTGAGTGCTGTCTCCATGATTACCTCTGAGTAATCTTGGCCTCCATCCTTCATATTTACCCAGCACATACAAATGAATAAAAAAGTGCCGTGGGGAGTTTTGGCACCAAGACTACCTGACATCACCAGTACTGGCTTAAGATAAAACTTGTACACAGCTATACAAAGTCAGTTTCGTCTTGACTGCTGTGTGATCCTCTTTCATCTGACTCAAATAACAAGAAGACACCTATCTTGCTATCCCTTTAACCTCATCTCTGTCAACAAGTCAACAGACAGTATGTCATATACTCCTGGATCTGTCTCCCTGGTCCCAAGGAACTTGAAGCCAAGTCTATGATAACAAAATTTCCCTCAAATGACACCAAATCAAGTCATGAGAAAGCAGAGCAAAATGGCCACTACCCTCCTAGTATCTACAGCTATGACATAGTTCATAGTTGCAAAAGGGTACAAATACAAAACCATGATGAAAATGACATCAAACTGCATAATTTGAAAAATGCAGAATGATGACAGAGAAACCCAAATTTTCCTGCTGAAAAGATCACAGTCTTATAGAGCTAATATGTGACAGGTTCACAGTTGGGAAACCATGGGAAATGTGTTGCTATGTGCAAGAAAGTATGGGAATCATATACTATGTGTACATGAATGTAACTCACAATGGACCAGAGGGTTGAGGCTTAAATATTCCCTTTGTAGGGGAGAGGAAGATGGAGGTTGTGGCCAGTTTTTGTTTTTTTTTTTGTTTTTTGTTTTTTTTTTTTGTTTTGTTTTGGTTTTTCGAGACAGGGTTTCTCTGTGGTTTTGGAGCCTGTCCTGGAACTAGCTCTGTAGACCAGGCTGGTCTCGAACTCACAGAGATCCACCTGCCTCTGCCTCCCAAGTGCTGGGATTAAAGGCGTGCGCCACCACCGCCCGGCTGTGGCCAGTTTTAGAGGGGTTATAAATGTAGACAGTTTTGAATTGTTAAAAAGAATCTGACCTATAGAAAGGAGTAATAACTGATGAGGAAATCCCGAGAGGGTTGAGAAGTATCTCAGAGGCTGGCACTGGGAGCAGCAGTGAGAACGGGGGTACCACAGGGGAAAGCAACGGAAGCAGGACTGGGGCCGTCAATGGGAGCAGTATGGGGCTTCAGTGGAAGGAGGACTTGAAACACCATTGGAAGCAGCACTGGGAGCATCATCAGTGGGAGCATCCGTGGGAGTGATACTGGAAGCCTGGCCTACTGCAGATGGTAAGGCAAACAGTACCACGGTGCTCTTGGGCTATATACAAACTAAGCAGCTATTTATCTGACTGGGCTTGTCCCTCTCTATCTACAGATCCAGTATCACACTGTGCTTGAATACACACAGGAGCCTCAAATGCAGTTTCCCCCAAAACGTCAGCATCTTAAGCCCGTCCGACTGCCGTTCTTCTCCTCATTCATCTCCAGCTAGACACCAATCCTAAATTGAAGCTCAGAAGTGACACTGAAAATGGGTGGAGCTTCCCACCTCTACTGCCTCTGTATTTCACTTCAAACCTGCATCATCTCTTCCCAGGACTGTAACACGGTCTTTTGCTTTTATTGTTCTATTTATATCTCCTCCCCGTCTTATTCACAGGAAAATGCTCATTTTAAAACTTGTTTCAAAATTGATAATCTCACTCCCCAAATTAAATAAATGAAACAAAAAAAACCTAACCAAGCATGGGCTGTGTGTTCTGATTGGCAAACACAATCCTTTCCAATGCAGGCAACCAACCTTTCAGATCCCCCCTGACCCTCTCTTGCCTTGGTGAGTGTTTCTAAGACCATGAACACCAGATCCATTAATATTACAGCCTACGAAGAAGGACCTCCAATCTTTGCTGGGCACCCGATAAACTACAGTTCATCTCTCAGTACTCAGATCAAATGTTAGGTCCTCGGTATAACTTGTGCAGTCAGCAGGTCACTGCTCTGGTCCCATTATTGCTCCAGAACTGTTCTAGCAATTCCATCATAACACTTCGCCCTATACTACATTTTATCTCTGCACATTCTACACAAAGAAGACTCTTAGCCCCATGAGAGCAGAAGTGTTGTGTGTCCATCCTCGCCTTTTCTGGGGGGAAAAAAGTTACTTCTCTTGGATTTGATGCAAATGTTCCCTGGTGGTGAGATGAAATGGACAGAAAAATTCAGTGCCTGGGAAAGGAAATGAAGTTGCTTTGTAGGAATATTCATGTGTCAGGAGCAGTCAGGCCAAAGGCTTCCCTGACCACTTACCTTAATCCAGACTTCAAATGCTCATGTGACGGTGGGCTGTGCATGGTAGTGGTGATCATTTAATTTTCCTATAAACAAGGCTCCCCCTTACATTCCTCTTGCTTCTCTTCAATAGTCTCTCTCTTGATGATCTGTTTTTGACTTCTCAAGAGTTTAGATCTTCTCATGGGTAGAATAGCAGAGAACTGGACTGAGGAAGATGGACATAGACAATGCACCAGCATCCAGTGTCAGGAAAAACACCTTATCCCTCTGCTACTGTCCCTCTCATGGGAGCACCCAAGACCCAGCAGCACCAGTGAACATTCCATAACTCTTTTGACCTCTCTCTCTCTCCTGCCCCTAATAATGCAACTCTAGTCAGCTATGCAGACAAGCAGAGTGTTACACTCGCTGTCCTTGAATGTCCCACCGATTGGGAGATTTACGATGGGGCTAGACTTGTTCTATGAGGTCCCAAAAGACAGCACTGTGACTGACTTTGGAAAGTTTAAAGGAAGAAAAAATGCCTTTACCGTTGAGAGCTAGCTGCCAGTAAGAGAGCTGGCTGTACAAAGGGGTGAATTGCCTGCGGCAAAGAATGTTATGTACAGACACACACTTGCTGCGAAGTTAGTCAGGGAGATTCAGACAGAAGGGATCTCTCGGGGCGTCTGGTGTTCAGTCTCCACTGAAAATAAAGACATCTTTTCATCTTTATCTTTCCCATTTTCTTTTTGGTTTCCTCTCCAATGTTCCAAGAGACTCAGCAAAGACGATGAAGGCAACGCAAACTGATGCTTTAGTTTTTGTGTTCTTTGCCTGCGCCCCAAGACTTGGTCCACCAGGAAATGAAAAGGATAAATATCTTCCTAAACAAGGAAAGTAAATAAGATGTTCACTTTAACCATTAATTAAAATTCTTAGATAAACTGGCATATTCCTTTCTTACATCTGACGTGAACATCTATATTTTATTGTAAATTTTTAGAGCACGGGCATGAAGCTCACAGATTATTGCTATAGTGATTGAAAAGTAAAAATTACAGCATGTTACTGGGAGTTTTCAAACAGATTGGTTTTTGCATAGCATTTGAATTATCAGGTTGTCCGGTTATTTTCAATTTGCTTCTCATTAATGCTAAACTGACAAGTCCACTCCAAAGAAAAATTCTTCAGATGCAGTATCTGCTTTAACTGTTGCAATAATGAAATAGTCCAGAAATTAATTCTGCATCCCAGACTTGTGCATGGCTCCTCAAATGTTCCACTGCAGGCCTTTTGCTTTATGAAACACTTGCAGCATTGTAACAAGACATGACCAGGAAAATGGCTCAAGTTGTGTTTTTGAAATGGAATCACATATGTGAGAAATTGGACACCAGGAGCATTGTAGCCATGGAAAAGTGGTTTATTGTGCGTGACTTCAAGCAGGGCCTTGAAATAATGCTTGGAAGAAACATGCATGCCCTAGCTCCGTCGCACAGTTGAAACTCCCATGAATGGTTGTGTGGAAGGTACGGGGAAGTTAAATTTTACACCTGGAAATATGCTGTTAAATTTTCAGATTTCAGACGCCATAAACCAGGAAATGTTAAAAGGGATCGTTTGAGACAATGTGAGGTAGGATGAGCTGAAGGAAAGTCATTGGATTGAAAGGAAGCTCCTTCGGTCCGCTCTCCCTGCTAACAGCTGTGATCCTACATAAAGCTGGATCTCTAGAGTGATGGAGAGGAAAGGAATATTGGGTTCTGTGGGCTCAGAGATTTCTTCCTCAGTTTTATGACTGAAAAAAAAAAAAGACCCAACATTAATCATGCACAATCGGCCTAGGGGCTTTTATATTCCTTTTTATTCAAATATTAATTTTCACATCAATTATAAAAATAAAATATTGCACAAATGTCAATGGCTTGTGGTCATTCTACTACAAATGAATAATTACCAATTTGTCAGATTTATGCTATCAATTTTCTCATTGTGAAAATAGTATCAGAATCCTCTCAGCTGCATTTAGAAGTTATATTTTATTAATTCCTCAAATTATCCATAGCATAATTATTGAATAATTGACTACTATGTTTTAGGATACTTTATAAGTAAAACATTGAACATAGACATAGTTCTTCTACCTTGGAGTTTGTATTCTAACCATGGCTGATGAAAATGAACTCTTGGGACTGAAAAGGTAGCAGGAGCTATGAAGAGTCGGAGAGAGCTGTAATATTTACAAGGTGAAGCAGGACATGAGTTACTGTGAGCAGATGTTGTTTAGACGTAAGTCATTTCTCCTTGGAAACACCTTGTGATAGAAGCACTTTGTAAGCGGTAGGTTTTCATGTCCACATTTTGTTAGCAATAGATGGAACAGGCACATGGCTTTAGGAAGCCTGTGGATCCCAAAGCAGAGCTATTGCTGAATGCCTGCTGAATATTAGCCCTCTCCACCAATACTCTTGAAATAGTCTTGAATTTGATTCCAATAGTCTTGAAATTGAGCTGAGGTGCCATCAGTGTTCATTACTATCTCATGGTTTGATGTCATACACAGTAGAAAATGCATACACTGTGCTCAGAACTGAAAATGAAGCAAAGCCACACCACCTGACATATGTGGGCACCGCCAGCAATGTCGCAGATTCATCACACCAACGACTATGAATTAATTTTCAGTCATTGAGATTCAAAAACCTTCATCTCTGGTTCACATAGCAATTATCCAATACCTTACGTGGAGTGGCTACCCACAGTGGAAGAAGCTGATCCCAGACAAGAGCTACTTAGCTCTTTCTGTGGGGTCCCAAGGAGACATAAAGTCGGGAGATGGAGGATTTGGGGACTGAGTTGTTTGCCTCCATCCCCCCAGGAGTCTCTTTCCTGGTACTTAATGTGGACATTGCACCTGCTTTATGACCTCTACAAAATTCAGATGAATAAAGAGACAATCTGATGCTGTGTGGGGCCTTGGAATAGTTCATTCCTTCTTTTTCTTTTCTAGTTTACAAGTCTCAGTAGAATTTTCTTTCTTTCCTGCTCATTCCTCCCTTCACTTTTCTTATTCCTTCCTTTCTTCCTTTTCTTCTTCCCCTCTTTCTCCTTCCTTCCTCTCCATCTCCCTCCTTTCTTTTGTTCCTTTCTTCTTTAAGACCCTTTTAAAGGTTGTCTTCGTCACTGTTCTGTTGCTGTAGACACCATGACTGATACACTTTTCAGGAGAGAAAGCATTTAGTTGGGGGCTTGCTCACCATTTCAGAGGTTATTATGACAATGGGAGCATGCCAGCACACATGACATGCAGAGCAGTAGCTAAACGCTACATCCTGATCCACAGGGAGAGACAGGGGGCGGGGGCTGGGGCTGGGCCTGTAATGGGCTTGTGAAACCTCAAAGCCAACCCTCAGTGATGCACTTCCTCCAACAAAGCCACGCCTACTCCAACAAGGCCACACCTTCTAATCCTTCTCAAATACTGTCACTCCCTTATGACTAAGCATTCAAACAAATGATCCTATGGGGCCATGATCATTCAGACCACCACCACATGTTTTTTCTCATGTATCAGATTCATGGCTCCTTATGTGGGGACCCTGGCAAAGCTTTCCCTCTCTGTGTATGAAAGGAGTGGGAGAAGCAGCTGGAGGCCCTGTGACAACATAGTCCAGACAGCCCACAGCTTCCTCACTCAGGTAGTTATACAGAACCTCCATCAAACTAGAATTCTCAAGTTGTTTCTAGAGATATATGATCTATCGCTCCAGGTCAAAACTGGAGATACAAGAAGGGCTCAGTCATCATGAGCCACTCCAGATGGAGAGAGCTTACATGCAGTTGCCTCAGCTTGCTCTCTCTCAACTTCTGGGATTTACCTGCCTCCTAATGTCTGCACTTCAGACCTCCCTCCTGTTGTCTTAATCTGCCTTCAAGTCTCTTTTGCTCAGATTTCCAAGTTCTTTAGGCACAACCAAATAGTTTCCTTACTCCTATGGATGCTTGTTTGCCAAGCCACCCAAGTTACTACCATTAAAATTCCCACGGCTACACCCTTGTCTTTCTTTTCTGGGTCATGACATGGAAGTAAACATGGAGGCAGGAGTGACAAGTTGCATTCTGGTAATTAATTGATGGAGAATAATTTTCTGATGCTAAAAGTCACAAATGCCTTTCTAAGTGTGTGAAGGCCCAAAAATGTGAGCCTATTTCTACCTTGCCTGAAGATCAGAAAGTTTTAACTTGTTCAAAGTTGTTGACAGCAAGAGTGGCCACACATCCTGACCTAGAATATGGTTACTTGGTGTTTTTGCCATTAAAATGGCCCATCCAGGTAGATCCACTCCACCCTGACCAGAGGTCAGGATATTCAAACGTGCTTCTTTCCCTTCTTTTGAAATAGGAGATTTGACCTAGGGAGTGACTGCCTTCAGGATACTTGGTCTAGGATGGGTTCACTGTCTAAACAACAGAATTCTTTTCTCATGGATTAATGGCTTAAAGGCTCAAAGTATTGAAGCAAATAACTGTTGTAGTTGTCCTTCGTATCATGCTAAAGCAGCCTTTTGTCTTCTTCCCCTTTTTGTGTTGGGGTATAAAAGTGTAAGAAAATAAATGCAGGTGAATTCAGCATTCGGTATTCTCTGAGTTGTCCTCCTGCTACTATTCTATGTCTTAGTTGATGTGGGATTACCCTCTGTATGCTATGAATGCCATTGGCTAATAAGGAGTCTGCATGGGCCTGTACAGGGCAGAATAGAGGTAGGCAGGGAAAACTAAACTGAATGCTGGGGGAAAAGAAGGCAGAGTGAGGAGACACTATTTAGTTGGGTACAGATGTACAGGAGTCTTGCTGGTAAACCACAGCCACATGGCGAAACACAGATTAATAGAAATGGGTTAAATTGGATTCAAGAATTAGCCAATAAAAAGCTAGAACTAATGGACCAAGCAAGGATTTAATTAGTACAGTGTCTGTGTGGTTATTTCAAGTCTGGGCAGCCAGGAACAAACAAGTGGGCTCCTACAACACTCTGTCATTCTTTTTTATCTCTGTTCCTACTTCCTAATATCTTTTCTAATCTTCATGCCCCTACCCTGGTAAGTGGCATATACTTGTCGAAGCTGATCCCCAACAAGGTGGTGATACTTATGTCCTCCCTCTGAGTTTATTTATGTATTTAATTCTGATGTTCAACCACTATCCAAAAAATATGGTTGAGGGCATAATTACCAAATGATTCATTAAAAGTAAAAGGTAGGGTGAAAGAAAAAGCAACAAATGGTAACAAAAGCTGGTTCTGTTCCCTTTATGATGAGGCTAAAAAGCTGGCTATCCTGAAGACAAACGCTGATTGCTTGACAATGTCTAGTTATTGAAATAGTCGTCATCTTTACATATGAAATGACTTATTTTTTTATTGCTTACAGTTCACTTAATTTGGCTTGAATGATTTGAGTCAGTGGCCTTTCTCCTCACATCTTTGAAATCAACAGTCTTTACTTGGATATATCAGTATTTAACAATTATTGTGACATTAGTTTCTAGTTCTAACCACTGACCCAAATCATCAGAGTCAAATTAGTTAAAGCAAGCAATTAATTAAAACTTTCTAATATACATGTATATGGGCTATCTCTCCCTAAATGCATGGATCAGGAGATCAGCATTAGATATGAGAAAAGCAAGTTTTTTTATTGTTCAAAGGTAGAAAATTTACAAATGGATTTGATGGGTAAATTAGGTGGGGTTACAGGAGCAGAACCTAAGCATAGCAACTTAGTCATAACAACCTCCTGAAACAAAGACATGATTGCAAGCTAGTCATAAGACGGTCATAGCAACCTTTTGAGACAAAGGTAGGATTGCAAGAAGGTTATAAACAACTTATGAAACAAAGACATGACTGCCACTTCTGGAACAGGAGGTATAGTTAAGGCTGTAGTTAAGGTTACAGCTGAGGCATAGCCTAGTCCTTGAGAAACAGATTCAGTCATAAGCAGGAATGATTTATCTAGTTTGTCTTAATATAAGATGGCTTCCAAGCCTAAGATGAAAACAAGTTGGTTTATCAAGACAATATATCTATCTTCTTATTATTAATTTCAATTGAAGGGAAATACATATCATATGACATCACATTCTACATTGAAAAATACCCAAAGAACAACTACAAAAAAAGAACAATTGCATGTGAATATTTGTTTTATGTATATTGCTATGTATGTGTGAGCACACACAGGTGTGTGTATGTTCATATGCATATACATATGGGGGTGAAACTCAGTTAGTATGAGTCCATAAACAAAGGATATATACAAAAATAAGAACCGAAGGAGATATTAATTCCTGTGCATTTTTGGTATAAATAAAGCAAAGAAGCTGTTTTGGTCTGATCTACCAGACAGACACCATGGAGAGAGGGGGAATAAAATTCAGACAGAGCTGACTGACGACTAGGCAGCCATCATCTGCTGTTCAAAGTACCCCACTGAGGGCCGAGTCATCAAAGGGCAGATTTTCTCTGCATCCTGCCCTTGACCTGAGTCCTGTGTAAATCCCTTCCCATAATAACCACACTAGAATGATTGTTCCTTTGTTTTCAGATTTCTTTTTAAAGAAATCCTTTTAAAAAATAATTCCTTTGTTAGGTTGCTATATGATGTGTTGTGCTTCATCACACAGAAACATGAGGTTTGCTGGTCCTTCTCTTAATTAGGTGTCTACTGCTGTGGTGAAACACCATGACCAAAAACAACGTGGGGAGGAAAGGGTTCATTTCACTCACACTTCATACAACAGTTCATCATTGAAAGTAGGATAGGAACTCAGACAGAGCAGGAGGGATGTTGCTTACTGCCTTGTTCCTCATGGCTGACCTGTTTTCTTTTAGCACCAAAGGCCACCAGCCCAGAGATGGCACCACTCAAAATGGACTGGGTCTTCCTACATCAATCACTAATTAAGAAAATGTCCCACAGGTTTTGCCTATAGACGTTTTACAACTGAGGCTCCCTCCTCTCAGGTGACTCTTTCTTGTGTCAACCTGACATAATGTAGCCAGCACAGTCCTGTGCCTCCACTTACCTTCTCCATTCTCCTAGAGCCCCTGCCTCTTCCTGTTAGTCTCCCCTCACTGCCAGGCCCCACCTCTAGCCTCCCTTCTTTTTCCACATCCATATAAGCCCTAAAATGCCTAATTGCTTTGTTCCCAAGAGGTACTATCAATCTTTGTGACCTTATATGAAGATTTTCATTGACTGAAACTAGTTTTAATGGCTTGTGCATGAGTCTCATTCTTACACCCAACATTCACAATGCTATTCACACTCAGATCTTCCTCTGCAATGCTGCATGTTTCCTGAACCAGGAAATAATCTTTAGTCTTGTTCTCCTTTCTCCACCACTCACAATGCCTCCTGGTCTCCTCTACCAGTTTCTCGTCAGCGTTTTGCCCCCAATAACATTTTCAGCTTTCAGAACTTTGCACTCCTACAGGGCTGCACAGGAGTTCCTGGGCTCCACTCTGAGAAGCATTGCATTAAGGATCAGATCCCAGGGCTCCTGGTCATATTGCATTGCAAAACAAGATTACTGGGTGTGCCACAGCATGAGGCAGAAGCAGAAAGTGCATCATAAATAGAGCTATTGGGAAGCTTGCTATGCCCCTCCAAGTGAGTAGTAGCCTATGAGAATAACTTTCTATGGATCGAGTTTCCTGCCCTTTCACTAAGGCTACCAGCCCAGACCAGTGAGTGCCTGACTAGAGGGCAGGCCTCAAGGTCCCCACCAGGGGAAGCGGGCCCCTGCTGCTGGGGTTGCAGTCTCTGCTTGTGATCTCCTGGACCTGCTCTCCCTGCCCCCTATTTCCCTTGGTCCCGGGCTCATTGGGGCCACCAGGAATCCCTGCATAGGTGCTGAGAAGTCCCATCTGGATGGGTGAGTGTGTGCTATCCTGGGGCGCACTGTCCCGGTAGAGAGCACAAACGCCCCCCCCCCCAGCTCCTGCTGCAAGGCTTTCTTTCCTACACACCCGCCCCCCACCCCCACCCCCAAGCCTGCCTTGTCTGCAAGGTCCTTAGCTGTGGAACAGTTTCCTGCCCTTTCACTAAGGCTACCAACCCAGAGCAGTGAGGGCCTGACTAGAGGGCAGGCCTCAAGGTCCCCGCCAGGGAAAGCGGGCCCCCGCTGCTGGGGCTGCAGTCTCTGCTGTGATCTCCTGGACCTGCTCTGCCTGCGCCCTACTTCCCTTTGTCCCTGGCTCATTGGGGCATCCAGGAGTTCCTGTGTAGGTGCCGAGTAGTTTCATCAGGACGGGTGAGTGTGTGCTATCCTGGGGCGGACGGTCCCGGTAGAGAGCACAAACGCCCCTCCCCCAGCTCCTGCTGCAGGGCTTTCTCTCCTACACACCCGCCCCCACCCCCACCCCCAAGCCTGCCTTGTCTGCAAGGTCCTTAGCTGTGGAACAGTTTCCTGCCCTTTCACTAAGGCTACCAGCCCAGACCAGTGAGTGCCTGACTAGAGGGCAGGCCTCAAGGTCCCCACCAGGGGAAGCGGGCCCCTGCTGCTGGGGTTGCAGTCTCTGCTTGTGATCTCCTGGACCTGCTCTCCCTGCCCCCTATTTCCCTTGGTCCCGGGCTCATTGTGGCATCCAGGAGTTCCTGTGTAGGTGCCGAGAAGTTTCATCGGGACGGGTGAGTGTGTACTATCCTGGGGCGGACGGTCCCGGTAGAGAGCACAAACGCCCCTACACTAAGGCTACCCAACCAGAGCAGTGAGTGCCTGCCTAGCGGGCAGGCCTCAGCAACCCCCGAAAGGGAGTGCAGGCACCTCCAGCTTGTACTGCAGTGTCGCCTGTGTTCTACTCGACCCCGCCCGACCCCTTGCATTCGGCCTTCTTTACGCGGGTCATTGGAATACCACGCATCCATGTTTTGGTGTTGAGGAGTTCATCTGGAAGGGAACGGTTCCTGCCCCTACACTGAGGAGATACACCTAGAGAGTTAGTCACAGCAAAGACTGGTCCAAGACATCAGGCCTCTCCTGGCTCCATTTGAAGGAAAAGATGGGCAGGCGCCAATGCAAGAATTCCCCCAACAACTTGAAAGGCAACGTGACATCACCAGGATCCAGGAATCCCGAAATGAGAAGTGTACACCCTAATCCAGAAGAATTAGAAGAATTCGACTCAAAAGTGAATTTTATGAAAATAATAGAGGACCTTAAACAGGAGGTGAAAAACTGCCACAACCAATTAGAGATTACAAACAAAAAGGTAGAGGAAATGAATAAATCTCTCAAAGATACCCAAGAAAACCAAGAGAAACAAGAAAAAGTAATCAAACAGGTAAGGGAAACGGTTCAAGACTTGAAGAATGAAGTGGAAGTAATAAAGAAAACACAAACCGAGGGAAGGATGGAGATGGAAAATTTGAATAAACGAACAGGAACTACAGAGACAAGTACCACCAACAGATTACAAGAGATAGAAGAAAGAATCTCAGACACTGAAGATACCATAGAGAAAATAAACACTCTCATCAAAGAAAACAGCATAACCAACAAATTCTCATCACAAAACATTCAGGAAATCTGGGACACAATAAAAAGACCAAACCTAAGAATAATAGGGATAGAAGAAGGAGAAGAAGTACAGCTCAATGGTCCAGAAAATATATTTAATAAAATTATAGAAGAAAACTTTCCCAACCTTAAGAAAGATATTCCTTTGAAGGTCCAAGAAGCATACAGAACACCAAATCGACTGGATCAAAAAAAAACATCTCCTCGTCATATAATAATCAAAACACAAAACATACAGAATAAAGAAAGAATATTAAGAGCTGCAAAGGAAAAAGGTCAAGTTACCTATAAAGGTAAACCTATCAGACTTACACCTGATTTCTCTATGGAAACCATGAAAGCCAGAAGGTCCTGGATAGATATACTGCAGAAACTACGAGACCATGGATGCAAGCCCAGACTACTATACCCAGCCAAGCTTTCATTCACTATAAATGGAGAAAACAAAATTTTCCAGGATAAAAACAAATTTAAACAATACGTAGCCACAAATCCAGCCCTTCAGAAAGTAATTGAAGGAAAATCACAAACCAAGGAGTCCAACAATGCCCACAATAACTCAGACATCTAATGACCCTTCACCAGCACAACTTGAAGAAGGGAAACACACAAACTCTACTACAAAAAGAAGGAAAGAAAGAAAGAAAGGAAAAATGACCGGAGTTAACAACCACTGGTCATTAATATCACTTAATATCAATGGACTCAACTCACCTATAAAGAGGCACAGGCTAAGAGATTGGATACGAAAACAGGATCCAACATTCTGTTGCTTACAAGAAACACACCTCAACCACAAAGACAGACATCTACTCAAAGTAAAGGGCTGGGAAAAGGTTTATCAAGCAAATGGACCTAAGAAACAAGCAGGTGTGGCCATACTAATTTCTAAGAAAGTTGACTTCAAACTAAAATCAATCAAAAGAGATGGAGATGGACATTTTTTACTCATAACAGGAACAATTCACCAGGATGAAGTCTCAATCCTGAATATCTATGCCCCTAATATAAAAGCACCCACTTATGTAAAAGAAACGTTACTAAAACTCAAGGCAGTCATCAAACCACACACACTAATAGTAGGAGATTTCAACACTCCTCTCTCACCAATGGACAGGTCAATCAGACAGAAACCTAACAGAGAAATAAGAGGATTAAGGGAGGTAATGAATCAAATGGACTTAACAGACATCTATAGAACATTCCACTCAAATAAGAAAGAATATACCTTCTTCTCTGCAGCTCATGGAACCTTCTCGAAAATAGACCACATACTCGGCAACAAAGCAAACTTACACAGTTACAAAAAAATATCGGTAACCACCTGTGTCTTATCAGATCACCATGGATTAAAGTTAGAATTCAACAACAATGCTATCCCCAGAAAGCCTATGAACTCATGGAAATTGGACAGTCAACTACTGAACCACACCTGGATCAAGGAAGAAATAAAGAAAGAAATTAAAGTCTTTCTTGAATTCAATGAAAACGAAGACTCAACATACTCTAACCTATGGGACACTATGAAAGCAGTGCTAAGAGGAAAGTTCATAGCATTAAGTGCCCACATAAAGAAAACGGAGAAAGCACACATTGGAGACCTAATAGCCCACCTTAAAGCTTTAGAAAGAAAAGAAGCAGACTCACCTAGGAGAAGTAGAAGACTGGAAATAATCAAATTGAGGGCTGAAATCAACAAAATAGAAACACAGAAAACAATCCAAAGAATCAATGAAACAAAAAGCTGGTTCTTGGAGAAAATCAATAAGATTGATAAACCCCTATCCAAACTAATCAAACGGCGGAGAGAGAATACGCAAATTAACAAAATCAGAAACGAAAAGGGAGACATAACCACAGACACAGACGAAATTCAGAGAATCATTAGATCTTACTACAAAAACCTGTATGCCACAAAATTGGAAAATGTAAAAGAAATGGACACTTTTTTAGATAAGTACCATATACCAAAGTTAAACCAGGACCAGGTGAACAATCTAAATAGACCTGTTAGTCGCGAAGAATTAGAAGTTGTTATAAAAAACCTTCCCACCAAAAAAAGCCCAGGTCCAGACGGCTTTAATGCAGAATTCTACCAGAACTTCCAAGAAGACCTAATACCTATACTCCTTAATGTATTTCACAATATTAAAACAGAGAAGTCATTGCCAAATTCCTTTTATGAAGCTGAAGTTACTCTGATACCAAAACCACACAAAGACACAACCAAGAAAGAGAACTACAGGCCAATCTCACTCATGAACATCGACGCAAAAATACTCAATAAAATACTGGCAAACCGAATCCAAGAACACATTAGAAAAATTATCCATTATGATCAAGTAGGCTTCATCCCAGAGATGCAGGGCTGGTTCAACATACGAAAATCTATCAATGTAATCCATCATATAAATAATCTGAAAGAAAAAAACCATATGATCATTTCATTAGATGCGGAAAAAGCATTTGACAAAATTCAACATCCCTTTATGATAAAGGTCTTAGAGAGATTAGGAATACAAGGGTCGTTCCTAAATATAATAAAAGCAATTTATAGCAAGCCGTCAGCTAACATCAAATTAAATGGAGAGAAACTCAAAGCTATTCCACTAAAAACAGGAACACGACAAGGTTGTCCACTCTCTCCATACCTCTTTAATATAGTGCTTGAAATTCTAGCAATAGCAATAAGACAACATAAGGGGATCAAAGGGATTCAAATCGGAAAGGAAGAAGTTAAACTTTCATTATTTGCAGACGATATGATAGTGTACATAAGCGACCCCAAAAACTCCAGCAAAGAACTCCTTCAGCTGATAAACACCTTTAGTAGCGTTGCAGGATACAAGATCAATTCCAAAAAATCAGTTGCCCTCCTATACACAAAGGATAAGGAAGCAGAGATGGAAATCAGAGAAGCATCACCCTTCACGATAGCCACAAATAGCATAAAATATCTTGGGGTAACCCTAACCAAGGAAGTAAAGGATCTATTTGACAAGAACTTTAAGTCAATGAAGAAAGAAATTGAGGAGGATACCAGAAAATGGAAGGATCTCCCTTGCTCTTGGATAGGGAGGATCAACATAGTAAAAATGGCAATTCTACCAAGGGCAATTTATAGATTCAATGCAATCCCCATTAAAATCCCATCAAAATTCTTCACAGATCTTGAGAGGACAATAATCAACTTTATATGGAGAAACAAAAAACCCAGGATAGCCAAAACAATCTTATATAATAAAGGATCGTCTGGAGGCATTACCATCCCTGACCTCAAACTCTATTACAGAGCCTCAGTATTGAAAACAGCTTGGTATTGGTATAAAAACAGAGAAGTTGATCAATGGAACCGAGTAGAAGACCCTGATTTCAACCCACAAACTTATGAACACCTAATTTTTGATAAAGGAGCTAAAAGTATTCAATGGAAAAAAGAGAGCATCTTCAACAAATGGTGCTGGCAGAACTGGTTGTCAACGTGTAGAAGAATGAAAATAGATCCATATCTATCACCATGCACAAAACTCAAGTCCAAATGGATTAAAGACCTCAATATTAGTCTGAACACACTGAACCTGATAGAAGAAAAAGTTGGAAGTACTCTACAACATATGGGTACAGGAGATCTCTTCCTACGTTTATCCCCAGCAGCACAGACATTAAGGGCAACATTGAATAAATGGGACCTCCTGAAACTGAGTAGCTTCTGTAAAGCAAAGGACACTGTCACTAAGACAAAAAGGCAACCCACTGACTGGGAGAAGATCTTCACCAACCCTGCAACAGACAAAGGTCTGATCACCAAAATATATAAAGAACTCAAGAAACTAAACTTTAAAATGCTAATGAACCCAATAAAAAAATGGGGCACTGATCTGAACAGAGAATTCTCAACAGAAGAAATTCAAATGGCCAAAAGACACCTAAGGTCATGCTCAACCTCCTTAGCGATAAGGGAAATGCAAATTAAAACAACTTTGAGATACCATCTTACACCTGTCAGAATGGCTAAAATCAAGAACACCAATGATAGCCTTTGCTGGAGAGGTTGTGGAGAACGAGGCACACTCATTCATTGCTGGTGGGAATGCAAACTTGTGCAACCACTTTGGAAATCAGTGTGGCGATTTCTCAGGAAATTTGGGATCAACCTACCCCAAGATCCAGTAATACCACTATTGGGAATATACCCAAGAGATGCCACATCAAATGACAAAAGTATCTGTTCAACTATGTTCATAGCAGCATTGTTTGTAATAGCCAAAACCTGGAAACAACCTAGATGCCCTTCAATGGAGGAATGGATAAAGAAAGTGTGGAATATATACATATTAGAGTACTACTCAGCAGTAAAAAACAATGACTTCTCGAATTTTGCGTGCAAATGGATGGAAATAGAAAACACTATCCTGAGTGAGGTATCCCAGACCCAAAAAGAGGAACATGGGATGTACTCACTCATAATCGGTTTCTAGCCATAAATAAAAGACATTAAGCATATAATGTGTGATCCTATAGAAGTTAAATAAGAAAGTGAACCCAAAGAAAATCATATAGTCATCCGCATGGAGAGGGGGAAGTAGACAAGATTGCAGGGCAAAAACTGGGAACTTGCGGGTGAGGTGGCACGGGGCAAAGGGGAAATGGGATGAGAAATATGAGAAGGGGAGGATGGGAGGAGCTCGGGGGATTGGGATGGTTGGGATATAGGAAGGATGGATACGGGAGCAGCGAAGTATATATCCTATCTAAGGGAGCCATCTTAGGGCTGGCAAGAGACTTGACTCTAGAGGGGTTCGCAGGTGTCCAGGAATATGTCCCCAGCTGGTACCTTGGGCAACTAAGGAGAGGGAACCTGAAATGACCCTATCCTATACTGATGAATTTCTTGCATATCACCTTAGAACCTTCATCTGGCGATGGATCGAGGTAGAGACAGATTCTCAATTTGGAGCAACGGTCTGAGCTCTTAAGGTCCAAATGAGGAGCAGAAGGAGGGAGAACAAGAGCAAAAAATCAGGACCACGAGGGATGCACCCACCCACTGTGACAGTGGAACTGATTTATTAGGAGCCCACCAAGGCCAGCTGGTCTGGGACTGAATAAGCATGGGTTGATTCCGGACTCTCTGAGCATGGCGGTCAATGAAGACTGATGAGAAGCCAAGGACAATGGCACTAGGTTTCAATCCTAATACATGAACTGGCTTTGTGGGAGCTTAGCCTGTTTAGAAGCTCACCTTCCTGGACGTAGATAGAAGACCTTCGTCTTCCCGCAGGGCAGAGAATTTGGACTGCTCTTCAGTATCGAGAGGGAGGGGGAATGGTGTGGGGGGAGGAGAAGAGGAGTGGGGATAGGGGGAGGGGAGTGGGGGGAGGGGGCAATATTTGGGAGGAGGGGAGGGAAATGGGAAACGGGGAGCAGGTGGAAATTTTAATTAAAAAAGAATAAAAAAAAAAAAAAAAAAAAAAAAAAAAAAAAAAAAAAGAATTTCTGTAGCCTTGGCTGTTCTGGTATTCTCTTTCTAGACAACTTTGGCCTTAAACTAAAGAGATACGCCTGCCTCTGCCTTCTGAGTGCTGGGGTTAAAAGTGTACACCACTATACCAGACTTCAAATTTTTCATAACATAAGCCGTATTAGATGAAAAATATTTATTGCCATTGAATGTCTATGTAATAAAACTAGGGGTCCATGGCATGCATAACAGGGAACCATTTCTGTTGTGGAAACAATTATTTCTACCATTATTTGAGGCCATTCTGGTTACACTTTTTGGTGGCTCAGTTGACGTTTCTGCTGTTGATTAATGTGACACCAGATGTGTGGCAAATCATTTTGGGATTCCTGTTTGTACATGATTGCAGAGAGATGTTTATGTATACAGTTCGTGTACCTGCTGAGGCCGCATCAACAGCAAAGAAAAACGGTAATAAGAAAAGTAAATTTATTTTGTACAATTTTGAAAGAACTGAACGTGATCCATAGAAAGTTTTTTTTTTTTTTTTTTTTTTATTCTTTTTTAATTAAAATTTCCACCTGCTCCCCGTTTCCCATTTCCCTCCCCTCCTCCCAAATATTGCCCCCTCCCCCCACTCCCCTCCCCCTATCCCCACTCCTCTTCTCCTCCCCCCACACCATTCCCCCTCCCTCTCGATACTGAAGAGCAGTCCAAATTCTCTGCCCTGCGGGAAGACGAAGGTCTTCTATCTACGTCCAGGAAGGTGAGCTTCTAAACAGGCTAAGCTCCCACAAAGCCAGTTCATGTATTAGGATTGAAACCTAGTGCCATTGTCCTTGGCTTCTCATCAGTCTTCATTGACCGCCATGCTCAGAGAGTCCGGAATCAACCCATGCTTATTCAGTCCCAGACCAGCTGGCCTTGGTGGGCTCCTAATAAATCAGTTCCACTGTCACAGTGGGTGGGTGCATCCCTCGTGGTCCTGATTTTTTGCTCTTGTTCTCCCTCCTTCTGCTCCTCATTTGGACCTTAAGAGCTCAGACCGTTGCTCCAAATTGAGAATCTGTCTCTACCTCGATCCATCGCCAGATGAAGGTTCTAAGGTGATATGCAAGAAATTCATCAGTATAGGATAGGGTCATTTCAGGTTCCCTCTCCTTAGTTGCCCAAGGTACCAGCTGGGGACATATTCCTGGACACCTGCGAACCCCTCTAGAGTCAAGTCTCTTGCCAGCCCTAAGATGGCTCCCTTAGATAGGATATATACTTCGCTGCTCCCGTATCCATCCTTCCTATATCCCAACCATCCCAATCCCCCGAGCTCCTCCCATCCTCCCCTTCTCATATTTCTCATCCCATTTCCCCTTTGCCCCGTGCCACCTCACCCGCAAGTTCCCAGTTTTTGCCCTGCAATCTTGTCTACTTCCCCCTCTCCATGCGGATGACTATATGATTTTCTTTGGGTTCACTTTCTTATTTAACTTCTATAGGATCACACATTATATGCTTAATGTCTTTTATTTATGGCTAGAAACCGATTATGAGTGAGTACATCCCATGTTCCTCTTTTTGGGTCTGGGATACCTCACTCAGGATAGTGTTTTCTATTTCCATCCATTTGCACGCAAAATTCGAGAAGTCATTGTTTTTTACTGCTGAGTAGTACTCTAATATGTATATATTCCACACTTTCTTTATCCATTCCTCCATTGAAGGGCATCTAGGTTGTTTCCAGGTTTTGGCTATTACAAACAATGCTGCTATGAACATAGTTGAACAGATACTTTTGTCATTTGATGTGGCATCTCTTGGGTATATTCCCAATAGTGGTATTACTGGATCTTGGGGTAGGTTGATCCCAAATTTCCTGAGAAATCGCCACACTGATTTCCAAAGTGGTTGCACAAGTTTGCATTCCCACCAGCAATGAATGAGTGTGCCTCGTTCTCCACAACCTCTCCAGCAAAGGCTATCATTGGTGTTCTTGATTTTAGCCATTCTGACAGGTGTAAGATGGTATCTCAAAGTTGTTTTAATTTGCATTTCCCTTATCGCTAAGGAGGTTGAGCATGACCTTAGGTGTCTTTTGGCCATTTGAATTTCTTCTGTTGAGAATTCTCTGTTCAGATCAGTGCCCCATTTTTTTATTGGGTTCATTAGCATTTTAAAGTTTAGTTTCTTGAGTTCTTTATATATTTTGGTGATCAGACCTTTGTCTGTTGCAGGGTTGGTGAAGATCTTCTCCCAGTCAGTGGGTTGCCTTTTTGTCTTAGTGACAGTGTCCTTTGCTTTACAGAAGCTACTCAGTTTCAGGAGGTCCCATTTATTCAATGTTGCCCTTAATGTCTGTGCTGCTGGGGATAAACGTAGGAAGAGATCTCCTGTACCCATATGTTGTAGAGTACTTCCAACTTTTTCTTCTATCAGGTTCAGTGTGTTCAGACTAATATTGAGGTCTTTAATCCATTTGGACTTGAGTTTTGTGCATGGTGATAGATATGGATCTATTTTCATTCTTCTACACGTTGACAACCAGTTCTGCCAGCACCATTTGTTGAAGATGCTCTCTTTTTTCCATTGAATACTTTTAGCTCCTTTATCAAAAATTAGGTGTTCATAAGTTTGTGGGTTGAAATCAGGGTCTTCTACTCGGTTCCATTGATCAACTTCTCTGTTTTTATACCAATACCAAGCTGTTTTCAATACTGAGGCTCTGTAATAGAGTTTGAGGTCAGGGATGGTAATGCCTCCAGACGATCCTTTATTATATAAGATTGTTTTGGCTATCCTGGGTTTTTTGTTTCTCCATATAAAGTTGATTATTGTCCTCTCAAGATCTGTGAAGAATTTTGATGGGATTTTAATGGGGATTGCATTGAATCTATAAATTGCCCTTGGTAGAATTGCCATTTTTACTATGTTGATCCTCCCTATCCAAGAGCAAGGGAGATCCTTCCATTTTCTGGTATCCTCCTCAATTTCTTTCTTCATTGACTTAAAGTTCTTGTCAAATAGATCCTTTACTTCCTTGGTTAGGGTTACCCCAAGATATTTTATGCTATTTGTGGCTATCGTGAAGGGTGATGCTTCTCTGATTTCCATCTCTGCTTCCTTATCCTTTGTGTATAGGAGGGCAACTGATTTTTTGGAATTGATCTTGTATCCTGCAACGCTACTAAAGGTGTTTATCAGCTGAAGGAGTTCTTTGCTGGAGTTTTTGGGGTCGCTTATGTACACTATCATATCGTCTGCAAATAATGAAAGTTTAACTTCTTCCTTTCCGATTTGAATCCCTTTGATCCCCTTATGTTGTCTTATTGCTATTGCTAGAATTTCAAGCACTATATTAAAGAGGTATGGAGAGAGTGGACAACCTTGTCGTGTTCCTGTTTTTAGTGGAATAGCTTTGAGTTTCTCTCCATTTAATTTGATGTTAGCTGACGGCTTGCTATAAATTGCTTTTATTATATTTAGGAACGACCCTTGTATTCCTAATCTCTCTAAGACCTTTATCATAAAGGGATGTTGAATTTTGTCAAATGCTTTTTCCGCATCTAATGAAATGATCATATGGTTTTTTTCTTTCAGATTATTTATATGATGGATTACATTGATAGATTTTCGTATGTTGAACCAGCCCTGCATCTCTGGGATGAAGCCTACTTGATCATAATGGATAATTTTTCTAATGTGTTCTTGGATTCGGTTTGCCAGTATTTTATTGAGTATTTTTGCGTCGATGTTCATGAGTGAGATTGGCCTGTAGTTCTCTTTCTTGGTTGTGTCTTTGTGTGGTTTTGGTATCAGAGTAACTTCAGCTTCATAAAAGGAATTTGGCAATGACTTCTCTGTTTTAATATTGTGAAATACATTAAGGAGTATAGGTATTAGGTCTTCTTGGAAGTTCTGGTAGAATTCTGCATTAAAGCCGTCTGGACCTGGGCTTTTTTTGGTGGGAAGGTTTTTTATAACAACTTCTAATTCTTCGCGACTAACAGGTCTATTTAGATTGTTCACCTGGTCCTGGTTTAACTTTGGTATATGGTACTTATCTAAAAAAGTGTCCATTTCTTTTACATTTTCCAATTTTGTGGCATACAGGTTTTTGTAGTAAGATCTAATGATTCTCTGAATTTCGTCTGTGTCTGTGGTTATGTCTCCCTTTTCGTTTCTGATTTTGTTAATTTGCGTATTCTCTCTCCGCCGTTTGATTAGTTTGGATAGGGGTTTATCAATCTTATTGATTTTCTCCAAGAACCAGCTTTTTGTTTCATTGATTCTTTGGATTGTTTTCTGTGTTTCTATTTTGTTGATTTCAGCCCTCAATTTGATTATTTCCAGTCTTCTACTTCTCCTAGGTGAGTCTGCTTCTTTTCTTTCTAAAGCTTTAAGGTGGGCTATTAGGTCTCCAATGTGTGCTTTCTCCGTTTTCTTTATGTGGGCACTTAATGCTATGAACTTTCCTCTTAGCACTGCTTTCATAGTGTCCCATAGGTTAGAGTATGTTGAGTCTTCGTTTTCATTGAATTCAAGAAAGACTTTAATTTCTTTCTTTATTTCTTCCTTGATCCAGGTGTGGTTCAGTAGTTGACTGTCCAATTTCCATGAGTTCATAGGCTTTCTGGGGATAGCATTGTTGTTGAATTCTAACTTTAATCCATGGTGATCTGATAAGACACAGGTGGTTACCGATATTTTTTTGTAACTGTGTAAGTTTGCTTTGTTGCCGAGTATGTGGTCTATTTTCGAGAAGGTTCCATGAGCTGCAGAGAAGAAGGTATATTCTTTCTTATTTGAGTGGAATGTTCTATAGATGTCTGTTAAGTCCATTTGATTCATTACCTCCCTTAATCCTCTTATTTCTCTGTTAGGTTTCTGTCTGATTGACCTGTCCATTGGTGAGAGAGGAGTGTTGAAATCTCCTACTATTAGTGTGTGTGGTTTGATGACTGCCTTGAGTTTTAGTAACGTTTCTTTTACATAAGTGGGTGCTTTTATATTAGGGGCATAGATATTCAGGATTGAGACTTCATCCTGGTGAATTGTTCCTGTTATGAGTAAAAAATGTCCATCTCCATCTCTTTTGATTGATTTTAGTTTGAAGTCAACTTTCTTAGAAATTAGTATGGCCACACCTGCTTGTTTCTTAGGTCCATTTGCTTGATAAACCTTTTCCCAGCCCTTTACTTTGAGTAGATGTCTGTCTTTGTGGTTGAGGTGTGTTTCTTGTAAGCAACAGAATGTTGGATCCTGTTTTCGTATCCAATCTCTTAGCCTGTGCCTCTTTATAGGTGAGTTGAGTCCATTGATATTAAGTGATATTAATGACCAGTGGTTGTTAACTCCGGTCATTTTTCCTTTCTTTCTTTCTTTCCTTCTTTTTGTAGTAGAGTTTGTGTGTTTCCCTTCTTCAAGTTGTGCTGGTGAAGGGTCATTAGATGTCTGAGTTATTGTGGGCATTGTTGGACTCCTTGGTTTGTGATTTTCCTTCAATTACTTTCTGAAGGGCTGGATTTGTGGCTACGTATTGTTTAAATTTGTTTTTATCCTGGAAAATTTTGTTTTCTCCATTTATAGTGAATGAAAGCTTGGCTGGGTATAGTAGTCTGGGCTTGCATCCATGGTCTCGTAGTTTCTGCAGTATATCTATCCAGGACCTTCTGGCTTTCATGGTTTCCATAGAGAAATCAGGTGTAAGTCTGATAGGTTTACCTTTATAGGTAACTTGACCTTTTTCCTTTGCAGCTCTTAATATTCTTTCTTTATTCTGTATGTTTTGTGTTTTGATTATTATATGACGAGGAGATGTTTTTTTTTGATCCAGTCGATTTGGTGTTCTGTATGCTTCTTGGACCTTCAAAGGAATATCTTTCTTAAGGTTGGGAAAGTTTTCTTCTATAATTTTATTAAATATATTTTCTGGACCATTGAGCTGTACTTCTTCTCCTTCTTCTATCCCTATTATTCTTAGGTTTGGTCTTTTTATTGTGTCCCAGATTTCCTGAATGTTTTGTGATGAGAATTTGTTGGTTATGCTGTTTTCTTTGATGAGAGTGTTTATTTTCTCTATGGTATCTTCAGTGTCTGAGATTCTTTCTTCTATCTCTTGTAATCTGTTGGTGGTACTTGTCTCTGTAGTTCCTGTTCGTTTATTCAAATTTTCCATCTCCATCCTTCCCTCGGTTTGTGTTTTCTTTATTACTTCCACTTCATTCTTCAAGTCTTGAACCGTTTCCCTTACCTGTTTGATTACTTTTTCTTGTTTCTCTTGGTTTTCTTGGGTATCTTTGAGAGATTTATTCATTTCCTCTACCTTTTTGTTTGTAATCTCTAATTGGTTGTGGCAGTTTTTCACCTCCTGTTTAAGGTCCTCTATTATTTTCATAAAATTCACTTTTGAGTCGAATTCTTCTAATTCTTCTGGATTAGGGTGTACACTTCTCATTTCGGGATTCCTGGATCCTGGTGATGTCACGTTGCCTTTCAAGTTGTTGGGGGAATTCTTGCATTGGCGCCTGCCCATCTTTTCCTTCAAATGGAGCCAGGAGAGGCCTGATGTCTTGGACCAGTCTTTGCTGTGACTAACTCTCTAGGTGTATCTCCTCAGTGTAGGGGCAGGAACCGTTCCCTTCCAGATGAACTCCTCAACACCAAAACATGGATGCGTGGTATTCCAATGACCCGCGTAAAGAAGGCCGAATGCAAGGGGTCGGGCGGGGTCGAGTAGAACACAGGCGACACTGCAGTACAAGCTGGAGGTGCCTGCACTCCCTTTCGGGGGTTGCTGAGGCCTGCCCGCTAGGCAGGCACTCACTGCTCTGGTTGGGTAGCCTTAGTGTAGGGGCGTTTGTGCTCTCTACCGGGACCGTCCGCCCCAGGATAGTACACACTCACCCGTCCCGATGAAACTTCTCGGCACCTACACAGGAACTCCTGGATGCCACAATGAGCCCGGGACCAAGGGAAATAGGGGGCAGGGAGAGCAGGTCCAGGAGATCACAAGCAGAGACTGCAACCCCAGCAGCAGGGGCCCGCTTCCCCTGGTGGGGACCTTGAGGCCTGCCCTCTAGTCAGGCACTCACTGGTCTGGGCTGGTAGCCTTAGTGAAAGGGCAGGAAACTGTTCCACAGCTAAGGACCTTGCAGACAAGGCAGGCTTGGGGGTGGGGGTGGGGGCGGGTGTGTAGGAGAGAAAGCCCTGCAGCAGGAGCTGGGGGAGGGGCGTTTGTGCTCTCTACCGGGACCGTCCGCCCCAGGATAGCACACACTCACCCGTCCTGATGAAACTACTCGGCACCTACACAGGAACTCCTGGATGCCCCAATGAGCCAGGGACAAAGGGAAGTAGGGCGCAGGCAGAGCAGGTCCAGGAGATCACAGCAGAGACTGCAGCCCCAGCAGCGGGGGCCCGCTTTCCCTGGCGGGGACCTTGAGGCCTGCCCTCTAGTCAGGCCCTCACTGCTCTGGGTTGGTAGCCTTAGTGAAAGGGCAGGAAACTGTTCCACAGCTAAGGACCTTGCAGACAAGGCAGGCTTGGGGGTGGGGGTGGGGGGCGGGTGTGTAGGAAAGAAAGCCTTGCAGCAGGAGCTGGGGGAGGGGGGCGTTTGTGCTCTCTACCGGGACAGTGCGCCCCAGGATAGCACACACTCACCCATCCAGATGGGACTTCTCAGCACCTATGCAGGGATTCCTGGTGGCCCCAATGAGCCCGGGACCAAGGGAAATAGGGGGCAGGGAGAGCAGGTCCAGGAGATCACAAGCAGAGACTGCCACCCCAGCAGCAGGGGCCCGCTTCCCCTGGTGGGGACCTTGAGGCCTGCCCTCTAGTCAGGCACTCACTGGTCTGGGCTGGTAGCCTTAGTGAAAGGGCAGGAAACTGTTCCACAGCTAAGGACCTTGCAGACAAGGCAGGCTTGGGGGTGGGGGTGGGGGGCGGGTGTGTAGGAAAGAAAGCCTTGCAGCAGGAGCTGGGGGAGGGGCGTTTGTGCTCTCTACCTGGACAGTGCGCCCCAGGATAGCACACACTCACCCATCCAGATGGGACTTCTCAGCACCTATGCAGGGATTCCTGGTGGCCCCAATGAGCCCGGGACCAAGGGAAATAGGGGGCAGGGAGAGCAGGTCCAGGAGATCACAAGCAGAGACTGCAACCCCAGCAGCAGGGGCCCGCTTCCCCTGGTGGGGACCTTGAGGCCTGCCCTCTAGTCAGGCACTCACTGGTCTAGGCTGGTAGCCTTAGTGAAAGGGCAGGAAACTGTTCCACAGCTAAGGACCTTGCAGACAAGGCAGGCTTGGGGGTGGGGGTGGGGGCGGGTGTGTAGGAGAGAAAGCCCTGCAGCAGGAGCTGGGGGAGGGGCGTTTGTGCTCTCTACCGGGACCGTCCGCCCCAGGATAGCACACACTCACCCGTCCTGATGAAACTTCTCGGCACCTACACAGGAACTCCTGGATGCCCCAATGAGCCAGGGACAAAGGGAAGTAGGGCGCAGGCAGAGCAGGTCCAGGAGATCACAGCAGAGACTGCAGCCCCAGCAGCGGGGGCCCGCTTTCCCTGGCGGGGACCTTGAGGCCTGCCCTCTAGTCAGGCCCTCACTGCTCTGGGTTGGTAGCCTTAGTGAAAGGGCAGGAAACTGTTCCACAGCTAAGGACCTTGCAGACAAGGCAGGCTTGGGGGTGGGGGTGGGGGGCGGGTGTGTAGGAAAGAAAGCCTTGCAGCAGGAGCTGGGGGGCGGGGGGGGCGTTTGTGCTCTCTACCGGGACAGTGCGCCCCAGGATAGCACACACTCACCCATCCAGATGGGACTTCTCAGCACCTATGCAGGGATTCCTGGTGGCCCCAATGAGCCCGGGACCAAGGGAAATAGGGGGCAGGGAGAGCAGGTCCAGGAGATCACAAGCAGAGACTGCAACCCCAGCAGCAGGGGCCTGCTTCCCCTGGTGGGGACCTTGAGGCCTGCCCTCTAGTCAGGCACTCACTGGTCTGGCGGCTACAGAAATTCTGTCTCAAATAAAAGAAAAAATGGGGGAAGGAGAGATGTAGACACATATTAGATATGATTCTTACTCCAACATTCTGATTCTACATAAATAAATTTACAAAATAATTTACAATAAAATAAAAGAAACACAAGTGTAAGATAATGCAGAAGGCTACCCCAAGGTTTAATCTCTAAAATTTGTTTTTGAAATTATAGCCAGAAGGAAACAATGTCAGGTTGATAGGTAGCTCTAAAAGTAAACAGATGAAGTGGTTGCTATTTATGCATCCCACAGATGCTTCTTGATTTGTAAATTGTTATGAGATAAATGATAGATAAGCTAGAGACAAAAGGAGGGGCTTCTCTGGATGTGGTGGTCAGACAGTTCTCCCCCAGACCTGATGGATGGAGGAGGAACAGAGAGAGAGAGAGAGAGAGACAGAGAGAGAGAGACAGAGAGAGAGAGAGAGAGAGAGAGAGAGAGAGAGAGGACAAGTCCTGAACCTTATCAGCACCAGGTTGCCTTTCGTTGCTAAGCGACACCACACATCTTCACTTCAACACCTGAAATGAATGGTCCTGTCCTATGGCCTCTAATATTTCCCTTGCTGCTAAAGATCAGGTGCTCTTTCTTCTGGGAAGACTCTACGCTTCTCTCCTGCTGGGTGTCAGTGACATTCTTTTCTCTGTACAAGGATCTGTGACATGGTCTTGACTGATTAACTGTGATTTAACATCACAAACTATCCTCGGTGTCTTTCTGTCCCTGTAATCTTACAGTTTAAGAACCATGCAGACTTCCCAGTTGGTGTTCAATATCCATCCTTTCATGACTCCAACAACCACTTTTGCAGAATCCTCTTTGTTTGACCTTGAAAACATCCCTAACGTGACTACAAGTTCGATTGTAATAGGTGACTAATTGCTTACCTGCATTTCCTTATTATCCTAAAAAGTTGGTAATAATAATTTTCAAGGATTATAAATTTGCATTGCATTGTTAAATGAGCTGTATAAGTACAATATCTTGAACAAGTATAGAAATGCATGTGCAGTATTTTTACAAAATTAATCTCAAATTTGTATTAATATACAAAATTTGTATAGAAAATACAAATGTTCAATCCAATGTAAAATATTTAAAACTAGTAATTGCTTTCTCTTTTTTTTCTTTTCTTTTTTATTTTTTATTTTTTTATTAATTAATTAATTAATTTATTAAAGATTTCTGCCTCTTCCCCGCCACCACCTCCCATTCCCCCCCCCCAATCAAGTCTTCCTCCCTCCTCAGCCCAAAGAGCAATCAGGTTTCCCTGCCCTGTGGGAGGTCCAAGGACCACCCACCTCCATCCAGGTCTATTAAGGTGAGCATCCAAACTACCTAGGCTATCCTGAGTGAGTTAAGCCAGACCCAAAAAGAGGAACATGGGATGTACTCACTCATATTTGGTTTCTAGCCATAAATAAAGGACATTGAGACTATAATTCGTGATTCTAGAGAAGCTAAATAAGAAGGTGAACCCAAAGAAAAACATATAAGCATCCTCCTGAATATTAACCTTCATCAGGCGATGAAAGAAGACAGAGACAGAGACCAACATTGGAGCACTGGAATGAAGTCTCACGATCCAAAGGAGGAGCAAAAGGAGAGAGAGCACGAGCAAGGAACTCAGGACCGCGAGGGGTGCACCCACATACTGAAGCAACGGGGATGTTCTATCGGGAACTCACCAAGGCCAGCTGGCCGGGGTCTGAAAAAGCATGGGACAAAACCGGACTCGCTGAACATAGCAGACAATGAGGACTACTGAGAACTGAAGAACAATGGCAATGGGTTTTTGATCCTAGTAATTGCTTTCTTAAAGTAGATTCAATAATCTATCTTTTTATCTTACCATATCTATATCCTCCCTTTTTTCTTTTCAAAGTAGATTCTACCCTTTTATCCTATCATATGTGTATCTCCCCTTTTTCATTTCAAAACAAGAACTCTGAATCTAATCAACTTTGTTCAACTTTCTTCCAGACCGTAACCAATAACAACTTGCAACCCACCTAAACAATAACAAATATCCATAATCCATTAAATGACCAAAAACCACCCACCCTACCTCTTGGGAATGTGGGCATTGTGTTCTTAAATTTACTTCCTTCTATCTGGGAGTGATGACATGTTTAGGAGATCCTGAAAAGAAAAAAATCAGGTTATCTGTCAAATCCAGAGGGAGGTAGCTTTATCATTTGTTGTCTAGTTTCTGCATAATGGGAAAATAATGGGCTTGTTTCAGTTCTAGCTAGAGTAGTCTGTGTGGCTGGATCATCTCAGGTAGCCACTTCGAAACTGCTCTGAGCAGTTTTCAGTCCAAAAGCCGATCTTTAGGTGGTTTCTCAGCTTAGTAGTATTATCAAAGTCCTGGAGGAATTATTGTTTTTTAATCCTTTTTTAATCCTTAATTGGACTGGGACTACAAAAAGCCCATTTGCATTGTATGTCTATAGATAATAGCAGAAACAAACATTTGGGAAACTTTATGAAATTTTATCCTATTGGAAATATGATATACCAATAGGCAATTTCCTCCCTTTCTTGGGATACTCTTGCTAGATAATTTGTCTTTTTTCTTCAGATGTCTGGTTTCTCCAGTGATCTTTGGATTCCTTAGCTGGATACCTTTATTATCCTGAAAACATGAAAATAAAACCCTTCCACAACCTTAATTTTAGAGAAATTCTCTTTTGGCAAGTTATATCTGATCAAATGAAAAGCATTTGTTAGTTTTATAGGTTACTTTAGATTAAATGACCATGTTGTTTGATGAACTGTCATCTCTTCTAATAAAGAGGTGTCTCTAGTTCAAATAGAATCTTTATCGATTTTGATGGTATTCGTAGCTTTTTTTTTCCTGTGGAAACAAAAGCAAAACCCTTTCTCCAATGTAATACATGTCCTGGTTTCCATTCTGAGGTCAGTACATCTTTAAAGTATATCAGCTAACTTAATTCCATAGTTTTTTCAATTATCCAATATTTCTCTGCAGTTATTCTTCCTTTTTCATTAGCATTTAGAAAATTCAAAGTTAATAAAGCATTATGTGATCTATTTCTGGGGGTCTTTATCATCCCATGCTGCTTATTTAACATATCCTTTGGAATTTGATTTGATCTTTCTATTATTGCCTGTCCTGCAGGATTGTGTGATATTCCTATAATATGCTTTATATTATAAGAAGCAAAAAAAAAAAAACAACCTTTTGTTTTCTTAGAGACATATGCTAGAGCATTGTCTGTCTTTATTTGCAGAAGTATATCATGGATGACCATAACTTCTAACAAATTTGTGATTACAGAATCAGCCTTTTCTGAACTCAAAGCAGTTGCTAATTGAAAATTTGAATATAGTGTACATATTTTAGTTTTCCAAATTCTACATAATGGAACACATCCATCTGTTATATTTTATTACTTGGAGTACCCTTTTGATTACTTCATGCAGGTATTTGGTTGTATAAAGAACAAGAAAGACTTTTCCATACAATTTTATTGACTTGTTGCCACATGATGGAAAAGTGTTATTTTTTAACTTTGCTATTGGCATAATTTTTTTAATGAAATTCTAAGGCTTTCAGCACATTACTAATCAATAATTTATTGATTTCTGTATTACCTTATGCTAGAGGAACTGGCAAACCCATATGGGATTAGATGTGTGTTATATATGTGGGATTATTCCTTTTTCTGTTTATATCTTGTAACTGAATAAATAATAAAATCAATTCTGTATTATCTGGTATACTTTCAGCAGTTTCAATATGCAAAACAACTCTCTATGCATATTGCAAATCAGTAACTATGTTGAGAGATTCTTTAAAATTCCTTTGTAACATAAAAATAGCATATAATTTTGACTTTTGGACAGAATCATAAGGACTTTAATCCACTTTATTTCTGTAATATCTCTTCAGTCAAAATCAATTCTCTCTCATGTTCAACTGATAATTCCCTGGGATTATTTAAGTCCTTTTCACTATCTAAGGTTTTGTTTAAATTAATCAGATCATCAGGACCTATCACAATATTGCACCATAGATGGGAAATGTCTCCTACCAATCTTCAAAAGTCATTAAGAATCTACAATCAATATCTCCTAATTTGCACCTTTTGTGATCTAATTTTTGTAAACCTATTTTATAAGCTAAATAATTAATAGAATTTCCTCTTTGTATTTTTTTCAGGAGCAATTTGTAATCCCCGGCAGGGAAAAATTGTCTTTACTTCTTCCAATATTTTTTTTCTGAAGCATCTTCATTTGAGTCAGATAGCAAAATGTTGTCCGTGTAATGGTAAACTATAGATTCAGGAAATTGCTTACATATCATTCCCAAAGGCTGACTTACAAAATATTGGCACAGTGTAGGGCTATTTAACATTCCCTGTGAGAGAATCTTCCATTGAGTTCTCTTAGCAGGCTGAGAATTATTATAAGTAGGCACTGTGAAAGCAAATTTTTCTCTGTCTTTTTCTTGTTAAGGTATAGTGAAGAGACAATCTTTTAAATCAATAACTATAAGAGGCCATCCTTTAGGCAATAGAGATTACAAAGGAATGCCAGACTTCAGAGAGTCCATTGGCTGAGTCACCTTATTAAAAGCTCTTAGATCTGTTACCGTTCTCCATTTTTCAGATTTCTATTTAACAACAAATACAGAAGAATTCCAAGGGTTGGCTGATTCTTTACTATGCTAAGAATCTAGTTGCTCCTGTACCAGCTATTCTAAAGCCTGCAGTTTCTCTAAAGACCATAGTTTAAACCATACAGGTTTGTCTGTCAGCCATTTAAAGGTAGCTCTGTTGGTGCCTTTGAAATATCAGAAGCTGTTGTGCCTTGCTCTTTTGCCACCTGAATGGTTGGTGACTGTTCCTTATAATCTGTTGTAATATTTTTCCCAGAAACATATGTTAATTTATGGTTTGGGAGAATGTTAATCTGAGTATTCCACTGCTGTAACAAATCACATTCCCACAAATTCATTGCTATATTAGCCACAGTTTTCATATTCCTTTTGCCATTCTGGCCCTATACATTTGACCCATCTCAACCTCTGCTTTACCTGAGATAAATTCTGATCCCTAAAAACTGAACATTTATGTCCTGAAGAGGTCAACTGGGATGCCGAGATTCTGAAGAGATTATTGTTGCACCTGCACCTGTGTCTACCAGATCTTCAATGACATCATTTATCTGTATTTTTAATTTTGGTCTCTGTTCATTTATTGAAATTTGACAAAATATCTGCTTTATGGTTTCTCCTGAATTCTTCATTCTCTTTTCTATAGCTGTTCTTTTATCCAGAGCAGTATTGTTTCTTACAATAGGCATTAGGTTCCTTAGTTGCTCTGAGAAGTTTTCTCTACAAATGACAAGAAACATAATAAGAGGCCCCTTATGGAGTTTTCCAATGGCAAAAAATTACCTTAAATATTTCTCATTGACCTACATTCATTAGTCCATACCTTCTGCATAATCCAGAAGAAAGGGATATTCTGAATGAATTATTCTTAGGATAAACATTGTTTCTAGGAATGCTATGTCTACAGTCCCTTTTAAGGTGATCTTGTTTGCAACAATTATAACATTTGACATTTCAATTTTTTCTCAAACCTCTGGACATCACCTCTCCCTTCCATGCATCATCATAGTCATGAGATTCTATATTAATTTTACCTCAGATGCATTTCTCCAAAAGTTCTGACCTGGCCTTTAAAGGCCTAATTGTCCTTTTGCATAGAGAATTGGCATTTTAAAATGCCAGGGATTCAATTATTATTTGTCTAGCTTCTGAATTTGGTATCATTCTTTTTACTGCTGATGTCAATCTTTGTAAGAAATTTGTGAAAGTTTCCTTTGGGTCCTGGATCACTTTAGTTAACGATTTGATCTTCTTTCCTACTTCTTCAATTCTGTCCCTAGCATCCAAAGCTGCCGCATGGCATAAAGCCAAGATGTGACCATCTAATAGGAATTATTTTTCTATAGCAGTATAATCTGCTTCTTTGAGAAGTTGCTCTCAGGAAATTTCTATACCTCTAGCTTTACTCATTATTCAATAATCTTAACCTCTTCTCTGAACCACATACTCCATTGTGATTGTGGACCAGGAGCTAAAACAGCTTTAACCAATTCTCTCAGTTTTCAGGGATAATTCTATTACAAATTGACCATGAGTTTAACATTTGCTAACAAAAGGTGAATATATGACATATGAGACTACCATCTCCTTGAACCCCCTTAAATCTCACATTGGCACAGGAGTCCATTCAGTTTTTATGCTATCATTTGGTAAATTCTGTATGGTTACTGGATATATTAAGATTGGTTGTTTGAAAACCTTAGGATATTCCTCTGTAACCTTATAATGCAATGTTAAAATTGACTTTTTATTAAATCCCTCTCTGTATTTGAATATCTCTGTGATCTGCTTTATTAAGCTTAGCACTCAGATTAACCAACTTGTTTAGTGATAAAACAAAAATGATAATGCTGGTAATATTTGCAACTGATATTACGTAAATCTCATTTAAATTATTTATCCTTTCATTTAATCATTCCACTTTCAGACTGTCTAGCACATCATACAGCAACCCAAATCCCTCATAAACCCAAATAATAGTTTTTCCCATTTTTAATGTAGGAAAAAATGCTCTCTTTTAAATAATTCCTCTCTTTAAGAATTCCCAAATCTGCCGATGATGCCAATGAAGATGTAAGGTTTATCGCTATTGCATAGAACAATAAAATAGATTTCAAGGTGGCTACCACGTTTGGTAGCAGCCCGAGAAGGGACCTCATGGAGAGCATGCTATAAGTGAAAAAAGAAAAACCCAGCCTACTGAATGGTGAATCCAGCTGCGTGTTGTTCCGGCCTATGTTGGTGGCTGTAAACCACAGGCAAATGGCTTTTTCATGAATTTGTATCCCCAAACGTTGGGTGCCAGATGTAGTATCAATAATAAAAATCTGTGGGCTGAATCGAGCATATAGGAGGCTGAAGTGGCCAAGTTAGCACCAAAAACAGTGACAGTTAGAAAGAGGCACAATTGGTGCCAAAAGCGTGATAGTTACGCCAAAAGTGTAGCAGCTCCGAAAACGTAAGGAATTAAAAAATCAGTGACATCACAAAGCCCACAAAAATTATTCCCAGCCAAGATGGCACTGAAAGGGAGCAAGGAGGGAGGAGACCTGACTTGTTTACAAAAAAGATAATTGGAGTTAAAGATGGGTAAGAAAGTGCCTGATGTCCTGGTGATCCCCATTAGAAGCTATGAGAGCTGCAGCTCACTCAAACGTGACTGCTGATGTGATTGGCTAACCTCCCTTCCACTTCTTCTGGGATTTGTGGGATTTTGCTTTGTAAATTGCCTGCTATAAGAAAATAAACAAGTTCCTACTTGACTCGACTCCCTGCTGCGTCTTATTGTCTCTGGAACCTAAGGGCTGAGTTGCAAGCAGAGCCCTTCCCTTCCTCAGACACGGTCAGTCTTGGGCAGCTGGCTCAATTTTTCAGTGGGGTCTGCAGAGGGACCCTGCAAAAAGTCAGAGACAGATATTGAGTTCAATCAAGCTGTACGTCAGAAAAGCGAACAGCCAAACCACTAGGGAAGTCTTACCTCTACCAAGGCTGAGCGACGGCAGACTGAGCCCTAAGCCTACTTCTCCTCCCTATGTTCCCCTCTACTGCTGAATTTTAAAGGTGTATGTCTCCCTAGTACTGGGATTAAAAGTGTGAGCCATCACCACCTGGATCTATTCTTGTATTGATCTTGTGTAGCCCAGGGTGGCCTTGTACTCACAGAGTTCCATCTGCCTCTGTCTCCCAAATCCTGGGATTAAAGGTCTGTACTAGCACTGTCTGGCCTCTAGTGGATTAGTTTTGCCCTCTAATCGCCAGGAAAACATTATTTATTAAAATATAAATAAAATATCACTATAAAGTAGAGTCTAATTGGAGGCAATAGCTCAATGAGAGAATGCCTTTGAAACTTCTATCTGCCCTAAGTCATTTCTTTTGTCTGGTTCCCATTGCTAAGAAGTGAGGAATTTCTTGTTGCTATGACATCTGGTCCAGACTCTCTCCAAACCCATAACCAACAACCAAAAGCTATGGACTGAAAGCTCTGCAGCTCTGAACCAAAAGAAGTCCTTCCTCCTCAAAGCTGTAGACATCAAGCGTGAAGTCACAGTGGCATAGAGGTATCTCACACGTCCTAGCTAGACCATACAAGCTCCCGTCTTTTCACATGAGAAACAAAACTCTCAGTATAGTCATTGCACCTCCATTTCGGTTCTATGCAGCTGAACTCATTCTTGCCAGATAAGGGATCTAACAGTATGGGGTTGTGGATGGAGTTTTGTGGCAAAGCTTGCTCAGCATTCAGTGGGATCCTGGTTTCAACCTTAAAAGAAATAAAATAAAAATAAGCAAAAACTAAAGAGGACAGATAGGCTGTTTATAGCCATACCTCAGCTTTGTAAATGACCTTTGGCAAGACACTTAGCTGTCCTGTAAGCTTTAGTTTCTCCATCTATAAACTAAAGACAATAAAGACAAGCAGGGTTAATAATGGTTCATGATGTTGTATTCACTAATGAGATGGTATATGCCAAAACCCAAACCACATTACCTAGTAATAATAAACATTTGATAAAGGTTATCTATTATTGCTACTGCTAGTAAATATTTGCTTTTTGAAAGAATGAATGAATATGCATTTTTTTTCTCTTCGGACCCTAATGAAATTATCATATTTGGGAAATAAACCAAACAAATGTGTTACTACAGAGGAACCAAAATCAATAGATGTTTAAGTCAGTGTGTTACTTTTTTTTCTCCTCTGATACTTTAAGAAAACAAACTCTTTAGAGCAGTTTAGATGTTCCTAAAATAAAAATTGCAAAGATAGCAGAGAGAGTTCTCATAGATCTCTAATCACATACCCAATTTCCTCTATTATTAGCTTTTTAATCTTTTGTAAAGGTTTCATTGTGAGAGACTGAAGAGATGCTCAGTAGTTAAGAGTTCTGATTGCTTGTCCAGAGGGCCAGGGTTTGATTCCCAGAACCCACATGATAGTTCACAACCATCTGTAACTCCTGCTGTAGGATAACCCTTTTGTATGCTGTCAATATATGTTGCTCTCATTAGTTGATAATAAAAGCTGAATTAGCCTATAACAAGGCAGGATACAGTTAGGTGGGAAAGAAATATAGAGAGGAGAAGGGTGGAGTTGAGGAGCTGCCAATGAGCTGCTGGTGAAGCAATATGCTAGAGCAAAGGTAAAGCCACGAGTGTCATGGTAAAATGTAGATTAATAGTAATGGGTTAATATAAGTTATAAGAGCTAGTGAGTAATAAGCCTTAGCTATAGGTCAAATAGTTTCTAATCAACATTAAGCTTCTGAGTGATTATTTAGAAGTGGCTGTAGGATGGGGAGGGACAGAGAAACCTCAATTTACAAGCTCCAGTTCTAGGAGATCCAATACCTTCTTCTGACCTCCATGGCCATCAAGCACACAGGTGGTGCACAGCCATACATGCAGGCATACACATAAAATAAAAATTTATAAAAATTTCATTATATATAGTCTTTGTACATGGAACTGTCTTTTCACATGGGCATTTCTAGACAAATATATATTTACATATTGGACATATTCTGATACCTTTCTTTCTTTCCCCTCCATACCCTAGTCCCTTCTCTTTCTCTAGACAGTTATGTTTCTGTCTTCATGTCATATGTACACATATAATGTTTATGAACCTGTATAGGATCAAGGATCCACAATTAAGAAACATATACCATATTTTGTTTTCTTAAATGGGTTAATAAGACTATATATTACTGTGGCACATTTCTAATAAATAATGAACCAATGTTACACATTTTTAGTCACAAAAGTAGTTACTTTACTCATGCATGTATGTATTTATGTATTATGCGTTTTAAATTTTACCTACCTAATGTCCTTTTTGCTCTTATGATAAGAAATCAGTTATGATTTCTCTTTAGGATCCTTTTATCTAGGGTAATTTCTCCTTGTTTTGTTTTCTTTTTATGATAGTTCTAAGGAGTATTTTGTAGATGGTTCCTCAGTTTGGATTTGTATTGTGTTATTCATTATTTCATAGGGACAATGGAAATACTTTCAGAGGGGACCCTCATTGCCATAAAACAGCACACCAAGAATGCATTTTTCTAACATGCTTGGGTATTGTTGGTGTGAAGTTGGAGCACACCAAGACGCATGTTCCTAATGTTCTTGGGCACTGTTGGTGTGAAGTTTGAGCACACCAAGAATGCATGCTTCTAGTGGACTTGGGCACTGTTGGTGTGAAGTTGGAACACACCAAGAATGCATGCTTCTAGTGGACTTGGGCACTGTTGGTGTGAAGTTGGAGCGCTGGGTTGTGGAAACACTTCCCAGTACTCTTCATGGTCCAGCTAGTCTTCAGCCCTTTCCATTCTGTGCTTTATGGAAGGAACTCACTACATATGGTCTACATTTAATGAGTGGGAAGTGCTGTTTCACCTGTGTGAGTTGCCTGCAGAGGTGGGTGGGCATCTTGCATTTACTTATGACTTTGATAATTATAATCACAGAAGTCCAGATTTCTTGCATCGAGACTATAAGAAAAACACACCACAGAAAGAATAAGGGAAAGTATGTGTTTAAGTGTGTGCATCACGGTTAGCTGGGAGATTTCCATTTGGTTTTGATGCTGTCAAATAGACATAAGTGAGGGATATACACACTCCATTCATAGCAAAGTATGTGTTTAAGTGTGTGCATCACGGTTAGCTGGGAGATTTCCGTTGGGTTTTGGGGCTGTCAAATAGACACGAGTGAGGGATATACACACTCCATTCATAGCAAAGCATTCCTTGTATCACTTGTTCCTCATGTTCAACACGAGGTTGCTTGAGTGCTGTCCCGGAATGCTGGCCACAGTATGGGAAACTCCTTGTTTAACTTCTGCGGCGGGGAACTCTATAAAAATAGAGCAGGCTAAAGGTTTCCCTCTTCTAAGGGCAGCATTCTTCTGGAGCAAGGAAAATGTTTAAATATTTATTGACCTTGTTCGCTTACAGATTCAACTCTAGGTTCAGCCTCATCATGAGTCATAAAAGAACTGTAACTTTCTGGGCAAAGGTTCAGTTCGCAAAGCATCTTAGTAAGCTCTGTGCCCAGATGCTAAAGAAAAGAATAGGTTATTGTTTTCAATAGAGTACTAGTTGGAAGACCCAGAGGGAACATTTGACAGGATTGACATCTTTGCCAAGGATCCCTTAGCCGGCTGGACTTGCAGCTGACACATTGGTGGGCTCGGAACACATGCGTTTAAGAGTAAAAGCCTCCTCCCCAGGCCCTGCTCCACCAAGAGTCAAGGGTAGCAGTGGGACTAAAGAGTGCTTTCCTGTTTCTTGTCTAGGTTAAAGTCATTCCAGCAAAGATGAAATAGAGAGGAAATCTTTGAAGACTAGGTTCCAATACTTTATCACTTTCTACCTGCTTCCATTTCAGTTTGACCCTTTTCTACCTGATGACAGACACTAAGATTTACTCTTATTGTAGAAGTCCCAAAGGAAAGGACAAATAGAAACAAGGAAGTGTGATCATGTCCCACACCCTGACCTCCACACACAGCACATTAAAGAGACATTTTAAGGTGTTTTTACTCCCAGTAGTGATTTGGAGACTTGTGTATTTAGAAGAAGGGGACTTTAGTTGAGACACTTCTCCACCAGACTGGCCTGCAAACCAGCCAGTGGTTCATTTCCTTGATTGGTGATTTTGATGTGGAAGAGCCCAGCTCACTGTGGGCAGTGCCACTCCTGGGATGGTGGTCCTAGGTGATACAAGAAGGCATGCTAAGCAAGTCACCAGGAGCAAGCCAGTAGGCAGCCCTCCCCCAAAGTTTCTGTGTAAGCTCCTGTCTCTAGGTCCCTGCCTTGCGTTCCTGCTCTGACTCCCCTGGATGTTGAACTGGGGCCTCAGAGTTGTGAACTGAACTAGATCCTTTCCTACTCAAGCTGCTTTTTGCCATGGTGTTTATCAGAGCAGTAGGAAGCCTACCGAAAACAAGACTTTAAGACTAACTTCATCGAAAATGACATCTGAAAGAACGTACTAACTCGCTGAACAAGGCTGATCAGCTTCAACCTGGCCTTTCTTATCATCACCACAGCAAAGACACAGAATCATCATGTGACCCACTTTCCTCATGCAGAGTTTTCACAAGCGTTGTTTTCATATGACCTGAAAGAAGTATTTTTAGGATTTGCCTTTGATTTCCAAATACTGAGCTACCACCGACTTTCACACAGAGGACTGGAGATGTGAGTTGAGCAGTAGAATGCTGTCATAGCACTTGTTTAGATACCCATAAATCAGAAAAGAACCCCAAATTAAGACATACACACACACACACACACACACACACACCCAAAGCTAAGTACACAGGCATGCACACACTCATGTGACAATTTAGGAACTGCTGTGTTTCTATTCATACAAAAGAGCTTCAACTAGTTTTAGACTTCGTTAGAAACGTGTAAACTTCCAAAAATATGACTGATGATGAATCCACAGAAAGTCTGACATGGACCAGATGCCCTGAGAATCCCTGACAATCTTCTGGAGCATGTTTCCAAGCCTTGACCAAGAACTCTTGTGTGCAAACCACAAGGGATCCAGGGACGTGAGGTAGGCCTTGTAAGAAAGAAGATACAGACCAAGTTGGAGGGAGATGCTTGGTCCTTTAACTGGTTTTAGCTAAGGGTGTTATCAGTTCCTTCTTGGCAAGTTACTGAAACATGAAGACATGGTCTACCGTATTTGTTCTTATAAATGATTCTATAGTCTCATACTACTATATGAGATCAGTGGAATTGCAAAGGTAGGGTGATATGCAGACACATTTGACCATTTCCATCAAGGTTCTAGTGTTTGAACAAAATCTGTTGCTATTTAAGTGTATAGCGTATTAGACAACTCATGTGGTCCTTATAGAGGATGTTGCCACCTCCACAGTCACAGAGATAAATGGAGCTAACTGTGTAATTTAAGAAGAATGGCAACAACCTTAAATATTAAATTTGATTTTCTTTTTTACAGACTATATAGAATGGCACGTTTGCGGGCTCAACATCTCTGCTGACATCTATGATGTGTACAGAAGACCAGTGGTGAGGACGTGGTGATGGCGGAGAGTGTGAACTTCCTCTGCACTAACTACAGCAATGACTGAACACCCCAGCAAAGCTGACAGGAGGGGGCATTGCTGCGCTATAGAATACACTATGGCTTTTGCTCCATCCAGACTGCCTGGGCTACCATCAACACTGATGGGAAAGGGTCTGTGCTTTAACTCCGGCTGTAACAATAATATAAAATATATGCAGCAGAATAATTCTAGCAAAAAGCAGGGTGGTTCCAAAGCTATTGTTGGTGGCTTTTCTTGAAAGATTTAAGATGTCAGCCAGACTTTTGGTACCTTAAATTTGATTTGGTGGTAGGTAAACTTCACCTTTCCCATGGGATCATTACCAGGACATTTGCCCCGAGAATTCTCTTCCACAATACGAAAGCAAAGTTTCTACCCTGGGAAGCTTACAACCATGATGAATTCATTTTACTTATCTTGGCCGGTATCCACAGCGGGGAGAGTCGCAGACAAGATGAACAAGAATGAAATATCCCAAGACAAGCAGTTTCAAAGATGTGGTAACAACAGCGAGCATGCCAGGGATCTCATGGTAAATTCTATTACTGCGCTACTCCCTGCACACAGGAAGAAGTTCGGAAAGCCAATCTATGCACACACGCTGTTGGCGCTGACACTCCCCGCTCTCTCTGAACCCCGATTCCGCAGTTTAATCAAATGGATCAGAACAGACAGCTGTGGTTCCATTTTCCTTCTGGCAATGATGAGCCTCAGAGTCCGTAAGCTCCTCCAATCGACTCCCAGACACCCCCTGCCTTGACAGACAGGCCTCCCTGGCAGCTGCTTCTCACAATTTGAAGTTGATTAGACCAGCAGCCTTTGAGGGCTAATAGCCCCTCTTAACATCTCGAGAGGTCCACAGCCTGAAATGGCTCCTCGTATTTCATTTCAGAGCTTCCCACAGCTCTTCATTGAACCATCCAGGAAATGTAAACAGGACACTGCCTCACACTCCTGAGAGCCTTTAGCACTCACTTGTTTGCCCGACACTCAGTGAGTGTCTTAATTAATTATCTGTGGGTGGCAGATTACATGAAGTCACCCTAGTCCATTAAGTATGCATTTCCTGCATTCAAGGATATTATGAAAACACGGCTGTGTTTTCTTCTGGAGTTGGAGAGTGTTCTGAGCGCCTGTCCTGCTCTCCTTGTATTTATGTTTGACTGATCACATTTCAAATGCAAAAGTAAACATAAAATATGGTGCCCGAAAAAGTTAAATCCAAACCATGCATCATCTGGACAAATTTCTGACAAACGAGGAGGATTCGCTCACCCCCCTTCCCCCGCCCCAAGGCCATAGAAGAATCCCTGTTCAGCCCTCAATCTTTTCCATCACCTTGGCTCCCTGCAAAGGAGAATTCCTTGGGCTTTACGAAATCTTCAGAGGAGGTTTCCTTGGGCCCCACCTGTGGCTGAAAACATTTAATTTGGGATTTCAGTTCCTTAGAGCTTCACTGCGATGCCCCATCTGTCATTTCACTTCCTACCTCGTAGCTATTCCCAATTACATCCCAAAGAGTAACAAACTGTTGGCACTACCTTCCTCAACAGGTTCTTGACTGTTAGGTTCCTTCGAAGGAAGCTTATGGAGTCTTTCCAATGCAAAATCACCAAGAAAGCGAGAAAATGCCCTTCATGTCTGCTAATAATTCTCTGTGTTCTGCAGATGAGCTTTATTTCAGACCACAGAAGTGGGGTGGAATTAAGCTAAAACACCGCTCTTTTTTTTTTTTTTGGAGAGGGGGAGAGCTCCTAGTTAAGCCATTCTAGAGCGAATTACAAAAAAAAAAAGAAGAAAGAAAGAAGGAAAGAAAGAGGAAGGAAGGAAGAAAAAATGAAAATCTTTGTTTTTTAATTTCTAATTGTACATGTATTTCTGGCTTTTTAGGAAGGCTATGGCTCTATGAGATCTGGAATCAGAACCTGATGTGACCTACATAAAAGAAGCGCTCTGATTCCCTAATTAAACCAAGCTGCTGCTGCGGGCTCTGCAAATAGCTGCCAAAAATTCATCCAATCAATCTTCTGTCTATCCTCCAGGAATGCGGGGAGGAGGGGGGAGGGGGCGGCTGGGGTGCGGAGGCCGGGGAATGTCCTAGCTCACGTATTTGCTCAACTGTGAGGGTCCTGCGTGCCAGCACATTCGCCTGGGGTTGGAAAGAATCACGTGGGGGAGGGGGCCGGGAGGCCAGGGGACCAGCGGGGGTTGAAGAGAAAAACAGACTAAATGTTTTAACAGCTGCTCTATTTTTCTTCACCTATTTTGCCCAGGGATCTGATTTCCTTCTGGGCGGGGAGTGCTCTCCCTGGGTCCAGGCTCACTCAGCGGGGCTGTTTACTCTGGGAGCCCCAGTCTTCTTTCCCTCTTTGTGTAAGTCCTTCTTTACGTTTGAGGAGATGCAGAGGGATTCCTGGAAAAGAAAATGCAGTACATATGAATTTTAAGTAGAAACTGATAACAAATAAAGTAAAAATAAAATGGCATACCCTCCCCAGTTGAATTTTGGACCAAAATGTGTGTGTGTGTGTGTGTGTATGTATATGTATACATAGATATATATATTCTTCAGGGAAGATGTTCCATCCTTCCCAGGAACGTCCTTTTCCGTTTCAGCTCTCGCTGAATGATGCAGAAGGTTTGTTAATTGAGAAGGATTAGAAAGAGGATGAGGCTGCTAAAATCGGAGCAATAAAACAAATGACAGGGCGCTGCTATGAGCCAAGCATCCAGGGCTTCCAATACCAGATAAAGGTCAAAACCTATTGGAAAGGAGCAGCCATTCATTATCTTTCCTGAAGCGCCTTGGTTCGGCCACTTGGGGTTTGCAGTAGACAGTTTTCCCCACACAGAGCACTTCCGGGGCAGACCCTCCCTTGGTTTCACTCACAGGCATTCTGTCTAACACAGGCGCGCCCCAGGAGGAATTCCGACAGTCAAAGGTAAACCTTAACTGTTGCTGGTACTCAATTATTCAAGCCGACTTTGGGAGACCCAGCTTACCCCGAAGTGGGGTTCTCCTCAGACTTTGCATTTGCTTCTCGCTAAGGTCACGCCCAGGGCAAGTTGCAGCATCGGTCAGGGTTTTGGCCCACCCACCTCTTTTCTTCTCCATCCATGCTTCAACCCTCTTAGCTGGAGGCTCGAGCCTCTGTCTTCACAGAGCATTGCCATCCAACCACTTTGGCAAAGAAGCCAGAAGTCATAGGCCTTTCTCGCTCCCAGTTCCAGGTCACTGCTGTAATGATCTGACGCTTTCTCAAGCTTTGTATTGCACACCTTTCTGCTAAACACGATTTTAAAATAATAATAATTGGGAGACTTTCATCATTGTCTTAATATTTTTGTCTATTTGTTTCTAATGATTGAACTCAAGAGTCTCATGCATGTTGGACAAGCAATCGTGTGTGTGTGTGTGTGTGTGTTATTTGTCAATGGGCATTCACGCACTTACACACACATGTGCATGCAGGTGTCTGCAGTGACCAGAAGAGGGCACTAGATCCCCTGGAGCTGGAGGCAGCTGTGCAGTTGTGAGCTGCCCAACATAAGTTCTGGGACCCAAACTCAAACTCTCCTCCTCACAGAATAGCAAGTACTCTTAACTACTGTGCCATTTCTCCAGCCCCAGTCTTTGTGTTCTCCAGCTCTGGGTGACTGCAGGTTTGCTGTCTATGCATTCATTTCTGGGACCCATTGGAAAACTTCCAAAATGTGAATGTTATTAACAACAATGCTCTCCCAGGAGGTTACTTAAGCTTAGCAGACGTGGTGCGTAATCAATCAATAACATCATCGCACCTGTCTTTGTTTTGTAACTTCGGTACAAGTTCAAAATCTCTCTAAACAATACATTGGCTAATGGCTGTAGTACCTCAAGGAGATTCCCAGTTGACACACAGGAAGCTGTGGGGGAGATCTGTAGCTACAGACCAAGGTAAGCGAGATCATTTAGGGGCTCACAAATGGTGGGGGGACTAGATCTGGACCTTGCAGGGACAGCTGTATCAGGAAGGACAGAAGGTCACTTGAAACTAAGAAAACCTAGGAGGAAGTGGTTGAAGATGAATTTTGGCAGGGACACTCAGAGAATTTTAAAAAAAAGTTAGTTAGATACCAAAGGAAGAGACATTTGTGATGAAGAAAACTGTATGAATGTATAGATTAATAAAATCAAGTCACAGAAACAAGAGAACAGACGCCATATGCATGACGAGAGGAGAATGTGGGAGGGCAGATGAGTGTCACGCCAAGAGATGGAAATGTAAAGGTCTAGAATTGGAAGGCCAAAGAAGCTGACTGAGGCTCACTGAGCTCTCACCGAGAGGCAGGACTCTTTCCTACATGGTATGCAGAGTGTGTCTATGGATATGTATTTGAACTCTAAGGTTACTTTTAATCCCTGTTTTATAGGTGAGAAAGTAAGCCTAAAGAAGAAGAAGAATAGTGCTCAACATTCATGTTGTTAAAGGCCACAAAGTAAAGACCCAAACGCAGAACCACACACCTCCAGATTCAATGAGGCGAACCCTTTGCTTTTGACCCATACAGTTGGGACTGTGGTGATGTTTTATTTGTGATCTAACAAATGAAGCTTACCTGAAGATCTCAGAAGTAAAGAAGTCAGTCATTAGGGAAACCATTTATCTTTACCGAATCCTCAGACCAAAGTGGGCAAGATCCTGTCTCCACAAATCCTCAGACTAAATGTGCTGAACTCCAGTCTCCTCCTGCCTGATTTTCCTCTCTCCACCCAGCCATAGCCCTTCCTGTCTTCACCTTCCTCGTGCTGGAATTAAAGGTGTCTGCCACCACAGCCCGGCCTCTATGGCTAACTTAGTGGCTTAGCTCTGCACTCTGATCTTCAGGCAAGCTTTATTTGTTATAGCACAAACAAAATATCATCACCTGGGAGTTCATTATAAACCCAAGGATTTGAGAATAGGGCTAAGGATGAAGAGTGATGGGGATGCATTGTATGGGATACAATGGTAGCTGCAGAGACTGTAGAGAGAAAAATGGTAACCATTATGGTTGGAATTTGGTACGCCTCCCTGCAGGCTCTTATGTTGAGTGCTTGGTTCTGAGCCACTGGCACTGTTTTATGAGGTGACCAACACCTTAAGAGGTGGGAGGCTTAGCTGCATAAAGTGTGTTCCAGGGAGTATACTTTGCGCCTGCCCCCCTTTTCTTTCCCTCTGCTTTCTGCCTGCCATGGTGAGAGCTGTTTTGCTCTACCATATTACAGTCACGATAGCCTCCCTTTCCCAAAGCGTTGAAACCAACAGATAATCAAGTGATGCTCTCAGCCTTTGAGCCAGAAAGCCTTGCCGCTTTGCGTCCTTGTCACAGCAACGAAACACACCAGTCATGTGGAGAAGAGTAAGCAGGTCATTTAGGAAAGAGAATAGGAAAAAATGATTTCAGGTGGCCTCTGAGGCTGAGCAGTGAACAATAGCAAAGCCATTGAGTTTATTGGACACAAGTCGTACAAAAATGGCTCCAAAATCCAGAGCCTGTGAGATGCTTGTGTCATCGATCAAAGTCAGAGCATGAATACCCTCTAAGAATATGGAAAATAGCCACAAACCATTTTTGTAGAGTTTTCAAGCCCACAATCATTTTTGGGTAAATGACTTTGTTTAAAAAGACAGCATTAGCCGGGCGGTGGTGGCGCACGCCTTTAATCCCAGCACTTGGGAGGCAGAGGCAGGTGAATCTCTGTGAGTTCGAGACCAGCCTGGTCTACAAGAGCTAGTTCCAGGACAGGCTCCAAAACCACAGAGAAACCCTGTCTCGAAAAACCAAAAAAAAAATAAATAAATAAATAAAATAAAAAGACAGCATTATTTCTTCATTTATTGGTCATGTGAGCATTTACTGTATGCAAGAGGTAATTCAGAGGGAACTCTGCTTCAAGGTTTTATGAGTTCTCTGGTTTTTTGTTCGCTTGTTTGTTTATCTTTGTTTATCTCTTGCAATTCCATAACTAGTAAAAGGTTTTTTTTTTAATATAAATCTGTGGCAACAGAGTAGTTACTTAAATGTCCCATGTGGAATATAGCTTCTTATCTATTCTGAATACAGAGAAGGTAAAATGTATTTTGATTTTTGAAGAGAATTCCACAATAGGATAACATGAATGTTGGTTTTAGCATTTTATAAAAGGAACAAATAAATGCAATAATTGAATCAGAATTAAAAAGAATAAAATAAATCTTAATGCTGAAAAAGGAGTTTTGACACTGAGAGCGCTCTGTCCACTGGAAGAAACCTATCAGGGTTGTGGCAGTGATTGCAAAACCATGGCTCCCACACAGCTTGGATATGCAGTGAGGATATTCCTGGTACAAGCTCTTTCTAACAGAGAGCAGATGGTAGAGAGACTTCTGGGGAGCTTCTGCCATCTCTGTCACTATACAGTGTTTACACAGAGAAATGATCACCCATCAGAAGCTTAACAATGAGATGACAGTGACAATAACCCTGATTTATTAGACCCCACTTTTATGCTAGGCATCGTATAGATGCACCGTGTGTGTTCTCACTTAACCTCTGACGTGGTTCTGTGATAAAGACACATGGCTTCCATTTGCAAGGTGAGTGTGTGAACTCAGGAAGCCTGAAGAACTCACCCAGTGTCACTTGGCGCAGAGAATTGTATGAGTAGAGTTGGGGCACAGGCTAATCAGATTCTAGGCTAGTCAGCCTGCCATCTTAGTCTACCCTAAGCAAGCTCTCAGTTCCAGCGATGTTTTAGGCTCACTGGGGGAGCCTTTACTGAGGATTGGAGTACAAGCCTTCCTCCTAGAGATTGTGCTTTGACTAGTTTAGGACTAGTCCAAATGTGAGCATCTTTGAGCTGCTCTCTTAAACAAGAAGCGGCAGTGCTGACAAGCCCAGCACGGTATGATGCTGCCATTGAAGGTCAGGGTCACAGAAGACATGACTTGAAAAAAAAAGAGAGCCTACTTAGGTCCAGTTGGTTCGTTGGCCACCCAGAGTCGTTCTAGATTATTGTTCTCAACAATAATTGAACAAACAAGCAAGCAAAGACCTATTTGGGTTAAACAAACTAGAATAACATAGATTGCATTAAGGCTAACTCTTGGCCTCCAGGAGAGGGTCAAAGTGTTAGTTGATCTTTGTTCATTATTTTTAAACACAGAGTTCTAGTCAGTGTTTCTTCTGAACAGGAAGAGTCTGAATGACATTTGGTGACCCCATGTCATTGGTTGAATCTTAACCCATAAAATGTGTTGTAATATATTTGAATCATCTCTCAGATTTATGCCACAAAGCATTTAAGAGAATATGAAGGAACTGCTGAGGTAGCTCAGCAATGAAGCTCACTGGCTGTTCTCCCAGGTCAATTCCCAGCATCTACATGGCCGCTTACACCCTCTATAACTCTAGTCTTGTGGGATCTGATGCTCTCTTCTGACCTCTGTAGGCAACAGGCATAAGACATACATGCAGGCAAAACAGTCAGACATATAAACATACATTTTTAAAGAAGAATGTGGAAAAAAACAAAGATTGAAGGAAAACAACCAAGAGTACAACATTACCAACCCAAACCCAACAGTTGAAAGGGACACAAAGGGAGGCCAGAACCCCAGACTCCAGGAAGCTGAACCCACTCCTGCAGCCACCGTCCTAATGAGCGTTGCTCCTCTTCCGGAGGAACAGGCTGTTGAAAAAATAAATCTGAGCATTAGTACAGTTAGAGCATCCTGGATCTAAAGATACCCAAAACATCTGGAATCCCAGTATGAAGCCACAAGTGAAAACTTGCATGTGCCTTCAATAGACAGGCTGAAATATGCCCTGTACTAAAATTAGAACATTCGTTTAGCTTTGGGTTGTGCATGTAAGATGTGTACACACTATGAATTAATTTCATGTTTGGACCTGAGTCCCTTCCCGAAGATAGCTAACTCTACATAGACAAGAACATTTCAAAATTTAAGAAATGCTAAATCAGAAGCAATTCTGGTCCCAGGCATTTCCAATAAGGTGCATTTGGTCTTTATTTGCCTTTGAAAGTTTCCTCTGTCTCAGTGTTGCAGACATCTGTAGCTTCTGTTATGTTCCCCTGTGTTCAGTAGAGTGCCTGGCACAGGGGAAGGATTTGAGAGAACTTGCTTTCTTTATGGAAGATTTAATATGTGGATGACTACAAAAGTATAATTGCATGTAGTTCCAAGTATATATCTATAGGGTTGGAAAGACGACTTGCAATTAAGAGGAGTTATAGCTCTTGTGGAGGACACAAGTTCAACTCCCATTGCCAATGTCAGGTGGCTCAAACCACCTATAACTGGGGCTCAGAAGATCCTAACCCCTCTCCTGGCCTTTCCTAGTACATACATACCCCCATAAGTAAACTAAAACCTCTAAGTATATTGATATGTATGGATACAAGGAGAATACATATATGTGTACATATCCTCATATGGAAATTGAAAAGTTCTCTTCCCCGTTTTTCCTTTGTTCTCTTGCCCAGACCCAAACCATCAATATACCCAGTTCAAACCTGAATGTTTTCAAAGCACAAACCGCACCCAGGCAGATGAAGATGCTGAAAGACAGAGCCGTGAATGATTTCTCCATGCTGCCCTCTGGTTCTTTACACCACGCAGGTGTCTCCTATCAAGGGTTATAGAGGGTAAACACCAAAGTGCTGGCCTCTTTTCCAGCTTTCTAACCATCAGACCAGAAGGCAAAAAAAAAAAAAAAAAAAAAAAATGGCATGCTCCAAACTCCCACCAGAGTGAGTTTATCTCGTGACAGGCAGAGCCCGAGTTCCGGGATCACCCCAATCCTCTTCCTCACTTGGGCCCACATATCTTAACCACGTGAATGTTTCAGGAGAAGAATATAGGTCAGAGATTCATGTGTGAAGTTTAGAGGCAAAACTTAGTAACTGAACCCCATGTTTTCTAGTTGATCTGCTCTCTGGCCTTGAGAAATTGATCTGGGTTCTCAACAAGCCGTTTTCTTCTCTGGTAAACAGAAGTTAGAAGGTAGCGTGCTTCTGCTGGCTGCTATCATGATTCAAACAAGGTATGGTTATAAAACCCTGAGCGTAATCCCCATCCACCCAGTGACAGCTATTCATTGAGAACTCGGCTGAGCCGGGGTGATTACAGGTGCTTCTGATGGCATCTATGATCTAGGAAAGGGAGACGCAGGAAACAATGCAAACATGGAAAGGAGGGAAAGGTGGCTAGAAAGAAAATGCGCTGCCCATCCGATCTACAGACACTTCCAAGGAAACGCGACGGATTCACACCGTGACGTAGGCTGTCTCAGCCTGTGGACACAATTACTCAGTCAAAAGATCTGATTTCCCCCCTCCCTATTCCATGTGTGAGAGAAGTTTGAGGAGCAGATGTATAAGCTTAGCTTTTAAAGAAATAATTGAGGGGAAAAAAATCAGAGCTTTGGCAACTGACATCATAAAAAGGAATCTGGTGTGTTTGCCAGTTTCCCCCTAAATTCGTATAAATTTGGTGTGACAGTACAAACCTTCCCTTAGAGATAATGGCGCTGCTCTATTTCTATTTGTGATATGAACAGATGTGAGCAGTTAATAACAAGTATCTTGTCATAAATGGAGTTCCTGCTCACTCCTACGAAGACCCCCCCCCAACACTCCCTCCACACACACACAGAGGGCCTTTGAAGATTTATTTCGTCAGTAAAATTATTAGCCTGTCTCTGTCACCTGAAGAAATGGGTGAAGATTGCACGAGACCCTTCCTTCTTTTACATGGTATAGAGAATTCATTTTTGTAAGCTAATAATAGACAATATATTTTTCACTAAAAAAAAAAGTATAAAATCAAATGTCACTGTTTCCACATAAGCATGGCTGTGTAGGGGCAGTGGATCCCTTACAGAGCTGTGTAGATGCAACGGATGATTCCCTACCGAGCCAGGAGTCTTTAGAAAGTCACCCCCAAAAGCATGGTTCAAGATGTTACGGAGACATAGGCCAGTCACATACAAACAAGCGGAGAAGTTTTCGGAAAGGCTCAGCAGGAAATACCAAATGTTCTACTGCATTTGGGCCGCTACCTCTGACGGGCTGCAGCATGCACCGCCCTGCTGTCTCCGCAGCCCGCTGCCGCCGCTGCTGGCACCGGCTCTTGCTTTCTGGCTGGCAGATGATGCCTGAGCAGGATGTTAGCAGCCAAACAGGTTTGAGCTGCGAAACTGTGAGTTCATGTGATACACAGCACTTAAACGAAATGAGGTGCATAGCAGTAAATAGAGAGGATTTGCCACTTCGGGGAGAGGAATGAAATGCGTGTCAGACTCTATCAACTCCCTTCGCTTTGTGCTTTGCCTGCTTGTCCGTATACCATGTGTCCACGATATCAGACTCTCACCCCCATATTAGCCCATCATCTCATCTCAACTCCTTACTCCCTCTTTTGTTGAGTAGACAATATCTCTGCATTGTTTTATCATTACAGCTAATTAGGTCTGAGAGGAGCAGCGTGACGAAGCGATTTAAATAGTGCTGCAGTTAGAACCTGACGACACTCATTGCTTCCTAGGTGTGAGGCTTTGAATAAACGCTCTAATAGTTTAAACGCTCTCAATCTCAATTTCCCCGTTGTAAACTGGGAGTCACGGATTCTTTTGTGTCACAACTCTGCTGACGGAATTATGAGATGATGCATAAGGCATTTAGCAGACATCTAGCACAGCGGGGTTTTAAGGGAGCACATTCTCTTCACAGAGCATTCGACTGATGGGTGATTTTAGAGGGAACATTCCACGTGGTTTGGAGAACATGAGTCTATGTGGACTCATTCAGATTTTCCTTTCCAAAAGCCTCTTGGAATTTTGACCTTAAATCTTTGCATAGGAGTCAGGGTTGGGAACACTGCGTATGTCCTATGGATCCCACGATAAGCCTGTCTTTCATTTCTCTGGTTGGTTTCAGTAACAGGTCTGTTCCCGTTTTGATCGAGCTATTCTGTAATGTGTATCAGGCCTCAAGTGAGAGCTGGTTTTCCAAGCACAGAGTAGAAGAAAGCAGCTGAATTAGGAATCATCCCTAAACCAACGAAACCCTGACCACTTCATTCCAGACCATTAACCCAGTGACCAGGCTCTTGGAGCCTCTAAAGCGCTTCAAGCAGACACTTCGAACCCAGATCTACCCATCCTTATCCTGGACTGCCAGTTGAACAACTAAATGCATTAAAAAATATTCCTCTGCTTTATTGTAACACATACATTATGTGAAACACCATGAAGCATACAGCTAGAAAACACTAATAGCTAGAAGGCAGATCAGTTTTCTAAGTCTGGATGAATGAGAACTTCAGGTTTAGTGAAAGAAAACCAACCCAAACTAGTTGAAGGGGCATCTTTATTGGGTTATAAAACTTAAAAGTATAGCAACATATTGCCTTCAGATATGACTGACTTTAAGTGCCAAAGAAGCAGTCCTAAAGGCAATTCTTAACTTAGTCTATCTTTCTTCTTCTCACCCCTTCCCATGCCCAAGCCCCAGTGAAATATCTTGGCTTGCTTTGTGTTGGATTCGGTGTCAGGCCTTCTCCATATCTAGAAAGAAAGTCGGTCCAGCAAAGTCTTAGGCCTTCATAATTATTTCACGTATATATTTTGAATATGAAAATAAACTCACTCCCCTTCCCCCTGCTTGTACATAGTTTATGGTTTTAGCCTGGGGAATCACTAGGCTTGGAGATACAGAAAACTCTGGAAGTCCTTCAGTGGGTTAGTCCTAGTAGCCACGTACCCAACAGCCTCTCTGTAGGAGGCTGGGAACGGGGCATTCCCCCAAGGAAAGGAGCTCAGAAAGTTCATGTGCTTCACAGATAATAACGCTGAACTAAGGCTAGGGGAGAACAGACAATTGGCAGGGGCAATTAGCAGCTGGCAATCTTGGAAACCATTTGGGTTTATGACTCCTTTTACTGCAGGGAACCCTCCTAACACGCAGGAGGTGAGAACAGTGCACAGCTCTAGAGGAGGAGGTGGAGGGAGGGCTTGACAAGCAGAAAAGCCAGATGTCCAGGTTTTAATCTGATTATCACACAATGCCAGGTCTATGTCCTTGGAAAGGGCTCAGCTCTCCTGTGCCTCGGTTTCTCTTCCTGTTAAGCGGACACAACAGTGCTTGCCCAATGTATTATTTCACTGTAGCAAGGAAACAATAAAGTACTAGGTGTAAAGTACTTGAAAGTGTTCAAGGTGGCAGGATTGTACATGCTTTTGTCATTATTATGACTAAATGCTCAGTAGTGAGTGCTTTGCGGATCAATTCTATTGCAAAGAGCAGTTTGCTCATACATTACACTATGTCACCTTCATAATAACTTAGTGATGTAGACGCCATCTTCCTCAGTTGGCCATCACAAAGCTGGGTGCTTGAGAAACTCAACAACCTGCAGAAAATAAGCCGTGAGGTTTGAACTTCCAACTGTCGGGCAGCAGACCCAAGCTTTAATAAGACACTCCGTGGGAAAGGGCAAAAGTTCACAGAAAGTCCTGTGTGAGTCTGAATGCGACAGCGAGCACCTCCCAGTGAAGAGTTAAAAAGAGCAGCCACTGCCTTGGCTCCCGGTAGATTACATTTGGGTCATTCCGTTCAGCAAATATTTACCCGTGTACCCATCCTACTGAAACACACAGAGAACAAAACCTATAACAGCTTGGTAACCTCAAATTTGAATTGTAAAAGAGTAATTGGGCAATTTAGGCCAAGAGCTCTAAAATGGCAAGATAAGAACAAAGGAACAGGGGTGTGGTGTACAGAGAAATACAGGCTGCGGTTATGGTGTGTCTCATAGGACATTACACATGAAGAGCTAAAGGGGTGGGAGCAGCTGGAATCTATTGAGCATGGGTGTATTGTACATGGAATATTGCAAAGTGTCACTCACCCTAAGAAAGTGAGAGTCACCAAAAGGAGTCAAGAGAAAAAGGAGGATGGTTGGGTTTGCCAGTGTGCACATCCATGCTTACACGCGTGCGTGCACACACATCCTGGCAGTCTCCTACCTCCTCAGACTGGGATGACATTAGCGAACGACATATGTGTAGTGAAAACGAACACCTCCACTTCCCACGCGTGCTGCTCTGTGCTGGTCCCCACGAGCTCTCTGGTGAGCCTTTCTCTTCCTAGGAAAACTGGCCATCCCCTCTTTGCCTCATCCTGATGATTTGGCCCTGCTGATCTCATGAAAACTTGTTGGAAGAAGCCACGGTAGATGAGTATATTGTTACAGTCACTACGAAAAACAAGTAAGGAACAAAGTTTGAGTGGTGAAATGTTATATTACCCTTACAGATTAAAGAGTGCCCTAATTCTGGCCTGCAATGATGGCTCAGGCTTAAAGTATTCTTCTCCCAGACTTTGATTCCCAGCATCCACAATACGCAGCCCACAACCATCTGTAACTCCAGTGGCAAGCAATAGGGCACCTTCTTCTGGCCTCTAAGACCTCTATGGCCTGTATTCATGCAGCATTCACCCATACAGTCATAGACACATGAACATAAAAAAAATTTAATATAATAATTATAATAAGTAATAATAATAATAAATAGTCCTTGTGACTGAAAGAGAGACCTAGTAGGTAACTTTGCCATGGTTCCTCATAAAAGTAAAAGTCAAAACAAATTTTAGTTTGGGGTTGAAATATATTTCTTCATCCATAGGTTAAATCCCAGAATATATTGCTGTGCAAGAAAGACACATTATAGCAAAAAAAAAAAAAAGCCCCCCCCTTTTTTTTTAGCAACTTAAATTTCAAAATGAACACTTTAGCGAGCACCTCCTCCCATGATAGCCAATGTTAATGTGTTGCTACCAACCTGGGTCTAGATCTGAGAGTGTGATATTGCCGTGTGCACACTTCCTTTAATGTGCTAGATTCCATTAAATATTGAAGCATGAATAATTTCAACTCATTTTGCAACTGAGAAAAACCCAAATTATCTGATTTGCTTCAGGATACATAGCTGGTTGGTGGCCCAGTCTAAAGCAAGACCCGAGTTCCCTGGCCCCACCCCTTGGGCTGCTTTCCAATTTTATCAGAAAACATTCATTTTTCACATTAATTACTTCTACGTCTTCATCTGTGTGGCAGTACTACAAAGTCTAAAGTAGCTGACTAACCACCACTCAGAGAAGCTCCTCATTGGCTAGGTTGTTACCCAGCGCTTCAGGTGACAGCTAAGAACATCCTGCTACATAGAAACAGTGTGGACGCCAACAGCGTGTTTTGCAATCTCGTTGATTGACATTCTGGCCCCAACTCTTTCCCTCATAATGAGTCAATGAGTCAATCACAAGGTGTTCTAAGATCTGACTCTGGGTGACCCTGATCTAGATTATTATAGTGATAACCTAGGAATCTGGGCACAATCAATCATTTGCCGTTTCTAGGCTACAAAGAGAAAAATACTGGAACAGCCACCATGAGTGCTAATTCCAGAAAGGCATGGCATAGGCTGGCGCTTCCCAAATCAATGAAGTTATGGTTCTTTTCTTATGAGTTGAGGCTACACCCATGTTCTGGGAATGAGGCTCGCCTCCTTCCACCTGGCACCTGGTTTCTCCTGTTCACACACCGGCTCCACACCTACCAGCCACTCCCGCTGCCACACCTTACCCTACACTTTTTACAACTGCACTGGACTCCTGCCCAAAAGCAAGGATCAAGACCAAAAGAGCCATACAACACAATCCAAGTGTTACGGACGGTTTGAAGACTAGTTTCCAAGAGAAAAGGGAGGGATTTGCGCCAAATGCATAGTTCAGACAGAGATTTTTTTATCATCTTCAATTGCTAAATAATATACACCGAAGTCCAAGGTCGTTCCCTACTGCAAACCACCTTTGAGCAGAGTTGGGAAACTCTGGAGAAAAGGAATATACAGTCTGCAACTGAGAATATTCGGAGTTGATCACAAATAGGATTTTTTCTTTGTCTTCTAATGCCAGAATATTTTTCCAATTCAGCTTTGAAAAAAACAAAACAAAACAAAACAAATAATAATAAAAAAAAAGGATAGCATAAACACCAGCCATAGTCTTCCTTGAAAGGAGCCAATAGAAACAGCCTTGACTGTCTTCTGAATTTATGACTGTCCAGCTAGAAAGTCTGCTGGAATTTTATGGAAACGTTGTTAGGTCCCTTTAAATTATGACACATTTTCCAGGGACTGCCCCAGGAAATGCTAGGAAAGTGAATCTTGATAAAATGTCAAATCAACCGTGTCTTGTCCTGGACAGCGTGGACATTTCTAACTGGTGACCAGTTGCCATGCTCCTTGTTACCAAGATGACATTCTGAAGGCTCAGTTTTACATGGTTTGGAACATGTGCTTTTCCAAGATAGTAAAACCGGGTCCTGTAACGTGTCAGTCACAGCTGAGAAGAGAATCTTACCTCCTAAGGAAGGGATCATGGGAACTCGTGATAATGAACACAGACCTGAGGCACTATCAGGTTGCTAATACATCAACAGCCAATAATTAACTGTAAACAAAAATCAGATGACACAGATATTTGTTTTACACATCAGCTTTTTTAAAACTATGAATTAAACCGGAAGAGAGTAAGCTCTGAGATTTCTCATTTTTTCCCTGATAGGTTGTGATTGCAATGTTTATAACTTCTTTTAATCAAAAATGAAGATTTCACTCAGATAACAAAGCTGCATTCTTTTTGCTCATACTTCATATATTGAGATTGATGTGGTGGGGCTGAGAGATGGCTTAGTGGTTAAGAGCACTGGCTTCTCTTCCAGAGGTCCTGGGTTCAATTCCCAGCACTCATGTGTTGGCTCACAACCATCTATAAATTTAGTCCTAAGGGATCCGATGCCCTGTTCTGGTGTGTAGATGTACATACAGATAATACCCCATGAAGAATCAATCAATCAATCAATAATGTTTTTTTAAAAAATCTCTGTGAAACAGGCAGTGTTCATGCACATCTTTAATCCAACACTTAGGTGGCAGAGGCAGGCAGATCTCTGTGAACTTGAGGCCAGCCTGGTCTACAGAGCAAGTTCCAGGATAGCCAGGTTTACACAGAGAAACCAGGTTTCCCTAAGTTTCAAACGAAAAAAGGAAAAAAAAAAAACCAACATGGTTTTGCTTTTTTTCTTCTTTCCCTTTTTGATATGCAGTTTTGTTATAATGCAGTATGCAAGTAGAAAGATGATACATACTATTTGAATTAATCTGGTAATAAAATTGACTTAGATATGCATTAACTCAATTCATATTTTCTTGGCAATACTGAGTCATTTCTATTTAAAATAAATGTGTTTACTTTAAGAACATTTTCCAATGAATAAGGATTGTATTCAGATTTAGTGGGTCCTGAAATATAAAGTCTTTGTTTATGGGAAAATATAAAATGCCTCAGTGGATGAAGTCACCTGCCTTCTGAGTTTTATCCCTGGGACCCACGTGGTGGAAGGAGCACACCTGCAAATTCACCTCTGACCTCCGTGCGCATGCTGTGCACATGCACACATCAACATATGTGCAAGTAAATTATAAAAATGCAACTGATAATTTTAAAAGCATTCTTAACGAGAATTTTCAGTTTAAGAATAATTATTGCACTATTTTTTTTTTTGTGTGGTTAGCCTTCACTCAGAGGCAAACTGAACGTAGGAAGCACCACCCAACCTGCCCACTCATCAAAAGAAGCCTTTTAAATATCCCTGCTGAGAACTACAAAAGTCATCAATTTTGCAACATTCCAAGTAAATCCAAATCTATTTTCCTAAGCATCGTCATTAAACTGTAAAAGAGCAAGGAGAGTTCCTCAAAACTCATTCCAGAAAACAAAGCCTATGAAGAGTATAATTATTTAGCTCTTTCTTTAAATCTCTTTGCCAAGAATCTGAACTGGCTTAAGCATTCAGCACCTTGCGATTAAAGCTGTGTATCCCTGTAGCTACGTGGCACACATCTCCACCTAATCACGGGGATTATCTTCCCAAGGAAGTGGATCAAAGCTTTATTTCCTTGTGGGTGTCTGATAACAAAAGCCAAACTAAATCGAATTCTCATCACTTTTGCATCTGTCCTTAAGCTGCTGGAATGATCAGAATACATAAGGGAAAAGGTCAGTGAGAAGAAAAGGCAACCCCCATTCTGTTTCGCTCTCAACTGTTAAAACTGACAGATGACAAACAAGAAAACATCCGGGAAGTCATTTGACTGTGTTCAGAACATAATCATATTGTAATATGGAACGTGATTAGGAACTGAACGCGCATTAAATGACATGAAAACATTTGCTTATCTACCCTACAGTCAGCTCAGCTATTGCTTTTCATCTCCTCATAAATTACAAAGAAACTTGGAATCCCCACTGCTAACGTTGCAGAAAGTCCATTGTAAACTAAATAAAAAAAAATGTTTTTAGTTGCAGTCAAAATTAGGAAAATGACATTACACACCGAAGAACTTGGATTTTTACCAATTGTTAATTGATTATTTATTGTAACTATTGGAAAAAATACTCAGATAGTAAAAAGGCAAACATGTAACCTAGGTGTGGAATAGAAATTTGCCTACATCTGTATTTGTGGCCCTGAATGCTATTTCTTCCTGGTTCTTGGATCCGATCCCCTGAGAACTCTAAGGAGGAAGAATCTGCCATTTCTCTATAAACATCCCCATAGACCCTCCAAGGAAAACAGGGGTCTCTCTGCACTTAGCCAAATCATAGCCACTAAGCCATATTTGATGAACCAGACTTCTGTTACATATTAAGGAATAGATTAATTTTTGAATTGTTTCAATTCCCTTACTCAAAATTCCTTTATTAGAAGCATTTACGAGCAATGAGAAAAAGCTTACCAATATTGAAGAAAGACTTATTCTGGGAAGAAATTTCTGAAAACAATTGTTTCCTCTGGGTATGCTTAAAGACTCAGAATCTTCAGAAGATTTATCTTTGCATAAACTAAATAGTCAAACTTAGGAGGAAACAGCTTGGGCTTTATAAAAGATTTTCCTCACAGCTTGGAGACCTTAGAGGAGCCAATATTTATGAAATTATAAGAGCTCATTAAAAGTCGAAGTTCTTCCAAACTTTGGTGGTCTTTTAACTGAACTTAATCAAAGGACGGTGAAAAACTTTCTGTGGAATATTCCTTTACACTATACGAATATATGCTGCTGTGATTGGTTTAATAAAGACGCTGACTGGCCAATAGCTGGACAGGTAGAAGTTAGGAAGGACTTGCAGACAAAAAGAGAATGCCATGAAGAAGGAGGGAGGAGTCTCAGAATCATGAAGAGATGTGGAGAGACAGAGACGAACTTACCATACTGAGAAAAGGTACCAAGTCACAGAGCAGAGCATAGAATATCCATATGTTTGTGTGTGTGTGTGTGTGTGTGTGTATAAAACTTAAAATGTAAGAGTTAGCTAGTAATAAGCCTGAGCATTTACAACTAACAATAATTGTAAATTATTATTGTGGTTATCTGGGAGCTGCTAGTGAGACAGAAAAGTCCATCTACAGCTTTCAATGTAAGTCCATTGTGTATGACAATTATAATAATATTACAATTTTCCTTTACCAGTGTGTGGCCATGGCTCTTTTTCAAACTTTATTTGTTTTTATTTTATTTGCATTGATGTTTTCTCTGCATGTATGTCTGTGTAAGAGTGTTAATCCCCTGGAACTAAAGTTACAGATAGTTGTGAGCTGCCATGTGGGTACTGGGAATAGAATGAATCCGGGTCCTCTAGAAGAACAGTCAGTGTTCCTAACCATTGAGTCTTCTCTCAAGCCTTCTGTGGTTATGGCTCTTAACAACACTGGAATAGTCAAAAAGCTTAATTACTCTGCAGTATAATTACATATTACAGACACCTTTTATATGTTCTAGTGCCTAATGTGTGAGTGTTTACAGGCTGTCATAGCAACTGAACCAGTTTAAATGTACATCAAACTAATATCATTATAGAATATTTCTGTATGTCTCTCTTCCTAAAGGTATATTAACTGTTTCATATTAATGAGGCACATGCACAAACTGTTTCCTTCATAAACTTTCTGAGACCAAAGAGTATCTGATTGTTCATCTTAGAAAACCAATCTACTTGCTATAAATTGTAGCTTCCCATTGAGAACAATGAAAAGAGAAATTTAATTAGTGACATTACTAAATTCTTACAACACGTACCCACAAAAACCTACTTTGTATATCATGATTTCTCAAACCAAATGTGGTCCACCATACTTTCGCATGGTGAACTGTACTGTCTGAGACGGTGAGCAGAACTGGCCTCGCAGCTGCCTCTCTGTTACATAAAAGTTAAATCTATGATCATGTTGATCTCTGGGATAGGTAATCATCCCATTTCTTAGTGCATAGAGAACGGAGGGAGCATTTGATTCTACGTAGGATTTGGTCCATGTTTTATTTCTCTACTTGTTGATTTATGAGAGCTAAACTACTAGAAAATAGGCCTGGGAATAAAATATACCCATGCTGTTGGGGTAAGGGATGGGAGATGTAATTGATGCTGGAATTCGTTACTTCCTGTGTGTGGAGGAACTCTGGTCAGTGAAAAGTTACAAAGCCTAAATCACCTTTTATGTTAATAATTTGTATACTCCCTTTTTTTAAATCCCCATCTTTTAATCCAGGTTATTGAGGGGAAACTATAAATCCAGAAAACTGTGGAGTTAATATTGATTGTACATTTCTCCAGGAGAAAAAAGCGGGGGCGGGGGGATCTTCCCATGTTTTTGAAAAGATTTTCCCATGTCTGGTGGGGAACCTCCTTCAGCCAATGACCTTTCAGAGACTGGACCACGTTGGGTGTGGCCTTGGGTACCAAAAAGTGTGCAGGTCAGCCACAAGCTCTTTCTCTCTCTCTCCCTACTTGCCACACCTGGATGTTGGATTCCACACTTGTTTTTCACTGTGATTCGTGAGTTTCTCTCGAATAAAGAACACTTTATAATACCCTATTCGAAGCTAGTGTGGGATTGTTTGATTCTCATTCCCCTTCCTCTGGTGCGTTTCTCTTTTCATGTCTGTGATCATGTCTGTGAAAAGATCTTCCCATGCCTATGATCATATCTGTGAAAAGATCTTCCCATGCCTATGATCATATCTGTGAAAAGATCTTCCCATGTCTATGATCATATCTGTGAAAAGACCTTCCCATGTCTATGATCATATCTGTGAAAAGATCTTCTCATGTCTATGATCATATCTGTGAAAAGATCTTCCCATGTCTATGATCATATCTGTGAAAAGATCTTCCCATGTCTATGATCATATCTGTGAAAAGATCTTCCCATGTCTATGATCATATCTGTGAAAAGATCTTCCCATGTCTATGATCATGCTGCTGTAACAAGAAAGCATCCAGACATCGAAAGCATGTAAAAGACAGGTTTCAATTAATGCCACCAAATCCTGCTGGCAACATCATCAGTGGGGTGGGTATTGATTGATGGTTCCCTCTTACTGAATATTTGCATGGTCCTAGACACGGGCCTAAGATTTTTTTCTCATTTTATAGCTCAACAGGTTTATAGTGAAAATTGTATGATCTCTCCTTGTGGTTGAGTATCAAAAACCTTTGGCTATGCTTTCCAAATATTACACCTTGCATTTAAAAGCCATCATCGGACCATGGGTTTTACACTCTTACCGCTGAGCTATGCCCTCTCTCAAAGTTGTCATGTGACCCCCTGCAGCACATGGGACACACAATAAGATCCTATATGGATTTTCCCATGAGCATCTGCTAACTATTTCCTTTCAGAATTAAAAACACTATACATGCCCACACATGTTCAGTTTTCTGTCCTAACATGTTTTGCTGTTGTTTGAGGCGTGTTTGGGGTACACCTTTTCAGAATCATGCTATAATTCCCTGTGGTGATTTCTTTTAAAAAATTATCTGCTGTATCTGTTTTTATGTTATTCACAGGAATTCTTCCAAACCTCTCTGCACATTGCCCCTTCCTATTTTCCAAATCAGCTCACCTTTGGGTATGCCCTTATAACCGTGTCATTTGCAATAACAATGATTGATCTCGCTTCCTTTCAGCCCTCGGCCATCTGTGCAAGCACAACTTTCAGCCCAGACATTTTAAGCATTAAACCTATAGTGGAAGTCTGTTCAATAGATCTTTCACAAATCCCCAGCCCCCAGCCCCAGAGAGCAAGAAAAGTCAGGCCATGAGCAGGAAGTAATGGAGACAAGGCCGTTTCTGAGCTAAGACTCAGACTCCTGGCCAGTTTATTGTTGTCATGACTACGAGTTCCACATGCCTACAGTCGCTGGTTTCGGAGAAGAATGATGCAGTGTCTAGCCTTACAGCTGGACATATAAACCAAATTAGTCTGCCATGCCTCTACCTGCTTTGTGGTTATTAGTGCAAAGAGCAATATATCACACAGTCACTTGTGCTGCAGCTGAACGGCACACACATGGCTTTCTCAGGTCTGTAACTCATTTCCCTCCCCAGCTCCCAAGAATATTAGGTTGAAATCTCAGGGGGGGGGGGGGTTCAAAGCAATTTTGACAAAGACTTCAAATTCTTCAATTAAAGATAAACTAGAAGGTAATTTATAGTAGTTCTACGTAGTTAGGCTATCTGTGTTCTGAGCCACACAGAAGAGAAAGGATTTTGCAGATTCTGTACAGAGCATCTCAAAACATCATTGATTTGGGAAAGGAATGATTCTTTTTTTTTTTTTTTTTTTTTTTTTTTTTTATTAAATAGAGTGTTTCAGAGAGTAGAAGCCTGGCTTGCCGGCTCCAGATGTGAAATGAGGGTCTCGAGAAGGACTCTATTCCTTGCTTTCCCAGTGATTAATTGAATGACCTAGGGGAAGTAATTTAATCCAGCCATGAAAAAAGAAAATACTCATTTACCCACCAGAACAAGGCGGCTAAGTTGAATTCCCACCTGCACCACTGACTTCACTGCCTGCTGAGGAGGTGCTGCAGTGACCCGGGCCTCCCTCCCCTTGCCGCGTCCATCCCTTCTCACCCTCACCTCCCGCTGCAAACTCCACAGTCTTATCACACACATAAATATTTCAGATCGCCCATCTTCTTCCCCCACGCAACTCTGCTGGGTCCGCAGCACCCAGGCCGCTGAACTGTGTTTACAGCGCCTACTGAACAAGCTCAAAACTGTGGCCTCATTCACTCTGCCATCTACTGGTGTTCCTTTGTGAAGGTGCTTGCTACTGTCATGCTGTCCACACAGCTGTCCGGGGCCTGCTTCCTTAACGATGGCTTGGACCTATCCTCACTAGCCCGCCTCTATCTTCTCAATAGGCCAGATGTGCTCTTCTTGTCAATAATCAGCTTTAATCACGTCTCTTCATTCATCAGGTTTCATGCAGCCCGCCCCGATGAGAAGGAATACCCTCCCATTGTTCACACATTGACTTCCTTATTGTCAGATGTTGCCCACCTCAATGAGCAAAGGCACTTAGACAAGGGCAAGTCTTTTTTAAGCATGGGATTGGGGAAAAGGGGAAGGGCAGGCAACGATATAGCTTCATCCCATGTTGTTCTTACCCTTTCCAGATAACTGCGGCTCGTTCTGAAGGAGTGAGCTTAAGGAGACAGTCAGTTGGTAGTCAGTGACAGTCATTCTGAGCTTCTTGAGTTGGCTTTTAAGAAACTGGATTAGGTCAAATATGGGAGAATCTGAACCCAAGTAGGATTATTTGCAACCAAGAAGCTATAAGATAAAACACAATTACACTGGGCAGTTGTAACTGTAGCTAAAATAAACATTCAAACTATATCTCATGATTCAGTCTGTAAAGTGTCTGATATGTTAGGTTTCTACTCGTTGGCCAATGAATGTAGATGATACCAGGCCCTTTGAATATCATTGTATAATGTTAAATAGATAGCCTAACAAAAATATTTTTGCTAGAGTTATTCTCGTATTTGAAACTACTTAACAAAATGCACACTATCCATCTGATTTTGATTTCTGTTTTGTTCTCACCCTTACCTGCAAGCTGCAAAAAACACGTTTGAGGAAGCTCTCATTGTGCCTCAAGGCCATTGCATTAAGTGTTGGGTTGCTGATAGTCCAGCAGGGTATCAACAGGTAATGGAGCCCCCTGAGAAGGTGTTTGCTTCAGTAACTTTCCATACAAAATGATTATCTTGAAACGTGTTCATAAATATCCAAAGTTAGAGCACTAGATTTAGGATGCTAAATGTGTGCAGGAGACATGAAAGCATTTACTTGGTATAAAAATATAATTATATCTTATTTGAAGGTAACTTTTACCTAGTTGATCATTTACAGAACATTTTGGTAGAGGACACACCATTCCACCAAGGAAAAGAGCTACAAAGAATAATGTCTCCAAATGAAGCATTATTTAGTCTTAACATTATTATCTCTATGTGTTTAGACATACTTACAGACACAATAGTAAGGGTAACTCGTTTGCAACTATCAGAGACTGATTCAGTCTCTACTGTCATAAACAAAAAGCAAACGAAGAGCTACTGATTTGAAAACATCCTGAGCATTTAAAACGGAGAAGCTAAATAGAAGGCTCTCTTCAGTGTCCTTGTGTTCTCTCAAAAGGGGACTGACTGACATTGACTGGGCCACTGCTCTGTGTGCCGTGGTCTCTTGCTTCTTTCTCACATGGGTATTCTACTTGCAGGAATTACCTCGCAACCCACTAATCCTCCTGGAGGAGCCTAATCCTAACCCTGACCCTCAAAAAGGAATGAACGAAAGGTCAGCAAATAATAAGACTGCTTGTGAACAGGATGGCTGCCCAGAATGTGAACCTCCCTCTGCTGCCCAAATGCTCATTTAAGGTCAGCTCATATAAGAAAATCCATTTGCGTCATAAAAAATAAAAACTGTCTACTCAGGAAGGCAGAAAGCAGAGGGTCCTTATCTTCGGGGTCTACGCTGCTGTTCTTCCACTCTCTGCCTAGGCTCCCTGCATCCAAGTCGCAAGAGCCAATAAACCACTCCCATTTTGCTCATGCTAATTTGAGTTAGACTTTGACATCAGCAACAAGCAGGAGGAAAAAAAAATCCCATTTGATAAAAAGCCTTGACTCTTCTTCAGAATTGCCAGCTCCCCCTCTTGCCTTCCTACCCCCTCGCATCAGCCTTCCACAGCCCAACTCTCTGGAAATCTAAGAAGAATATTGTTAACAGCTAAATTACACCGGGAAGTATATTGCTGACCCTTGGCAAACACGTGCCACTTACTGACATTTCCTAACTAGTAATAAAACAAAGAAGTAGATATGCACACTCCGGGAAAGGAAGCAGATGCATGCAGGGAAACCTGGCTGTCAGCTCACCCAGGAAACATTTGTCTCCCACTTTTCTTTCCTTTTTCACAATTGATGTCTAGGGGGAGATGTTTTTGAATAAAAAATTTCTTAATGATTCATGTCAACTCTTGAAGAAAAGCTAAGAACCATATTTATACTAAAGGAAGACTTTCTTTACCACAGAATATTACTTGACAATCCACTTAGAATGATTTTACTTTCTTTTTTTTTTTTTTTTTTTTTTTTTGGTTTTTCGAGACAGGGTTTCTCTGTGGCTTTGGAGCCTGTCCTGGAACTAGCTCTTGTAGACCAGGCTGGTCTCAAACTCACAGAGATCCACCTGCTTCTGCCTCCCGAGTGCTGGGATTAAAGGCGCGCGCCACCATCGCCCGGCGATTTTACTTTCTTTACACTGCAGATTCCCGTTTAGAATCACAAAACTGTTAGATTTGTGAAGGAACTGAGAAAGTGTCGAGGGTTCTTAGACCTTCGGAGTGCATCACACCCAAGCCTACCAAGGTTATACAGCTTCAGTCCTTTAGGAATTGTAAGGGTTGGGGAAAATGCACAGGATACAGAAATCCAACCTGATGAAACACGAACCATGGGAATGAATCACTGGTGGGCAGGGGAGACTTTCAGGGCTACGGAAATGACTTTTAAATGGGTATTTGCCATTTGGGAGAGATAAGGAAGAAAATGAGTTTCTGTAGCTCTATTTTTATATTAGCCTAAGAACGCACTATACGGGAAGTGTATCAAAGAGGCAGCAGGCACAACCCAAGGCTTTGCGAAAGCGTTCTGGAATGGAGAAGGGTTTATGTGGAAAGCATTATGTATGAGTTGCGGGTGCTTTTGCTCCCTCAGCAACAGGGACAACCAATAAGTAATGTTTACATAAAACACATCGAAACAGATGTGTTCCCACCCCCCAGAAACTGCCCTTCCTCGTTCCTTTCCTCTCTCCTTCCTTGCCTCCCTCCCTTCCTTCCTTTTTGGGTTTTGAGACAGCCTTGGCTGTTCAGGAACTTGCTCTGGAGACTACAAAGGCCTCAAACTCAGAGATCTGCCTGCCCCTGTTTCCAGAGGGGAAGGATTAAAGGCGTGCACTCCACCACCCAGACAAGAACTATTTCTTTTAAGAACCTGAAGTCTCTGTTTCTTTGTTCTGGGTAAACTGAGTAAACTGTTTAAGGGAAACTAAATTCTAAAACTGCAGTATTTAAGATTGAGTTTCCCACGCAAATGCTACAACCTTAGTAAAGAATCAAGAAAGAAAGCTGACCCTATTTCAGCTCATGTGAACCTGGCAAACCCTAAGTCTGTCCACTTACTTCAGTGGCCTCCATGGTTATATCAGCATGTGTATTGTTTAAGAGGCAACAGCAGTCAGGAATGAGCCTGCTGCGATTTCCTGTTTACCCCGATGAAATGGGCCTCAGGCAACATCAGAGAGTTTACCTAATTCTAAATCATGTAATTCTCAAACAGCGATGATAAAATAATCTAGGCTTCGTTCCTACTCTTTGAGTGAAATATGGTGTTAATGACAGATACTAAGAAGCCAAGAGCTCATGCGAACCATTTCAAAGATGCAGCACTGGGAGCCTTCCAGGAGAGCCAGACTCTGCCTAGAACTGGGAGCGTTCCAGGAGAGCCAGACTCTGCCTAGAACTGGGAGCATTCCAGGAGAGCCAGACTCTGCCTAAATAAAGGGGAGGGGGCATTAACAGATTCTGATTAATTTTTCAAAGAAAAAGAGTCAAATATTAAAGTATTTAATATTCACCAAATATTTATCATAATTAAATATGGGCAGTAGGAGTCTATAGACTATGTAGGAGGTTTGGGGGCAGACTGGTTGCCATAATTCAAGCATGTTTTTATGTCTTTCTTATCAGGAAAAGAAATTAAGTTTCGATCCTAATCCAATCTAATTCCCTTTCTTTACCCGGAAATTGTACTAATTGGCTTTCTGAACCCTACTGAGTAGAGAATAATTTTTCATAAGCCTTCTAAACACCGTGGCTGTTTCTAAGGCCTTCGCTTGCAGGAGAGCCCACAGCCAACAACACACCCGGTCTGAGAACAAGCAGCGCAACTGTCAACAAGACATTGAGAATGAATGGATTCGAACCTGCAGCACCGGTTGGTCTCACTGCACCGGTGGGCACTCCGCTGTGGGAGAGTGCCTATCTAGCCGTCTAAAAAGAGGAGGGGCTTGCAGGATGGCTCAGTATGTAAAGGCTCCTATCACCAAGGCTGTTCGTCATCTTGAATTCAGTCCCCTGTACCCACATGGTGGAAGGGAAGAGCCAGCTGCCAGAAGTTGCCCTCTGACCTCCACTCACTCATGCAGAGGTCGCCATGGCCCCGCCCCATTCCTGAAACATAAATAAATGTGATAGGTTTTTGTTTTTTGTTTTTCCTTTCCAGTGCAGGGTGCATGACCGTTGCTGGTACCTCCTCTCCTGGTGATATTCCCACAGACACGTCTTGAAGCATCCAGAAGGAAGAGAAGACCAGGTCCCAGTAGCAGGGAGTGAGGAACCATGCTAAAGCAACCGCTGCCAACACCAATCAAAATCGTCCCGAGAAAAGGAGCATTTGAAAATGGACCCAGTGCTAGCGAACAGGGTTCATGTTAAAAAGATAATTTAAAATTTTGGGGTTTCAAAGAATGGTTGTTATGCTGAACATACATTTCTAGACCATGGAGGAAAAAATGGTAGATTTAGTTTGATGGTAGCCTATTACCCATCAGGCATTGGGCACTCACTGCAGAAACTGGCTCATCAAACCCGTTATAAATTCTGTGAGCAATTGCTGTGCTGCTGTGCTGTAAATGGTGGCAATGGAACTTGATCTTAGGTTCTCCAATACCAAGCACCCAGTAAGCTATAGGACGTATTCTAGCTTGGAACTCTCAGATTCCAAGTCCTATGATCTTAAGTCAATACCTATTAGTAGCCATATGTCCATTGTTAATAAAGATATATGCTGAACTTAAGAACAACATTTTTTGATTAGTGTGTGTGCGTGTTTCTCAGAGTGTCACAGTGCATACGTGGGAATCAAGGAACAACTTGTAGGAGCTGGTTCTCACTTTCCCTATTTGAGTTCTAAGGCTCCAACCCAGGTGCCGGGATTGGCAGCAAGCACTCTTGCCAGCTGGGCCATCTTGCCACCCCATATACTAATTTTTTAGGTTCCTGGGGAAGATACTGAGGACTTGGCCATTTTTCTTTCTTACATATGTGCCTGACCACACTTTTCCTAACCTCCACAGCTTGCTACCCAGGAAGATGGCAAGGTATTTCTCATGAACTGAGTAGAGCTACCTTCATTCACCCCTTGCACAGACTTGTTAAAGACCATTTCCTCTCGAACCCCAGAAAGAATGAGTCTCAAACCTGTATGGAATAAAACTAAGCAATTTTATAATTTTGTATGATACATGATTTTTACACAATTGTGAGTATATTTTCTGAAAAGTTTCTGCACACCGGTATTAAGTCTCTTCACCAAGCAGCCTATCAAACCAAGTCAAATTAAAAGTCCAGGTTTAATGAGAAATGCAACTCCAACTCCCGGGTAGTCTGGGGTGAAGAGGAGAAACCTCATCTGCCTGGCAGATGGATGAGGGGGCAGAAAGGAGCCTTAAATAGCCTGTGGGTGTGGTCTTGAGGAGCTCAGTGGGTGGAGTCGCCACTGATGGGTTTTCTCAGGGGCTGAGTGGAGCTTCTCAGCACTTTTCCCATGATTTACTCCAGCAACAATATACCTAAGAATAGTTTAAGAAAGAAGTCCCAAGCACATACTTCATTTATTAGCACGGTACAGTGAGAATTTGGAAACAGCAATGAGTAGACTTGACTAGCATCTCTGGAAGTCCTCAGAGGCCTGGATCTTGGAATACCCCATTTCAGTCAATTTTGGAAGGAGGTGTTTGAATACTTTTGTAGAGTGGCTTTAGAAAAGGGGAGTATAGCAATCCTCTCGTACCTATATTTTTTCTTGATACTTTAAAGAATTTAACTAGCTTCAAGTTGTCTATACTTTAATTTTAATGGATACTGCATATTTTAGAAAAATTTATGAAAAATGAGTTTTTACAACCTAGTTCATTTAGTCATTTTCATGCTAATCTGTTCAAATTATATACACTGGGAAAATAATCCCATTTTATTTAATTTACATCATGATGAAGATACCGACATTCTTTATGCTGTGAAATTAATTACAAAAGAATGAAAATCATAAAGAAATCATATGACTAATGACTGTGCTGAAATGAGGAACAAATGGATTTCATCAGTATATAATTTATACATTATGTATGTTTACATTTTATTACCCCAGATTTTGTGAGCCCATCTACCGAACACACAGAGAACCAACAGGGTAATAGGCTCATTTTGCCTGTTTTATGCGTAAGCCACAGTTGAACCTATCTTAAAATTATTACAGTTAAAATTTATGTCAGTACGAAAAGATAATGCGTTGTATTTTACAGTTTGTAACTTTGGTTTATGCAATTGATAAGTACTTAAATAGCTAGAGAATAAGATTTCACTATGCAACGATGTATCTTATTCATGGTAGTGGTACCCATGACTGCCTAAGTAGCCAGAGCTTCCTTTTCAGTGCTAAGAGGGCTTCCTTTCCTTACCAGCAACACCTCTGAGCCTGCTCTCAGGAGGTGGGAACAGGTAGTTGGTGGACAGAAGCCAATTCTCAGGCATTCTTACTCAGCTACCAGAGATACTGCAACAGAACAACAGAGACCAAATAGATCAAAACACGGAAAAATGCATCCTGTCCAGTTCTAGAGGTGGCTAGCTAGAGGCCAAGTGGGCAGTGGGATATCTTTTGAGAGCTGTGAGGACAATCCAGTCCCCAGTTCATTCTCTATTTTGTACCCAGTCATCTTTCCCTTGTTCTTCTATATTGTTCTTCATAGTGTGTGGGGTATGTGTGTGTATGTGTGGTGTGTGTGTGTGTGTCTTTGTGTGTATGTATGTGTGTATGTGTGGGTGTCTGTGTGTGTGTCTCTGTGTGTCTGTGTGGGTCTGTGTGTGTCTCTGTGTGTCTGTGTGTGTGTCTGTGTGTGTCTGTGTGTGCCTTTGTGTGTATTTATGTGTGTATGTATGTGTGTATGTGTGTGTCTGTGTGTGTATGGTATGTGTGTATGTTTGTGTCTGTGTGTATGTGTATCTGTGTGCCTTTGTGTGTTCATGTATCTCTGTGTGTGTGTATGTTTGCACATTTCCTCTCTTGCTGGATCAGGGCCAACTATGCTCCTTAGAGCCCACCCTCATGACTTCACTGTCATTTAATTATCTCCAAACAATGCCACATTGTGAGGTAATGAGGAGTGGGGCTCTGCCACACAAGCCCCGAGTGGCACAACTCCTGGCCCGCAATGTCCTGCTCAGTTCTGAAGGGTTGCATTTTCCTCTCTGCTCTGTTGTCCACGTATCCTTGGGCTTTTCTTCAGAACAGTGGATCGCTTAGGTGTGTGCTTCTATGAACAACAACAACAAAAAAAAAATCTGTACTGAGATTATTTTCCTAAACTCAATTTTGACTCTCGTTTTCTTATAATTATTAACAAAGTTTTGCACAAGTAGATGCAACAACATTCTCCCCCCAAACAGGAGTGGTTCTCTTCAACTTTATGAAGATTTAGCAATGCTCCTATTTTTGCCTTTTTTTCCTTTTCTGTCTTTTTAACCTTTTATGCAATTATTCTTCTAGGTAATATACATGAGTCATTCTTTTATGGTTCTTAATCTATTTTCATGTATCTGCATAATACGTAGTTGATGAACTTTAATCAAATCTGAAGCGAGGGTCCCCTTGAGGCCATTTGCAGGCTGCTTTGCTGCAAACCTCAGTGAGGGAATTTGGTTACCTCAGCACACAATGTATGGGCTAATGAGAAGCATGTCTGTGCTGGCTGGGCATAATGTCCTGGCCACAGATACCGGTTGTTAAAGCAAACTACACACCATCCAAGACCTAACTGCCAGTGATTCCACGGTGTAACATAACTTAATTGAATAAGCTCTTGGCTTGGAAAATGTAAATAGGAAGAGCGGCAACAAGAGCAAGCATGCCTGTTAGTCAGCCACGTAGCCCGTGCTGGACATGTTCCAGGAGATTACAGCAGAGGCTGCGCCCACAGCAGAACAGTCGGTATTCACGCCGGAAGGCGTGTTCAAGCCCAACAGCCAGCACACGGCCCAGTGACTGATCAGTTCTACCAGAGACCCAGATACGACACAGTCCATTCAGTCCCATTTGCTGAGAAATGTGCTCAGCCAATGGAATTCTGCAGAGTTCTCCACTCTGTAAGAGCATCCTCAAGGGCAGCTGTTCTCACTCAACCTGTGTGTTGTAACTCCTTTGAGGGGGTCACCTAAGAATATTGGAAAACATATATTTACATTGCAATTCGTAACAGTAGCAAAATTACAGCTATGAAGTAGCAAAGAAGTAATTTAATGGCTGGGGGGTCACAACAACATGAAGAGCTATATCGAAGGGTCCACAGCGTTAGAAGGTTGGAGAACCACTGATCAGGGCTTTTCTCCATCAGTCCCTATGAAATAACATGCATAATTTTCTCTCTTTTGTTTTCTTTCTTTGGACGAGGTCTCACTATATAACTCTGCTAGCCTGGGACTTGCTGTGTAGATCAAACTGGCCTCAAATTCAAATCTATGCATGCCTCTGCCTCGTGAGTACCGGGATTAAAGTTGTACTATAAATACTCCTCAAAACATTGCCTTGTCCGCCGTCCACTTCATTATTTCATGTGTCTATTTATTCTGTACACTAGAAAACCTTATGATGACTTTGGTATTCAATTTTTAGTCACAATGCTTTATACATTTCGAAAGTTGAATAAGAATGGGGGGGCGGTGAGGAGTTTAAATTCTAAAGTCAGAGAATGAACAGAGATTTCCAAAGTCAGTTTGTCAATTCTCCCTATTCTGGGTACTGACAAGAAGGCAAGAATCCCACGTAGATCTGGAAACATTTTGGAGAAGGGATGATACTCTCTTACATACATTAATACATATGCTGTCCCCACATGCTCCATTTATACATAGTGTATGCCAGCTGCACACGCTCCACTTATATAAAGTGTATGCCGGCTGCACACGCTCCACACTTGCTATTGGTTGTGACAATCACTAGCAGCCTCAAGTGTGACAATGGAAAGCTGGATGACAATATCAGTTCTCTGTCATACAGAAATACCAGCACACATATGGGACGAGTCCTCAGAGAGTGACTAGCTGCCAGTACGGCCAGCACGTGACGGCTCTCATCTCTCAATGTGCCTTGACTTTGATGTGTGTGGCCTACCCTCTCGCCGTACTCAGCTCCTTTCACAAGTGTGGGCATATGCCAATTACACAAATACTCAAATTCAGGTCCAGACATTGCCCATCAGTTTTCTTGAGTCCGTGATTCTTCAAAAGCCCCCATCTTCTTAGAAGCATCCTACATCCAAATCTCTAGGAAAAATTTTACACAGAATCGGGGGCCACATTTATTTATTTACTTATTTTATCAGAGTTTGTCAATTCTTAAGGAAATGCTTTGGATGAGAGCTGATCACCACTAGGCTGTCTTTTTGGTTTTGTCGTTTTTGACAGTGATCACCTTCAGTTTCAATCCCTATGTCTTATAACATGTCACATTTATGTCAACATGTTTTCATTTGCATATTCCTGAACAAAGCACATATCCATTTAGCAATCCTCTTGTGAGTGATTCTTTCATAGTGATTGTTTCTGTTTCTTTCTGGGTGACAGGAATTTGACCGGTGACCTTGCACCTGCCAAGCATGTGTTCTGGTCTGGTCAGTTCTCTAAAACAACCGCAAAATAAAATTTTCCTTTAAAAGAAGACTTTTTATAAGGCATCACTCTTTATTAAACAATTTCAAACCCAAAGAGAATGTGTATAAAAAAATTAAAATTCTGCCTCTGCTCCTGGTTCATCTGTGATATTGTAACATGGTGTTTAGCAAAGTTGTGAGTCTTAATCAACTCAACGAGCAACATTACAAAGTTCTCTGAAACCCCAGATGAAAGAAAATTACATAAGTATGTAAATAAAGTCTTAGTTTACCCATACAAAAATGTTTCTGGGTACATGAGGCCTAAATAAAAGACGGATCTTTTGTGAGCTGTTTTCTCTAATCAAATCCATTCTGCCTATAACTGTGAGTGCACTGTGCTGAAGAAACTGATTGGAAATTGAAAATTATAATCATTTTCACTTTGAGGCATCATGTATTAACAGAAACAGTCAAAAAAGCTACTCGGCAGTTTTCATGAGAACTCACATGTGGAGCTTTGAACATATTACTGAATGAGTTATATATTAGCTTCATGGGGTTGGTGTTCCACTCTGCATGACCATCTGCAGAAGTGACATAGCTTAGGAGTGTCCAGATTGCCCGTGAATTCCACATTTTTTATGAATGTCTACCTCCTATTCCACAGGGTCCTTGTTTGCCAGAAGTGCTCTTGTCCTGTGCTCAGTGGACACGGAGACTCTGTCACGCATGTACCTAGCAGCCTTTGGACCTCTACATAAAGGAGTTTGAATTTCCAGAGGACTGCGGAGGTGGTTCAGTGGTGAAGAGTACTGGTGGCCTTTCCAGATGACCTGCGTTTGATTCTCAGCATCCACCTGGTCATTCACAACTGGCTGTAAATACAGTCCCAAGGGATCTGACACCCTCTTATGACTTCTATAGACAGCTGACACAAGGTTGTGCCCAAACACACGTGCAGGCAAAACTCTTGTGCTGGCTAGTTTTAGGTTAACTTGACCCAAGCTAAATAACCCGAGAAAAGGATGGTTCAATTGAGAAAACGCCCTCATCAGATTCAGCTGTAGGTGGACAAAACTGTAGGGCATTTTCTTAATTAGTGATTGATCGTGGAGGGCACAGTGCATCATGGATGGTGCTATCTCTGGGCTGGTGGTCCTGGGTTTTATAAGAAAGTAGGCTGAGCAAACCATGAGAAGCAAGACTGTAAGCAGCGCCCCTCCATGGCCTCTGCATCAGCTGCCGCCTCCAGGTGCTTGAGTTCTTGTCCTGACTTCTTTTGATAATAAACAGTGATGTGGAGGTGTAGGCCAAATAAACTCTCTCCTCCCCAAATTGCTTGGTTACGGTGTTTTCTGACAGCAACAGTAACCCTAACTAAGGCAGCATCCGTATGTATAAAAAATTTAAATACTAAAGAAATTTAGAAAAAGTTTGAATTGCTAGTTTTTGTGTGTGTGCTGTGCATATATATGTATGTTTATACACACTCGTGTGTGTGTGTGTGTGTGTGTATTTTGAGTTATGGAGGCCAGAAGATGACATTGCATGTCTTCCTCAATTGCTTATTCTCTAAGACAAGAGTCTTCTCACTGAACCCAGAACTTACCTCATGGCTAGGCTGGCTGGCCAGCAAGCCCAGAGCAATTCTGCTTCCTCAGCACCAGGATTACAGAGCGTGCCACAGCAACAAGCAAGTGCCTCACCCCTTTAGTTATCTCTCCAGCCCCAAGCCTACCTTGGGTAGGGGATGACCACAGAGGGAAAAGATCCTCAGAGGAGACACTGCTCTCCTACTTGGGGGCTTGCCCTTTGGGGACAAGTACTGTGCAGCCAACTGCTTGCCTGTAGAGACGCACATTTGCAAGACTGATATTTGCCTTTGAGAGATGAATACAGCAACCACTGATCCCAGAACCATATGGATGATCTGCTCTGGAAAATGTAAACATAGCCAGAGCCTTGTCCCTCTGAATGTTGGCCACAGAGCTGCATGGGAAGCCCAGCGCTTTCAGAAAGACAGCTTACAGGCTGAGACTTGCAAGGGGTTTTATTTATTTATTTATCTACATGATAAATGCCTCAAACTTGAGTAATCCTACAATTTCCAATAAGCCCAATTGACATGGGAATGACTCACTCTTGCTCAATAGGGATCAGAATGGACTTCGAGAAGCAAAACCCAGATAGTTCATTTCACAATTTAAACTTTTGCATTAAAGAAATAGACCCCAAGTCTCAATGGAATGATGACTGATATTCTTCATCAGCATCCAATTATCATTCCGCCAGGCACCTTGTCTGGGTCAAAGCAAACACGGCGTGCATCTAGGAGGATGTGTGCTCCCTGGGTTTCAAACCCACTCCCAGGGTATAACCCCGCTTGTGAAATTTCTGACTTCTCTGACCATGCCACAGGAGAGCTCCCCCAGTGAACTGGGGTGCCACAGGAGAGCTCCCCCAGTGAACTGGGGTGCCACAGGAGAGCTCCCCCAGTGAACTGGGGTGCCGTTTTGTCATCTTCTCCCTTTCCAGAAGAATATCAGTTGCTTTTGCTGTTTGAAATCAGAAAGAAGCGCTCACTCGACTCCTCTAACCTAACCTGTTAGAATAATCTGCTTCTGGCGTTCTTTGTCCCTTGTACGTGTGAAGCAGCCATTTAGGCAGCTGGCCTGATGTCCGGCTGTGGTGTGAGATCTCGGAGGAGGTGGGACAAACAGAGGGGATTTCAGAAAACAAAAACAAAATAAAAACATCCCTTTCACAGGACATCAAAGGAAGCCGTCACATTCACGAACAACTCTTGAAGAAAGTACAATCCCTTCCCATTTTGTTCTGGGTTCACAGAAGTTCAAAAGGGAAGTGATGGATGGCTTGGAAGTTGTTGTCGTTTAAAAAAAGAAAGAAAAAAAGTTCCAGTTCCCAGCGACGCCTTTTGTTTCAGATCACATGGCTGCTCCTTCAGCGGGGGAAGGCATTCTCCCCACTCAGGAGAGGCAGCAACAGCTGCTTCATCATCCTGAAGTCACAGCTGAGAAAAACAAAGAGCTCACCTTCTCTGTCTAAAATTGCAGGAAGGGTTAAGCCTTGAAATGCAATTAATTGCTCAAGCTGGAGTTTGGCCAGAACCCCAAAGCCAGCAACGTATATTTAAGGGATGGGAGAGAGGGGATGCTTTAATGAAATTATAGAAGAGATCTAAATATTATATCAAAATAGACATCACAACATACTCCTGCTCACTTTAGCTGGGAGCAGCTTGGAGAGAAAGAAGCTGAGCCTCTTAGAATTGCGACTCTCTAGTGTCAGTGAAATCCTACATTGACTCTGCCTCACATTTAAAAACTTGCTGCAATCCATAATAATAATTAAGAAGCAGCGCTGGTTTGAATTTCTTGTTGATTTAATCTCAACCCTCAGTTCATGGGTTCCTATTCAAATGGGCAAAAGTCATAAAGGATATGTGAAGGCCTGGCTTGTGGAGGCCTGAAGCCCAGCCCGTGCTTGCTCTGCTGCTGCTCCGACGCCTACTGTGGATATACATGAGGCTTTTTTCAACATTTGTGGGTCAAGAGGACGCCAAGAGCTGCAGTCATCAGAGGTGTTCGTGAAACAGTGTGAGCGATTAGGAAATGGAGACAGCTAGCAAAACCCATCCTGGGAGCACTTACCATTCGCTGGGCTGGGAAAGCACAGACAGATGGACCAAATATACTGTGTACAGTCCAAACATATGCTAGGTGCCATAGTTGCTATGTGGAATATATTTACCAATGGGTGGTCCAGCCTGTGAATGAAGAACTGGGTCAAGAGAACAGTAGACAAGAACTTTGGTGGTCATGTTTTTCTCTCAAAAACATACTTGGTGTCTAATATGCTGTAGATATTATGAGTAATGTTAAGGGTAGAAGCATTTGGAATGGGAGGTTCTGCCATGCAGTTCCACAGGTAAACATACATAAGACAGCAGGAGGTCTCTTGCAATCGTTTGTGGTCATGTTTTGGTTCTCTCAACAGGAAAACTAGAGGTCAGCTTTCTGATAAGAGTTCATCACTCTATCATAGAGAGAGAGAGAGAGAGAGAGAGAGAGAGAGAGAGAGAGAAAGAGGAGGAGGAAGAGGGCAAGGGGAGAAGAAGGAAGAAAGAGAAGAAGAAGAGAAGGAAGAAGAGAAGAGAAGGAAGAGAAGGAGGAAGAGGAGGAGAAGGAGGAGGAGGAGGAGGAAGAAGAAGAAGAAGAAGAAGAAGAAGAAGAAGAAGAAGAAGAAGAAGAAGAAGAAGAAGAAGAAGAAGAAGAAGAGACTCAGATGCATGACTTAATCATAGTGAGTCCCCAGAAAAGGTTACATGAAGCCATTGGATGTCACTTCACTATTCTTTATTCGGAACAAGCAAAGCCATGTGTCATTCAACAGGGACTTTATAGACAGCTGACTGTGATGGAGGAAGGTCATTGGTTAATAAAGAAACTGCCTTAGCCCATTTGATAGGCCAGCATTTAGGTGTGCGGAGTAAACAGAACAGAATGCTAGGAGGAAGAGGAAGTGAGACAGACGCCATGCCGCTCCTCTCCAGGGCAGACGTGATGAAGCAAGCCGCCAGGTCAGACATGCTGAATCTTTCCTGCTAAGACTGGTGCTACACAGATTTTTAAATATGGGTTAAAGCAAGATGTGAGAATTAGCCATTAAGAGGCTAGAACTAATGGGCCAAGCAGTGTTTAAAAGAATACAATTTGTGTGTTGTTATTTCAGGTATAAAGCTAGCTGGTGGCCAGGAGCCAGGCAGCGGAACACAGCCCATAGCTCCTACTAAATGACTGCACAGTGCTTCCATAGGTTATATCATTTGATAAATTGTCATGGACATCTTCATTTGCATGGTCATAACCCACAGTGTCCACAGAGTGAGAAAATGACCTAATGCCTCATTTCGTAGAACACATCCCCATTGTTACATGACTATATCTTGTTCGCAAAGTTTGCCTGTAAATAAACCTACTTTGCCTCAGCTGAAGAATAACATTATCTCAGGTAGTGCCTGTGTAATGTATTAATTTTGTATTTAGTAAAAATATACTAGGTACTAGAAATTCTATCGGGTCCTTTAGATGCAAAGGGGAATACAATGAGAGTCCTGTTTTTGAGAACCGTGTGGTCAATTCAGTTTGACATTGATTAAACAAGCTACCGTGAACAATGTAATATGTTTCTCAGCTGTCCCTACTGGGATTATGCCCTAGAAACTTGAAGTGCAATTTGGGTGTTTTCATATTGTATCATCTCATGATGTCACGCGACATCATCATGGGACCAGAACTTGGGCTGGACGAGGACACCACAGTCAAGGTTGATTAAAGTGAAGGCCTTCATCTGGGAGTGAAACTGAGTCAAATGCCCAAAGAGACCCAGATGCTACCTAGAACATCAGGAAGAGGGAAGAAGCTCAAAGCTTGGGGCACTGGGTGTGAAGAAGAGAGAGAGGTTGGAACTAAGAGAGGAAGTTCAGGTGACAGTGACAGAGAAAACAGCCACCCTAAAAGAGGAAGTCAAATTCATCATTTCAGAGGCTACAAGAAAGGGAGGCCAGGAGAGTTTGGAAAAGTGAGTGTCATGGCACAGGACACAGGTTGGGGGTGGGGGATGAAGACAGAGATGGAGAGAAGTGTTCCTGTCCCAGAGGTCTGCAGAGAAGAGGCTACAAGGATCTGACTCTCCACAAGCAAACAGCAATTATCCAGACAGGAAAGACTAGGACTACCCTAGGGAGGCGCAGAGGCTGTCACCCGAGTCCCTCCCAGCTGATGAGGGTGAACACAACTTTACCAATGATTCTTTGATGGAGCACAGACAAGGACAGCGCCCCCTGTCCCTCTTCTCTGGATTGTCACTCTACAAATCACAGGCACAGATGGGGGGGGGTGTGCCAGACTACCTACGAATTCATTTATTATTAGTTTCTATTTGGTCGACGATTCACCAACTAGATTTATTTGCAGCTTCCTAACCCTTCGATTTCTTCTTCCTTTCTCAGAAAAAGCGTTAAATATGGCTGAGGGATGGCTCAGTGGTCGAGCATGTGCTCTTGCTTGAGCAAGGCCTTGACTCAATTTCCAGCTTTGGATAAACAGCAGCAGCAGCAACAATACAAACCCAACTAACCAACCAAACAAAAAACAGTGAATCTGCCTAATTCAGTAAGGTTTTTTTTTTTTAAAAAAAAAAAAAAAAAAGAAAGAAAGAAAGAAAAGAAAAGAAAGAAAGAAAGAAAGAAAGAAAGAAAGAAAGAAAGAAAGAAAGAAAGAAAGAAGAGAATCACTATTTTTATGTCTCCCGATGAAATTACAGCCCCCTATATGATCCTGGTACTTAATCACTGTTAATATAAACTTAACTGCCGAGGGCTCAGGTTGCACGGCTTTATTTTGAGGTCTTCAACCTCTCCTGGGTTTATTTTCTCAGGTTTCCCAACTTAGGAATTGCAGGAGATAGACTCAGCCACTCACCACAAATAGAAGATTTGCCAAAGGACACCGTCGTCCTCTGAGGACTGACAGTTTCTGGCTGTTTGTGGACCTTAGGTTAAGCTCAGCAATTCGGCGTCAGGTGGCATTTAGTTGCTGCCCCGTTGTTTAGTCAGTTATTTGGGTGCTAGCCCTGGTGGTGGTAGAAGTTTCTAAAATTCTGTTCTAAATTATAAAAGCAAACAAAAACCCAGTCCTTTCCTTGGACCAAGATGCCCCTAGATCGCATGACTTTTATCTTTATCTGTTTCTTTTTAAGCATTACCAAACCGGCGATCACATAAGATTACTGTTTAAATATTTGGAGTAAGCTCTGGGATCGTTAGGTGCTGACGGCGTCCGATGAGACCTTCGTCAGAGTGGGACACTATGGATAATTTCAACAAGTCTGTTTATTGTTCTGCCTAGCCTATGGTCTTCAGTCTGGGGGTATTAATAATAATCCCCCAAAAGCACAGAGCACGTTTCTTAGGAGAATACAAAGCGTTCTCTCATACTTTCCCTCCGCTCACTTCTGCAACATCCCCATAAAGCAGGAGGGTCAGGTATTCAGACAGGAAACCAAAGCAGACGCTAAATGACTTTCCCCGGGACATATGGTTAGCCACAGACAGAGTCATAACAAGAATGTGAGTCCCTTGACATCGAGGTCAGGGTTGATGCCACCGGACAGGAGCTTTTCAAAGGAAGATCTTTGAGAGCTGGAGGCTTGTCCACTGGCTGGAGACTGTACCCCTAAGGTCAGTTGCCAAGCCGGGCTGCTTCCATGCTTTTCTCTCACGGCTTCCATGCACTGACCAGGCTGTGGCAAGAGCTGTAATGTTGCTGGTGTGAGGTCTCTCTTTAAAACACACATAAAACCAGACCTTTCCTTGAACCCGCTTTCTGGGCTCTATTCCACTTCATTCTTCTCATTACCAACAGGACTGAGACCCACAGGCTACAATGCTGGCTTATCTTCAAACTAACCACTTAAATATTGTTTTCAACACGTAGTGAGTATGAATTAGGAGACACCGATTTTTCTATTAGTGAAAGTGTTCCTGAAGACCAGTTGTACTTATTCATCCGCTTTAACTCTAACTGGCGTAGTCCTCCAGTTTTATTTTGGGGACAATTTTCCAAATCAGATGACTTCTTAGGAAACATATTAAAGGACTTGCAGTTTAGGCAATAAAATAAATCACTGGTTCCAGTAAATAGCACCACACCCATGCATTCTTCAGTTTTAGAATCTAACTACTGAGTTCAAGCCCAGTGCCAAAAAAAAAAAAAAAAAAAAAAACAAGAAAAAAGAAGTCTACCAATAAAACAAGAGAGGTCAGCACATAAAACGGAAAGAGATCCCATGTCTTCACTGGAAGTTTCAGCTCCCTTTGAAGAGGAGTGGTATGAACTGTGAGATAATTTGCACTGCATCTCTGATTTCCCTCAAAACCTGTCAATCTGCATTCCTGTCTTCACTCCCAGCAACAGATTCATTTTCTAATTGCACAATTGGGAATTCACATGGCGGCGGCCCTTACTGTGCACCTGATCTCTATGGATCCAAAGCTCAAAACTTCTTCAAAGTCTAATGACCAATTTGTGCCACAAGTCTTAAAAAAAAAAACATGTTTGTCATGGAGCATCCTTTGACATTCTGTGCTCGCTGCCTTCATTGGTTTATTCATTCCTTAAAGAGTTCATTCAAGAATCCCTCAGCACGTTTTCAAGGCATGAGGACACCAGAAATAACCCCGTGGGTATAGTCCAAGCGCTACGCCCTGGTTCTGTTCTTCCCTGAATGATTGCACTGATATTTACAGGGTCTTCTACTTTGTGCCATTTCTCCTGGCATTCAGCAGGCATATAAATGAGAACCCTCTTCCCCATAACAGCCTGCATGGCGCCCTCTGTTGCCATGGAGGGCAGGGGTAGCTTACAGGGCTAGCACCCACATCTGGGGAGCCAGGGCTCAGTCAGCTTGAGGATAAGAGATCCATTTTCTATCCATGCCTATGGTATTATTATTATTATTATTATTTCATGGGTTAAAGAAAATTGGATTAGAGAAACGGTCTTCCCAAAGACCTTTTGCAATGGTCTTTCCTGTCCCTTTAAGAGACAAGCCACACCCACTCCCTCTCCCATCCACCAAGGCAAGTGGATCTTCCTTCGGCTTCCAGCCTGAGCTCTTTCCTTTTCTGTCTATCTTCCAAAGAGGTAGCTGCTGCCATGGCTCCTCTTCTCCCCTTCCCTCTTCTTCTTCTTCTTCTTCTTCTTCTTCTTCTTCTTCTTCTTCTTCTTCTTCTTCTTCTTCTTCTTCTTCTTCTTCTCCTTCTTCTTCTTCTTTTCTCTCTGTTTCTCCTTCTCTCTCTCTGCCTCTCTCTTTCCTCATCCTCCTTCTTCTCCCTCCCTCTTCCCTTTCCCCTTCCCTTCCATAACCCACTAAATAAATATCCAAACTAACTCTTCGTGACTAACTCTTCGTGGCATGCCTATCCGTCTCTGTCTCTCACCCACTGCATGGGGACTCACTGCCCCTCATGGCCCGCTGCCCACTGCTGCCACTCAGGGACTGGCACCATTTTATTTTTACCATAACACCTTTCCCACATGAAAATGTTGTAGGCCAATCAACTGGCATCTGCCCCAGCTAACAGAATACTTGCTTTTCATACTTTGGGCAATTTCCTCTCATCCAGGCTCCATTTTCTAAAAGAAATTATCCCTCTCTACCGTTTATTTCTCTCTCATTAAAATCATGCCCATCGTTTACAGTTTTGTTCAAATGCCAGGCCACCTCACAGTCATAGGATAAATCTTATAGTTAGAACACTCGTGGACGTCTGTACACTCGATTCTGTTGAGTCAAGTATTCAATACTTAAAGGAGCTTAAAGGTGCATAAATTGTAAATTAGATATAATTACATTGAGAAATGCAATTTCATTACAAGGTCCTATTTCTCCAAATAAAGACTGAAAAATGCCCCTTCTAAATAACACAGTGTACTTTTGTTTAAAGCTTAATTTCTAGCAGATTAACTCAATCTGTTCAGGGGGCATTGCTTTCTTAATTACCCATCATCCCTTGCCCTTCTCCTTTTTGCCCAGGTAGCTTCAGAGCAATAAGAGATGGAAAAAAAATTACGGATGCCAAACTAGTAGGTCCTTACCTCTCTCCAGCCTTCAGCTATGTTCTGAACTGTATCATTTCTCTTTGTTTCGCTTTGTTTTTTTTCCAGAGTTTCTCTGTTGCAACAGTCCTAGTTGTTCTGGAACTAACTCTGTAGACCAGGATGGCCTCAAGCTCACAGAGATCTGCCTGTCTTTTCTTCCCAAGCGCTGGGATCAAAGGTGTGCGCCACCACTGTCCATCATCATTTCTCATAGCCTTTATTTGAAGGCTGCTTTTCATCTATACCATCACTGCCTGTTGCTCCTCTGGCTCCGATATACTTAGCTGTTCATGATCTGACAGATGACCTTCAATTGACTTTTCCTTGTCTTGATAGTCGGCCTCTTGGCTCCTCTTTCTGGACACTGGGATTTCCTTATACCCTACTCCATGCCATGCATGGCCCACAGGGAATCAGAGCTGGTAAAGGGGTCATTGTGAGCTCTTATAAATCTAACAGACACACGACACTAATGTCACTTCCACCCTTTGGAGTCACTTCTGATGGAGGAAGGTCATTGGTTAAATAATAAAGAAACTGCTTGGCCCTCATAGGTTAGAACATAGGTGGGTGGAGTAAACAGAACAGAATGCTGGGAGGAAGAGGAAGTGAACTCAGACTTGATAACTCTCCTCTCTGGGGCAGATGCGATGAAGCTCCGACCCAGGATGGACGTAGGCTAGAATCTTCCCTGTAAGCGCACCTTGGGGTGCTACACACATTATTAGAAATGGCCTAGTCCAGGTGCAAGAGTTAGCTGAGAAGAGGCTAGATATAATGGGCCAAGCAGTGTTTAAAAGAATACAGTTTGTGTGTTGTTATTTCTGGGCATAAGCTAGCCATGCGACCAGGAGCTGGGGTGGCAGGAACACAGCCCGCAGCTCCCAATACACACTTCATGTCTCTGTGTGACATGAATATCAACCATTCAGAAGATGCTGAAATATGAGAGGCCAAAGCATGCTTATGTTTATGATGCTCTATGTCTTACCTGTTTGAGGACAAACTGTTTTGTCCCTGCTAGAAGAAAGCTGTGTCCAAACTGAGACTAACTTTCCATATTATCCTACACTACAAAATAATCTCCAAATCTTGAAAATCTTCTGCCACACTTTTCTATGCCCAGTCCTTCAGGACATTTTTCCCCCATCCTTTAGTTCTTGTAGAAGAAGAAAGAAAATCAGGTATAACCAATAAGCACCGATTGTTGCTGTATTTTGGAGCCAGAAACCATGCATGTCTGTTACTAAATACTTATTTGGGGACTAGGGTTAACTTCACTAGGACTGAATGAATTACAGTGGTTGGAGACTATGAATGACTTAAAGCCAATATAATCTTAAATTATACTTATAAAAGTATAATATCTGCTGGGTGGTAGTGGTGCACACCTTTAATCCCAGCAGTAGGGAAGCAGAGGCAGGTGGATCTCTGTAAATTAGAGGCCAGCTTGGTCTACAAGAACTAGTTTCAGGAAGAGGCACCGAAGCTACACAAAGGAACCCTGTTTCAAAAAAAAGAAAAGAAAAGAAAGTATAATATCTTCGGCCAGTAAGATGGCTCAGTTGGTAAAGTTTCTACACCAAGCCTGAAGACCTGAGTTCTATCTCCAGGACCCACGTGATGGAAGGAAAGAACGCCCCCCCAAGCTGTCCACTGACCTCGACATAAATGCCATGGCATGTGTGTGCTGCACCAAATGTCATAAAAAGTGTTACATGCAAAACTTAATAGTTTATTAGCTATTGAGATCAGCATGCAAGATATAGAAATATGCACGGTATTGCCGTACATACAAGGGCTTCTCCCTTCCCATGAAGCAGGCAGGGTAGTGCTGGCAGTTTGTATAGTGTCCACCAACTGGGCAGTGGAGTCTGAGAACCAATCTCCTTCTATTTTTCATTATCAGTATCTCCGGCACACCCTCATGGTCACATGAAAAGTTCAACAGTTTCAAAAATCTTGCCGTTTTTCTAGACAAAGGTAGTAAAGGATCCTCTCCTAGTGAGTTTATACCTTTTATTTAGGGAGAGATGTTGATAGACATTTCTGCATCCATATTATTGTTTAGGAACATGTTATAAGTTCTTCCCACCCCTTAGCTGCTTCATAGCTGCAGAGACCTGTGTAGCAGGCTTTTTCTTTTGGGCCACCAACCTGTTACCAAACCACAACATGGAGACTTCTTAATTTTGAAAGTTTGGCCTAACTAAGGCTTGTTTCTGGCTAGTTCTTATGAATCAAACCAACCTGTTTCTCTTAATCTGCCTTTTGCCTTGGGGCTTCTTGCCTTTATTTCTGTATGTCCTACTCCATGTTTGTTAATTGGCAGCTGCTTGGCTGGTCCCAGGCATCTACCTTGTTCTCTCCTCTCTCCTTTTCCGTCTTGTTCCTTTTGATCCTGGATTTCTCCTCTTGTTTATTCTCTCACTCTGCCAGCCCTGCCTATCCCTTTCCTGCCTAGCTATTGGCTGCTCAGCTTTTTATTAAACCCACTGGGTGCCTTAGGCAGGCAAGGTGAAACAGAAACACATCTTTACATAATTAAACAAATGTGCCATAAATAAAAGTCACACACCTTTACCCAGTTAAAGTAACATTCCACAGCATAAACAAATGTAGCACATCTTTGCCTAGTTAAAATAACATTCCACAACAGGCCTGGATACAATAAATATTATTTTTCTTCCTTGGTATGTAAGAGATGCAAGAAAAAAAATAGGTTAAACTTTTTTTTTAACAAATGACGATACCCACAGCCAAACATTAGGTGGAGCTCAGGGAATCCTTTGGAAGAGAAGAGGGGAAGGATTGTAGGACCCAGAGTGTCAAAGACATCACAAGAAAACACCCACAGAACTAACTAACCTGGACTCCTAGGGGCTAAGAGGGACTGAACTGACAACTAGGGAGTCTGCATGGGTTTGAGCTAGGCCCTCTGCATATATCCTATAGTTGTGTAGCTTGGTCCCCTGGGACTCCTAACAGTGGGATCAGGGGCTGACTTTGACTTTTTAGTCAACTTTAGGGCCCTTTTTCTCATACTGGGTTGTCTTGTCCAGCCTTAATATGAGGGGAGGTGTCTAGTCTTATTGTAACTTGTTATGCTGTAGTTTGTTGATATTCACATGAGGCCTGCCCTTTTCTGAAGAAACAGGGTAGGAGTGGATGGGATGAGGGGGAGGGCAGTGGAGAGGGAGAGACTGGGAGGAGAGAAGGGAAGGGAAACTGTGGTCAGGTTGTAAAAAAAATAATATTTAAGACATGAAAAAATATATTTTTTGACTGCCTAGAAGTCTCTTGAAATAAGGTACTCAATTTTGAGTTTCTGGTTTCACAAGAACCAAGTGACAGAACAGCTGTTGCAAAGGAAGAAGCATTTAGACTGAAGAGAAAGGATTTGCAGGAAAGGACATGGTGGACTGTTGTGAGAAGGCAATCTCTTGAGTGTTCAGAGTCCAGAGTGGAAATCAGGAAGAGAACCTACTGGGGAATGCTTCATATCCCATCTAAAGCAGGCACATTTACCTCAGGAAAAATACATGTCAGAGAGAGAAAACCAACTTACTGCGGCCACATGGAGGATAAGATCACTATCACAAAGCCTCAGTGCCACTCCTGACCTCTTTCTTTACCTCTTCTTTGTGTTCTCTTTGCATGTGTGTGTGACACACATGCATGCATACATGCACATGCAACACAAACACACACATGCATGCGTGCATATACATGCACATGCGCACACAAACACATACACGTGCACACACGCACACATACATACACACACGCACACATGCATACACACATGCGCATGCACACACAAACACGCGTGTCTTACATCTACTTCATTTGCACATATATAGCACTATTCTCTCTCCACACACCAACTTTCTAAACTTATCTCCCATCTTTTTGCTCATGGCCCACTTTAAACATTCTAGAAAAATGAATTCCCATAGTTCAACAACTCAAGCCCTCATTCCAAGTTGAAATTACTGAAAGGAAACTATCCCACTAGATGGCTTTTGTCTTCCCCTGTTTTTATCAGATGTGCGCAGGAAAAATAAGAGTACAGCATAGAGCTATCCTAACTTACACTGTGAAGAAGAAAGGCTTTTTCAAAGCAAGGCTTACTGGAAGAGGCCACAGCTTGGGCATATTCAGAAAGTGTTTCCAAGGTCTGTTGTCTACCATTCATTCATCTTACACTCTACTGTCAAATGTATTTCTCTGAAAGACAGGCCTACTTATATCCTGCAGTGAACTATTCTCAATATCGAAGATCAGATTTGTCAAACACTGCCTGACCCTCCATGTCCTCTACAATACCTTATTAGTGTACTTCCATAGTTTTATGTTTTATCCTTCCCCTTCCCTGCTCAAGACAAGGAACTACTCCAGCCTTTCCTCTGTTTTGTATGGCTGTGGTTTGCCGAGGTCAATCCCAACTTTGTCTACTGCATTGGTATAACAGTGGGAAGTGCTTCCTTGGTTCTCTTCTGTGTCCTGGTTTAGATGACAGAGGAGCAACAGTCCTTAGTCTAAAAGTTCAGTCTGATATCAAACTTATCTTCTCCAAACTCAACTATTAATATCTAGGAATATGCCAACATATTTTTGCATAAAATCTCCACTGACCTACTAAAATGATATTTTCTTCCTCCTAACTCATACAGCATTTTGTCTCTCACCTGTATTATTTCTGATACCTTTCACAACTTATTATACATGAAGCTCTGACTACCCTTGCTTTCACTCAGACAGCCCAGGTTAATAATGAGAGTGTGTTTTGCTATGGACAGAGGTGAAGCTAAGTTGTGTTCACAGAGTCCCAGTGATCACCATGCTGTTGACTCTCGCCTTGAAAGTACTAAAACAAATTTGTGTTGATGAGTGAAACCCTTAAAGTCTAACATGAAGATGAACATGAACTCGGTGGCTACCATGTGAAATGGGAATGAAATCCTTCCTTCCTTGCTCGTTCATTGGCACATCCCTGTTAGTGTTGGAGAATGGTAGACACGTCAGTCGGCATAGCACAGCTGGTGCAGATGGTGGTTGGTGGCTTGGAGCCCTGGTTTCCGTTCAGCTGCCCCAGACTTTCTCATCTTTATTGGCAGTCACGGCTCTGCTACCGGAGCAATAGTGCTACACAGCTCTAGAATAGGGACCATTAAGACCGAGAGGCTCAGCCCTGAACCCCAACTTTACTGCCACTAGTTTTGTATCCAGGGCAATTCTTCACTCCTTGCAAGTTCACTTCCTCACACCCAAAACTGCTGCACGACAGTGTAAATCCCACAGGGTACTTCTGAGAGCTGGGAGAGACGTGGATGTGGGAGGTGGTGCATGTTCCATGTCTGTGTGCAGATTTTATCACCATATGGCTTTAATTCCATGACCTATGTATCCCTGGGGACCAACGGAATAAAACCACACGTGCACAAAACAGTCCTTCAGAGCTGGAGAAAAAGCTCTGGTCTCACAGTTGTAAGTCCTACTGCTTTTTTTAAAGATAAAAATTAGTAGTATAAAGTAGAAAATGCATAAAACCATTTTGAACATGGTAATTTACTTTTTATAATATTCAAATCACTGTTGTATTTGGCTTTGCAGTAGTACACTGTTTGAATGCATTGTTTCCTAAAAAAGCACAATAAAATTATTGAGATATTTATATTTTACCTTTCCCAAGTGCCTTTGCAGGTTAGCTATATGGACACAGCAATTTTCATAATTATTATTATTTTGTCGATAAAGACCAACGGTTTAAGTGCTATCAGATGGATTCCTATGGAACCCTGACTGGTCAAGGTGACCTCCACCTTTGAGAAGTTCCTGCCTTCATCAGTGTGACTTTCTAATTCTTAATGGACCCTTTCAAATGTCTGTCACCAACTAATCCCCATGACCTATGTACCTGGCTCTAATAATCCCGGCAGGATTGCGCTCCAAGTCTGGACTGACTGGCGGCGTCTGGACCTGACTGCTCTGGCGTGCAAGGCTAGACGTGGGGACGACTTCCTAGTGAACTGGAAGACAAAGAACTGAAAGTTTAGGCCAACACAAGAGCCTCTGGGAAGTGACCAGCCAAATCCCCAGCGTTTTAACTGTACCGTCAATCAAAAGTGGCTGGACAGGAAGAGAAAGTTCAGGTACAAAGTCAAAGAGATTCAATTTGCAGAGGTCAAAACACCGGCTACAGAGCCTCACCGAGTACACAGCGGAGCAGCTGTCTGGCTATCAGAACATCTGAACTCTCCGCTGAGTGCACAGTTCGTGTGGTAGACTCCAGTCATGCCGTCTTCTTCCTGTAGGATTGCTACATCCATTGCTTTAGGTTGGCACTCACAAGTTTGACTCGAATGTTATAGTCCATGCAAAATCAAGAGTGCCTTGCACACATTAGGGGTCAGTGGCTACCTGCTCATCATTAGAACTGTTCAGTCTACACAGGGTAAGCACTATACCTCAGGAGATGTTTAAGCAATGTCTCATTAATGAGTGTATGCAGCAAATTAGAAAAGGTTTAATAAAACATGTTAGTAAACCACAGGGGGAAAAAATGAACTCGAAGACATCCAGAATTGCTTCCAAACTGAGAATTACAGATTCTACATTCTAAAAGCTAAAGTGTATATAGCATCTGTGACATGAAAACTATACTTTTAGAGAGAGTTAATTTAGTTTATTAAGATTCTTGAAAATGGAATTCAAGTAATCCTTGGCTTGATGGAGAGCATTTTCTTAATTTTCTATGGATTTTAAAAATTATATAATTGCAAATGTTCATTAGGATGTAATTAAATAGCCCTGTTTCCCTAGTTACTAATACGTGCCAGGGTACTGTAATTATACAAGTAATTATGAAAGGAAAATATATAGCTTGGCAAGCTTGTGAAAATTATTCTAGATACAGAGAAGGCTCCACTTTGGGGAAAAGACAATTAAAATGCTCCAGAGAAAAAAAGAAGACATGGAGAATAACATAATAGGATGGGAATATTATATAATGACATGGGGTACGTGAAAATGACTACTCTTATTTCCATGGAAATAGTAAAAGAATATAATAAAATCTGCTCGCCATCCACAGAGGTTCAAGTGCTTGAGGATGTTTTATGCACTTTGCTTTATTTATTGTGCCTCTGATTTTGGCTAGTGCATGGCTCTGTCTCAAGTTTACTTCGTGGAGATTAATGCAATTTATACGTTATATTTTATTTTATGATATACTTAACAATAAGTGGTGCATAATTAAGGCTGTGTGAGATCGAGGGAAAATGCCCAGAAACTAAATACCTTTAAAAAAAATGTGTTCTTTGCATTTAATAGCATCTGAACTATTTAAACAGCTTAAATTAAATTAAAGTTAATAGAGTTTAATTAAAGTTATAGTCAAAGGAGAAATATTCCTTCTCATAAAAAAGGAGAGTGTTGTGCTGGGGTCATGAGCATGTTTTCTTAATCACGATGAAGAATTTGCCTTTGGTTGAACAACACTGTGTGAAAACCAAAGAATCTCTCATTTTCTCACGTAAAATTCCCTGTTCAAGGAAAATCTCAAAGCTAGTCTGACCTGGCCAACCAAAATTTCATTGTTTTTCACATCGAAATGGGGTAAATCAAATTCTAGTATCAGCAATAAATGGTTGATATCAAATTCATATGGGGAGGAACCTGGCTAGCTGATCTCTCTCACGTGAGGACAAAGACTCTGCTTCCTAGGACATGCGAGGACTCGTTCTGGACTTTTGTTTGTTTTTCCCGCAAGCTCTGCTATGGCAGAGTCAGATCCTCAGTGGCTGAGCGCCAGTTTCTACCTGAACGGCAGAGGAAACCGCAGGAAGCCTTGAGGAGGTTTGAGACAGCAAGATGAGACTGGCTGAGAGTGAGCAGCCTTGCTCGCTGATTGGTTCAGGCTCAGCTACTACAGTACTGTGGTGCCCGTGCTGGTCCTGACCTCCCGAGCTTAAATGATCCTCCCACCTCATCCTGGAGTCGCTGAGATGCCCTGGTATCTATCCTCGCTACACTCTCACTTGACTGCCTATACTGCTATGGCTTTTGTCTAGGTACATGGATGAACATGGCGTACGGGCCAAATACCCACTATATTTCCTTAATAAATCAAATTCTAAGGGTTGGTTGGAGAGACTGCTCAGTAGTTAAGAGCACTTATGACTCTCAAAGAGCATCTAGTTCAGAGACCAGCACCCACATAGCAGCTCACAACTGCCTATAACTATAGTAACAGGGTATCTAATGCCTCTCTGACCTCCTGGGGTTCCCACACACACATAGTGTAAACGCATATACTTAGGGGCACATGCACACACACACACACACACACAGAGAGAGAGAGAGAGAGAGAGAGAGAGAGAGAGAGAGAGAGACAGACAGAGAGAGAGAGAGAGAGAGAGAGAGATGTTTAAAAATAAATAAATAAAAATTCTAATACCCTTTGAAGAAAAAATTCCAAATCTCTAGAATATTTTTTATTTGTAGAATTAAATTCTAATAAAATTACATTGAATGTTCATCTTTATCCTTATAGGTAAATACAGAATTTTGTTTTACTTTTCCTTATATTTTATTATATATATTTAAATTCTTAAAATTATACTTTATTTTATGTATAGCAAAACAATTTGCCTGTTAAATAACATTATAACTGAAGTTTTTAAATATATTTAAACATAGGAGAACGTAGAAAAGTATCTAGTTACATAATCCATCCCCTTAAAACAACTTCAAAAAAATGCTTTTCCTAAGAGGCTAAATACAACAAATACATTCAGTGACAACTTGTGTAACTAATGCACTAATGTTCAAAGGGATGAAAATGCAAATACAATGATTATGGAATTAAAGTGAGAAGAAGAAGGAGGAGAAGGAGGAGGAGAGGAGGAGGAGAAGGAGGAGGAAGAGGGAGAGGAGGAGGAGGAGGAGGAGAAGGAGGAAGAGGAGGAGGAGGAGGAGGAGGAGGAGGAGGAGAAGGAGAAGGAGAAGGAGAAGGAGAAGGAGAAGGAGAAGGAGAAGAAGAAGAAGAAGAAGAAGAAGAAGAAGAAGAAGAAGAAGAAGAAGAAGAAGAAGAAGAAGAAGAAGAAGAAGAAGAAGCAAGCAGCTCTTTAAATAATAAAAGTTAAAATAAGTAAAATTTAATGTCAATTGTTCATCTACCCACACACAGTCAGACTGAGACAACACAAAATCCCTAAGGACTTTCCAACTACAGGCTGAACTCATCTCTCACTCTCTTGGGTTGGACGAAATGAAGCTGTCATGCTGCTGAATGACACTGGCCTTCCTATGGGGATGAGGAGAGGATGACAGGAACTCTGGTCCTCAAAGCATGGAGGCGGAACTCTACTTCTGCTGTGGGCTTGTTCATGGATGTGTCTCAGTTCTCCTTTTTAATCATTAGTGCAGCAAATCATGCTCATAAAGCAGCACAATGCAAGGTCTAAATAATGAAAGAAAGAATTAATTAATTTAGTGAAAGAGTATACATTTCAGATAACTTCAGTCAATGCTTGACCAAAACCCCAATTAAAACCAAATGCTTCTTTCAGTTATATAGTACTTGAAGGCTGCAGAACAATTCCCCTGTTGTTGTTGTTTTTTCTTTCTTTTAACAACAAAACAAGACAAAGCAAAACAAACAGAAAACAATCAATTTCTTTTCACTCATTTACTTTTTTTGGGGGGGGGGGGGCGATTTTTTTCGAGACAGGGTTTCTCCGTAGCTTTTTTGGTTCCTGTCCTGGAACTAGCTCTTGTAGACCAGGCTGGCCTCGAACTCACAGAGATCCGCCTGCCTCTGCCTCCCTAGTGCTGGGATTAAAGGCGTGTGCCACCACCGCCGGGCCTCACTCATTTACTTAAATGCCTATTATTAGAACTCAATTTGAAAGCAGATCTTTAGAGAAATATTTTCAAATTCCTTAAAATATATGCATTTTCAAATTTGACTTTATGATGACCATGTTCTTTTGGCTTTTTGAGACAAAGTAGTTCTGTTGCTTTGGAGCCTGTCGGTCCTGGAATTCTCTGTAGACCAGGCTGGTCTAGAAATCACAGACATCCACCTGCCTCTGCCTCCTGAGTGCTTGGATGATGACCGTGTTCTTGATATATTTCTTCAGTTGCCAGACTTCTATAAAACACACAGTGATTAAGGAATCTTAATTATCTATATCAAAACCAGCCATGGGGTTGAATATTAAAACCCATGAAGAAATGCAATGCTGGTCATGCTTCTGATTGACTGGGGAAATTTGACAAACTACGTAGCCTGTCTGGGCCTTCATTTATTTCGTCTCTGAAAGAGTTGCTCTCCCGAGGGCTGTTGTAAGAACCACATGAAATGAGTATATGCTATAAAACATAGTATCAGCAGGACAAGTTTCTTCAGTAGTTACGTAAACTACAACATGCAGGTCAGACCAGTTAGAGATTAGATAATATCTAGGGAGAGGAATGTGTTTAAAAAAATATGAAACTTAAAAAAAAAAAAACAAAAAAACAAAAAAATATGAAACTTGGTGTCAATAAACAAATATTCACGTCTCGATAGTTCTATTGTATGCCCCAGACCAGAGTTCTTCATTCAGCATGCTTCCCTATGTACAGACAAGTTGACTTGTAACCTAATAAGATGTACATAAGAACATTTGGTAAAATGGTTAGCCTACATGGTATCACCTATAATTCTTATTAGCTGTTGAGTTTATAATATAGGCATGCCAGAAACCGTGTAAACACACTCAGAGTTTTCAAAATCCAGATGTAGAGTTCAAATACTGAGACGTGTAGTTACAGCATTAGACACTCAAACTTTTCTTTAAATTTCATTTTTTTTCATTCAATATGCTTTGGTTATATTTTTCCTTCCCCAGCTCTTCCTAGATCCTCTTTCTCACTTCCCTACCACTCAAATTTATGTTATCATATGTCTCTTTCTCTCTTCTCTACAACAAAGACAAAAAAAAAAGATTCCAAAAAAAAAAAAAACCAAAACAAATGAGCAAACTACCAATAAGACCAAACTGCTAAAACATGATAGAATAAAATAAAACTTCCACAAAAATGACAGTGAGTTTGTTTTGTGTTGGCCAATTATTCCTGGGCATGAGGCCGTGCTGGAGCGAGGTTCCTGGTGAAACTCCCTTGGCCACCGGGTGTCAATTGTAGATAGCTTCTTGACTAGGGGTAGAATTCTGTGTCTTTTTCTTCCTCTCAGTGCTGAGACCCTGACTGGATTGAATTTGTGCAGGTTTTGGTTTGCTGCCAGTCTCTCTGCATTTATATGTGGAACAGTCCATTGTGTCTGGCAGACACTGTTACTTGGAGTTATCCACAACCTCTGGCTCTTAAAAATTTTGGCTGCCTCTTTTACATAGATCCCTGAGCCATGGGGGCGGAACTTTGATGAAGACATTTCATTTAGGACTGAGGGTTCCAAAGTCTCTCCCTCTCTACTTATTGACCAATGGTGAGTCTCTGCATTGATTTCAATCTACTGCAAGCTTCTCTGGTGTGGGCTGAGTAAAGCACCAATCTATGGATAGAGCAGTATGTCATTGGAAGCCATTGTACTGCCATGTTCCTTTAGTAGAATAATAGCATTAGTATTTCTCTTAAGCCTGAGACCCATACAGTCTCAGTTTCTTGACCATTTTACAGTAGTTTCATCTCACAGAAATGGCCTTAAACCCAATTTTAAAAAGTGGCTTGTTATTCCAATAACATCTGTGCCATTATTGCACCAGTATATCTCGAAGGCAGGTTTCTCTTGTAGATGATGGGGTTTGTAACTGGCTGATATTGATGAAGGCTTTTTTTCCCCTGGAAGAATGAAGAGTACTTCCCATCACCATGAACACTAGCCAGTAGGGCAGAAGGAAACTTCAGTCTGAGGAGGTTGACTATCCCCAAGAGGATATAGTAATAAATAACCCAAGATCAATAAACCAAACACTCCACAACAAAACAACAGGGATTAATAAATACTGCTCATTAATAATTTTCAACATAATGGTCTCAATTACCCAATAAAAGACATAGACTACCAGATTGGATTAGAAAACAGAATTCATCTTGCTGCAACCAATAAACATACCTCGCCACCAAGGATAGAGACCACCATAGAGGAAAAACACAGAAAAGGGTATTCCAGACAGACTCAAGAAGCAAGAAGGTGTAACTCTTCCAATATTGAAAAAATAGATATTAAACTAAAACAGATATGGAAGAATACTTACTACCTATTAAAATAAAATTCTGCCAAGGATTTAGCAATTCTAAACATTTATGCATCAAATACAAGGACAGCCAGGTTTATCAAAGAAACAGCAACAGCTAAAATGACAAACTGACCTCACACAGTGACAGGGGGTGACTTCAGCACCCCATTCTCACCAATAGACGTGTTATCCAGACAAGAGCTAAAATGCTGGAAATAACATTACTAATAAAACAGACCTAGTACTCATATACGGAACATTCCGCACAGGCATTACAGAATATACCTTCTTCTCAGCACCCCATGGAACTTTCTCCAAAGCTGACCATATAAATAGATTCAAAGCAAATCTCAACAGATATAAGAATATTGAAATAACCCCTGGAATCTTATCTGCCCATCATGAATTAAAACTGGATATCAACAACAGAAACAAGAGAAAGCTTACAAACTCTTGGAAACTGGGCAACTTCCTGGGTTGGAAAAATGAGTCAAGACAGAAATCAAGAAAAAATTAAAAACTTTCAGAATTGAAGGAATATAAAAATACAACAAGCCCAAACCTATGAAACAAAATGAAGGCAGTTCTGAAAGGTAAGATCACAACCTACATCAAAAGGCTAGAGATCTCATGTTAGTAATCTAATGACACACTTCAATGTTCTAGGAAAATAAGGATAAAAATACCCAGAAAAGAGTAAACAAGAAGAAATAATCAGCTCAAGGCTGAAGTCAATGAAATGGAAACAAATAAAAACAATCAATGAAATGAAGAGTTGATCTTTTGTGAAAACCACCAGAATTTACCAGTTCTTAACCAAATTAGCCAAAAATGGAGAGAAAATGTCCAAAGTAATAGAATTAGAGATGAAAAGGGGGACATCACAACAGACATGGAGGAATTCCAGAGAATCATAAGGACACACTTCTCAAAACTATATTTCTCCAAACTGAAAAACCTAAGAAAGTGGATGGACTTCATGATATACAATCTACCAAAAGTAAATCAATATTAAATTAACAATTTAAATATACTTAAAACCCCTAGTGAAACAGAAGCAATAATTAAAAATCTATAAAACAAAAAAATCCCAGGATTAGATGGATTCATCACAAAATTTCGCAAAACTGTCAAAATATTAAAAAGTATAAATGGAAGTTTCTGTCCCACCCGATCCCACAGCCATTCAGTCCCAAAGAAACACATGGAGGCTTATATTAATTATAAACTGTTTGGCTGAGTATCTCAGGCATATTATTAACTAGTTCTTACAACTTAAATTAACCTGTAATTCTTCTCTATGTTTAGCCATATGGTTTGGTACCTTTTCTCAGTAAGTAATTCTCATCTTGCTTCCACTGAGTTTGGCTGATGACTGACTCTCTGCCTTTCCTCTTCCCAGAATCTTTTTTTAGTCTTGTAACCCCACCTATACTTCCTGCCTGGCTACTGTTTAATCTGTGTTTTATTAAACTAGTATGAGTGATAAATCTTTACAGTGTACAAGAGTATTATCCCATAGCATTAAAGTTAATACTTCTCAAATTATTCTGCAAAACAGAAACTGGAGGAAAATTTCTTAAATCATTTATGAAGCCACTATTACCCTGATATCTAAATATCAACAAAAATTATATACCAATATCTCTTATGAACACAGATGTAAAAATTCTCAATAAAAAATACTTATGAACCAAACACAAGAATATATAAAAAATATTATCCACCATGATCAAGTTGGCTACATCTTACAGTTGCAATCATGGCTCAAAAGTACATCCAAACTTTTAAAAGATACTGTGTACAGGACAGGTGAGCATGAAGGAAAAGAAATTATGGTGACCTAATCATGAATTTATTTGAAAAAGTTCTGAGAAAGAGGTAAAATTTTCCAATTCTATTTGATAGGATGGCACCTTAATAAATGCTTAAGTTCAAACATATGCCACAGTTAAGACACAGAACTATGAGGCTAGTCAGATGCCTCAGGGAGCAAAGGTGCCTGTCACAAAGACTGATGATCTGAGTTCAATCCTCGAACTCCAACCCTCCCAGAAGGTGCCTTCTGACCTCCACACATATTACTATACACTCAAATCTCTCTCTCTCTGTCTGTCTGTCTGTCTGTCTCTCTCTCTCTCTCTCTCTCTCTCTCTCACACACACACACACACACACATATACACTAAATAAATAAATAAAATGCAAGAAGTTTTTTTTAACTTAAGCATCTTTTATGAAAGCTGTGTATGAGACATCCATATTCCTGCATCTTCTCAATCATTTCTTCCTTGTGTTTGCCCTTCTCCTTTCCTACTGACAAGACTTGGCTTTCCTTTCCAGGATCTCTTTGTTGTCTTTGTCCAGCTTTAGCTTGGTGATAACCACCTTGCTGGGGTGAATGCCCACATGGACAGTTGTGTCATTAGCCTTTTCTCGCTGCAGTCATTCAATGTAGATGATGTATTCTTCCTGTACACTTGGACCACTTTGCCAATCTACTTACATTTGTAGTGTCCTCGGACAACCTGAACCTCATCATTCTTTCAAATAGACATAGAACATTGTACTTCTGCCTCAACTTTTTGGAAAGGGAGGAAGATATACTCTTCCTCTGAATACGAGAAGGTACACTGAAACGCCATTCGTGGTTCTTGCTTCGGTGAGAAGTCACAAAGGAACTGAACTTCATTTTGGTGGGTTATATGAAACTAAGGAGTATGAAGAAGTCATATGGAAATTTTCTTTATAAGTTAAGTAAAAATATAATTGAAAATCCTTAGCGGTACCCTGCATAGCAGATAATGTGAAATCCAGAAGCCATGGGCTATTAAATAAAAATGCTGTACACTGAACTCCTCTCTGTGAGTTGTTGGTGACATGTGTGGAACACCTCTCCATGAGCTGTTGGTCACGTGTGTGGAACACCTCTCTGCGAGCTGTGGCTCTAAAACAAGACGAAGCATTGCCATTGTTCTTGGTTGCCTCCCAGAACTAGATGGTAAAACCTTCTTGCTGGAGGTATCTCACAGTTTGGGCACAGGATGCGGAGCTGGGAGTTTCTTCCCCACTGGCTAGCTTCGATAGTGTTGACCATTTCTTGGCAGCCAGGTGAGGGAGAAAGTCATCAGTAGCCTCACCTAGCTGCCAGCCTTGCTAGCTCCCATACCAACCAACCTATAGAAAAAGATGTGCACATGGTACAGTAGTGGCGTGATTGCCATATGGTATCTTAGTTTTGTTCTCAGCGTTGTGATAAAATACAGCAACTTAAAGAGAAAAAGATTTCTTTGGCTCTCAATTCCAGGTGACATTCAACCATCGTGGGAGGTTGAGGAGGCAAGAGCTTGAAGCAGCTCATTGTAGTACATCAACACCCAATACAGAAAGCGATGAATTGATGCACATGTGCCCCTATCAGCTAGCTCTCTCTGTTTCATCATTCTAGGTCCCAGACCATAAAAGAGTGCCACCTATATTCAGGGAAGGTCCTTCCCACCTCAGTTAACATAGTCTAGACTACTACTTATTGAGACTCCCTTTTTAGGTCAATCTACAGTATGTCAAGTTGATAAAAACCAACCATCCCATGGGAGTTTCTGATAGCATTGTGACGGGGCATGATGCCTGCTTCTCAGGAGGTAATTCCTGCCTGTTTCAGGGGACCTGATCAAAACTCCGTAGGTGGGAAGATCATAGACTCTAGGAGTGAGCCTTTTGCTTCTGTTTTGCTGAATAGATATGCTGTCAAACTGCCTCCTAAATATGTATGTTTATTCCCATAGATGAGTGCTCACCTCAGTCTTGGTCTAAGAAGCTTCCTTTTAGTAAATGCCTGTTAATGGAGACTCGAGGCTGGGCAATATACTGAGAATATGTGACTACTGAATTCTCAGTCCCAAAGGGGACTTGCATATCATTCCTTCCAAGTCACAGAAAGCTTTACAGAAGAGGAAGCCAGAAACAATGTAAGAGGCAGACACTGGCGAAGAGGCCTTGATGATGTCTTCTGGTATAATATAGCTGCTGCACATGAACTTGAAGCAGCCTGTGGTTGCCTACACAGGGCCCACACAAGACTGGACCTGTAGGCATTCGGTCACCTGTAGGGGAGGAGATCACGGGGATGCCAGCCTCTTCTCAGACAGAGGAGTTATTGGCAGGGTGGATGAGGCATTGTCCTTGGTGATGTAGCCATTGTGCAGCCCCCATGTTCCAGGGGATAGCGCCACACCCATGCTCATGAAGATAAACAGCCGTGGCTTACAAACAGAAAGACCCAACCCTAAAAGTACGTGTGTGTGTGTGTGTGTGTGTGTGTGTGTGTGGCGGGTGATAGGGTGGTAGTACTAGGAAAGAGATAAGGAGTGGGATCTGAATGTATTTTATATATGAGTGCAACTATGAAATAATAAATTAGTAATAATGAAAAAGAGTTATCTGGGGGAGTTCTTTTTTTTATTAATTAATTTATTTAATTATTAAAGATTTCTGCCTCTTCCCCGCCACCACCTCCCATTCCCTCCCCCTCCCCCAATCAAGTCTTCCTTCCTCCTCAGCCCAAAGAGCAAGCAGGTTTCTCTGCCCTGTGGGAGGTCCAAGGACCACCCACCTCCATCCAGGTCTATTAAGGTGAGCATCCAAACTACCTGGGCTCCCACAAAGCCATTACGTGCAATAGGATCAAGAACCCATTGCCATTGTTCTTCAGTTCTCAGTAGTCCTCATTGTCCATTATGTTCAGCGAGACCGGTTTTGTCCCATGCTTTTTCAGTCCCCGGCCAGCTGGCCTTGGTGAGTTCCCGATAGAACATCCCCATTGCCTCAGTGTGTGGGTGCACCCCTCGCAGTCCTGAGTTCCTTGCTCGTGCTCACTCTCCTTCTGCTCCTCCTTTGGATCGTGAGACTTCAGTCCAGTGCTCCAATGTTGGTCTCTGTCTCTGTCTTCTTTCATCGCCTGATGAAGGTTAATATTCAGGGGGATGCTTATATGTTTTTCTTTGGGTTCACCTTCTTATTTAGCTTCTCTAGAATCACGAATTATAGTCTCAATGTCCTTTATTTATGGCTAGAAACCAAATATGAGTGAGTACATCCCATGTTCCTCTTTTTGGGTCTGGCTTACCTCACTCAGGATAGTGTTTTCAATTTCCGTCCATTTGTATGCAAAATTCAAGAAGTCATTGTTTTTTACTGCTGAGTAGTACTCTAATATGTATATATTCCATACTTTCTTCATCCATTCTTCCATTGAAGGACATCTAGGTTGTTTCCAGGTTCTGGCTATTACAAACAATGCTGCTATGAACATAGTTGAGCATATACGTTTGTTGTATGTTTGGGCATCTCTTGGGTATATTCCCAATAGTGGTATTGCTGGGTCAAGAGGTAGGTTGAACCCGACTTTCCTGAGAAACCGCCACACTGCTTTCCAAAGTGGTTGCACAAGTTTGCATTCCCACCAGCAATGGATGAGAGTGCCCCTTTCTCCACAACCTCTCCAGCAGAGGCTATCATTGGTGTTTTTGATTTTAGCCATTCTGACCGGTGTAAGATGGTATCTTAATGTTGTCTTGATTTGCATTTCCCTGATTGCTAAGGAAGTTGAGCACGATCTTAAGTGTCTTTTGGCCATTTGAACTTCTTCTGTTGAAAAGTCTCTGTTCAGCTCAGTGCCCCATTTTATAATTGGATTGATTAACCTTTTACGGTCTAATTTCTTGAGTTCTTTGTATATTTTGGATATCAGACCTTTGTCAGTTGCGGGGTTGGTGAAGATCTTCTCCCAGTCAGTGGGTTGCCTTTCTGTCTTAGTGACAGTGTCCTTTGCTTTACAGAAGCTTCTCAGTCTCAGGAGGTCCCATTTATTCAATGATGTCCTTAGTGTTTGTGCTGCTGGGGTTATACGTAGGAAGTGTTCTCCTGTGCCCATGTGTTGTAGAGTACTTCCCACTTTCTCTTCTATCAGGTTCAGTGTGTTTGGACTGATATTGAGGTCTTTAATCCATTTGGACTTGAGTTTTGTGCATGGTGATAGATATGGATCTATTTTCATTCTTCTACAGATTGACTTCCAGTTTTGCCAGCACAATTTGTTGAAGATGCTCTCTTTTTTCCATTGTATACTTTTAGCTCCTTTATCGAAAATCAGGTGTTCATAGGTTTGTGGGCTAACGTCAGGGTCTTCTATTCTATTCCATTGGTCGACTTCTCTGTTTTTATGCCAGTACCAAGCCGTTTTCAGTACTGTAGCTCTGTAATAGAGTTTGAAGTCAGGGATGGTAATGCCTCCAGACGATCCTTTATTGTATAAGATTGTTTTGGCTATCCTGGGTTTTTTGTTTTTCCATATAAAGTTGATTATTGTCTTCTCCAGATCTGTGAAGAATTTTGATGGGATTTTGTAGCGCGCCACGGCGCTCTGCGCACCACGGCGCTGTCAGCTGTCAGCTGTCAGCTGTCAGCTGTCATGTTCCGATGTAGCGCGCCACGGCGCTCTGTGCGCCAGGCGCTTTGCGCACCTCGGAGCTGTCAGCTGTCATGTTCACAGGGTCTGGCACTAAGCCCGTTGCCGCCATTTGCTAGTGTCCCTAGTAGCAAACAACTTCTGCGCACGCTCGCTACCGGCCCAAGAGTGGTTTGAATCCACCTATCAATTGCTCACACGTCTTGCTCACGCAATTGCATCAGTGTGGGCCGAGCCAATCAAGCAATGACACATCATAGGCGGACCAGGCACTGTATATATTCCCCGCGCGGTCGGGCTCGGGGTCTTTTCGCCTCCATCTTAACTTCAGTCTTCTGCGCTCCAATAAAGTACGTTCCAAGAAGAATCCTGTTGTGGTCGTCTTCTCTGCTGGCAGAGTTGCGCGCCGCAGGATTTTGATGGGGATTGCGTTGAATCTATAGATTGCTTTTGGTAGAATTGCCATTTTTACTATGTTGATCCTCCCAATCCAAGAGCAAGGGAGGTCCTTCCATTTTCTGGTGTCCTCTTCAATTTCTTTCTTCAAAGACTTAAAGTTCTTGCCAAATAGATCTTTCACTTCCTTGGTCAGAGTTACCCCAAGGTATTTTATGCTATTTGTGGCTATCATGAAAGGTGATGCTTCTCTGATTTCCCTCTCTGCTTCCTTATCCTTAGTGTATAGGAAGGCAACTGATTTTTTGGAGTTGATTTTGTATCCTGGGGGGGGGGGAGTTCTTTTTAAAATGTAAATTCTTAGGCCGAGACCAGAAAGTCAGGAGCCACCAGGCCCCTTTGATTTCTTTGATTTTAGAAAACAGTCCCTGATTCTGGCGCACACATTGAAAGCAATGACCCTGAGGAATAGAAAATCTGTGACTATGTCAAAGAGGAGTTAAAAAACGAAACTGGGTGTGGAGCATAGGAGCCCCCAGGAAGCATTCTGGGAAGCAGACAGAACTCTGTCCATTTTGGTGCTGTAAGTAGGCACACTGAAGAGAAGAGAGCGAGGATGTGTAAGAGCAGCGTGCAAAGCAATGAGGCGTGAGCGGAGGGTGTGGGGTGAGGGGCACCGAGGAGAGATGAAAGGGTGCGTTTTTAGAGATATTTCAGAAAGGAAGCCAGAAGGATGGGGTAATCAGTCAGCAGGAGGGAACAAAGGAGGCAAACGGTATTCACGTGACGCGGCCTGGTGGTGGGTCTAGCTGTGCACACAGCCCCCCACGCGAGCTGAAGCAGCTGAGTGCTATTTTCGCAGGCCACTGTTACGAAGCTAAAGGCTCTTTATGCAACACAGGGCCCTAAAATACCTTTGTTGTTCTTTCTGCCCGTGCACATGTGAAAGGGAAAGCCAAACCTCACATTCCTCGTGACGCCCTCAAAAGAACCCTTGTAAGGGGCGCACATGAGAAAATATTTTTAACTGATATTTAATCTCACCCAAAATGGGAGGCCCTCAGTTTGGCTAAGAAAAAAAAAAAGTCACCCATTTAATGCTGCTTCAGCAGTGCTCCGTGCCTCTTCATGCCTGCCCAAAGTCAGAGCAGTGAGAAGGACTAATGTCGGGTGTTAAAAAACTAGTTTCTGCAAATCTAAAATACTAAACCCAAACTTATAAAACATAACAAAACAAACAAACAAAAAAAAAAAACTAGCTTGCACCAAGAGGAAAAACGAGCCACTGAAAGTGGATATACAGGAGTCCTTACCTCCAATTGATAATCTTATTCTCTAAAGAAAGAAAAAAATCAGTAAGATAACACAATTCAAAAAATATCAGTTAAACCAATTACACTTCAGTTAACTATGAGAAGTTCCCAGTCTTTTTCTCAACTAAAGGATTCAGATCTTGGGAGCTTTCTCCTTAGACCCTGGGAAGCAGCAGCAGGACATCAAATTTCATGCAGTAAAGTGTAAGAAAAATGAAAACCCAAGACTCAAAGGCAAAGCAACTAAGTGGGAATATATGTGTGTTTTCTTAATTAGTTCTTACTGTAGCTAAGATTCTAGAATCATTAAGGAACCTGGCTTAAAAAAAAAAAGGAGAAAGAAAAAGAAAAAGAAAGAGAATTTTAACTCACCTGAAACCCCATCTCACTAGAGCCAGAGGAATGAACTGGAGTGAGAAAGGGGGTTGACTCAATTTAGTGAGAAGTTAGAACAAGGCACGAGTGTAGGCAGACGTGAAAAACATGCAATGGATGTGCAGGAGGTTTGCAGAGCATCTCAGGGAGGCGGTGGGAGACAAGGATAAGGATAGATTAACACCAGCAGGAGGCAGAACCCGCTGGATATATCTCTAGGAACATCTTCGGTGTCCGCTAATATATCAAAAGCATGTGTTTACCTTCTAGCCTCTCATTTACCAGAGACACTGGGAAAGTGGATGTAGTGTTCATTAAACGTCAGTCTCAAGGAGGAATGTGTTGCCCTGATACCGCATAGCGAAGAACAAAATATACGAAGATTCTCAAATTGCGAGGCAAATTTAATTTTTCTCACCCTTGTCTAGGTGTGTAATTATCCACAAGAAGAATTCAGGCAAGCTATTTCTGAAGAAGACCTGGGAAGCGAGGGTTGGAGAAAACTCAGACCTCCTGGCTTTGGACAATGTGATACAGTGCAGGAAATGAAATTCTCTGAGAAATTTAACCCCTAGGAAGATAAATCACTATCTGATTAGAGCCCTTATTTGGCTTACCACATCCAGAAGTCCATGATTCAGAATACACGATTTGGTTAGGCGATAAGGTCAAGATCATCATCCACTAATACCATAGTCTAGGAAATGGTTTAAGATTGGTTCTGAATCCCAGAGCTGATCAGAGAAAAGGACAGCTGACTATTGACTCAGGAAAGATGTACCCAATCAACACCCATTGGTGGTTTCAAATTCAGTAAAGAGGGGCGTTAGAGAGAAACATCCCCGTCAGAAAGAACAGCATGTCCAAAGATCAAGGAAGAAAATGTTAGCCAGACGAAGACTATCAACTTGGCAGGGGAAAGAGAATACAGGTAAGAAAAACAGAGATGAAGGACAGAGAAGAGCTGAAGAAACAGAAACATAAATGGTCGGAACAAGAAATGATGGGACCATGATATAAACAGGCATGCCTAGGACCCCAAACCTCTCAGGCTCTACAGCAGAAATACGTCACTCTGTGTCTTCCATAAACCATTTTGGAATTCCATATCCAGACACGGACGATATCTAGATCCATCATTATGAGTTTGAATATGGACAGCGAGAATGAAGCATTGTGGTTACCAAGTCAATCCTTTAGCATCTCTCTGTGAGGGAGGAAGAATTATATCCTCATTTTAGAGGAGAAGATTGAAGTGGGGCGGGGCTTAATCAGTCAGCACGGGAGCCAGGGAAGTGGGATGTAAAACCAAGAGAAGCACATACATTTATATACCGGAGGGCTGAGTCCTGTAGCTCCAAACAGGTCCATCTAGCCAAACGATCACAACCGATAGATCTTCCTGCCAGCAGCGCAGAACATTTTCCTTCTTTCGGCCAATCGTGGGTTTCTGAAGATCTTCACAGTCTGGCATATTCCATTAGAGCAAGATCCCAGGTGACCTGGGAGGATAAGATAATCCCGTCACCAAACACCATCATCAAAAATACAGTCCCTTTACTTTCTCATAAGCAAATGCCACCATCGGGAAAAACTGCATTAAGGGGAAATAAAAAGAGATCACAAGAGGAATTTTCTTGAAAATGTCACAGCTTCACCAAGGTTTGACTTTATGATGTGAGCAGGCGAAAAAATGTGATCACATGTACCTTCAAGTGGCTCCGAGAAAGAGGAGCTCTCTTTAAATCAGAAAAAGTCTGTGTCAAACCCATCTAAGGATAATGTTTTCTAAAGATCTTAAAGGAAGGCCTGAATGAATTTCTACCTTCTCAGGTTAACTACAGAAAAAGAATAGAGGTTAGAGGGTGACATGCTAATTACAATACTTTATCACAATTCTTTGCAACCTATAATCTGGAATAAAATATTGAATATAGGCTACTCAGAGAAGTCTCTCTAGTGCAAGAGCATAGACAGAAGACTAAGCTTGCATTTCCCACCCTGAAGCCTGAAGAGCGTCCCAAAGCCCATATTCCTTCCCCAAGCGGCAGAATTCTTGCAGAGAGTATGAAAACAGAGCCTGACAAATAAGACACCCTGGAATCTGAGGGCAGCACTTTCATGGCTAATGTTTAAATTGTTGCCATGTGCTTGCCCTTGCTTGGGAGTCATCATCCTGATTGGTGGACTAGAATTTCCCCTGACTAAATTAGTCTCTCTCTTCTGGATTTTCCCCAAGGAACATAATTTACCAGCAAAAAATTTCCCTGCTGGCTTTTTATCTTTTGAAATATTTATCATAATATACAAGAGCCAAATACAATACATACTCAGACTCGATTCTTGGTTTGGACTTTTAGCAGTCATCCAATCCAGTGAAAAGTTCATTTATCACATAGTCCCCAACATGTCCATTCATTTTAAAGCTAATTTCCAAGTTCCAGTTTGGGGACAATAAGGTTCTCAGCACCCATGAGGAAAATATTTGGAGTTCAACAAAAGTTAGTTAAATCTGTTACTTTCCAGATGTTGGAAGGTTTCTTTTTAAGAAATGAAAAAAAAAATAGAACCAGGTACATTTAAAATATATTTGATATACAGTATGGGAAAGGAGGAAGATAACATTTTAATCTCTTCTTTCTTCTCATTTCCATGAAAAGGTGGCAAACAGGCGGGTGGTTTATATGAGCCAGCCCTTGTTCGTACATTCTGTTGCAACAGTTGATTTTTGGGTTTCCTCTACTGGATTATACACTGCTTGAACGCCATGTGCTGTCATGCTTTAGAATCTTTTCAAATGAAAGACTCGTGGAGCTATGTGAAAGCAGTAAGATGCCCAGCCCTCCTAGGAGCATCTATATCTGCTGTGATTCAGAGGCAGTCTTCAGGCCTGCATCATTCAGACCAAATGGAGGTGTAAATGGGCACCATGGAGAAACCAAACCTTCAAACTATAAGTACAGTGGATGAGGATGAACCCCAGGTCAACGGCATAGATGAAATCTTCAATAAGATAGTAGAAACAAACTTCCTTAACTAGAGAAAGACAAACCTAAACAGACATAAGAAGTACATGTAATACCAAATAGACAAGACTAGAAAAAGAATCCCCACAGCATATCATAGGTAAAACATTGAGTATATTAACATGAAAATGCATTGAAAGGTGTAAGAAGGGGAAAAACCCCAAAAGTGGCATCATAAAGGAAAATCCGTCCAAATAAAGCTGACTTATCAAGAGAAACTCTGAAAACCAGAAGAGCCAGGAGGCATGCATTCCAAGTCCCCAAAGGCTGTGACAATCAGCCTAGATTAATACATCCAGAAAAGTTCACCATAATTGAAAAAGCAAGACCAACTTCCCACAATATAAACATACTTAAAAAATTAAAATTCAACAAACCTAGAGAAAATACAGGAAGCAATATCTGGGGTTGAAGAGAAGACTGATCATAGTCAAGAGACTGTGGATAGAAATACAAATCCACTGAGAATACAAACAAAAATTAACAAAGCTTTAGTCACATAATTATTGTACACATTTTAGTAATAACTTTAAACATCAGTGGCCTCATTCCTCCAATCAAAATTCACAGGCTGACTGAATGGATCAGGAAACAAAATCCATCTATCTGCTATCTACAAAAAAATAAAACACATCTAAACTTTAAATATAGACACCGCCTTAAAGGATGGATAAAAGTACTCCAATAGTCACGGAATGTGAAGAAGTCAAGCTAATGCCTAATTAGAGCCTTTACCCCTACCAACCAGTATTCATGGGCCAGAAGGAGCTCTGAATGTTACCAGAAGAGAAACGTAAACATCAACTTAACTACAAACCCTGTCATTTAAAATCATCACCTGCCTGTATGACATGCTGGTACAATAGTGTCACAGACGTTATAGGAGTAACCAACCATGGTCTGCGTGGATTTAAGGACCACTTCATAAGATGGAACCTATGCACAACACTGCTCAGTTAACAAAGAACCTGATGTTAACCTAGGCCATGGGCTTAGGGGGAAATCAAATATTATTGTTCTGCTAAAGGAGCATTGTGATTAGATAACTTTTAATGGCATTCCACTATAACCAAAAATCAGTGTCTTCCTCAGCCATCATCAGAAAAGATTCCTCTTGTAGTAGATGAGAATTAATGCAAAAATCCACTATCGAAAAATGTGAGGAGAGGTGAGAGACTTTGGAACAACCAGTCCTAAATTGGATATCTTCATCAAATCCCAGCCTTCAGGGCTCAGCTATGTGGAAGAGGCAGAAAAGGTTGTAAGAGCCAGAGGAGATGAATGGCACCAAGAAAGTAGTGTCTTCCAGACTCAACAGGACTGAGGCACATCTGAGCTCACAGGGACTGAGGCAGCATGCACAGGACCTGAACAGGTCTAAGCCAGACAAGGTCCCGGCACCAAGCGGGAAAGTGATCTAAACAAAGAAATATCAGAATTAAAGGCATCATTTATCAAATAGACTTAACAGAGATCTACAGAAAATTCCACCCAAATAGCAAAAACACATATGTGTGTATACATACATATATGGATATAACAGCAGTTAATAAAATGAATTTGAAAGAGAGCAAGAAGGGGTATATGTGAGGGTTTAGAAGGAGGAAAGAGAAAGGGAAATTATTTAATTTATATAAATTAATATATACATAATAAATTATGTAATTTAATTGTAATATCAAAAAATAAAAGAATTGTTTTAAAGAAGACAGCCTGTACTCTCACTTATATGGGTAGTGAGTTGCTGTGAAATAGGTCTTCAGTCATACTTTTTACAAGAAAGGGACTCCAGGAGATATGCACTTTGGTTATTAAGTTATGGTTATGAAGTGTTCATCCTTATCTTTACATTTATAGATGAAAACTCAGGTTGGAACACACAATAAAGAACATAGAGCCAGGTATGATAACGGTGTGGGCCAATACTTTGTCAATCTGACATAGACCAGGTTCATTTGGAAAGAGGGAATCTTATTAAGAAAATGCCTTCATCAAATTGTCTGGTGAGAAAGTCTGTGGGGGCACTTTTTCTTGATTAACGATTGGTGTGAGAGGGCCCATGCCGCTATGGGCAGTGTTCCTGGTTAGTATAAGAAAGATAACTGAATATGAACCTGGAAAACACACCATTTCTAGCTTTCATCCACGGTCCCTTCCTATGTCTTACTTGAGTTCCTGGCCTGACTCTTTTAAGTGATTGACAAAGTTTTCTTTTCTCTATTGTGGTTTTGGTGAGTGTTTTATTAAAGCAACAGAAGCCTACATACAGGAATGTGTGCATCCAAGCCCTGGTGAGGCTGAGACTGGAGGATTGCCAATACCAAACCAGCCAGGGCTATATATGATCATGACCTTGCATTGAACAAACAAACACCATACTGTTATCCAAAACCAAACGCATTTGGATCTGCAATGATTTGAGGATGAATATGATGAAGAACCATTGCATTATTCAAGAGGGGGAAAGACTATAGTGTATACTAAGATACTGTATTATATTTAAATATTAAAATTAAATCATGGTTAAGTCATTACTATACCGCAATGACCTTGTGAGAAGTAAAAGCCAGACAGACATAAATGCAAAAGCCCACCTGCTCTGATAATCCCACTGCGCTTCTGGGTCTCCCTGAAACCCTCTGTGTTGATTAAGATGCTTTTTAATGAATCAAGATTGAGGGTTATTGATCTATAAAAGTCTTTATGATTCAGCTGCTGTGGAACTGTCTACCATCCCCCAGCCTCAGGGGATGCTTTTCCAGCCATGCCAAGTTGATTCTTGGAAATTTACATGCTGCTATCTGTTTGACAATAAATTGGTGTGGAAATCCCTTATGTGATACACAGGCCCGGCCTTTTATAATAAGCTGTAGCTTTTAATGGTCAGTTTGTCTTTTTGCTTTATTTCTTCTGAAACCTGGCCTTAATCTCCACAGAGGTCATGCTAAAGAGAAGGTATTTTGTTCTCCATGAGCCTGACCCATTCTCTGTGCATCAGATTTCACCCACAATGCCTACTGCCTCGCGCTCTTTACTGGAAAAGACGTGTTTTCTATCCTTTCTTTCTAGATACACAAACATATTTTGAAGGGGGTCATGCAAGCCAATCCCCAAAGCTTGTTTGAAACCTGGTCCCTCTGCTGGGTTTGTCATTGGCTCTGTGACACTGAGGAAGATGTAATTTCCTCCCTGGTCCCCAGACACAAACTACAGGAACAAACAAACTGTTCTGTCTTGGTGTGCTATTATTGTGAAGAGACACCATGACCACAGAATTCTTATTATAAATAAATAAGTAAATAAATAAATAAATATAAAGCACTTAGCAATTAATTGGAGATGGCCTAGATTTTTCGACATTTAGTCCATTATCAGCATAGAGGGGAGCCTGGTAGCACCCAGGCAGACATGTTGCTAGAGAAGTAGCTGAGGGCGCTACATCTGGAGGTAGGAAGCAGTAAGAGAGAACCACTTGGCCAAGTCTGGGCTTTTGAAACCTTGAAGTCCACCCCCAGCGACACAGTTCCTCCAACAAGGCCACGCCTCCTAATACTTTGGAACAGTGCCACTCCCTGGTGACTAAGCATTTGAACATATGAGCCTTTGAGGGCCATTCTTATTCAAGCCACCAGAAATCCCATAGGACTTCTGTGAGAGTCAGCTGAGTTAGGAATTCCTCCTCCGCTGCCTTCTTGGTTTCTTGGGATTTTTATTTTGAAACAGGGTCTGCGTAGCCCAGGCTCTTGGGATTTTTATTTTGAAACAGGGTCTGCGTAGCCCAGGCCAGTCTCACAGTGCCAGCACGTGCCTGAGTCTGGCCTCGGACCTCAGAACTTCTGCCTCCATCTCCCAAATCCTGGAATTACAAGCATGAACCCACCACAGCAAAGAGTGAAAGTTCTTGTAGTCAGTCCATGCAGTACATAACTTCACAATAAATGCGGGTGATTAGGATTGTTGACCTATGTAAAGATTATAAATTTATGAGTTGGATATTTGAATACCCACTCCATGGCAAAATAATGGTGGCAAGTGCTTTCAAATATTTTAATTTCAAATATTTTAATCAATTGCAAACTGTACAATGGCATTTAAATAGAGATGTTTCCCCCGTCTCACTAATAAATAAGCTGATATCCAGAGAGTTTATGTATTTGCCTGAGCTTACACAGCCAGCAAGCAGCTAGCTTGCACTTGACTTGAGAAACACAGGACGTGGAGGCTTTGAAGCAGACCTTCAAAGGTCTGGTCATGGATAGCCGGTGCATTTACATTATTCTACAAATGGCTAGGGTTTTTAAATGATATTCCGTAATAGTTAATGAATACCAGAGTCAGGACTGCAGAGAAGGCCCAATGTTTATGTCACTTGTTGCAACCATCCGTAACTTGTTCAGGGGATCCAATGCCCTCGTCTGACCTCCTCAGGCACCAGGCACACATATGGTGCACATACACACGGGTAGGCAAATATTCATGTGCATAAATTAAATCAGTATAGAAGCTGTTTCCAAAAAGGAATGGCAAACTTCCTTCCAAATGACAAACGTGGATGGTCTTACTCTAATTGTGGGGGCATTTTAATAAACGTGTGTGGTTCTGCTTGCAATGGGAGCAGAAGGAAGAAGGTAAACGGACCGTAAAACTGCCTTTAGTCTGGGAGGCTCATGGATCAATGAGGTTAAGATAAAGTTTTCCCTATTGCTGTGTTCCTGAGACCTTCGTGTGTCACTCTTCCTACCTCGGCTCTTCTGTATCGAGCTGGAAGCTTAAATTTCTCCTTTTAGAAGAGATTCACCTGAACTACTCATACAACTTAGACAATCACCCCTCTAGCTCCTTATGTCTCCACCCTGTGTACACTGCCTGGAGTTTTCATAACTTACAATAATTTAACAATTACTCATTGGCTGAAATAATGACAATGCTTACTTGTGGGGTATCAAGACAATATGAAATGGGGATAGATAGATAATATACATAGATACATAGATAAATGATTGGTAGGTAGGTAGATACATAAATACATAGACAATACATAGATACATAGATATATGATTGATAGATGATAGATGCATAAATACATAGACAACACATAGATATATGATTGATAGATAATCGATACATAAATACATAGATCATTGACAGATACATATATACATAGGTAAAAATATAGATGATAGATAGATAGATAGATAGATAGTTATATAGATACATAGATATAGCATGAATTCTAGTTGGTCTGAATAAATAAAACCAGAGTCAGATATTAGGGGGTAGAAGCTGAAGGATCAGAGAAGATAGAGACCTTTTCTCTCTATCAATACTCAGACCAAACAGGATTTCCTGTCCTTAGATTATCTCCTCAGACGGCATCCTCAGACTGCAGGGACGATCCTAAGACTGCACTAAGCTCTTGTCTTCTCCCGCCTTATAATCCTTTCTCTGCCCAGCCATATCATATTTGTCTTCCCCTCCCTAGTTCTGGGATTAAAGGTGTGGAATCCCAAGTGCTGAGATCACCTTTGTGTGAGCTCCGTTTCTCTTTTATACAGATTTAATCTCATGTAACCTAGGGTAGCCTTGAACTCACAGAGATCCTCTGCCTTTGTCTCCCGAGCCCTGGGGTTAAAGGTGTGAGCCACCACTGCCTAGCCTCTAGTGGCTTAGCTCTGCACTCTGATCTTCAGGCAAGCTTTATTTGTTAAAACACAAACAAAATATCACTACTCATGGATATATAGATCATTGGCAGATACATATAAACTTAGTACATAGATGATAGACAGACAGACAGATAGATATGATGGATGGATGAATGGATGGTAGAGTTAGTACCTAACTCATGTCAAGCTCTATAGCATCAATTCCAATGTTAGGAGAACCATGAAAGAAAGAAACCAGGACAGACTAGGTTGGATCACTACAGATAGAAGTTCACAACTCAGCTGGAAGTCAAGATAAAACAAGTAATTTGTATTTCATCTCCCAAATAAGAGAAGAATTGCAGAGGGATACTGGCAATCTGGATCCGAATATAATAAATGAGGAATAATGGGTTGGTGACACTGACTTAACTTTTTAAGCTATGAACAGAGGATTTAATAACTAAGAAGAAAATTGAGGCCTAAAGTCATAAGCACTCTAGGCATTGAGATCCCAACACAGACCACGAGTTCCTTAGACTTGCACTCCAGGCTGGTTCCTTGGAGTTGCTCTTAACCCCTTTAACTAGAATGTTATAGGGTGAACTGGGGACCAGGAGGCAGGTCCAAACCAAACCGTAAAGCAAGTTGGTTGTAGAAACTATCATGTTTATGACATGAAACTAAATTCAAAAGGGAACTGATTTTCTCAGACAAGATTGAGGAAAACATAACCCCACAAAAGAGATCGAAGAAGCCATAGCCGTACCAGAGAGCGGACTAGATGGAATAAGAATCCCAGTAGAAGAAGAAACTCGAAGGCATTAATTATCTTAAGTTTCTTTTCATGCTGCAGAGACAAAAATACTTCTACAAAAGTCACTTAGAGAATAAATGGTTTATCTTGTTTCAAAGTCTGGGGCTAGGAAGTCGAGGCAGCAGGAGCTTGAAAGTGCTATTCGTCTCGTCCATAGTCAAGAGCCGGAGAGCAATGAAAGTTTCCTATTCAGTGCTCAGTTCACGGTCCTGTTTCATCCAGTCCATGATCCACTCTAGGAGTATATATTTATTAAAGTATAATTTATAATTTAAAATAAATTAATTAAATCATAATTTTCCAGATAACAACAATGAACTAAAATTTATGAGTATATCTTATTTAACCCAATAGACTAAAGATTGTCAGTTTAAAATACAACCAATAGAAAAAAATTAATAGGTATTTCATATTCTTTGCCCCATACGACCATAACTACCTATTATATATTTTATACTCAGAGAATTCTGATGCTAAATTTTCACTATTAATCAGTGATCTGTATTTAGATTTGCAAACTTTACATTTGGGAAAAATAGGTTCACAGGCTCAAGCTGTTCCAGATATGTAAATTTTCCAACAGCTTAACAGAATATCTGTTTTAAAATTGGAGTTGAAATTAATTAGAATTAAACACAATTGTTTCTGCTCCTTGGTCACACAGGTCACATTTTGAAGGTTGCAGAACCCTGTGTGGCTAATGGCTTCCATATGGAACGGCTCAGAAAACTAAAACCAGAGATAGGAAGGAGAGACTCTGGTAACCTAGTGGGAAGAAATGGCTTGCAAGGCTGAATGTACTGAGGTTTAGGATGGTGTTCTCAAACCACAGAGTTCTGTCCTTTATTTCGCAATAACGCGGATTATTACCATGCACATCATTAAGAAAGTTATAATTCAGGCCGGGCGTGGTGGCGCACGCCTTTAATCCCAGCACTCGGGAGGCAGAGGCAGGCAGATCTCTGTGAGTTCGAGACCAGCCTGGTCTACAGAGCTAGTTCCAGGACAGGTTCCAAAGCCACAGAGAAACCTTGTCTCGAAAAACCAAAAAAAAAAAAAAAAAGAAAGTTATAATTCTACCACAGTTGAGGGCAGGATTTACCTTTGACAATTGTTTCGTGATCTTTGCAATGCGTTCCAGACTGTGTTGCACAGCGAGCAATGGACTGATGAAGCTAAGTACATTGGAACTTTTTCAAACACACGAAGCATTGAGAAGCCACTGGCAATTCGGACACCAGTGACATGAAGGCTTTTGCTCAGTAAGGTGACTATCCCTGGCACTGAGGAAGGAGAGAATAAGACACACCAACTTGGGGTAAGTAGATCCTACAGAGAGAAGAACAAAGGGAGTCTGAAGTGGGTGCTCTTGAGACAGAATGGAGGATACAGGACAGGAAGTGGCTCAGGGAATAACCCGAGATCAGTCCCCAAAGTGGTGGCTTCATAGGAGAGAGGAGTTTTGTATCTTTATAAAAAGTATAATATGAAAAAAAATGACAAATTTAGAGCAGGACTCAAAGAAAATTGATCCTGGCTGTTCTGGGGCAACAAAAACAGACTTGATGCCTCATTCACACCTGTGAAAATGGGTGAGAAGACATTGCAGGATTGTTATTTCAAGGCCAGCCGATGCCACAAAGGGAGATTTGTTCCCAAAAAAATCAAAAATAAAATTTAAAGAAAAGTAATAACTTAGAAGATACTGGCGTTAGAATGCCACATACTCAAACCTCTTCATAGGTTTTTTTTTTTTTTCAATATGGCTAAATTCTGGCCCAGAGAATATCATAGACCTGGATTAGTCCAGCCCCAAACATTGTGGAGTAACTTACACAGATGCATGCACGGTTTAATGCAAACATTGTGGAGCAGCTTATACAGATGCATGCATGGTTTAATGCAAACATTGTTGAGTAGCTAACACAGACACATGTGTGGTTTAGTGCAAACATCGTGGAGTAGCCTACACAGACACATGTGTGATTTAATGTCCAAAGTCACTTCTGAAAAGTAATTACAAACTTGCTTTAAATGCTATTTTTCACGTATGAATAGCTCTTTGCAGCAGAGAAGGGGAGTGGTACAGTTCTGCGACTTCTGACCCCTCCGACTGAACACTGTTTGATAGTCTGCAAATAATTTAACAGTGAGACAGGCAGGGTTTGTAAAGCCAATGATTTCCATCCCGGCCACTTTTAGAAATCCAAACACGTGTTATGGACTGTGTGTGGATAGAATGGTTTTCTGATCCGTTCTGTTTAGCAGAGTTGAGGAATGACAAGAAAGAATATCTTATTAGGGCTTAATAATTATATACTTTTCAAAACTTTAAACCTACTATTGACTCTAATTTGTTTTGCTAAGTGTAGTTACTTCTTTATGCTGCGGAGCTGCAGTGAGCTCAGTAAACTCTATTTTCAGAGAGATGGCGAGTTGCCTCCATGTGACTGTGAACTCTCTTTTCTAGGTGCTAAGTCTCAGGACCAATCTCATAACATAATCCAAGTTGTTTAAAAGTAACACGGTCCAAGATGGCTAGAAATAACACAATCCAAGTTTGCTCGCCGGACACCACCAGTCTTTGGATTCCCACAGTGTGTCCGTGACTTCTGCTCAGGTTCTGACTGATCAAGGCCCCTCCCCTAATAGCATTCTAGATAGAGATTCTCCACCTATGGGTCCTGACCCCTTCAAAGTCAAACGATCTTTTCACAGGGGTCTCTAAGACCCTCAGGAAACACAGATATTTACATGATGATTCATAACAACAGCTAAAGTACAGTTACAAAATAGCAATAAAAATAATTTTATGGTCGCGGGTCACTACACTGTGGGGAACTGTATTAAATGGTGGCAGTGTTAGGAAGGTCGAGAATCATGGCTGCAGATCCTCCTGAATCTGAACTTGCCATTTCTGTGTATAGATCTTCCTCACTCTCAGTTAAACCAGGTCTTTCTAAAAATGTCAGCAGGTCTCCCTTTCTTTTTTTTTAAAAAAACTAATTTTACCCTTGGTGATGTCTGCAAAAGATTAAAATGCACGGAGTCTTTAAATATCTTCATTTGCAAAGGATTATAACCAGCAGCAGGTAGGCAGTTTGAATGGAAAATCTAGACCACTGGGTTTCTTTTTAGTCTCCAACAATACGCACTGCTGAAACATTTTCTTCACTTGCATCTGGAAATAAGTGAAACCAAATGGTGATGTATACCTGCGGCATAATTTATCCACATAATACATATGAAATGACGACACGAAGTATGGCAGCCCAGCGGCAATGTTTGGCAGCACAGAAGCCAGTGTGGTTGGAATTTTCAGGGACGTCACAGTTAACCACGATAAGCATATTAAATGTGAATTTCAACGTGACTGTTAGTCATAATTAGCAAATGAGGACGCAGAGTTGAAAGCAATCACCCTACACATCTTAGAAAACCAGCGAAAGGCTTTCGAAGGGAGTGAAAGATGGGCTGTGATTTACAGCCTGAGGTGAGGACTTGAGTTCACAGGTAACTAAGGGAGGAGGCAGGGAGGAGGGGAAGAGGTAGGCAGAGTGAGGCTGTGAAAGGGACAGAGACAGGGCGAGCTTGACATTGACTGGGGGTCCCGAGAGATCTTTGCTGGCCAAATAAAACTGGGGCAAGGAACTGGAGAGGGTGACGATTAAAGTTCTTCCCCAAACCCCGGAGGGAATATTCTCTTCGAAGTATGAAGAGAGCACATAGAATAGAGGAAGTAGAATTTTCTGAAAGAATTTGAAATGAATTTACATCTAACCCCAACGGATCTAGTTAAAAAGTAACCTTGCTTCCTTCTTGGTCTCAAAATATCCAATTACTGGAGTTCCTTGAGAAGAATTTGCATGTCTTTTTCTTCTTTCATATAGAGATATTGAAATAATTTGTGACTGACAATGGTTGTGAACAAGCCAAATTTTCTTTTGATTTAAATGTCATTAAGGATACTCAAAGAGAACACAGGCCATTCTTATGTCCTCTTTATTACAAAATAGGAGCATATAATTGGAAGGGCAGTGTGCATGTGTTGGACTCAAGCTAAGCATTAGATTCCCGGACACTCATTTCTTCCTGTCAAGTTCATCTCCCCATTTTCCAGATGAGAATTCTAAGACACGGGTAGGTGGAGTGGTGTGTTCAGTATCCCATGGAAGGAGGTGGCAGAGTGAGGACTCACACCAGGCAGCCTGCTCCAGAGTTCATGTGCCCCATTGCTGTGCTACACTATTTCTAGCGTGGAAGTGGAACAGGCAAGATGCCCAGCTTCTAACAACACGAGTGGGAAACGGACCAAAACAGTTCAAGTTTTATTTCCCAGCAGCCACATCAGTCAAACACCTACGCCATGTTGCTTGCAGAGTCTGATATCAGCTGGGTTGGTAAGGGTGATGGCAGAAGAAAGGGAAGAAGGGAGGGAGGAAGGGAGAAAGGGAGGGAAAAAAGGAGGGAGGGAGGGAGGGAGGGAGGGAGGGAGGGAGGGAGGGAGGAAGGGAAAGAAGGAAGGATTGGAGAGAGGGAAAGAAGGAAGAAAGGGAGAGAGGGAGGTAGAAAGGGAGGAAGAAAGGAAGGGAGGGAGGGAGGGAGGGAGGGAGGGAGGGAGGGAGGGAGGGAGAGAAGGAAAGAAGGAAGGGAGGAAGGGAGGGAAGGAAAGAAGGAAAGAAAGAATAGAGGAAGGAAGGGAGGGAGGGAGGGAGGGAGGGAGGGAGGGAGGGAAGGAAGGAAGGAAGGAAGGAAGGAAGGAAGGAAGGAAGGAAGGAAGGAAGGAAGTTATTTCAAGTGACTGAAGAAACTCTGAAAATGACTCATTTCGAACTCAGAAAGCATTTGTTTGTGTCACCATGTTGTCTTAGTCAATAAAAAGTTAAACCAATTCAACCTTAAAAGGATGGCATCCTTTGGGCCACCATAGAGGCTCAGATGGTAAAAGGGCTTCTTGTCACAGCTGATGAAGTAAGATCAAGCCCTGAGACACACAAAGTAGAAGCAGAGAATAAACAGACAAGTAGCTCTGTGGCCTCCACACATGTGTACACACACACACACACACACACACACAAATAAATAATAAAGAAATGTAACTTTTTAAATCACTTAAAAAATAATGTTGTCCCTAAAATGGTATTGGCTAAGAAGCCTCTCCCTGCTTGAGTAGACGCTGACAGTGCTGAGCACTGATGGGGCCAGATGCTCAGAAGATGGGGATTTCTCTGCTCTGAGACAGAAAACACTGCCGTGCTGCTCCAGGCTTGGGCTCCACCCAGCTCTATCTTTGGCAAGGCTCTTTGCATGTGCCTGTGATGTAGCATGTTTTATACATGTGATCACTATGCAAAAGGACTGTCCTCAAAAGGACAAATGGTGCTTGCTCAGCGTAACTGGGTAACATTTTGTCTTCTGTCTTGTGCAAATTGCTTCAGTGTTTGCATGGGGTCTCCTAACTGCCCCCCTTTCAGTGGCATAGTGAGAATTCAGCGTTGCAATGGACATATCTGAGAGATGTAGTTTTACTTCTGAAACACAGAAGCCAAGTTGAGCCGAGCACCATCCTTTTATTATAAGGAACACAACCACCTTTTTAGTAAAAGAAAGAAAATGACTGGACCACAAATTGCTCCCAAACATCCTGCCAATACATAAAAACAGAATTTATTAACCCAAGTAGAGCGACATCTAGGCTGTCAGTGAAGACACCAGTTATTTTCCAAAGTCAACCGTGTGCTCAGGTGCAAAAAACGCTAAGGTAAAAATCAAAAGAAGCAGTTCCTGTTTTCGACTTTCTCTGCTCTGAGACTTCTTCCCTGCCACCAAGCCGCCACACAGTAGGAGAAAATGGACTCCTAAAAGCTACTTCGGTTTGTCTTCTCCTTTTATAATGAAAGTTCAAGATGCCTCATATAATTATTGCAGAGACAACAATAAAATAATGAATCTATTAATAAATGCTGGGGCTAGGCAACTGATTTACAAAATCCTTTAAATATTAGTTCTACGTAAATTTTGCCTTTAGTTCATAGTTTTAACATAAAAGATATTCTATTTACTCTATAAGAATTTGACCAGCAACATGTCAAAGTGGATCTGTCAGTTTCCTGGAGAGAAAACATAGCTTTACTCAAACATGATCTTCCAACATGAACAATATGGGCGTAGTCCAGGGTACGGCTGGGGGGGAAAAGCAGAGATGGTTAATGAGTAAAACTCAGTGGAGGAGGGAAGAGGATACAGTGGAGGAAAAGCAGCAGAGGGGTTTATGATCCTGAAGGCACACGTTGGATTTCTGCAACGGGAAGTCATCAACAGAGAGCCAGCAGCTGTGGCAGCCCATCATGTTGACTCAATTAGCTTTGAAGCTGTGTTCTGTGATCTCCATGCTGTACAATCGTGGTGGAATTTTACTCAGATGAATGGCACGATGCAGATGCTGCTGGAAGCCTACACAATTGGAACTCATTACAAAAAAAAATACAGAAAGAAGAAAAAAAGAAAGGGGCAAGTATTCTTCCCATTGAAGTCAGCTGTCTCTCTTTCCATCGTTCTAAAACAAAGGACCTCATAGGGTGCAGCAGTGAGTGGAATTGACTTTCACTGACAAAACTGGACAAGACGAATTCATCAGAAGGATTTGCTGTGGGACAATGGTCTGTACCCTGTCACTTGTATTTTAAATAAATGCTGATTGGCAAGTAGCCAGGCAGGAAGAGAATTCTGGGAAGAGGGAAGTTTCAGTCTGCAGTCGTCACCCAGACACAGAGGAAGCCAGACACAGCAAGCAAGATGTGCCTGCCTCGCCAAAACAAAAAACCGTACCAAGTCACGTGGTTAACACATACAAGAATTATGGGCTGATATAAGTTATAAGAGTTAATAAGAAGTCTGAGGTAATAGGCTAATCTGTTTATAATTAATGCAGGCCTCTGTGATTTCTTTGGGACTTAACGACTGCAGGAACCTGAAAGGACAGAAACCTCAGTCAAAAGAATGGCATGCCAACATGGGGCTGAACAAATCCACTTAAAGGCCTGAGAGAGCTTGGGAAGTTATTCTTGATAGAAAAGAATAGAGTTAAGAACGGCTTCTTAATAGCAGCACTTTCTCAAGTGGGCTCTGCTTGCTAGAGGCAAGTGCTCTCATTTAAGAGAGGCTTTCTGACTCAGCTTTAGCTACAAAACCTTGCAGCTCTTTTAAGAGGTCCTGCCATGAAACACTTAAATGGTGTTGATGAAAAGCGACTGCATACTTTTTGGCCATGGCAGGGACCTTGAAATGCCATAGAGTTGTGGCACTAAACATGGCTCTAGCCAGTACCACTGCCATGAGGCTAGACTCTAAGAAAAAAGCTAAGGAATGGGCCATCAAAGCCACGGCTTTAATCCTAGCCATATTGCTTAGCAAATTAAAGACTCATATGGTCAGAAAAAGAGAGATATATATAAAGGTAGATTCAAAAATGAAGAAAACCTATAAACAGTTTACTGTGTGTTTAAAAATATATGTGGACTTCAGAGAAAAAAAAGGATAAAGGCCTTAAAATAAAAGAGAAAGAGAGAGAGAATAGCTGGGTGTGGTGGCACACACCTTTAATCGCAACACTTGGGAGGCAGAGATAGGCAGATCTTTGTGAGTCAAGGACAACCTGGTCTACAGAGTGAATTCCAGGACAGCCAAAGATACACAGAGAAATCCTGTCTTGAAAAGCCAAAGATTAAAAATAAAATAAATAGAGGTTAAAATAAAGCCCATAAAGATATGTTACTTTGGAGAAGAAGTTTTGCTTTTGTTTCCATAGGAAATGAGGGACTTTTTTTTTTTATTAAGAAAAACAGGTTTGACCAAGGAAGACCCCCTGAGAAATCTCCAATAGGAAGAATGGCCCAGATGTCTGAGTTCTACATCCAGAACAGTTCAAAGACTGCTGCCTGAGATGATCAAGCCTCACAGGATACTCCAGTTAGGACTGGATCATAATTCTAAATTCTAAATCAGCACCCCCAATCAGCAGGAAGTAGCCTAGAAAACTATGCCCACATTCCCAAAAAATGGGTTATGGATGTTTGCCTTTGTTTAGAATATTGATTACAAGTTGTTATGGATAATGGTCAGTAGAAAAGCTAAACAAAGGAGATTCGATTCAGAGTTCTTGCTTTTTTTCTTTTTTCAAAATAAAGGGGGAGGGAGTGCTGTGGGACAAGATCCAGGCAGGAAGAGAATTCTAGGAAGAGACAAGAGACTAGAGGGATGGCTTAGTGTAAGAGCAATTATTCTTTTAGAAGAGCAGGGTTCGATTCCCAGCAGCTCACAACTGTCAATAATGACTCCACTTTCAGAAGGCTCCTTACCTAGGCAAGTGCCAGGTACATGGAACATAGGCATACCTGTGAGCAAAAGACTTGTATACATAAAATCAAAATAAACAAATCTTTAAAAATAATTTAAAAACACGATGCACAAAATATTCTGGGATAAAGTTTTTTTTAATATTTATTTGTTTATTATGTATACAATATTCTGTCTGTGTGTATGCCTGCAGGCCAGAAGAGGGCACCAGACTCCATTACAGATGGTTGTGAGCCACCATGTGGTTGCTGGGAATTGAACTCAGGACCTTTGGAAGAGCAGGCAATGCTCTTAACCTCTGAGCCATCTCTCCAGCCCTGGGATAAAATTTAAAAGAAAACTCTGGTCAAGCAAGATGGCATACGCCTTTAATGTCAGCACTTGAGAGGCAGAGGCAGGCAGATCTTTTCATTCAAGGCCAGACTGGTCTACAGAGCAAGTTCCAGGACAGTCAGGACTGTTATATAGAAAAACCTTGTCTCAAAAACCAACTGAAAGGAAAGAAGGAAAGAGAGAGAGAGAGAGAGAGAGAGAGAGAGAGAGAGAGAGAGAGAGGGAGGGAGGGAGGGAGGGAGGGAAGGAAGGAAGGAAAGATAAAGGAAAGGAAGAGATAGAGAGGAAGAAAGGAAAAGAGAGAGTTAAAGAAATGGAGAGAAAGAAAGATAGAAATAAAGAAAGAAGAGTTGTTTTCTTTTTTATTTTATTTTTTAAAATTTTTTGGAGGCCTGTCACCCAACTCCCAAATAAACACACAGAGACTTACTCTTACTTATGAATGCCTGGTGTTAGCATGATGTGTTTTTAGCCAGCTTTTCTAATTCAAATTATCCTGTTTCTCTTTAACTATGCTTTTGCCTCTTGACTTTTTACCTTTCTTTATTCTATATATGTCTTTCTTTCCTTCTTACTCGTGGCTGGCTGGCTGGGTGGCTGTTCCCTGACTCCTTCTCCCCTCCTTTTCTCACTCCTCACTCTTGTCCCAAGATTTCTAATCTTATTTATTCTCTCTGCCTGCCAGCCCCACCTATTTCTTTCTCCTGCCTTGCTATTGGCCAATCGACTTTTTATTAGACCAATCAGGTATTTTAAACAAGCAAAGTAACACAGCTTTACAGAGTTAGACTAATACAACACATCTTTGCATCATTAAACAAATGTTCCACAACATAAACAAATGTAACACATCTTCAACTAATATATCCAGAAAGTTTGAAATGGTCGATTTAATTTACAACTACAAAAACTGTATTTTCTTGCAAGTCAAATTCAAAATAATTCAAAGTTTCAAACCATTAGCCCTTATAATATTTATAACAAAAAATCAACACTATGAATGATTTTTAAAGGAATTCTAAAATTTCCCAATGTCTGAAATACTTTGTGATACATTTTATTCAATAACACATAACTTTCTAATATTAATTATAAATTTTTATATAAATGGAATCACATGGTATTATTTTTCAGAATGTGTAGTGGCTCCTCTTTGTTGCCCAGTTTCAGTGAATTAACATAATTACTTCAAAATTCATCTATGTTCATGAATGTTCTGCACTATCAACAGTTCACACTCATTTGGGGGCTCACCACATATGAATATACTAAGAACCATTCACCTCTTTACCTACTGACAAACATCCAGGCTGCTTTTAACTGGCTTACATTGCAGTCAAGGCTAAAAGACAAAAAGAGAAAAACAAAAGTTTGATTATGGCCGGGTGGTGGTGGAGCATGCCTTTAATCCCAGCACTCAGGAGGCAGAGGCAGGCGGATCTCTGTGAGTTCGAGGCCAGCCTGGTCTACAAGAGGTAGTTCCAGGACAGGAACCAAAAACTACGGAGAAACCCTGTCTCGAAAAACCAAAAAAAAAAAAAAAAAAGTTTAATGATCATATTTGGACACATGCTTTCTTTCATGTGGAGGAGAAAGGGAGGCACCATATCATGTGTACTATGATAGTTGCAGATTTTTAGCTGTTAAGACATGCCATGGGACTAGTGAGAATATTGGAATTCAGGCTCTTCTGACAGGCATCTGCAGTGACCTAATTCACATGTCTCTCACGACCAAAGGAGTGCTAAGCCTTTTTTGTGTCCTCAGTTGGCCTCCGTAATTTTTCCTTCACACTATACCTGTTCATATGCTGCCCACTTTTACTAGAAGTCCGGTGAGAAGAGATTTAAAGCATTACATCTAAGAACTTGCTTAATTTAAACTGCAAGCCCTATCTTTAAAAAGTTTCCGGTTTTAGCTTTGTATTTAATGTAATACTTTTGAGGTTATGGGCTAGTTTTGTACTCACTGTGAATTAAAGGTGAATTGTTTTTTGTTTGTTTGTTTGTTTTCTGAGTTTGTGACTTGGAATTTCTTTTTAAATCTCCAAAAGAAGCATTCATGTATTTGGGGAAGGAGGGGCTGCGGTGCTGGGGTCAAATCCAGGGCCTTATAAATGTTGAGCAAATGTTCTACCACAGCTGAGCCACAACCCCAACCATCCAGTATCATGTATTAAATATACATATATATATATATATATAATGATTTTATAATTGGATTGCCTTTGCCCTTTTATTGGAAATTAATTGACCAGTTTGGGTCAACTTCTAAACTCCCTGTTCTCCTCCACTGACACAAGTCTACCTAGACACCAGCAATACAATGATATGCTTCCTGTATCTTTGCATTAGATCTGGTATTAAAATAAGTAACTCATCTAATTGTTTTTTAGAGAAAGAGTTGACTAACTCTATGTTCTATATACTTTAAAAATGAATTTTATAATCAGTTTCTATGCTTCTCAGAAAACTAGTCTGCTTAATGTTAGATTTGATTACTGTGTATTGATAAGTCAGCTTTTCAGTTTGGCTGTTTTTGTATTCATTTTCCTTGCCTTGTTGTAGTGGATGGAACCTAAATGACCCCGCTGAGTAGAAACAGCAGCAGAGGTGGTGGCAGCTTTGCTCTGGGTCTGAGTAAGAGAGTCAGCCAGTGTGGTGCTGGCAGGTTGAAGACACTCTCTTCTCTTCTAGTTTGACAAGAACTTTTATGAGTCAGCATTAAATTTTTTGGCAATCCTGTGTGTATCACCTATGGAGTTAAAGTATGTCATTTTTAGGTTAACTAATGAATTACACAGATTGATTTTAGGTGTTAATAATAAACCAGCCTGCCTCCATCTTAGGCTTGGAAGTCATCTTATAGTAAAACACATTATGCTCATTCCTGTTTGCGATTAAATCTGTTTCTCGAGGATTGGGCTATGCCCCAGCTGTAGCCATGGCTCTGAGCTGCCTGCTCTGGGAAATGGCAGCCATGCCTTTGTCTTAAAAGATTACCACTATTTCGTTATGACCACCGTAAAACCATGTTTTTGTTTCACAAGAGGTTGTTATGATCTACTTGATCTGCTTCTGTAGCCCCACAAATTTGCCACCAAAGTCCCCCATTTGGAAACCCCCAATTCCTAGAAAACCTTATCCTCCCCACATCTAACACTGATCTCTTGAGCCCCACCTTCAGGGAGAGACAGTCGTGAACACAAATAAGAAAACTTGCTTTAATTTGGCCATAATTTGGCCATAATGATTTGGGTCGGTGGTCTCGCTCTTCACATATGTGGGATTAACATTAAAGCAGTTCGTCCTAGGATAAACCCTGCTTAGTCATCTTTCACATAAAGCCATAGGTTTGATTTCTTTAAAGAGTGTTTCTGGAATCACAAGTTGGCTCCACAAGCAAAGGGACTAGCCACCAGGCATGAGGGCCATAGTTTGATTTCTGGAATCCACATGCTAGAGGAGAAGAACTGACTCCTTTAAGTCACCCTTTGACCTCCACATGTGTGCCATGGGAACTTGTGTATGGGTCACACACAGAATGATCTCAGAGATACACAGTTTCTTTCCCTGCAATGTCTTGAGTTTGAGAATCAGGTTAATTGTCTGATAGAGTGAGTTTTGATAAATGTGGTCTCCTCTTGATTTTCTGAGTTCCTTTAAACTTTTTATTACTTTATCCTGTAAGGTTGGAAACAAAAACAATTAAGGAATCTGGTCACGGAGCTTTTTGGACAAAAATTTTTAACCATAAATTTGATTCCTTTTACACAAAGGGCCATTAAAAATTTTCTTTCTTCTTGGGTGAGCCTTGGCAGTCTGTCTGACAAAGAATACATACATTTCATCTGCATTCATGAAATTATTTCTATAAAGTTATCTGTCTAATGCTTACACACATTACAGTGATGTCATGTTTTATTCTTCATACAGACACGTGGTGTCTTTTCCCCTTCTGCTGTTATGGGGACTAGGATTCCATAAACTTTCTAATTTCAAGATTTCTGGTCTGGTTTTTTTTTTTTTTTTTTTTTGGTTTTTCAAGACAGGACTTCTCTGTGTAGCTCTAGCTGTCCTTGAACTCACTCTGTAGGGCCAGGCTGGCTTTGAACTCAAAGAGATCCACCTGCCTCTGCCTCCTGAGTGCTGGGAATAAAGGCATGTGCTACCACCCTCAGGCTCTCAATAGTATCTTTCTATGACTTATTTTCTTTCTCTTCCTCTCCTTAATTTTAATTTATTCTTCTATTTTCCCTAGCTTCATATGGTGGTGGCATTTAATTTTCACTGAGAACAATGTATAATTCACTTTTAATTCCTTCTGTGATCCATTAATTATCCAATAATCTGTTATTTGATCTCTAATTATTTATGAACTTTTCAGATAACTTTGTGCGTGGAGACTTGTTTGATGGCCAAGAGTATATATTCTAGTCTGCTAAGTGTTCTCTGTGAACATGGAAATACTTATTTCACTTTATACTCTGTGAATGTCAGCTGTCAAGTTGGTTGAAAATATTGTTCGAGTCACCCATGCTCCTTGGTACTTTGATTCAGATGTTGAGAGAAACTGTTAAAGTCTTCATTATGATTATATACTTGTCTATTTACCTTTGCAATCCTCATAATTACTCCACTCTAACTTGCATTGCTTTCAGAGAAATCTTTTAATAGACATTTATTTATTTAATAGACATTTATTTATTTATTATTATTTATTTATTATTATTTATTTATTATTTAATAGACATTTATTTATTTAATAGACATTTATTTATTTAATAGACATTTATCAGTCATGTATCTATCTATACATCTATCTGTCTGCCTACCTATCATCTACCTATTTATCACCTCTCTATCTATCCATCATCTATCTACCTATCTATCATATAATATATACATATACAACACACATATATAATATATACATATATAATATATATAACACATATAATATATAATATGATAGATAGGTAGATAGATGATGGATAGATATATATCATTTACATATCTGTCTCATCTATCTATTATTGTCTATCTATCCATCTATCACCTATCTACCTATAATGTATCAATTCATTTACCTACCTACCTATCACCTATCTATTTATCATCTATCTACCTATTATCCTTCCATCATCTATCTATCTATCTTTCTTTTTATCGTGTATCTATCTATCCATCTATCTATCTACCTATCATCTACCTATGTATCTGTCTATCATCTACCTGCCTGTCTCTATCTATCTATCTATCTATCTATCTATCTATCTATCTATCTATCTATCATCTACCTATTTACATCTCTATCTCAAACTCACTGTGCTTAGGGTAATATGTCTTGTGTTTATTTTCATGTTCCTGTGCGCTAGAATTCATTGCATTTTGTGGACAGTTAGAGCTTCTATCTGCTTAAAAATGTTCCTAAGTGTCTATTTTTTTTTCATGTTTGATTTTTCCCCCAATTACACGTATAATCAGGGTTTAACTTTGTCCCCTAGTTCAATGATGATTGGTTGAGTTATTTTGTACTTGTTTTTTTCTTTTCATGGTGTTATATATACATTGAACCTGGCGTTTTTTACATGATTAACAGGTAATCTAACACTGAATGGAAGTTAACCTCAACTTTGTGCTCTTTTTCTGTGTGTGTGTGTGTGTGTGTAACTTTGGATAAAAATATTTCCTCTGCAAAATCTAATCTGTGAATTATATTACATACCTTTTTTAATTGTAGAAATTGTATATTTTGTTTTCTACATTATAAAAAAAGTTGGGCAGGTAAAGCCACATACAGTAAAAAGGAGATGAAGTATATACTGTGCTTTTCCATCATAGGGGTTCAACTTGTCTAACGATGTATACTCTAGGGCTGCCCTAAACTTCACAAGCACAAGAAATGCAATTGTGCAGCTCCCTTGATGTCTCTGCTTGCTAATTCTTGGTTGCTTTACACTAATTGATTTTTCTCCTAGTTATTGGTAATGTTTCTGTGTCGTCGCAGGTTTTGATTGATTCCAGGCACTACAGATTTTATCAAGTCAGGCACAGAATTTAGTTTCCTTAAGAATTTGAATGTTTTGTTTGGGGGTACGAATAAGTCACATGACGACCATTTGATCCTTCTCAGACTTTCTTTTTCCGATGTGCTGGTGAGACTAAAAGAGCATTTTAACTAAGGTTCACATTCCCCACAAACAGAGAAGCATTTCTCTGAAGGTTTTTACCCAGTGCTTCATGAACTGCCAAGCCGTTGGGTCTAGTAGTAACTGAAGATTCCTCCCTCACCTTGAGTGTTTCTCTCATGAGCATGCTCAGAACTCAGCTAAAGACTGACATGAGATTCTCCTCAAGTCTCCAAACTTTTTCCCATGCGACATCTGTTCCCCTGAACTCCCATCTCCATATTCTTAGTGCTGTCTCATAGTTCAGGGAATTCATGAACCTCCACCTGGGCTCTTACTACCACTAAACAATTACCACACACACACACAGACATACACACACAGAGATACACACACACAGATACACACACACACACATACACACACAGATACACATACACAGAAACACATACAGACATTTACACAGACACAAACACACACAGACACATACACAGGCACACACAAACACACACACAGACATACACGCATACATACAGAGGCACACAGACACACACAGAGACATACACACAAAGACACACACAGGCACACAGACACACACACGGGCACACACACAGTCACACAACTCAGACAGACACACACAAATAGACACACACACAGACACACAACTCAGACACATACACACGAATAGACACACACAGAGACATACACACACACAAGCACACAGACACAGACATGCACATAGACACAGACATACACACACACACACATACACAGACACACTACACAGACACATACACACACACTCACACAGACAGACACACACATATACACACACACACACATTTAAAACATCTCAGTTGTCCAGTCTTCTTATTGAGGGCTAGGAATTGGAAGTCCCGTTAGGCCAAACGGCCTCCTTCCTGGTTCTGCTCCTCTAAATTCAGCACTTCAGACTTGCTATGCTGAGGACAGACTAATGTTTCCCTTGCTCTGGCTGTTGCTCCCATGAAGCTCCTACAATGTCCTCCGAGAAGAAAAGGACTTTAAGGAGGGGAGCTTTCTTATTTACTATGTCATTAGCCATGTGGTTTGAAAGCCAGCCACACACTTTTGTATTAGAAAAGAAAGCTTCAATCTGACATCAGATGTTAAGAAATGCTTATAACAAGAAATGACCGAAAATTCCAGTACCTCTTTGTACACTTAACGTTATTCATAAGGTGAACAAAAGAGAAAGAAGTCTGTCTCAGCTCAGCAGGGAAGCATGTAGGCAAAGGGCATCCCACCTCCTTTCAAGGGAGTAGAATTTCAAAGGCTTAGAACTTGGTATGAAGGAGTGGGATAGGGAAGAGGTGTCAACTGATACCATTGAAGTTAATTGGGAATTCGAGAAGGTGGAGATGAGAAAACGTATTGTTTGCTTATTCATTCCCTTAAATTTTGATGGCAAATTTCATTGCTGTATTCTAAAAGTGATGACTAGCTTGCATAATAAAATGCGATGAACTGGAGTCAATGAGCCCATGTTCCCCGCACAAACATCTATGCACACATGTATGCTTGCAGATGGGTCTGTTTTTGTAGCTATGTAAAATGAACACCCAGAAGTGCACCCCTTGGAGACAGTGCTTAATTTGAAGAGATATTTTTCTTACCAAATTTCCTGTCGAGTTTGACAAATGCGAGCTTAGAATTTAGCACCACCACTCAGATGCATTCTAGAAATCTGAGTCCTGTTTCCTTACACGTGTAGTAGGATGGAGTTAAGATGCCATGTGTCTGACGTTGTAAATGATATCTGTCCTGGGGGAAGGAACTGTTGCTGTCCCTGATGGGGCAACAGCAGCTGCGGTGTGTTTGAAACCAGAACACAGGGGACGGAGGACAGAGGCAGCTCCATTTGCAGAGAAAAGAACTCACCTGTGTAGCAGTTCAGCTAGAATATGATCTTAACATGCTAAACCCAAGCCCAGATCATTTGGAGCTACCCCCTCCCCTGAAGGACGGAAGGAAAAGTTCTGATAACATATACGCCCAGTGTGTAGTTCACTTAGCTGAATCATGACTGACCAGAGACCAGCGCTGCGTCTCTTGTCTCTAACAAGAAAAAGTTTGTGAGTGTTTTAGCTTTATGAGACCCTTCACAGTGTCAGGTAATCTGTCTTAGAGCTAAAATGCAAGATGAATTGACTTGAGACGAAGGGATTCACAAACAAAATGACAACCAATTTTTGGGGGGCAAATCCCATGGTGAGGCTTAGAGAATTAAAGGGAGTTACTTAAGGATATCTTGAGCTTGCCCTCTGGAATTTAATGAGTTTAATGAATTTCTACCACTATTTTATATCATAGTAATATTATAGCAACTCCACGGTTTATAATAAAGTCTTAAAATTCTTTCTAATTCTAAGGGGATACATTGTGCATCTTTGGCAATTTGTAGGAACTTACTAAATATTGAATATACTAGTGATTCAAGGGCTGAGATCCATGTAAGTCCAATGACTTTATCTTTCATGCTCTATTCCTTTATGATGACCAGACTTCCCCAAAGAATGCCACATACTTTATATAGATATTCTATCTTCTACTTACCAAAAGTTACCAAGCTTGTGTCATGAGCTCTGTGTTATACTATGTTATCTAAATGCAAAACTGAAGACGTGGCTCTCATCAGGAGAACATCCACCACTTGACTGGGGAGGCACACGCTGAAACTGATAGTCATGATATCAATGCGGGATGTGTTGGAAAGCGAGCAGGCAGAAGATCCAGTGATCTTCTGATTGATGTAAGCCTTGGGAGTAAAGTCAAAGACCTTCTTAAAGGGCCAGAGGAAGATGAGTGGCCACCCAGCTGCCCCTTAAAAAAGTAGCAGAATTCTACTCGTGAAAAATGCAGAGTGTAAAAAGTATTCAGTATTTTAAAGCATCTACTGGAAAATGCTATGTGAAGGGGGAGGAGAGAAATGAGCGAAGACGTCCTAAATACTGTATCTTGGCTAGAGACACACAAATATATGCTTTTATTCATCCTTTAAATCAGAGATTGGACATAACTTTGGCAAATTGAGAGGGAATCACTTGGTAAAAATCACACTTTCCCAAAGAATGGAAAACAAAAAAGAAGAAGGGAGGGAGGAAGAAAGAGAAGGGAAAGAAAGGGAGGAGAGGGCAGGGGTGGAGGGGAAGAGCTTAGGAGGAGAGGAGAGAGAAGAGGTTAAGTGGGGAGAGGAGAATTTCCGAAAGAAGGGGAGAGGCTACCAGAGGAGGAGAGATGGGAGTGAAGGGGAGAAGAGAGGAGGGGAGGACAAAATAAAAAATAAGATCAGGGGAAGCAAAAGAGAAAATCAGAAAGATCACATGCTAAGGAAACACCTCAGTTCTTTGAAAGCGCACACCTGCAGCAGAGGACCAGTCCACGTTAAGAGAATGATGAGGAAAGAGACAAAACCCAGCTGAGCACTATTTGTAAGGAACAAACTTTAAAGTTGTTTGGATAGAGGAAAAAGACCCAATGGAAACATTTGACACAAATGCAAACAGAGCACAGCTAGGTATTCCAAAACTAACAGTCGAAAGATGACAGATAGAAACCAGCAGACGGCTGGGAGGAGAAATGTTTAACCCAATAAAACGTAAGAGCTGTTTGCAGTTTTATGTCCTAAATTACACCTTAGGAAATACTGTTTGATACAGAAAGAAATGGGCAAAAGTTTAATAATATAGACACACTGTTATTAACACTAATTACTGGACTCATTTAAGTTTATAGACACTAAATTTATGTTTCTTTGTTCTATGAAGGACATTTATTTTGAAATATTTATTATGAAAACCAAAGTTGTGGAGGCAGGTAACAATCTGGTTTTGAGTAAAGAAAAAAGTTATCAAAATTGAAAGAAAGAAAGAAAGAAAGAAAGAAAGAAAGAAAGAAAGAGGGAGGGAGGGAGGGGGAGAGGAGAGAGAGAGAGAGAGAGAGAGAGAGAGAGAGAGAGAGAGAGAGAGAGAGAGAGAGAGAGAGAGAGAGAGGAGAGAGAAAGAGAAGAAAAATTAATCTCTTCCCTGCTCTATTTCTGGCTTAGCAGGAAGGCACTGGCCTTAAACACCAACATCCACACCTGCACCACACAGGGCACCCTGAGCTCCATGTCCGTGTCCAGAGCCCGTGGGGCACTGACCCCAAACACCTGCACCCTGAGCTCCATGTCCAGAGCCTGTGGGGCAGTGACCCCAAACACCTGAGCCCACACCTGGCACCCTGAGCTTCATGTCCATAGCCCGTGTGGCACTGACCCCAAACACCTGCACCCTGAGCTTCATGTCCAGAGCCCACATGGTAGAAGCAAAGAACCTAGGATTACAAGTTGTACACTAACTCCACACATGCATACATACCACATGCACAAATACCACATATTTATACTAATAAACCCAATATAATTTTAAGGGAAGATTCATCTACTTGAAAAGCTAAAACTCCAAAAGGCAAATGTGAAGTAGTCAAAAAACAGAAACAACAACAACAACAAAAGCCACTCACACAAAGAACGACAGAGCTAGCCAGGCTTTCAAGCAGATAGATCTCTGAGTTCCAGACCCGCTGAGGGCTACAATGTGGGGCCCTGTCCCAGAAGGAATTCACAAGGCCTTGCCCCCACACTCCTGGCACACTGGAAAGAGCAATTCTTAGAACATGAACAATACCTGAACAAAAACAGAACCATTGCAAAAGCACGGAAACTCTTTCCAACCCGGAGAGAGAGGACCCGGATGAAGAGATCCCGTGTGTTGCAGACGGAGCATGTGTACAAGCACCCACGCTTGCATAAACAGCAGCCAAATTCTTGGAATTCAAGGGAGGATACAGAAAAAAAATTTTTTTTAATCTACACTGAGACAAGATGGATTTTAAAAACATCTCCGTCATTTCTCATCCTTCTCTGCAATTATAAATTTCTGAAATGATGGGGAAAAGGCAAGAGGGCTTCAGAAAACAGAGTAAAGATTCAAGAACCATATACATAGTGGAATGGATGGACGGCAGTAGACACCGGCGGGAAGAAAACAGATCTGAGCATGTCCTAGTGGGAGCCTCTCCTAAAGTTAGCACGCGGCAGCGAGTCTACACAGTTTCCATCGATTCTTCGATTTCATGCTCATACGGTCCGAATAACAGAGGCCTTGGCTGTCGTTTTCAAGTGGAGGAGGGGCTGGAGAAATGGCTCAGTGGGCTCAGCTTGACACACCAACGCAAGGACTTGACTTGGAATCCCCAGGCCCCATGGGAAGCTGAGTGTGTTCCCTGTGCCCATCTGCAACCCCCTCCAACATGGCAGAAACAAGACTGACAAGAGGTCATCCTATGTTCTCCATGTATGTGCCATGGCACATGTGTGCCTGCATTCACACACAAACTTGTACACACATGAACATGCACATGTGTTATATACATACACACATATGAGCACTATTTTTTTAATGAAAAAATAATACTGAACTAGACCCAGGAGCTTGCCCACAGCCCTTCTCGTGAGGCACTCACCCATCCTTCTATCTTGCGTCTTTTGAACTTCCTGAGGGTGTGTGGTACTGACCATACCCTTTATCTGGTCACATCCATCCTTCTGCCTGCGGATGTTTTTTAAGATGGATGCTATCCCCAAGTCCACTGCTTCCTCCTCTATTGCTTGACTTCCTCACCTCTGTTCTCTGTCTCTGTCTCTATCTCTCTGGTCTATATGCCAAACGGTTATGTCCCTGATCCCTACAAATCCTTAAGCCTTTGTCCTTTGCCTCTTTTAAAGATATTTTGCTTTGTTTTACATAAAGCTCATGTCTCAGAACCACCTGGGAAATAGAATTTGAGCCAAATATTCTTCTGGTTTTTTTCTCCCTCTACATTTGTGTTTGTTTGGTTTGGTTTGCTTTGTTTTTTGAGACAGACTTTCTCTGTGTAGTCCTGGCTGTCCTGGAACTCACTCCATAGACCAGGCTGGCCTCGAACTCACAAAGATCCCCTTTTCTCTTCCTCCTGAGTGCTGGGATTTTAAAAGCATGCGCCACCACGTCTGGCCATTTCTCTATACTTTGTAAGTGTCTTCATTATACAACATGTTGCTGGACATTGTATTTAAGCACAGCCTTGGTGACCTCTTCCCAATGAATTTTATAAGTCATATTTATTTTTATTTTACAAAACTTATTTCTATTGATATATTCTGTGTATTGTGTTAAAACCTCTGTGTCCCTGTTCCTTTTTTATACTTTTGTGGGGCTTCCTGGATACACAGAGTATTCCTTTCTAGTGTAAATTGAGTGCTGAATTTTATTCTTCTCTTTTCAAGATAGGAATATGCTAACTGGCCCCACTGGTGTCTGTAGTTCTCATAGCCTCCTGGGTATAACGCAGACGACAGCATGGTCCCACTTCAGCCGGTGTGTGTGTTCCTACCCTTCTCAACACACTGGCTCTTTTCTTCCAGGTCTTAGTAGCTATGCGTGACCTCATTTAAATGAAGATGAGTGTCGTTAAGGTTTGTTTTGTTTAACTTTGTTTTTTGAAATCATATTTCACTCTATAGTCCAAGCCATACTAGAACTTAAAATGATGCCCAGGCTAGCCCTGAAGTCACAATGATTCTTTGGCTTCATTTTCTGTTTAAACTACACTAATGAAAGAAGAATGTAACTTAAACTTTCTCAGCAGAATCTATGATGTGAAATGGCCTGAGTCCAGAGCAGTCAGGGGCACAGCACTTGCCTATCACTGCAGATGCCCAGTCCACCCTCTAAAACAAATACACACGTACAGATTTATAATATCCATGAATGCATATATATTCCATACATCATTATATATTTCACTATTTTAATATAAAATATACTTTAATAAAATGTAAAACATATAATTTAAGACAAAAGTATAATACATTTTTTATTTTAAAATAAACAAAATGAGTAGTTGATATATCCTTTAAACGCTGATACAGTTTGCTATTGCTCAGTGAAATGTCACATAACACATTGGTCAGACATGATCTCAGTCACATCTTCTCGCCATCTCGAGAGTGTCATTGGTTCTCACTAAGTCTCTCTGAAAGCACCTATCTCCTCTTAGCAACCCGCACGCCTTCCTTCTCTGCAGTTCTGCTTTTCCACGTCTGTATGTTACAGTGTGTAGAATGTTTGACTTGCTCTCCTAAATGCTTAACGTCTAGAAATTTAAGTAAAGTTAACCTAACTTTGCGTTGCCCTATGTTCACAGAGGACTCTATCACCCTGTTTCTATTAGCAGAATTCCACTCTCTACGCAAAGAAATGGAACGCTTTGAAATATTTATTTTACTTGATTGCCTGTTCCATTATGGAACATTGTATGAACGCTTTGAACAAGTTTTTCTATGCAGCCCTTTTTCCACAACTGTGGTATATTTTAAGGAAAGAGTCCCAAGGCCTACTATTTACTGTATCTTGAACCAGAGGCTGGGGATACATTGCTTCTCTACACCCAACTCTCAGAAACAGAACTGCTGTGTGTTTACTGTTTTTTTTAATTACCAGGTAGTTCTATTTTTAATTATTTTTTAATCCTACCTCTGTGACGACCACTTCTCTAGAATCCACACCTGCACCACACGGGACACCCTGAGCTCCATGGCCAGAGCCCGTGGGGCACTGACCCCAAACACTTGCACCCATACCTGGCACCTTGAGCTCCAGGTCCAGAGTCCGCGTGGCACTGACCCCAAACACTTGCACCCATACCTGGCACCTTGAGCTCCAGGTCCAGAGTCCCTGTGGCACTGACCCCAAACACCTGAGCCCACACCTGGTACACTGAGCTTCATGTCCATAGCCCATGTGGCACTGACCCCAAACAGTGAAAACAAAAAAACAAAAAAACAAAAAAAAAAAAAAGAGAGAGAGAGAGAGGAGTGTCCCATCTCTCTTCTGGATTGCTACAACAGATCAAAAAAAAAAAAAAAAACTTCCATTTTCTATTCTACAATTTTAATAGGAATCTCTTTCAAATTAGAAAGCTGACATTTTGTCCTCTGTTAATCAGCATCCTTGAATATTTCACTGTGGTGTCCATGCGGTTAAAACTGCTTGGGATCGAGACACCCCTGAACTGAGTTTGCTATCAGAATAGAAATATGCACATATGAGTATTGAGATGTTTTGAAGCTGGGACCCGAAGCTAAAGATAAAACCTATGTGTGAAACACGATTAGCAAAATCTCAGAGACAGATATTGGTGTTCAATCTGAAGGTCAGAAAAGAAAAGCATCCAGCCACTGGCTCTTATCTTGACCTCAGTCTGAAATGATGATCCTGCCTCCAGGAATCTCAGAATGATACTGAGACTGAGAGCTATCTCTTCCCGTTTTATATTACTCTCTAGGGCTGGGATTAAAGAAGGCATGCACCACCCAGTTTCTATGGCAATTAGTGTGGCTACTAGGGTTAAAGGTGTGTATTACCACTGCCTACTCTGTAAGGCTGACATGTGGGGCTGTTTTACTCTCTGATCTTCAGGTAAGCTTTACGTATTAAAATACAAATGAAATGCCACTACACATGTGTGTGTCCTACACACCTTCTATGTGCAGCCAGAAGGTAATGGCAGAGAACACTTTCACGCATCTGTGCTTTGGCTGGAGCTTGTCACATGAGGTCTGTCCATAACATCACCTGAATTTGAGAGCATTTGTCCCCAGTCCATCTGTCCTCCCAATAGCAATCCCCAACCATGCTGCATCTGTCTGCCTCAGCAGCACCAGGCGTATGTCTGGGTTCCACTTGCTATGGCTCTAGCCAAAGTCTTAACCCTCAGCTTGCTTTCTTGTCTCAGGGCCCACTGACCTATCTTTAATGGGTCCCTCTCAGAGATGGCTCACCTGATACCAGCCACTACCATCACCATCCGACCGTGTTCACCACCTGCTAGCTCATCTCTCAGGCTTCTTCATGTTATATCTGTTATTTGTTTTCTGACTTCAAATATAAAGTCATGAAAATAAAGACGTCGTATTTCATGATTGCTGTTGTATCTCCAGATCCATATCCAGGAGCCTTTGCTGCACAATAAATATTCTCTGGATGAATGAATTTGCTTCACAATAAATATCCTCTGTTTCTTAATTTCCTGATTTTCAGAAATAAGGAATAAGAGGGCTAAGAATATTGAGTGAGGCCACACAATATCATAAACAAAATTACATGCTATCTTTTATATACTGACTCTGACCTATAACATATGAATACATATAAATGAATATCTATGTGGGCATAGTACAACATGTGGAGAATTGAGCAAGTAAGATGAATGATAAAGAGTGAGGAAGGCCTGAAGGCTGCAGCAATGAACACGAATTATAAAGGAGGGCTTAAAGCCGCTTGTCTTTCCACTTCTAGCTCTGTCACGATTTCTTGCTCTGGGTGATGGATAAGTATATAAAAATATACCCAACTGTAAAGGTATAAAAATCCAATATTAAGCCCCACAGCTGCTGTTCTAAATGGCTACTCTAACTGTATAGAAGTTTGTTGAGTTGCATAGTCTTTGGGTCTGGTTAATTTCTCGGTGTGTGATTTTTTTTTTTCATTTGCCATGCTCTTTTTCAAAAAAATAATAAGGCTTGGCATAAAAAATAAATTAAAAAATAAAACAGGATTAATAATAGTACCTAATTCATTCCATCAACATATTTTAGAGTATTAACCAGGCATTAACAGGGGAACAGTACTGGCCACTGTTCTCAGCGAATCTTCTTTCCAGCAAGAGGCACCTGTGTTAGCTATTTACAATAACTCATAAAAATGCTTAGCACAGAATCTGATATAAAATAGCTATGCAAGCCGGGCAGTGGTGGCGCACGCCTTTAATCCCAGCACTCGGGAGGCAGAGGCAGGAGGATCTCTGTGAGTTTGAGGCCAGCCTGGTTTACAAGAGCTAGTTCCAGGACAGGAACCAAAAACTACAGAGAAACCCTGTCTCGGGAAAAAAAAAAATAGCTATGCAAAAATATAGCTAGTGCACTTTTCATTTGGCCTGGGAAACACTGTATATTTGGAAGCAGAAAAAAAAAATGTCAAGAGCAATGCTTTAAGAAAATATATTCACTAGAAATAAAAATTATCTAAAGCGGTTGAGATTAGAGGAAAGGAACCAGTTACGACTTTGATCATATGTAAGCCCCCTAGCATTCTGCGCCAAGTAAACAGAATTTTAAAGTCGTGTACTCAGGTTGACTAGGATTCTGATAACTTGATTTGGGGTAGTTCACAAATATTGTAATAGATTCTGATAGTGAACTTCAAACTGGCAGTACACCAGGAGCAGATAATAAATGTAACAAAGGCCGCATTGTAGCTCAGTGATCTCAAGTAATCTGTTCACAGATACCTATTGTACTTGTTGCTAGGCTGGACATTGCGCCTCAAACTGAGTTGTTTTTTTGTCTGTTTTAATCTGAGAGTTCAAAGCTGATGGGGAAGAAAAATATACAAGCATGCTCTTGGAAAGTGGCAGGAAATTTACTAAGGATATTCTAAGGAGAAATGGCTAAGTGTCCAAAAGACTCCATGGGACGAACAAGGGGATACTGAGGAGTAAGGAGGAATTTCCTGTGTATGAAAGGAAGAAGGCGTGGAAGAGTTCTTTATTGATAGTAACCGAAACTTTATCACCGAGAGCTTTCCATGTGTCTGTTTCTGTTCTGTTTTACAAGGGTTAACTGGTAATCCCAATAATAGGAGATGAAAAGTCTATAATAATAGGAGATGAAAAGTCTATTATTGTGGTCCTTGCTTTGTAGACGAGGCAGTTGAAGGCCAGAGTTATTAAGTAACTTGCCAATGGCAACATAGCCTCAAAGCAGTGAAAGACCATTCCACGGCTGTACTGGTGACAGGTCGTGATTTCAGTCTGTAGCACAAACTGCATCCTAATAAAAACTGTGTATAAACAATGTCAGTTAGCATAAAGTAAAAAGAAAGTCAGAAGGGAAACATGAACAACCTTTCTCCCCGTTCCTATGTATTGAACTATCCCTGTTGTGGAATGTTCCTCAAACACTGCCCGCCAAACATTGCTAGTGCAGGGGATATCTTTACCTCACCTTTGGTCATGAGTCAGGAAGACGAAAGGCTTTGTTGGCACAATCAATTAGATTTGGAATAGGATATCCATCCCTGACGATCACCTGCTACTACATCTATCAACGTCACCAAAAAATACTAATGACCCAAAAGAGAAATGACCAAAAAACATGTTCTCGGGGAAAGGTAGGAAGCATCCAGCTCTGCCAGCACTTTTCCTCATCTTCGTATTAATGCAGCCATTCACAGGAGTGTCAGCGGCTGTGAGTACCAATGTGAGAGGCGGCAATGTGGACAGAGGCAAACCTTCAGTGCTGGACTTTTGCTCATAAGTTTTACTTATGAAAATTATCTTATACGTAATAAGATAAACTTTTATCTTGTAAGCTTAGTTATAAGATAACAAAAGATGAAACTTTTTTCTGAATAGTAAAATATAATCTGTGTTCTAAAAATTAATGCTTCTTTATTTTTCTCCCTAGAAGTTATCAAAAATGTATAAAGAAAGCATAGTTTACAATTGATACTGACTTTAAAACTTTCTCTGTATTGTATATCATCATCATCATCATCATCATCATCATCATCATTTATGCCCTGGCAATGCTTAAGCATACACAGGCAGTCCGTTTACGGCAGTTCTCCAGTTGTTCCTGTCCTGGGCAGTCCTAGATGTTTGCGTTATTGTCACACCCAAGGTTCCAGTCATCCTTTATGTTGCCTATCCAGTGTTTTGGGGGCCTTACTCCTTTCTTTGCCTTCTCCCATGCACTCCTCCAAGCAGTGCTATCTTCGGGTATCTGCCGTCATTTATTCTCATTCCATGGCCGAAGTATCTCAAGTGCTGTTTTTGTATCCTGTCGTTTACTCCCTTCTGTAAATGGAGATATTTCTTAATGTCATCGTTGAGCAGCCTATCTCTTCATGTGACACCTAGAATGACACTAGACATGCCATCTCAAGAACATTCAGCCACTGTTCTGAGGAGCGTTTCCTTATCCAGGTTTTCGGAGTTGTAAAGAAGGTAGCTCAAGACAAGAGTCTCATATACTTGTAATTTTGTTGTTGTTGTGTCTCTTGCTGACCATAACCTTTCCTAGTGCCTGGAATGCAGCCCTCACTATCCCTGTCTGCCTCTTGACATCTGAAATACTTCCCTCCTTGGAACTGAGGCTTCCTCCCAGATAGACTAAGTTGATTGTTTGTGTGAGGGTCTGTTGAGGGAGCTGCGGGCTGTGTTCCTGCCACCCAGCTCCCGGCCTCCTGGCTAGCTTATGCCCCAAAATAACAACACACAAACTGTATTCATTTAAACACTGCCTGGCCCATTTCTATTAATGTGTGTAGCACCACTAGGTGCGCTTACCGGGAAAGATTCAGCATGTCTGACCTGGCGGCTGGCTGCATCGCGTCTGGCTCTGAGAGGAGCTGCCCTGCATCTGAGCTCACTTCCTCTTCCTCCCAGCATTCTGTTCTGTTTACTCTGTCTGTCTAAATTCTGCTCTATCAGATGGGCCAAGGCAGTTTCTTTATTGACCAATGAAATCCCACATCAAGGGTCTGATTCTTTATTACAATGTTAAAATCCCTGTGCACCATTCCCACATGTTGCATCTCAGTCTTCTCTATGTTTACTTCCATACCAAGGTCTTCACTTACTTTCTCCACTCTCTTTACCATGGGCAGCTCATTTGGACTTTCAGCAAGTAGTACTATACCGTAGGTGAAACACGTTACTGATTTGCACACCACCTACCCGCACGCCTATCTCTACCTCCAGGGCTGTTGCTATTATACTCCAGGAATATATTAAAGAGCAGTGATGAGAGGACACATCCCTGCAACACTCCTTCGATGATCTTAAATTGATCCCTTAGTTCTCCACAGACTTTGACAGATGCAAAGGTATCTTTATAGGCATTTTCTAGTACTCTTATGATTTTCTCTGGGTACCTGTAGAACCTCATTGTTTCCCAAAGTCCTTTCCTCCAAATGCTATCAAATGCCTTCCTGAAGTCAATGTAACAGACATGTAAGTCTTTTCCAAATTCTTTGTATTGCATTGCTTAACATACCTGGAAAATAATTAAAATTGTAGTAACTCAACTATTTTAGACTTACCCTAATGTTACCATCTAATACCTAATTCACCAATATTGGACTAAAATAATGAAATACAAATTTCAAGAATGAGTTAAACTTTCATGGTGTGATGTAGTGAATATTAAGCCAGTGACTTCTTAAACCTGTGTTGCAAGCCTATGTTCTTGAGGTAGATTGTAGCTGAACTCTCACCCCTCCACTGACAGGTCTATAACTGATTGTGTGTAAGTCACTGCACTGTCACGTGTCCTGATTTCCCCTTCTGTAAAGTGGAGAAGTTATTAACATGTAGCACATAGGGCTGAGGATTAAAGGTTACACATAGAAAGATTCAGAGCAGAGTCTGTGCCCGGGGAGTTTCCACATCTGCTGTCATTTGCTGATTTTGTCTTCACATGTTACAGCATCTGATTTTCAAATTAGTCAGGATATCTAAGTAGAGCCACTGTGTTACTGTTTTAGTGGGGTGACATCAAACTACATGTTTTACGTAGCGAGACTGAATGTTCAAATCTCATACACACACCCAAATGCTGAATGTAAATTTCACAATGCTGTAGCACAGGGGGTTCTTTACTCAAATACACAATCAAATGTGTTATGACATCAATACTGATAAAAGAGACTCTGGTGAGCAGATTCATTTTGATAACAACTTTTAGATATGTGAGCAAAAATGAAGATCATAACTATAATTTCTTTCTTGGTAACATCAATAAAATAAATAAAATTGAAAATAAGAAACCAGGCTGGTCTCGAACTCACAGAGATCCACCCGCCTCTGCCTCCCAAGTGCTGGGATTAAAGGCGTGCGCCACCACCACCCGGTCGAAATGTGGACAGTTGTGTAATGATTTTCTCTGTATTGACTCGTTCAGTGCTGGAGGAACGCTCATAAGACTCTGGAAATAAGAAAAACTCACAAATCTCAGGAAGTTCCTGAAACTTACATAATTTACAAGGTCCCTTCACAAGCAGTAAACAGCAGCTGAGAAGAGCAGGCTCTATAACCGGCCAAGTTGCCTTCCCAGTCATGTAGGGAGTTCCAGGGAGGGAGCCTCTGTGAGTTATCATGCATGATGAGGTAGGCTTTTTGGTGATGTAGTTGCTGTGGGTCATCCACATCCCTTCAAGAAACCTTCAACCATACTCCTAGGAGAACCCTCAGTAAACTCACTGTTCCATTAGGCTGAGGTTGGGTGGAATCATTTATTTTGCTCTGTCATAAAGCATACTATCATACGTTCATATCTCTCCAGGGAAAGTCGCATGACAGAAAATGGAGAATCCACCTGCTTGATTATTTAATCATCAAGGAAGTGATGACTTCATGAGTTTTACTGACTTACCTATTAACAATCATTCCTTTGGGAAAACTTATATTGGCCACAAAAAAAAAACAAACCAGTGTTCTTCATATTTGGTACCTATGTGTCTTTTGTTTGTATTATTTAAAATACGAGTTAAACCACAAACACTATGGGAGCCTTGGGAGCCCTTGATTTCAGAAGAAAGTTCAGAAGTTTCTCTTGTTTGAAACCACTTCATTTATGTTCATTTACGATGGCAGCCTTATTAATCTAATATACATGCCTCACTCCTTACAGCAACACAGATGAAAGGAATTATGTATATGCAAAAATACTAAGATCTAAGAGGTTAGGAATTTGGGGCAAGGTCACAGGCTAGGAATAAAACTGCTTGTTCCATAGAATCCTGTCCCTGTCCCTTGCACAGGCATGTACTCTCATGAAAACACCATAGCTTCACTTCAACTCCTACCCATCCTAGAGCGGTCCAGACACTGGGCATCATCTCTGCTGAGTCAAAATCTCTGTCAGCTCCTGGTTTAGGTGGGAAAGAAAAGATCCAGGAACAGAGTTCAAGTGCAGCCTTACAATGACTTTCTTTCATCCAGCTAAGTGCCTACCCTCACTTCCTGGGTGGCCATCCCACCCCCCACCCCCCATTCTCTGTGTTTAATCTAAAGTGAGATATTTTCTTTATGAGTTTTGGTTTATTTACAAATCGAATATAATTAAAATGTCTGTCTGGAAAACTTCTCATAGACACACCGTAAGAGCTTGTACAAATAAATATTCTTAGTTGTTAACTTAAAAACTTCAGGTGTGGGGAATTCTGGGAAGGCAGTTTGAAGCCATTTGTTCTCATCAAAGAGCTGACCCAAACACGCCATGAGTCTTTGCTACATCTTTAAACAGATCTTTCTCAACCACACATCAGGAAAGCAGCAGAGGAAAATGGAATTGTGGATGAGCTTCCAAGGAATTGTGATGGAATCTGACGGGCCACCTCTCACGCATGTGGTCTTCACCTGGCCCCTCATCGTCCCATTCACTGACACAAGGAGATTTTTGGCATGAGAGATGTCTTGGCTGGTGGTGAGCAGCTGCCGGCAAGGTTCCAAGCGGTTACCTTCCTTGCTCCAGTGAACACTTTAAAATATTTACATCTGTACGCTAGTAAAACCAGACAGAGCATCACACCCAGGCGCATTTTAAAGGCCTGGAAATAGTGCCATTGTATTCAGAGAAAGACAGCACTGAACTCCAGAGAGAGTCTTCTCCATAGCAGTCATGCCGCAAGAATGCTCACGTGGATCTGGTTTTTCCAAGGTAGCTGCATCTTAAGATGTCATCAATGCTCTGTAATGCTACACACATGGGTATGTGTGGGAAGAGGCAGCGAGCCTTTGCAAGAGCTGTCTCAATTCTCAGGATGAGCAAGGACCTTTAGCAAGTCTGTGTTTCACTTTGGGATTCTATTTACCGGTCCTTTATTGGGTAGGTTCTTAGCATCTTGAGTTTTTTTGGTAGACTAGGAATAGTCAAGGACAAAACAAGGCTGGTGTTAAGTAGTAAAAACATTGGCTTCAAAGGGGAAATTCCATGTTCTGATTGTATGTTCACTAGTGTTGCCCTGAGCATCTTGTCTGGACATGTTCATACATGAGCTTCACAGGTTTGTAGTAGGTATGCAGGCAGGCTCAGGAGAGCCTCTCACTAGCTAAGCATTTGCTTCTTCCTTTTCCTCTCAGGAGAGTCTCACCCCCTCCCTTTGATGGTAAACTCGATTTAATTAGGTCTCACTCTAATCCCTGTGTCTCCCTGCGCATCAGGCACCCGTCCTGAACAATCCTTAGATCCTTGCTTCTAGTCCCTGAGGTTGGTGGCTCTGTGTTTATTTCCTCTACCTGGAGCATAAAGAGGAAGTCTCTGCGAGGTGGCTGGTTGTAAAATGCTTGAAACTGGCTTGCTATGTTTAGTATTTAGTTCTTCATCATGGTTGTATGAAGAGCCACCTAACAGTTTAGTGTTTAAAGGATCACTGTGTCATGTTGGGCGGTGGTGGCGCACGCCTTTAATCCTAGCACTTGGGGAGGCAGAGGCAGGCAGATCTCTGTGAGTTCAAGGCCAGCCTGGTCTACAGAGTGAGTTCCTGAAAACAGGCACCAAAGCTACAGGGGAGACTTTTGAACTAATTCAGCTGAAATAGAGAGCTCCTAATGAGACGAGGGGTGGGTATTAATGCAGAGAAGAGGAGGCAAGATCATTTAACACTGTAGGTAAAATATTGAGCTAGTAATTGATTAGATAGGAAGTTGAGGGGGAAAGAGAAATTAACGGTGCCTCCATAACGGATGGGAGCTTAGGCTATTTGTCACGTAAAGAGCATTTGATCTGAGGGCCGCTCGCTCCGGACGCCGGGTGCTGTCATGGCGCGTGCGTTGAAGAAGACCACCGGCCTGGTGGGATTGGCAGTGTGCGACACTCCACACGAGAGGCTAACAATATTGTATACAAAGATTCTTGATATTCTGAAGCAGTTCCCTAAACATGCAGCCTATAGAAAATACACAGAACAGATCACCAGTGAGAAGCTAGATATGGTCAAGGCAGAACCAGATGTTAAAAAATTAGAAAACTTGCTTCAGGGTGGTGAAGTAGAAGAGGTGATTCTTCAGGCTGAAAATGAACTAAGTCTGGCAAGGAAGATGCTGCAGTGGAAGCCATGGGAACCACTGGTGGAAGAGCCTCCTGCCAACCAGTGGAAGTGGCCAATATGATCACAGTGTCTGATGGCTGATGCCAATTAAATGTGCAATTAAATGTTCTGTTATGCAAAAAAAGAGCATTTGATCCATGCTATTGTATCAAATTGGTTCTGTTTTACTAGTTACTAGCTGATGTACTGAAATATACTCAAATTACACCTAAACTTGATTTTTGTTTGTTTAAAGTTAGTAGAGGCTTCTTTTCGTGTGTGTAATTTTGCTCCTAAAATTCTTTGGCTAGGGATATCACTGTACTTAAGATTGGTTACTTTTATGATAATCATCTTGCCTACTCAAGAATTTCTTTTAAAAAAATTTAAATGACGATTGTTTCCAAACATCATGACCTTTTATGAAAACTAATTTTAACAAGTGATGAAGTTAATATTATGTTAATAGATATTTAACCATTTATCGACATTTATCTTATAGTGTTTTTAATGCTATTTTTAAATTTTGAAACACAGGTTTGTTTTCATCTCTCAACGGACCTTAAAGCTGCTAGACACACATTGCCAGCCATGCCTGATTAGCATCCCAACCTGAAAAGGGAGTGCATTGTGGAAGAATAAATGGGAACCTGGGTTATAGCACATATGATTCTCCAGGATAGGGAAAGCGGCTTCATGTGGTAGCATTTTCCTCCGTGTCTACAGCTTGGTTCCCAGCCCTTCTCAGCCTTAACCAGAACTTTCTAAACAACATCATATTTACTAAACATCCTAATATCCTCCTTTTCACCTTATTTATGGGTAAATATAAACTGCATTTTTTTTCTTACTCTCTTGGTTGAAAATCACTGCAGATTAATGACTAGTTGGTGAAAAATGTAAGATTTCAAAAAGTTAGTAAAGATTGCCCTTTTAGGGTAGTGGGTTTTTTTTTTATCCTGAAAAGATATTAAAATAATATAATTGAAAAAGCAAAAGATAAATGAAATGCCCAAGGCCAGACAGCAGCTATTAACACCACCAAGGGATTGTTCCAGAAATGCTCCTAGTTCTGAGAGATGCTGACGACTACAAGTCAGACGTGATGGGATTGGTGAACTCAGTCTTGTGGCCTAAAATCTTGCTTCCAATTCAAATGGCACTCAGAGGCTCATATTCTGATCTCATTTATAAAGCCTTCAGAACTCCCTCTATGAGCAAATCAGGGGGGGAAATGGCCAAAACAGTCTACCAAAAACTTGCTTACTAACACGTCTGTTCAAAATCTTCACTGCCTTAAGAATCTGGGACACGGCTGCTGCTTAGGGATGGTGGGTGCCTTTTTATCGTGGCTCTTGGCATGCTCTCCAGATGGTATCAAGGTTTGGCTCTGTTGAATTCTTGAGTAAGGAAGAGGCCAACTATGCCATTAAGATTATGACCAGGTTTAAACTCTATGGGAAGCCAATACAGATATTCATCTCAAAGCAAACAAAGCAAAACAAAGAACCAAACCACGAATGAGTAGGCCAACATCTTCATTGAGAATCTGAACCCAATGAACTGAATCTGAAGTGATGAAGAGTTACTTTTTGACACTTCAAGTGCCTTTTGGATCATCATATGAACCCCTGCAATCATGGGGGATCCTGACACAGGCAACATCAGAGGTTACACCTGTTTTAATTTTATCTGGCGCTTTGGATATGGTAGTTGAGGCCATGAGTAAGCAATACCTCCATGACCGCCCCACCACTCTGCCTTACACCTTCAAGAACTCTAAGGGTGTATATCAGTTTAGCAGCTGGATGGCTTCTGGGAGTCTAGCATCCATTCTCCCAGGCTCATCAACTTCATCAGCTGTTTGAAGATGCGTGTTCTGCTCCCAAACCTGTAGTATCATCATTAAGATCTGAGCTTTCTTCACCAAGGATGTCTCCTCCCCACTACTCACCATCACAGCTGCCTCCTAGGAACCCCTCAAGAGAGATACCCTGACACATGCCCCATCGTCTATTTCTTCTGGGCCTAGAGGACATGGCCTCCAGCAACAGGATCCCCAGACACTGGGCATCCTTGTCATAGACATCTACATGCTGACCCATTCCAATCAAGTGGCATGCCCCAGTCAGGATATCTCAGATGCAGCTGGCCCACCTTGGTCCTCATGGCTTAGATAACCTCGTGCTAGGTCTCCAAGTTCCAGGAAGCAGTGATTACCATATCCACCCTCTGAAATGCCTTATCCCATGCAACCTCCTCTACCAGGTACCACACCATAGCCTCCATTTGAATCTTCATGGGTCATCCAAGTTCCATTTGGTATGTTTGAGTCTCCTGCATTGAAACACCCTCCTGAAAACACTGGCTCTTCAAAATTCTATTCCTATAGTTACCAATGGGGGCTCACTCCTCTCTCCAACTAGACACCCCTTCTCATGACCCAATTTGGGGCCCTTTTTCTTAGTAAATTGTCACATGCTGATCCTCTATTATTTGTTTCATGGGCCAATCTGAGTTTCTGCAGTTCCTTGGAGCTAATGCGTTAACCCCTCGTAGATCCTCAACCCCACTTTGATATTTTTTACAGAATATATTTTCCATATATGTATATATAATATATATTTCTTTGTTCTTTAAGAAATATGTGTATATATTTGTTTTAAGAAAAAAAATTTAATTGACATAAAATATTAAAAAAATATTGCATCTTTGCTGTCAATCTTCCCCAATGAAAAGCATTACAGCTAGCAGGATTTCTCACTTGATTCTTGATTCCTATAAACTTGATTTCTATAAACATAAAAATGCTCTTTCTGAACATTTCTTGTCAGATAAGGTAGAAGGGAACAGCAGAAGAAAAATTAGTTACCCACAACTGATCACTGGACAATGATAAACACTGAGATTTTCGTCGACATTGTTAGAATACAGAGTACCCAATGGAAACATCTGCTCCATCTCTGCCACAGCTTCGCAGATGCTCACCAAGCACAAAGTCAGATGGCGCGATCTTCATGGAAAGCCCCCCCATTAAATGCACGCCCAGGTGAGCAAGCTGTGTCAGGATAATTTAAACAAGTTCTCTAGGGTTCTACTGTCACTTGGCTCCCGTTCCAAACCTGAGTGATGTTGCTTAGGACAGACAGTTGTACTAAACCACAAGGTTTGAGCTAGTTAGCTGTCAGGCATTCCTGAAACCTTCCTCTGTCCAAGAATCTGAATGTCAAGAAAGAGTTTGGGGCAGTTAAAGTCTGGAAGTCATTGGTGAGTCGGTGGTCATCAAAGCAGAGGATGTATTTACAGATTTCTCTGAGGTGGAAATCTGAACCTGTCTCATCCTGACAGTATTGAGAGCATATCCACTCAAGCCAAAGGAAAAGCAGGCGGCACGGCTGCCCTTACCAGACCCTTGCTTGTTAAGACCAGACCGCTATGAAAATTCCTAATGATTGCTTCAGTGAACACATCGGCAAATTAAAAGTGAGCTTTCTGTTGGGTATGCAACAGCCCATGTTATAATTCCAGCACGCTGGAGAATCCAGCAGAGATTTGAAGCTACATTCTAAGATTCTCTCAAAAAACAAAACAGAAGAAAAGCAAACAGATACACCCAACTTCTTCTTCCTCTATCTCCTCTTCCTCTCTCTGTCTCTCTGTCTCTCTCTGTCTCTCTCTGTGTCTCTCTCTGTCTCTCTCTGTCTGTCTGTCTGTCTCTCTCTCTCTCTCTCTCTCTGGGGATTTCTTCATGCAACAGTCCTGGCTGTCCTGGAACTCACTTTGTAGACCAGGCTGAATGAACTCAGAGATCCCTCTGCCTTTGCCTCCTGGCTCCTTTTTCAGAGATGCATCTGAGACCATCCAAATCCAGAAGATAACAGAATGCTTAGGGGTTTGAAATGGTAGACTGCAGCTCCTTCAGATTTACCTCAACACAAAGCCAAAGTTTTGAGGGAAGCTTCTGGAATGTTGCGGACATCTCCAGCAATCTACAGCTTGTGCAAAGAAAATCACGTGGGAACTCCTGGTGCAGCCAGGCTATTCCTCTGGCTGGGCAGGTTAGGGGTGAATAAGACACACATCTGCCCTGGGATGATCTCATGGACATCTACCTAATTTGTTTCTACTGGTGTCGAAATTGTGTAAGGAGCAATACCTGAGTGCCTCAGAGTACCACAGTAATTGAAGTGCTTGCAGGTCCCCATTCCAGGCCTTTCCTGGCCAGTTAGCAGCAGCACACAGCAGGCGGAGAGCAGATAGCAACAATGAATCATAAGAACATTCTTTATTGCTTTCATCTGGTATAGCGTGTCTATGCAGAGTAAAGAAGTTCAATATAAAGGGAACAAATACAACTCACAAACTATACCTTTAATAGACCTATTTTCAACTCTTAAAAGTTTGTGTTTAGATCTAACCTTAACAATATATCCTTACTACCTTAAAAAGGTTCTATAGCGCCGGGCGGTGGTGGCGCACGCCTTTAATCCCAGCACTTGGGAGGCAGAGGCAGGCGGATCTCTGTGAGTTCGAGACCAGCCTGGTCTACAAGAGCTAGTTCCAGGACAGGCTCCAAAACCACAGAGAAACCCTGTCTCGAAAAACCAAAAAAAAAAAAAAAAAAAAAAAAAAAAGGTTCTATAGCTTGGCATTCATTCTTTATAATGAGAATTGTTAATGGTTATATAAAAATCTTCTTTGTTTTATATTTTAAATAAGCCAGTTTTCACCCAAGATAATTCAGATCAAAATGTTTAAATTTTACACAGAAAATTACACTCTTGCACTGAGACAGAGAGGAAAAGAGAGAAAGAGGCAGTAGCAGCCGCAATAGTACTCACCAACTTGCTCTAGATCCCTTTATAAGACAAAGCCTCACACTGCGTTAATGGGCAGTGTTGGCACATGCATTTAATCCCAGCGCTATGGGAGGAAGAGGCAGGCGGATCTCCGAGTTCGAGGCCAGCCTGGTCTACAGAAGGAGTTTCCAGGACAGCCAGGGCAACACTGAGAATCCCTGTCTTGAAAAACCAAAAACAAAAACCAAATCAAACAAACAAGACCACACACACATTCCAAATGCACTTTGATTTCTCTTTTTTGACAACCCATATATAACAGTTGTCGCTGTGCATAAAGTAGGTGTGTAGCTGAATATCTTCCGCCTACCAGTTTTAATTGGAATGTCAAAATTACTAGTATTTATGTTAAGTTTTATTTCCATGAAGAAATATATGGAAAACAGTATTATATAAACTGTAACTCATGTAGACACACAACAAAATAAAATCTTTCTGTCTCATACTATAGATTACTGAAACCCAGCTTTATCAACACCTGTTACTTTCTTGTTTAAACCCAGCTGGAAATATTGACTTTGTATAAATATAGGAAGTTCCTTACTTGTGTTAACTTAGTGTCAAGTTACCAAACATTTTATTTCAAGTACCCTTTTAAAAGACTAGGAATATAGTATTGATAAATGCATCTATGCATAGAGAGCTCCACACACATAGATGGAATTTGCCTAAGAACTGAAGACCGTGGTTATGAGATGCTGCCAGGGACTCCATCAATCTAGCGTAGATTTGTGTTGTTGCTTCTCTCTCCTCTCTATTCTAAAACATTCTTAATTATCATTAAGCAGTGAAAAGCTGATGACAAGTGTCAGCAACCTCCTTTTGCCTGAGCAGCCAATGAGAAACGTTTTGACATTAAAAGAAGTGACGTGTCTCAATTCTTGCCTTTTCCACCTGTACCCTGGCTGTCCCCCGACACTGACTCCCCAGGTTCTTCTCAGATTTTGTCTTTCTCATTTCTTCCAACCAAAGCTATGTTCAAAACTCCTGTCCTCGGCAATCTGTCTCAACTCCCCCGAGGAAACCATCCTCTACTGTGGATCACTTTTTATTCTGACTATTTATTTGAAAAATCTCACATATTTAAATACCATACAGTACCTAAAGGCATGGATTGCATATTACTGATTTTTCAATGGTGCCAGAAATTATTGTAGTATGATCTAGGTAGATGTCTGCTGAGCTGGTCATCTTACACACACACTCACACACACACACACACACACACATCCATGTACCCAATGTCCAATCCAAAACATGCTATGTGGTCTGTCTCTAAGAGTGTGTCTCACCATCTGCAAAATTAAATAATAAATCTTGCCTGAGTAACATTTTAATTATACAAATATTTTAAAAATTCATTAACATATTTAATGGATTTGAGGAAAAGGTACTTAGGAGAAAATTTGAATCTCTAAAACTCTACAAAATGATGCTAACGATGCCTGGTTTTGGTTAATAACCTTTGGGCACTAAGCCCCAGGGGGAATTCTAATACAATAAGGAATATTCCTAAACTCTCTAAACTATGAATAATTAATACTGTCTGTGATTAACGTATAATAATGATACTAATAACAGAGCCTTCAAGAAGTGACCCCTATATTTAATTACAGGTAGATATCTGCCACTCACACAAAGAAGGGCGCTGTGTTATAAAAGTGTCTCAAAAGAGTGCCAATTGCAGCAACTATTAGTAAATACGATTTAAACGAATTGCTTAAAGTAAGATAGCGCCATGCCAAGGTCTGCAAGGTCCTGAAACGTTCGCTTTTTATGTATGTGTCTGATGAACTGAACTAACCCTCGCATCATTTAGACCTTCCCACCACAAAAGTCTTTCACACATTGGTTAGAGTTAAAAAAAAAATACAATAAAAACAAAAACCACCTCCCCCATGAAGCAGTAACACATGACCGAAACCAGGCATTGGAAATAAAAGGACCTCAGACTTGGAGCTTGAAAAGGGAAGACAGAATGGCTTTAATACTTCTCTTTCCTTGAAATTTCAGGAGGCCGGTCTTCCCTTGCTCCCTCTCACAGCCCTCCCCCGCCCCTCCTCCCCCTCTCCTCCACTCTTCCCCCTCCTTCTCCTTCTCAACTTGCAGACTGGCAGCTCCATTTACTGAAGTGACTTTAAACACAGGACCATGTCAGACACTCAATTCAGCACGTTCAGAGTTTAAAACTGCCATGCTTCTTCCCTCTGCTCTTTCTGCCTCTTCTCCTGCATCTCTTTTGCTCCTTCCTCTAGGTCTGAAAGACCCCTAAGCACCTCCGACATAGCATGTTCCAACTTCTAAGCATTTCCTTGTTGGCTTAGGTAAAAGAAAAAGCTTTCCCAGCTGGGCCCCCCACAATTTACTCAGACTACCTCACGGCTGCAGTTCAGGTATACCCCGGTGGAGTCTCACCAGTGACTGCCAACACCCCTGAAATAGCAATACGGTAAACTAGCAGGCATCAAAGGGATTCCTAAATCACACCAAAGACAGTTTTACTACCCATAAAGTAGAAAACCCACGCAAGAGAGAAGCAGACCTGGCGTTACTGTTTATTGGCCAGGTGGAACTGATTAAGAATGTGAGAATCTGCGGTGCCAATAATCATGGGCTTTTTGTGTTCAACACAAGAAAGGGTTTCCCATAACGCAGCAACAGCGGGGCAGCAACACTCCAGAAATGCAAACGAGCATCGACTTTCACTCAGAACTGGGCTAGACAGGCTGGTTCGGAGAAAATAATGTTAAAGGAGGGATGGAGAAGACAGAACTCTAGTCTCAGGAATCAGAAACCAAGATCACAGATTCTTTGCAAATGAAGGCCGAGATGAACCCATGTGAATCCAGCAAGTGCCGTGTGAAGATAGACAAGAAGCTTATGGTCAAGTCTGGATTCACTTGAAGCCCTCTTTATGACAGAGGCCGAAATATTGCTTTCCCTGCTGGAGATGGTTCTTGTCTATGAGCTGCCTTACCAGATGTGGAAGCGGGAAAAGACACTGCTGAAGACTAACACTGCAAAGACATTTGACCGGGAGACAGTCTGTCTCCAGGCTTTGATCAGAGGAAAATAAGCGTACCTTAAAATCCTGAAGTGGAGGGTCTAGGAAGATATAATATATGGTTAATATTTATAGCGTGAATAGTTATGACCTTGAAAAAAGATATTGGGTCAGTATTGCTTTAGATTTGCTTGTAGCATGTGTACAAATACTCTAAGTTGGGCAGTGTTGGCTCTCACCTTCAATTTCGGTGCTCAAGAGGCAGAGGCAGGCAGATCTCCATGAGTTCAAGGCCTGCCTGGTCTACAGAATAAGCTCCAGGACAGCCAGGGCTACACAAAGAAATCCTGTCTCAAAACACACACACACACAAAAAAAAACCCAAAAATCTAAATAGTCTAAGTAACAGTTACCTGGTCTGATGCTCCCTGTCATCAATTGTGCAATTCAGAAGCACCAAGTGAAAGTTATGCAAAGTTATCATTATCATAAAAATCATAGCTGTTGAAGGCTAATAATTGCAATAAGCTTTCCATAGAACTTGATAGTTGTGGTAGTTTCAATATAATTGGCCCCCATAAGCTCATCGGGAGTGGTACTATTATGAGGCATGGTTTTATTGGAGTGGGTGTGGCCTTGCTGGAACCAGTGTGTCATTGTGAGGTGAGCTTTGAGGTCTCATATATGCTCAAGCCACACCCAGTGTCCCTGTTCACTTCCTGTTGACTGGGAGTCAAGATGAAGAATTCTCAGTTTCATGTCTGCCAGCCCACCACCGTGTTCCACCATGACAACAGTGAACCAAACCTCTAAAACTGTAAGCCATCCCATTAAATGTTTCCTTTAGAAGAGTTGCTGTGGCCATGGTGTTCCTTTACAGCAATAAAATCCCTGAGACTATAAAAACCCTAAGATAAAAAGTTTTCATAAAACAATAAGAAAATTAACATATAAAGAAAATAAGACAAGTTTACACATTTAGAGTTTGCTTTTAATTAAATTGTTCAGCCTTTATCAGATTAAAAGTTCTCGCTAGGATATTTTACATATGCAATTTTTAAAACTCCATTAATTTCAGATATTATTTCATTAAAACTTTAGAACATAGTTCATTAATTATAAGTGATTATCAAAGGAAATCATCTTTGCCCTGAATATATAAAATATAATTTAGCTAAAAATAAAAGTACTACATTTACTGAAGGAATTTACACTGAAACTTTTAAAAAAGAGAAATATGAACAGATAATATGTGTACAGAAGAATACAGGCTTATAAATTATACATAAGTCATCGATAAGATAAATATCAAATATACAAGATAAATACGAAACATGGCAAGAAAAACAAAACATAGAGCTTAGATTTTAATTGCATTATTATAATAGGTACTGTTCCAAAAGGAAAAAAATTAAAACCAATTTGAAGGTATTAGTACACATGAGAATCCATGCATATACCCCAGTCTACTTTAGAATAGCATGGCCCAATGAGAAATCATTAACTTATTTGATATTATAAGGGGGAATTTTTTGAGATTTCTTTTTTAAGTTGACTGCACAGTTCTTGAGTGTAAACTTTGCAGCAGACAACAGAGTGTCACAATGTCAAAATATATATTTGACATTAGGAAATGGCAGAACTTGGAAAAGATTAGAAGGTGAGGACTTGGGAAAGTGTGTCCCAAGGATGGGCTTTTGGATTTCAAAAGTTTAAGTCGGGCCCAATGTTACTCTCTTCCTGTTGCTTGTGTATCTGGATGTAGAACTCTCAGGTACTTTTCCAACACCATGTCTGCCTGCATTCAGCCATGCTTTCTACAAAGACAATAATGGACTAAACTTTGGAAACTGTAAGCCAGGCCCTAAGGGAATGTTTTTTTGGTTTTTTGTTGTTGTTGTTGTGGTTTTTTTTTGTTTGTTTGTTGGATTTTTCGAGACAGGGTTTCTCTGTAGCTTTTTGGTTCCTGTCCTGGAACTAGCTCTTCCAGGCTGGACTCGAACTCACAGAGATCCGCCTGCCTCTGCCTCCCAAGTGCTGGGATTAAAGGCGTGCGCCACCACCGCCCGGCAGGAAATGTTTTAATTGATAAGAGTTGCTATGATCACTGTGTCTCTTTAAAGCAATACAGCACTGACTAAGACAAAGTTGGTACCGGGATCGGGTATTTAAATTACAGGCATGACCATGTTTCTTGTTGGTAGAATGTGAGTTTGGGGACTTTGGATTAGGAAATCAATCAAATGCTTTAAGTGGGATTTAATGGGCCATACGAGTAGGAGCAGGGAAACAGTGGTGACAATAAGAATGTAGATTATGACAGCCCAGTTCAAAAGGTTTCAGAGGAGGAGAATATTGGTAAGTAGCCTAGAGATTATTTTTGTGATATTTTAGTGAAGAATATGGCTGGTTTTTACCCTTGTCTGAAAAGTCAGCCTGAAGTTAGAATGAAGAGTTTTGTATTAACAGTGTTGGCAGAGGAGATATCAAAAGAGCCAAGTATTGACTGTGTCATGTGGTTCTTAGTGACTACTCTTATGCAGATCTATTATAAAAAGGAGTGCACTGAGCCACACACACACACACACACACACACACACACAAAGTATGCTGAGCAAGGCAAAATATGGCATGCACAGTTTGAGGAGAAAACAAGCAACAAGAAGTATAGTGGAGTTAAGTCCAGTGCTCAAACAGATAAGACGTTTAAAGAAAACCCTGATGCAAAAAGAAATAAAGGAAATGGTGACCTCAAGGCAAGACCCTCAACAAGCTAAGCTTCCAATTTGTAAAAGAAAATTAAAGAAAAGCATAGGGCCAGGCATGGTGTCATAGACCTTCAATTCCAGCTCTCAGGAGGCAGAGACAAGTGAATCTCTGAGTTTGAGGCCAACTTGATTCACAGAGCAAGTTCTAGAATACCCAAGCTTAGGCAGTGAAGGAAACCATTAAAAACAGAAAGCTGTTGAAGATGTAATTGTACAAGAAGACCACGTTCCATCCCCAGCAAGCAGAAGAACTTGGCTGCTTTGGCCACAAGGTTCTGTCTTTAAAGTCAAGGACATAAGAAAGGGGTTGTGTCCTGTCCCTCCATGGCTAAGGAAAAGTGCTGAGACCAAGCGTGTTTCAGGGCTGTCCATGCATGGAAGTCCAGAGAAGTATTTGCACGAAGCTGTGAAGGTGGAGCCTGGATTACCTTGCAGACCCCATGATGCTGTACACATAGACTTGTGCAATACTTGCCAAAGACAGCTGCTAACAGGGAATGGAACCAACCCAAGAAAGAGAAGTGCATTGCAGGCAACAAACCTGAATGGAGTTGGAGATCTGAAGAGTGCTTTGACATCAGAAACAGAGCTGCCAAGTTTGGAGTTTCCCAGATGGTTCTCAGTCCTGCTTTGGTCCAGTATCTCCTTACTATGCTCTCTTTCTACCCTCTTGTAATGGTGATGTATATTCTGGGTCATTCTTTGTTGGAAGCATGTGATCTGCTTTTCATTTCTATTTTTACAGGGGATTATAGTCAAGAGATTGTCCTGAGTCTCAGAAAACACTTCAGACTTCAAATTTTTAAATGAGATTATAATAGACTATGGGGACTTTCGAGGTTGGACTAAATGTATTCTTGCAGACCAAACCATGTTGTTTTGGGGAGGATTATGGAAGAAATTTGGAACTTTGGGCTAGAAAAGCCATTGACTTTTGATAGCTCTATGAGCCGTTCTGTAGGAGCTAGGAAGATAAGAACAACGAGAGCAGAGGAGAAAATGGAGGACTGGCTTGTGATGTGTCAGAAGGAAGCAAACTCTACTGGGCCTTCTGTGTGATGAATCTGTGGTTCTGGTAGTTGTGGCTGAAGAATCAGCCGTTAATGAAATTAATGAAAGACTAGAACCACTGAGTTTGCTTTTCTGGGACAATTAATGCTGGTCAGCTGGAGTTAAGAAACTAATGATGACTAAGAAAAGACCAGTATCATTGAGGTAGAATCTTCTGGGAAGTATGTTGTCAGATTTAGCACACAGAAGCTGTGCTCCAGAGACAGTGAAGGTTGTACCTCATGTTGACATCTGAACTTGGTATTGGAAGAGTCGTCTAGGTAGTACTGGCTTTGAAAGCGTGAAGACAAGAATAGCAACTGAGTACTGCCACTCTGAGAATTCAGGATAGACCACTGGAGAAAGGGCAGCCCCAGTAGCAGTTGAAATCCAAGCATCAAAGGGTTCATGGAGAGCAGTTGAGGCTTTACACCATGAAGGAGCCCAGGAGAGGCTATTAGTCAAAATGCAGCCCAGCTGCAGCCGAGACTTGAGCACTTTGGAGACGGCAGGACCATGGGATGATCATCAAGAACAGCAGCCATGGCGGGTTGGAGCCTGCTGGAGCTCAGAAGACAAGCTCTGTGTGGCTGAAAGAGGAGTTCAGAGAAGAGACCAAGGCCCTTTGGAGGAGCACAGGAGAGCATGAGTGAATTCCAGATACTGGATGCTGAGTCATTTACACGATTGGGGTTTGGTTTTGTTCAGATAGTGACTGTGCCCTGGTTATTTCCTCTCAAAGAAAGTACTTAATTTTTCTTTTTACAAGAGCTCACAGCGGAGAGACTTTGAACTTTTAAAAGGATTTTGGATTTTTGAAAGATTGAAGATTTTAAAGAGACTGAATTTTTAATATGTTTGAATTTGTAAAGACTGTGGGACTTTTAAAGTAAATAGGGTTTTAATGTGAGATCTTTGGTATTAATGAGAAAGGAAAGATTGTGGCTTAACAGTGATATGTTAGTGTGCCAAGTTGACAAAAGGTCATTTGTGCTGAATAGTTCTATATCAACTTGACACAAGCTAAAGTCATCTGAGAGAAGGGAACTTCAATTAAGAAATGCCTCCACTGCTGGGTGGTGGGAGCACAGGCCTTTAATCCCAGCACCTGGGAGGCAGAGGCTGTGGCTATCTAAGCTTAAGGCCAGCCTGGTCTTCAGAGAAAGATCCAGGAAAGCCAGGACTACACACAGAAATCTAGTCTTAAAAGCTCTCTTCACCACCTCCCCACAAGAGAAGACAATGTCTTCTTACTATCAGGCTGTAGGCGAGGCTGTAGGGTATTTCTTAATTAGTGATTGATTGGGGAAGGTCCAGATCATGTAGGTGGTGCCATCCCTGGGCTGGTGGTGCTGGGTTCTATAAGAAAGCAGGCTGAGCAAATCAGGAAGAGCAAGCCAGTAATCAGCATTCCTCCAGTGCCTCTGCATCAGCTCCTGCCTCCAGGTCCCTGCCCTGTGTGAGTTCCAGTCCTGACTTCCTTCAGTGACAAACAGTGATATTGAAGTGTAAGCCAAACAAACCCTTTCCTCCCTAAATTGCTTTTGACCATGGTATTTCATCAAAGCAATGGAAATCCTAACTAAGACAAGACCTAAATCTGGTTTAATATTTAGAGTAAAATTTCAGAATATCTAAATTCTGTCTCATTTGAAGACTACTTGACGAGTGTGTTTAACTTGAAGGACTAGAATGTACTTGTAATGTGGTGGCTTCTGGACACTTTATTTAATTTTTTCAATCTCTGCATAGATACAGAACTGTGAAACTGTTCATCATGCATCTGCTATGGTCTTTAGGAAGGACACTGCCCACCTGTAATGCAGGAATGAATTAGCCATGGACAAATACCGTCTGTCTTCCCTGACGACCTAATGACTTACAAGGTATATTTAAACTTAAAATTGCATGGGTGTAACTTATCAGAGTTATCTTAATGATTTTATTCATGTCTTAACACAATAAGCAAGTTTTTTTTTTCTGATAGGCATTTTAAATATCCTCCCTTCATGGAGCTAAGACTACAACTCAGTGGTAGAACACATCCTTAGACCCGCAAGGCCCTGTGTAAAATGAAGAAAGGAATTCTCAGTTAGCATGGTGAGACTGATCCAAATGTCACAGTTCCTAGGAGACTGTGGCAGGAGGATTGTTGATATGAAGCTAGCCTATGCCACACAAGTTCCATGCCAGGTGGTATAGCATGAATAATAAAAACCCAGAGAACAGAAATTGGGGTTCAACCCGAAAACCAGAAAAGCAAAGCAGCCAAGCTGCAAGAGAAGTCTTACCTCTACCAAGGCTGGGCACCCACAAACTAAGCAAACTAAGCAGCCTGAGCCTCTCTCTCTTCTCATTTTATATTCCCTTTAGTGCCTGGATTCAAGGCGTGTGACTTGCTAGTACTGGAATTAAAGGTGTAGGCCACCATCACTTGGACTTGTTTCTGCATTAATCTTGTGTAACCCATGGTGGCCTTTAACTCACAGAGATCCATCTGCCTCTGTCTCCAAAATCCTGGAATTAAAGGTGTGTGCCACCACTGCCTGACCTCTAGTGACTTAGTTTTGCCCTTCTGATGTTTAGGCAAGCTTTATTTATTAAAACATAAATAAATAAAATATCACTAAAAGATGGGTAATAGGGAGACTTTGTCTCAAAACATAAAACAAAACAAAAACCCCACAATGCTCTATATTGTCATTTTCAATTATCTCAATAAATCCAAGGCTTTATTTGAGTTACTGAGTTTAGAAAAAAAAATTTCTGCATGTGTCAAATGAACTATAAACTTCAGAGACTCGGGGATGACACAGCAGAACAACGGCACAGGAGACAATCCTGTGGGAAAATAGAGCAGTGTTTGCCGAGTCAAAGTCCACCCGGATTACAAGCCCAAGCATGGACAAGCCTGGCAGAGGCAGACTGCCAGCAGGGAGAACATGCACTGGTCACTTTGAACCCAGTGAGGTCAGTCAGTTCCATGCTGCATGCCCAGCAATGCACCAGCGACCTCCTAGGATCTCGGGTTCTCAAGCCCTGAGAGCCATTTGCTTGCCAATACATCTTCGAGCCCAAAACACATTTCCAGAGTACCTAATATGCTCTCAGAATGTTTAATGAACATATAAACCTCTAGGAGGTTCCCAACAACAACAGGTGCAATCCTATCTTCATTTTGTATGACCTTATGCCTAATCCTTTGTATTTTTTAGAAGGTGACCCTCTAAGGTCATCTGCCCCTTAAAAGTTTCAGGTTCCTGAGCAGGGGTGTGAGGGTAAGGGGATATTATTTTTCTAACCAAATGTCTTTGCATTAGTAGATTGATTTGGGTGTTCAGATATAATCTGTGTTTCCTTATCATATCGATTACAATGCCTGTATATCACTTGCCAACAAAGTATTAGCAGTGTTATTATTATGGTTATTGGTTTCCATTTTCTTCTGCTAAACCATCCGCTCTGTGATGGGCTAGCTAATTCACTGTTTGGGTACCATGTGTGGTAGATAGGAAGAATGCAAAAATAACTGGTAAGGGGTCTCTGGGGGTGGCTGGGTTGGGAAAGCTCTCTGTGCAAGAATGAGGACCCTAAGAATGTTAGATTTTCCTAACATCCACAAAAATGAAGGCTGTGGGAATCTCTGGGGCTAACTGGTCCACCAGCCTGTCGTGATTGGTGAGCCTTGGGTCCAGTGAGAGATTCTGTCACCAAAACCAAGGTGGACTGTTCTGGCAGATCGCCACAGGCTGATGTCCAGCTTCTGCATGAATGCATAGAGATGTGCAGATGCACCTACATTGTCCTAGCTTGCTTCCTGTCTCTGTGATTTAACACATCTCAAAAAGCAACCTAAGGAGGAAAGGGTTAATTTAATCTAAAAGTTATAGCATGTCACCATCAAGAGAAACCTGGGCAGGAACTCAAGACAGGAACTTGAAATAGAAACCACATAGGATTGTTCCCCGAGGTGTGCTCAGCTTCCTTCCTTATGTGGCCAGGCCCACCAATGTAGGAATGGCACCTCCCACAGTGGCTGGGCCCTCCTACCTCAATTCACAATTAAGAAATTGCCTCACAGACATGCTCAGGGGTCAGACTGATCCAGGCAATTCTTCCCATAAGTCACATGTATCACCAGGATATGCATGAACAACCACCCACATGTGTTCATACATACACATATAGACACAGACCCACACAACCAAATTAAATTTAATAGTAAAAAGGGGCGAGGGAGAATCGCTGTTGAGGGGGCTAGAGAGAGAGCTCAGTGGTGACAACCACCAGCTGCTCTTCCAGAGGTCTTGACTTCAGTTCTCAGCACCCACATAGTGACAAATAATGGGATCTGATGCCTTCTTCTGGCAGGCAGGTGTAGATGCAGATAGAGCAGTCATATACATAAATAATATTTGCCAGGAGTGGTGGTGCATACTTTTAATCCCAATCCTGAGGCAGAGGCAGACAAATCTTTTGGTTCAAGTTCAGTCTGGTCTACAAAGCAAATTCCAGGACAGCCAGGCTACACGGAGAAACTGTCTCAAAAATCCAAAAGATAATTAATTAAAATAATAGAGATAGCTGTGGAATGAGTGGATGATGCATTATTCTAGACTGCTAGTATTCATTTCTGCCCTGCAGAAGTCATGTTTTGAGGCTGAGTATTTTCCCTAGAAGGCTAAGAGCCAGCAGTGGAAAACTGTTTTCCCATGCACCGTTTACACAAGGAATGTACCCTGCTGTATGTAAGCATATACATACCTCTGCATTAGGAAGGTCTGAGACTGCTACAGCCTCTGGGGTTGGTCCACACACGGGATGGCGGGACTTTAGCCTCGTTTGCAGCCACCAGAGATTGGAACAGAAACACCCTTGATGAGGTATGGCCAAAGAGGCCACTGGCCCTTCCACAGAATCAGCTCTGGTGGTAGGAGTTCATGTCCCTGAGATTCTTACACCAGTAAGAAAATTTAAAAGCATTGGCAGTTCCTAAAGCACCCTTGCTTAGAGCCTTTAAAAAGCTCTCTGCATTGAACTTCTTTGTCGTTGACTAGTCACCCCTCCCGCCATGGCCAGACAGACACAAGGCAGTTGGCAACCTTAAGTTTAAACACTGATTTGGGTTTTGTTGGTAAAGCAAATGCAGTACTGCATCCCATTTTAGTTTGAAAATGAATTCGCCTATACTTGGTATACACTAATAAACATTACAGTTTGAATCTTTAATCCCTGTTCTTGTATTTGGAAAAGGACTCAAGATTTCAATTAAACAAACTTTTAGAGGAAGACTGAATTGTGCAAATCATTCCACTGAGTGTCATTGAAAGGTGAAATAAAGCTTGTTTTTTAAAGATGGAGCCCAAGCCATGAGAACACATGAGCATACTAGTGTATTATGAACGCCACTGAAGACACAAACCTTTTATGGGACACCACTGCCATGTGAGCACCAGCATACAAAAACATGGATACACACATAGGAATAATAGTTCATGTATAAAATTGCCTGTAATTATCATAAAAGCCTTGCAGTATACATTATTAAACACGGAGGTTAAGACCTTCAGTCACAAAACCAGTAAACTAGGAGGTGGCACTTCAAGGCTTTGAAGTTTAGACTCAGGGCCAATGTCCCTGCTCTTTCCATGAACCGCCCAGTCATTAGCACAGTATTCTAGCAGTGCAAGCCAGGGGAGATGGTGTTAGGGATGAAGATGAAAAGTAAAAGAGAAAGAGGTCGCTCCATACCTTTGAAAATGTGTGGCATTTATAATATTTCAAGACACACTCTGGCAAGTTTTCCCTTTGGCTGGTTCCGTTGCAGACCTCACAGAATGGAGATATATCATTACTTCCACTCCCAGTCACACCCAAGGGAAGTTGACCCTTCATGTGGTACAGTTGCTCCTTGGCCCTTCTCAATGCTTTAAATGATTTCAAACCCTACTATAATTAAGAATCTCTGACTTAATTTTTTTTTTTCGAGACAGGGTTTCTCTGTGTAGCCCTGGCTGTCCTGGAACACATTTTGTCAACCAGGCTGGCTGGCCTTGAACTCAGAGAGATTCTTCTACCCCTTTATTCCCTACCTTCTTTAATCCATAGCTGGGATTAAAGGCATGCCTGGCTGCTGACTTAAATTTTGAGGGATAGATATATGTGATACTATTTTGTGTACTGAAATACTAAATAGTACCAGTGAATAATATGATACTCAAGGCCCTCAGAAGTGAGTTGACAGCTCCAGCCACTGAATAGAATCCATTTTGACATTTTCAATCAGGCCCACCAATAAACAAGAGAGGTTCTAAAGTTTTCTACAACAAAAGTCAACGATATGCTTAATAGTAAAGTTATGGATTGAAGCACTTGTCTGAAAACCTCAGGATGCCCAGCTATGATGATGTCATAGAGGCTGGGCAGATACAGTATGGGCACTGGGTTCAAACACACCTGAGGATGATGTGCGCAGCTCAACCATTTGGGTCTTCTAGATCCTTCCACAGGGGAATCACTGTATGGCTGCTTGCCTAGTTGCCCACAATTATTCAAACTGAATAACTTGTCCTAGACAGACACTTTCCAATAATTACAACCATGTGATTAGCTTAATGCCAGAATAAATGCCAGGACATTTTAAAAGACTGAGAATTATGTTCTAAACCCTGAGATTATTGTTTAAACTCCTTAAACCTCTAAAGTCTTTCTTACTATTGATCTCCCCAGACAAGTCTCCCACGAAAAGTCACATGTATGTGCATCTATGTGTGTGTCCTTCAGTGGCCCAGAACTCTGGGAACCACATTGAATGTTCTATCTAGCCACAAAGAGGCACAGAGAACTAAGCAAGATTTTATGTGCAGGGGAGCTTTTTCTTTCTGTCTTCCTCCCTCCCATTCTTCCTCCCCCTCTTTCTTCCTGTTCTGTTTATGGTTAATTTTAGAGTAAATTTTTATTTCTTTTCTTATAAAAAGATCCTTTACTATCTTGATGTATGAAAGATATTACTCTGCAACCTTATTGCAAGTTCTTTTATATCTTTTTATAACAGTGGGAAGTACAAAGAAAAGCAAGTTTTGTTTTTGAAAGTAGAACTGTACAACAATTTTTCCATTAATTTGAAATGCTACATTTATTAGATATCAAATTTTGACCTATTGCATGGTCCATTTCCAGAGTAGTATTTTTGTGTTTTGATATCAAGCTAAGACATATCTCCTTTGCTTCTATATCTCTTAGAGATTGTCCATTTCCTGAATATTTCTTTTCCATAATAGGTACAGTTTGCCAGTTTGTCTGGAGGCAATTTTGAAACTATAACTTAGAAAGAATGAACTTAAAGATTAATTCTGGGAGAATTGAGAACTTTATCATAACCTCACAACCGTATGTTTTTTTCATAACTTCTCAGCCATATGCTCCTGTGTTTATTTTAACAGGCATCTCTAATTCATTATAAAGTTTATCTAATTACTATTCACTTATTTTCCATATTAATACAGTAACAATATTACAATTGACTAGACTATCTTTTGCTATAGTGTGTTATTACTTTCCACATTCCTCTTGACTGCTCGATAGATACTATATGGTACAATTTTGTATAGCCCTAGCGTAGAAACCATGGAACACGTGCTTAGCATGTTTGAGTCCTTGTGATAAATCCCCAACACTCTCAAGATAAATGGATACATATGACAAAAAGCACTTTGATTTGGCTTTATGGAAAACTCCATGTATGTCAAGAATGAGGAGAGATAATTCTTCAGCCAAAGGAAGAGACTAAGCAGAAATGAGGAAGAGAACTCTTCACAGCTTGCTTGAAGACCCAGCTGTGTTTCTAGGGCCCAGGTTTGGGGTGTTCAATAATGGAAGCCAGGTGGTCAGACTAGAGATGAAAGATTGGACCAGCTCGTGAAGGGTTGAGATACACCACAGGGTGTGACCATACTGTTTTTACTTAACTACATGGTGGTGTAAAGTTCAATCTAGAATTTCATCACTACCATGAAGTCACTATATATTGCAGATGTGATTTCAAACCGAAACCACAGCATAGATAGGACCTGCACATTCACTGGCAGCTCAGCTCTCTCTGAGCTAAGTAAAGAAGGACAACCCAGGCAGGGTGGGCACAGCCAGGGGACAGGAGCCACGCTGGAGAGTTAAGGATGAGCCCAGTCAGTGGACAGGAGCCACACTGCAGAGTTCAGAATGAGCCCAGTCTCTTGCAGCTGCTTTTCTTTTAATGGCAGGAAATTAGGAAAATAAAAGCCCATGTTTACAAATGAATATTATTCTGAGCGGCAAAAGCAAGTTATATTTAAAAAGGTGAGGCCAAGTAAAGGAAGAGCCATGGATGGGGCAGGAGGGAATGGCCAGTATCAAGAATACCAAATTATGTTCAGTTCTTATTCAGCTCACCTTTCTGGAAATTTGAGATTCTTACTTCTTGGTTATCTTGCCTCCCTCTTCTCCTGCTGCCAGATGACGCTTGTCCTGAGGAATGGGAGCTGGATAGCAGCAGCTGCAGTGCTAGGAACAGATGCCATTAAAGACAGCATTCCTGTCATCATGGGAGACGGAGAGTTCGGTATCACTGGCTTCAACTCGCAGAGACAGTGAGTTATGGTCATTTTTCTTGTTAAACCCAACACCACATGATGTGTGTGTGTATGTATGTATGTATATGTACACACACATATAGATATAACCAATTACCTATCTATACTTCCATACATACATTCATCTATTCATCCATTCATCTATTCATCCATCCATCATTTATCTATTCATCTGTCTACCTAACTACCATCTAGCCATTCATTCACCCACTTACCACCTATCTATGTATCTATCTATCACTCTATGCACCCATCTCATTTGACAGGGTTTTAACACTGTAGCCTGCCCTACTGTTGAACTACTGAACATCCTGCCCATGCCTCCCAAGTGCTGGGATTTCAGATGTGTGCTGAGAGGTTATTTGCTGAAGACAGAAGACTAAAGACAGGCCACCAAACCAGACATCACTAGGGGATGGTAGAGGAACAGGAGCCTAATTTTGTATTAAGGGTGATAAGATACAGAGCCGGGGCAGGCAGTGGAGGCGGGGGGATCCGAGTTAACACAATTCAACAGGACTCCTTGAACACATAAACCTTGAAAAGCCTTATGTCAAGCAAACAGTGGTCATCACACCCTTAAAATAAGGCACCCTTCTTTATGTGTTGACCAGTGAGAGGCCATAGGTTCAGACGAGCCTCTGTGCTGGAAGGCAGTGCATGGCATGTTCCTAGAATAAAAGCATTTGCTGCTGCTGCCTCCTTGGCATGCTGCTACATCTCAGATCACAAGCCTTCTGGGAGCCCCGGATGATAATCGTGGTCAGGGAAGAGTTAAACCATTTTAGGGTCAGAATAGACCTGAGGTAGGGTGACTCTAATGGGAACTTCTGACTCTTCTATTATCAGGAGCAGCAAAAACAAACAAGCAAACAAACACAACTGAAACCTGAGAGGCGATCTCACCTAACATGGGACATCTGGCCACCTTCTCCTAACATAGAACATCAGAAAAGCCCAAAGCACAACATACTGCAGGCCAAGTCAGCCCCACCAGCTGAAGCTTAACTTTGGAATTTCCTGTATTTCTATTTCAATTATAATTCATTTTCTTTTTCTTTCTTATTCTCTTTTTTTAAATTCTTCATGAAAAGAACTGAAGTGAGCCATGGGGCTGGAGCTTATGGGTCAGAGATGGGTAAAGAAAAGAGGACAGGAAATGAACAGAAGCAGAGGAACAGGAAGAAGTACTCAAAACTGCTTTAGCTCTTGCCATGGGCAGGGAACAAAATGGATGACTAGGTGAGGTAACGAGTAGGTTCATTTGTTCCGCTGTAGAAACAGCTCTACTGGGGGCTTGGCAGTCAGGAGCACTTCCTGCTCCTCCTGAGAACCAGAACCAGGAGCAACTTTAGCCCGTGGGTCGCTGATGGCCTCTAAGGCCCACATTCACGATCTCCATCAGGGTTTCCGTGTGCTGTGCAGAGACACCATGGCCACAGCAACTCTTACAATGGAAAACATTTAATTGGGGTGGCTGGCTTATAGTTCAGAGGTTCAGCCCATAATCACCATGGTGGCATGCAGGCAGACGTGGTGCTGGAGGAGTAGCTGAGAGTCCTACATCTTGCAGGAAATAGGAAATTGATTGAGACATTGGGTGGTATCCTGAGCCTAGGAAACTTCAAAGCCCACCACTACAGTGACACACTTCCTCCAAAAAGGTCAAGCCTACTCCAAAAAGTCACACCTCCTAATAGTGTCACCCCCTATGAGATGATGGAGGCCAATTACATTCCCACCACCACACTCACTTATATGGCACACACACACACACACACACACACACAAATTAAAAAATAAAATAAAACTTATTTAAAGAAACTACTCTGTGCAAATATCATACATATCAAAGATAAATCTTTATGCTATCAAGCTGCATACCCTAAATGTGTACAGTGAAATTTGTTTTTCTAAGGAAGACTTTCGAAGCTAACCGAGAAATGAAGGAAGGCAAGCCCTTACCCAGAGTATGAGATTTTGAGGACACATTAAAAGAACACCAGCACTCAGAAGAAGTGTGAGCCTTATATAAAGTTTGATTACAGCAAACAAGAGAAGCCAAATAATACTTTCATGAGGCTGTGCCATTATTCATCATGATGAACTTGTCTTTCTTGTCAAAATTGTGGTTTCAGCTACTCTTGAGTTATGCTCATACAAATAAAGCTCAGGTGAATCGTACAAAAGCCAGAAAGAATTTGACTATGCTGCAGTATTGGTGTGGGACCATGGTCTGTATTCTGTCAATTACATTTTAAAGAAACAGTGATTGGGCAGTAGTCAGGCAGGAAGTATAGGTGGGACAACCAGACAAGGAAGTAGAGGTGGGTCAATGAGAACAGGAGAATTTTGGGAGGAAGGAAGCCCATTCCTCTGCAGTCCTGGCCCAGCCACAGAAGAAACAAGATGTGACTGCCTCACTGAAAAAGGTACTGAGCCACATGGCTAACATAGATAAGAATACTGGGCTAATATAAGTTATAAGAGTTAATAAGAAGCCTGAGCAAATAAACCATTCAGTTATAACTAATGTAGACCTCTGTGTGATTTCTTTGGGACATAACAACTGTGGAAACGGGGCAGGACAGAAAACACAGTTAACACAGTATCTCAAAGAGGGGCTGGAGCAATGTTTCAGTGATTAAGAGCACTGGCTGCTCTTCCTGAGGACTCAGGTTTAAGCCCAACCCCATATGGTGGCTCACAATCTCCTGTGACTCCAGTCCCAGGGGATCAGATGCCCCTCCTGGCTTCCAAGGGCATACACATTGTGCACAGACATACATGCGAAGAAAACATCCATACGCACAAAATAACAGAAGAATTTTTAAAAGAAAGAAAAGGAGAGGGAAGAGGGAAGGTGAGAGGGAAAGTCCCAGGTCACATCACACACAGCCTATGGGATCTGAGCCCTAACTCATAGTTCTTATCTTCCATTCTAAGAAGCTGGGTGGGCAGGACTCTCCGCAGCTGTTTTCATTCAGGAGCGGGGCAGCAGCATATTCTCTGTTCGTGACTGTCACATCACTGAGCAGTCTGCGAGAAGGAGAACGCCTTCCACGCATAATTAGATAAGAAACGACACAACTCTGAAGGACCCGCCTTTCTTTTTTTTTTTTTTAATTTTGACCTGTTTTTAATATATCAAAATACAAATATATTTCCATTTTAAACATAAATGTTATCCAAAATGTAATAAATTGGCATTATGTTCTCATAAAATACATGAATATAATGTTATTTATTTAACTGCTTTCCAAATTTAAGGAATCATTTTTTTAATTGAAAATTTCCACCTCTCCCCTCTTCCCACTTCCCTCCCCTCCCCCCAATCCCTTCCCCCTCCCTCTCCAGTCCAAGGACCAGTCAGGGTTCCCTACCCTATGGGAAGTCCAAGGTCCTCCCCTCTTCCCCCAGGTCCAGGAAGGTGAGCATCCAAACAGACTAGGCTCCCACAAAGCCCGTCCATGTACTAGAATCAAAACCCAGTGCCATTGTCCTTGGCTTCTCAGTCAGCCTCCACCGTCAGCCACGTTTAGAGAATCCGGTTTGATCACATGCTCCATCATTTCCTGTCCAACTGGCCTTGATGATCTCCCATTAGATCAGTCCCACCGTCTCAGTGGATGGACGCACCCCTTCGCAGTCCTGACTTCCTTGCTCCTGTTCTCTCTCCTGCTCCTCATTTGGACCTTGGGAGCTCAGAAGGACCTGCCTTTCTAAGCAAACAAAGCTTATCAGAAAGAAGCTGCAAACTTGACCCTAGCATAGTTTTCTCCAATAGGATTTCTTTTTCATAATGTTCAGATATAAGGAGGTAAGTCTGGAATTGCTAGCCATGTCTGGCCGTACCTGGGAAACAGGCATTTTCCTGTTTACAGCTCTGTGGTTTTAAATTTACCACTTGATATATTAAGCTGGCTCCTATGAGCCAAATGGCGCATATTCTGTCCCAATTCCACGTGCAACAATTAGCTTGAAATTGTTGTGTGGTGTGATGAGAATATTTATACCATGGGCATGGGCAGAGACAGAAGATACCTGAGCTCACCCCTCCAGGTAGACAGTGGCTAAATACCTACTTACCATAAGCACATATACATATGGGTATTTGATGTATGATGGTTGAGAAGCATTTTCAAAATCATATGTTTCACTCTTTCTATGCTGATTAATGCCACTTTGACTTTGAAAGTAATCATCAAAAATAAACGAATTCCACATATTTGAACATGGTTTGTTGTCAGTCACTAGAATTTTAATACCATACAGGAGGTTTTTAATGAAAATTTATAATCTTCCCGCTTGATAAGCTCACTTCATTTGTTTTGTTTTGTTTTGTTTTGTTTTGTTTTGTTTTGTTTTTTGTTTTGTTTTGTTTTGTTTTGTTTTGTTTTGAGACAGGGTTTCTCTGTGTAGCTCTGGCTGTCCTGGAACTCGCTCTGTAGCCCAGGCTCGCTGGAAACTCAGAAATCCGCCTACCTCTGTCTTCTCAGTGCTGAGACTACAGGCGTGCACCGCCACATCCAGTTTTGTGTCCTCCATTACTTTTTAAAGAACAATTAACTTTTAAACGGGAATGATCCCAAACTAGAACATCTGATGAAATGACAGTCTTGTTTATTCAGGACACACCTGGCCCAGCGCAAAGCTCCAATCCGCTCGCCAATAGCATGGAAGATTTGATCCTGTCATTAGTGACCTTGAAAAGGCTTGCCCTCTCAGGGTTTAGTAAAAGCCAGCCGAAGTCCTTTACACAGCAAGAAGGCTGTAGAATGAAGCTTGGAGTCACGGCAACAGGCTCCTCCCCCTGGAGTCAGGGCAACAGGCTCCTCCCCCTGGAGCCACGGCAACAGGCTCCTCCCCCTGGAGTCAGAGCCACAGACTCCTTTCTCTCTGGTCAGGGAGGATAGTAGAAAGAACCTGGTCCCGCTGAGCAGGTACCACCCACTCAGCCCTGGGTGAGAGAGTCTTTAACTGTCAACAGGCCTCCCTGAAGAAATTGAGAGCTTGGAAAAACCACAAATCATGGACTTGAGCCCGCTTCTATTGAGAAATCCTTCCCAGACATTATGTCACCTTATTTTCCTTTCAGTGCTGCTTACGAGCAGGTCCTCAGCCGCAGAAAATGTGTTGATTATACTTATCACAATGCAAATACCTTTCAACACTTTGTAACTTTTGTGCCAACGAAGTAACTGGGAACCTCTTGGGCAGGTAGAGGGTTTAGTCATCTAATCACATTCATATTCATCTATGACTTCATCTTCTGGTACAAATGCTATCGACTCCCATTCTGGAACTATTCTCTCTCTCTCTCTCTCTCTCTCTCTCTCTCTCTCTCTCTCTCTCTCTCTCTCTCTCTCTCTCTCTCTCTCTCCCTTTCCTCTCTCTCGGGATCGAAGCTGCGATTTCACTCAAAAACAAGACAAAAAAAAAAATTGTGAGTTTCCAAACAATCATTAACCTTCTTTTCCAAACGACTTAGAGAAACTGGAAAAAATAGGCAAGCATTTCCTGAATTGTCAGCAAAATTATCAGAATATAGTTATGAATTGTATTCTCACAATACTTCACAGTTTTATAGTTGGAAATAATAAAGTTTCTAAAAGTAACTAAAGACTCGTAAGACGCACAATCAGAAATGCATCTAATTCTGTAATGTAGCAAGTAAGCCCGGCATGGTTATTTATTCCTATAATGCTAGCACTCAGGACGCAGAAGTAGAAGAGTCAGTAGTTCGAGGCCAGCCTGTGCTACACAGTGAATGCCAGACCAGTATGGGTTACCAGAAACCCTGTCTCAACAAAACAGACAAAAGACAGCAAAATAATTAATAACTAACAAGATTATTTGGACCATACTCCTGGTTAAACCTGGCATTCTAATTTTTAAAAGCATTTTTCCCTTCCAAATACTGGATTTGGAAATCCAGTATTCACTATGGAAAGGGAACCACCTATCTGCATTCTTATCTGTATTTGATGATTAGCTTGAGGCTTCCAAAGTTGGAAGGTGTCTTGAAGCCCTAGCCTCAGGACTGGTCAACATTTTAGAGTCCTCAGCTCTTCTCTTATTGAGGGGATGTGGACACCTAATTGTCAAAAATTTACAAAGACCCTACAAGAAATATGTTTCCAGGGTTTTTATCTCTAGTCCAAACATAAGAAGACATCAGCTAAACAGAGGAAAGGCTATAAAACACTAGACACCATTTTTGAAAGGTGCCAGGGTGTGTCTGGATGTATCTCCATGGTGGAACACTTGCCGACTGGTGGTCCCCAGAGTCGTGAAGGAACCTAGTGCTCAAGGTGACAGTATTAGGGTGTAGGGTGTTTAGAAGATTGTGAAGTCTCAAGATACCTTCTGTATAAAGAAAGTAGAGCTGTTACAGGGCAAGCCTGCGGAAGTCCCCCTCCCCTTCCACTCTGAGGAACAGCTTTCACAAGGTGCCCTCTCAAACCATGACCAGTTCATTTGCATTATTTTTAAACTATCTAGCAAAAATATATATATATATATATATTTTGTTATGGCATCCTGAGTAGACTGAGGTGGAATATCTAACAAAACCCATTTTGTTTCTCATTTAGGTAACTATACCACACAATGTTCCCAAGAGTGAGTTTTCAACGTTAGTCTGTCCCACACCTGTTTATCACCCTACCCATCAACATTCAGCTGAGAGGCCAGATAAGAAGGAAGACTCTGACTCTTATTTTGAATTTACCTTCTGCTACTCAGAAACCAAGACAAATTCCTTTGGCTATGAAATGTCATAGCAACGGCCACAGCATCTGTATAAGGTAACTGCCAGCCACCTATTGAATATCCACAGAATGCGCAGAAACCAACTTAGCTAATGTCCAAGCAGTCACTTTAACAGCAGGTCCACAAAGCTGGCTGAGGATCAAAATCAATTGGAGAGCTTTTGAGAAACATAAATTCCCAGGCCCCGCTGCATTTTTATAAAGCTCCCTAAGGGATTCAGATGTGCAACCAAATTTGGGACCCTGTGGCTTTTTGGTATTCAGAGACTCGCCAAGGGGGAGTTCTTTCCACAATGTTCCTTGAAAGTCAAGAATTTAAGCTTCTGAATAAAGGGTGAACAGATTCTTTATAGCAGGTAACGTTACACAAGCTTTTACAGTCCCTGGGGGAGCACTGGGAAAAGGGACATTTGAGTGTTATTTAAGGGAAGGTAGAACAGCAGAAACTTAATCTCCCAGACAATCCTGAACTCTATTATATATTTATATATTCTCATTGTAATCACCAAGTCTTTAATCCCGTACTTTCATTTTTCAGTCGACTAGAGCCAGTAACATGCCCTTTCATTTAACGTGAGTTTGCTCATTCGATGACTTCGCTGTCATTTTTCAGACAATAGTCGTGGCAAATATAAGCCCGGGTGGGAAAGGCTGTCCAAGACTGTGCCAAGGTGGGGAAGGCTGCCCACATCTGTGCCAAGGTGGGGAAGGCTGCCCACGTCTGTGCCAAGGTGGGGAAGGCTGCCCACGTCTGTGCTCAGGTGGGAAAGTCTGCCCAAGACTGTGCCCAGGTGGGAAAGCCTGTTCAAGACTATGTCCAGGTGGGAAAGGCTGCCCACATCTGTGCCCAGGTGGGGAAGGCTGCCCACGTCTGTGCCCAGGTGGGAAAGTCTGCCCAAGACTGTGCCCAGGTGGGAAAGCCTGTTCAAGACTATGTCCAGGTGGGAAAGGCTGTCCAAGACTGTGCCCAGGTGGGAAAGTCTGCCCAACTCTGCCCAGGTGGGAAAGGCTGTCCAAGACTAATTCTCTCTCTCTCTCTCTCTGTCTCTCTCTCTCTCTGTCTCTCTCTGTCTCTCTGTCTCTCTGTGTGTCTCTCTGTCTCTCTTTGTCTCTCTCTGTGTCTCTCTTTTCTTTCGTGTGTGTGTGTTTGTGTGTGTGTGTATGTGTGTAATTTCCTACCTTTTGAAGAACAGGAAAGGACAATGAACAAAACGGAAACTCTGCATACCTGAGAATGAGAAGAAAGCACATGGACCGCACCTAACATTAGGGTCTGGGGGATGTAATTGCTGAGGTCAGGATGAAAGACGGAAGAGCAGCATGCAAGATCAACAAGACGGATCAGCCAGTGAAGGCCCTCGCTGCCCTAGCCTGACACCTGAGTGTCATCACACACTCACCAAGAAACCAGCAAGAGCCCATCAGCATCTGAGATGCCTGCCACCAGGACGTCAGGTGCAGAACAGTCACATCACCCAGTCTGGGTTCTGCTTCCAGATTTAAACCATTTGTGGCAGCTTCATCTTGCCCTTACCTCGTGATACCCCTGGAAATCCTCCTACTCACGCTAAGCGTTCCTTTGGAACTGGGTTTTATTTTCTGTCCTTTGACTGCTGTGTTACAAAGACACCAGTAAGTGTCACGATTAAAAACAACATTTCATGGAGAGCCTTGTAGGCATCTGCCTGTGCTCTGCAACCCTTGGCCCCATTTCTCTTCTTGCTCTGTTGCCCTTGAAAGCTCCTCTGAGAAGCTTAGTCACAATCAGTGGGCACTCTGCGTGTGGATTAACTCCAGGAGTTCCAGACAAAGATAAGGCAGCGGTCTATGAATGAGCGAAGGTCAGGCCCCAGTCAGTGAATGGCTTCCCTGCGACGGAGCCTGCTGCCGTCTCTCAGCACATCATAAAAGCCTCCAGAACCTAGGGTCTCCCACTCGCTGTCTTTTAAAGATTCAAAGTTTCTGTGTAGACACGTTTTTTTTCAAAGTGACTTATACTCACTTTAATTTAGAAAAGTTTGACATTAAGATGCCCTTAGAACAAACAAGGGTTCTATTTCTAGAAAGCCATCCTGAAAAAGCTATACTGACATTTACGTAAATCTAAATCCACCGTAGCAGTTCTATCAAAACCCTACAAAGAATATAAACATCGGACTTACGCTAGCAAACAGCTAATAGTGAAAAAAATCAGGCAGCGCCTTCAAACTGTTGATGAGGAATTACGTTTATGAGGAAGTATTGACACTGAGATTCGTACAAGTGTGCGGAAGGGGAAAAGTTGCATTGTCTCCAAATATAATTTAAATATTATTTTGAGCACGTATATGCATCAATAAAAGATACCTTGACTTCTTACGTACAAATAGTCCCTGCCCGGCCAAGTTCTTGAGCCTCTCCATGTCTAAGTCATCTGAACAATAATAATCGATCTATAATATTCTTTGCTATGAATCAAATGAAGATGTTTATATAGAGCACACTGTATTATTTTTGTCATTGTTCTTGGTATGTGCTGGCTGCTTTCATAATTATTCACTATTTTTAATATTTTTATTTATATTTTAATGCTCCTGCTGTTCTAATAGTACTTTTTATAATTGTATTTTTAAAATCTTATAATTTTAAATCGTTTCATTTTTAAAATAATCATATAATTTTAAAATCGTATAATTTTTAAAATAATCATATTTTTAAAAGATGATTTGTTTCTTAACACCTGATTTTAATTATTTTATTATTTTTTGCATATGGGGTTTTGCCTGTATGTCTGCCTGAGCACCACTTTTGTGCCTAGTTCCAGTGGAGGTCAGAAGAGGACATCGGGTTCCTAAGAACTGGAGTCACAGCCAGTTGTACGCTGAGTTGTACCACGTGGGTGCTGAGAATCGAACACAGGTCCTCTGGAAGAGAAGGCAGTGTTAACTCACGAATCCTTTCTCCAGCTCCAGTATGGACATTTTCAAAATATAGAAGAGAAGAAGCCCCCAGTGCTCTCAGGCGCTATGTGTGCAGAGTGGAGTTGATATGAGACCCGTGTTTACCTTTTCTCATCTTTTAATCAGTTTTAAACAAGCATGAGCAACGCCTTTCAATTCAATGAGAAATAAAATCACCCAATGAAAACGCAAAACATATCTCACAGAGACAACTTTCAAACTGTGAAACTCAACGCTTATGCCCAAGAATGCCACCCACAGCAAATGAAGACCATATATGTTCCACAGGCCAAACTGCTAACTTACAGGTGGGATTTCTAAAGCATTGACTTTTGCTTTGCAGAATAAGTAGGGTCCCCCAAACTGCTCGGCTATAATTTCAGCCTATTCCTACTCACAGAAACCATTTCCTAATTGTCACATTTTTACCTACATCTGGTCTTTGAAGACGTACCCTACTATGACCCCATCGGCAGTGGGACTGGCTGCTTTGTTTAATTCTGCTCTTGCATAAAAAAAAATATCATTCACATAAAAGAAAAGAATCTATGGCATTTAAAAAGGCTTCCCTGTTCTGAACCTAAACGCTATCAACACAGACTTAGCCCTGTAGGGTTGTTACCACAGACAAGAGCTGGCAAATTATCGCGAGAGTCAGAGCAGCAGGGCCACATCTTAATTTGTTTCACAAGCTGCCACCCCCAAGAGGGTCAATGAGACATGATAAGAACTATGAGCTTTCCAAATCTCTGATTTATTTGTTCCCCCAGTACAGCCTCCTAACGCTCTCCGCAAAGCTCGGGTTTCCACCCTGGGAATCCCCTGCCATGTTTAATTCCACTGACACAGGCAGACCCTCCTCTTCTAAGAAAGCTTTAGAGGCTCAATTTCAAACGAATCTTCCCTTTCATATGTTTTATATTTAGATTTATAAAACTAAAACTACCAGCTTCTGGGACAAACAACATACCAGTTCTGAAGTAGGTTTGTTTGATTTCATTTTTGTTCTTCATTGCTTGTGCATTCGTTGCTCAGGACAGGGTTTTGTCGGACCACGCAAACGTCAAAGCCGAAGAAGCCCTTCAGACTAATTCTCTTGACAGAGGGGATAATTACAAAATGAACCAATTACAGCTGGTTTAGAAGATGACAGTTGAGGCAAGCGAAAACAGGACTTCATTCATTGGACAGCCAGATCCCGTCCGGCACATAATCAGGTAGGGAGCCTTTCCAACAGGCCAGATTCTATCACTCACGAGCATCAAGGCCCACTGCTTGAGGCCGTCTGACAAGAGATACAGTTAATTTTAAAGAAAAAGAAGTGGAGAAAAGAAATGACATCTGCTTGTTTGATGTACCTTGGCAGCTGCCTGCCTTGTAACTCAGGATGCTCCAATGAACCCGTCGGCTGTCACTCCACTATGTGGCTTGCTAATGATCTCTATGGCTGTTGAATATGTTGCTCCAACCCTCTGCCCTTATTTTTGTTTCATTTTAAAAATAAAAATTATAGGGGCAATTTATACACAAATAATAAGTAATTTAAAATATAGCAATAAAGTTATTTTTTATTCCCTCTATTTTTGTCTTGTGAATTGAGATAAAACACTGGATCATGGCCGATGGTATTCATCAAAAAGAAAGAAAATATACCTAAATGGGTTTTGTTGCCAAATGCAGAGGGATATCTCAGGACGATCTGACTTAAAGTCTGAACCCATGGAATTTCACTCTGGGGGCCTCATGGCAAACATCCAATAGTCTGCACAGCCAGAGAACAGCCAGAAAGTGGACTGGGATTCCAAAGCCAAAAGGGCAGGCAAGCCCTACGCGGAGGAATTGATCGGCAAGGACTGCTCTGTACACGGGCAACTCCCATAGCTAGCTGAAAGGCAAAAGGGAAAAGAACTTTATTAATTTGAGGAATGTTAATTATTTTTGTGGACCGACGCCAGAGTAGTTAAAACACAGATTTCAGTTTTCAGAGGAAGGAGGGGAGAAGACAATGGCTTTAGTGGGTGTTTGCCAAGCCCATCTGGGAAGGCTTCTATCTCTGAGTCTCTTCAGCCCAGCAGGGGTGCCCATCCCCTACACACCTTCCCGAGGATTTGCTTTACCCAGTTAGCTCCAATGTGAGGCATTTTTAATGATTTTTCTTTGATGACCCCTTTTCCACATTCTAAAGTCACAGCATGAAATTCGTAGGTCCTTATTCTGGCCCTGGTTTGGAATTTATTTTGGATTGACGTCCTCTTTCCGAGCCATTGCACCCCTTTCTCACCAGTCCAGTTTGGTTTCCACCGCATTGGTGTTACCACCTGACCTCACTCGTGACTCTTTTCCTAGCCCCTTTCCGCCTGGCTATTTCTTTCTGGATGAACCACAATCACCCGACACCTGAATGTAGCCAGATTTCCCTCAGTATGCTTGTACTCTGCACTCCAGGAATGAAGTTCATGAATTCACTTCCCTCACCAATTATACTGTCCCGGAAGCCCAGCCTTACGCCTTTTCTTCCTTGGCCTGAACAAAGTCAGTTTTATGCTGAAACTTCCTTCCCTTTCTGTGACTATCATCTTCAATATCCTTGACTCACAGAAGACGTGCAGCGTTGGCTTGCTTAAGTTTCAGACCTCCTGCCTCATGGTTCATTCCCTGGCTCTGTTTTCTCTCTAGACCATGTCCTCCAAGACTTCACACACTCTTGGGCATGTTCTCTGAGAGTTCTGCTGCTGAGAATCACGACCATCCGTGTAGAATTGTCAGTTGTCTAACGGAAACTAAACACACAGCAAAACCAATTTAAAAGCTGATTAAGATTAAAAAAAAAAATCCTCCCCCCCCCGATCTTCCATTTCATCCTAGCCCATTCTTGCATTGGGTATTTGAGTTCACTGCAGCTCTTGGTGGTGCCTAAACAGAACTTGGTTATCTCTTCTCCAAATCTGCTCATCTTGAAGATCCCATTTGACTCTGAAAACACTGAGTCATCTCCAACTCCTCCATGTTGATCAGCATCCCCCTGTGCCAGTCAAGAATTCCTGCATACCATCCTGAAACGCCTCTTGGATACACCGAGTCTTCTCAAATCTGGTTTCCTATTAGTTCATTACTTTCTCGTGTGAAATTAGCTCAACTAGAGTATTTAAAACTCATAGTAAAGAAGGGAAAGTATGATGCAACTTGACACACTATTTGTTAGGGTTTTCCTGTGTTTCTTTTAAATCATTTCAAAATGCCTTTATTCCAGCTGTAACGTAAAGGTGCCATACTCTGCCATCAATATGTCTGTCCTTTTTATCCATGATACTACATAAACCTTATATTATCACCTCATGGCAGCAGCAATGAACACAGTTTCCCTAAAATGAATTATTTGAGGATGGTGCCAATGCTGAATTCTCGTGGAACCTCCAAGGCAGCAGGGGATTGAATATGTTTAGAGCTCACAGGTGGCAGGCTAAAGAACATTGCCATCAGCTCTTCTAATGAGCAACATTTCCTAGTAGGTTTTCCCAATGCCATGGGTCACTCAGAGAGCATGGGCACTTTGGGAAGACCTTTCACCACTCAGCCTAACCAACAATATCAGCTCCTTTGCACATGACAACACCGTACCAACCTCTCGATAGAATTTCCTCCACCTAGAGTCATTTAAAATCTTCCTTCACCATAGAACACTAGAAAGGCTTAAAAGTTCAAAATGTAGGGCTGGGAGTGTGGTTCAGTTGGTAAAGGGTTTGCTTAGCACACACTGAGCTCTGGGATTCACACCCAATATTCTGTAAATATAATGTTGTGATCCAGCCCTGTAATACGACAACTTAGGGACTAGAAGTAGAAGAGTTATATGTTTAAGGTCATCTATAGCTACGTAGACATCTAAAACCAATCTGGGATGCATGAGACCTGTGCCCCTCCCCGTCCAGAGAAAAAAAAAGTTCCAACCTGTCTCTGACATTTACCTAGTTTGTGACTTTGGGCTAAGGTCTCAGTTTCCTCACCTGTAAAATATTGATAATAATGGCAATTATTACCCAGTGCTATCGGGAGGGTCAAAAACTGGGACAGGATTGTCTTAGTTAGGGTTTCTATGGCTGTGAAGAGACACCATGCCCAAAACACCTCTTAGAAAGGAAACATTTAACTGAGAGGGCTCGCTTACAGTTTCAGAGGTTCAGTCCGCTATCATGTCAGGGAACATGGCGGCATGTAGGCAGACATGGTTCTGGAGGAGTAGCTGAGAGTCCCACATCTTGCAGGCAACAGGAAGTTGAAGGAGACACTGGGCAGTATCCTGAGCATAAGAAACCTCAAAGCACTCTCTCACAGTTCCTCTAACAGGGTCATACACACTCCAACAAAGCCACACCTCCTAAAAGTGCCATTCTCTATGCAATTATGGTGCCAGTTACATTCAAACCACCACAAGGATACGTGAAGTTGGCCATTTTGAGCATTTAAGTCAAATTCAAACTCTGCCGTTCACTCTCCCTGCTGTGACGTTTATAAGCCTGGCCCCAGCTCCTGCTCTGTGCTTTATTCACTAATATACTTTGGACTTCTTACCTGTCACACGCCGGCATCTTTCATCACCACGAGGAAATAGATAATGTAGGTAAAAAGACTACAGCTCAGTGCACCGTGCCGCACAGTCGGGATTCCAAACAGAAAAGGTTATGGACATTGTGGTCACTCGACTCACCTTTCAGGGGATGTATAGCCCAGCAACAGACACTGAGGTTGAATCCTGTCTACCCCAAAAGCAAAATATACATTAAAATAATTTATTTTGTTTAAGGGACCAATTTGAGGCAAGTTTACCAGTTCAAAAAATTTTAAATCCCTAACCCACCCTTATAATCCTATTACTCTAGTCGACATTTATTCCATTCTTGTTTGAAGAAGTTGACAAAATAGCATTGTTTTCTCATTGAGTAAAATTTTCAACAACAAAAATTCCTATATCCCATATATATATATATATATATATATATATATATATATATATATATATGTACTTGGTCTTTTTCTTCTTTGTTTGCTTAGACTAACATCAGAAAGACCAAATAAGAATGAATGAAAACCATTTTCAGAAAAGCACACAGATCCTGAGCCTCTACTCTCAGGCTCTGGACCACTGAGCACACCACTTTGTTTCTTCTTCAGAAATCAAATAGGAATCGTACCAACATCAAACTAATAATTCCTTTTGCACAGGCAAAACACATTTTCAAAAATAAAACACAACAAACAAGAGTCTCTAGGATGATCTAACCCCCCTACTTCCTCCTGTGTAAATGCCTGAAGAATTCAAGTTGGCAGAGCAAAGACATATCTGCACACATGATTATTGCTGTGAATTTATGATATCTGAGATATGGAGTTAGCATAGATGTCCTAGTTCTTCCTTTAAGAGATCTGTTTATTTTTTTCTGAAAATATCCACGCATCACACCTCATATCTTATACTCAGGTTTATTTTCATTTTCTCAGGTTTTTTTCCCCTTCTCTTTTTGTCATTTCAAAGCATGCACCCACATACAGCCCTTGAGCACACAAGGCATGCTGAGGGAAGGGTCACTTAGGTGCACAGACTGTGGATTATGCTTTATAGCTGTTAATTAAGTTGGAAACAGTCTATGTATTGTCTCAATAAATCGCAAGGAACAGACAGCAAAAGGTCGCCTGCACATTGGCTCTCGAGTCATTAACCACTGTGGATAACTATTTTTCCCCATGTTTCCTCCTTGAACCCCTCTGCAATGAGCCCAGCAAACACTGGGTGAAGTGTGGCCAAGCAGAACCCAGCAAGAACATCCCGGACACAACCTGAAGAGGCTACAAGACACACATCGCTGAAGGATTCAGAATAGAAGAAATGGTTTCAGATCATACCAAACCCGGCTGTTGGTTTTCTGGTGCCAATTGCTGTTTCCCTGGGAGAATTTCTCTTTTCCCTGAAAACTCAACAGTGAATCATGAGGACCCCACAAGGAGAGAACTGGGCTGCATGGTGGAGAACACCTGGGAAGAAGGCCACCAGGGCAGTTCTCCTGCAGAGTGGGTTTACTGGGCACACAGCCATACCCTCCACTAGGCCAGCTCTGACCCACCGTACTGTAAAGCTAATGATTTGCTCTAATCCAACCCAAATAAGAGTAGGCAATGTCTTAAAACTTTTAATGAAAAATGTATTCCTACCTTTGACCTGAGCTATTTTTCTTCAAATATTTAAAATTCAAACACACCGTGAACTTATGCTTTCATTTCAAACCAGAAAACCACCCTCGCTGTATTTGATCTCACACACACAGACAGACACAGACACACACATACACATTCACACACATGCACATATGCACCCTTAGTTTAATTTGCAGTTATACATAATGCACTGGATTTCTACCGGTGTGACAGAAACACACAAGAACTCAGCATTTATGTGTTAAGTAGAAAACACATGAAGCCCTGGCATTGTGGATCGATTTGCATCCATTTTAAAGCAGTTATCTTGGAGAAGACTTACAGGAGAGCTTTTAGCAGGGCTGGGAGACCTAGAGTGGTCTCTACGAAACATACTCCCCACAGCTGTGGTGAAACACCAATGGCTAAAAACTCAACCCTTTATACTCTACCTCAGTGACGACACTGTTGTAGTTTAAATCTAATTCGTGTGTAGGAAGCGGTTGTCTCCGAATTAAAATTATCCTCTGATCTTCAAGGTGGGGAAGGAAACTGGCAGTGGTGTGATTTCATGTGTGTGCATCTGTAACATCACTCTCTGAGATATTCTGGGTGTGATGAGTGCCCACTTCTGTGCTTTCACGATACAGGCACTCAGCTTCACACTCATCTGCTCAATATTTTCCTCCCTGCCATCCTGTCTATTTCAGAGCCTGTATCCACACACAGGTAAGTCCACAGTGCTTAAGAAAGCAGGATGTGCTAGGCATGAGGCATGTCTCGAGGTATTTATAGGAGGAAACTTTCCACTGGATTCAAAGTACCCGCTGAGACTCCTTAGGTTTTCTGTGACAAGAGCTCTTGTCCCATGAGGACATTTTTACTGAGTGTAGTGGAGCACTCTCTTAGTGCCTGTAGTCATGTGGGCTATGTAGTGAGACCATGTCTCAAACAAAACAAGGAAGAAAACATTTTTCTGTTTGAAAATATGAGACTAAGAACCATCTGGTCCCTGTCCTTGAAGCATCTGATGGAGTTATAAAGACAGAGCAGAGCAGGTGGAAGGCTGCAGATCGGGAGACTCTCAGTTGGTAAAGAAGACGGTAGAGTTGGAAGCAAGTGCAGGATGCCTACTGTTATCAATGCTGTTGGTTTAGCTCCGGTATTGATTTGTCTCCGTGATCAGCTGAAAGTCACCGTACATCCTTCTGTAGGACAAAATTAGTTTTCTGTTTATTTTCAGGATAAAATAAACCCCAAGCTGCTTTGCAATTAATCAGAATGAGATTACATTTGTTGTCCGTCTTCAAACAGAAAAGTGGAGTTTTGTTCGGGTGTGAGAATACAGTTAAAGAAAAGATGGGACCTGGGCGGGAACACCCAATCTTTAGCACAGCCATGTCGGTGTGAGTAAAGTCTGGTTCATCTTGATTCTCAACCAAAGAGACAAATCTCCTGTGCTCACCCGTGATATGGGATGTCTTTCTGTATGCTGTGAATATGTGTTGCTCTTATTGATTGATAAACAAAGCTGCAGGCAAAGCTATGGGCAAGGCAGGATAGAGCCAGGAAGGAAACCCAAACAGAGATACAGGAAAAGAAGGATGAAGTCTGAGAGATGCCAACAGCCACCCAAGGAGCAACATGCCAGAGCACCACCAGTAAGCCATGGGCCATGTGGCAATACACAGATTAATAGAAATGAGTTAATTTAAATTTAAGAGATAGCTAATAATAAGCCTGAACCATCAGCCAAACATTTATAATTAATATTAAGTCTCTGCGTGATTATTCAGAAATAGCTGCAGGGCTGGGTGGGACAAAAACCCTACAATTACACACCCAGACATTCACAATAGATGTGCAGAACTCTGTGTGTCAGGTGTAGGGATGCAGGTGTTATGTAAAGTTTCGCAGACTGAAGGAACAGGCCTCGTTCTGGATATGAAGCTTCAGTAGAAGACAGGATCAAATGCCTATTCCTTTTATTACATTCAGTGGAGGACATAGGAAATAAAAAAGCGCATTCATACATGCATACGCGTGTCATGGTTACAGCTAATTATACTAGAGGAAGGAAAATTAAGTAGGGTAAGAGTGAGAGGTTGCCTTGGAAGGAGTGGAGGGAGTAGAGGTGAGAGTTTCTGGGAGATGAATTTGATCATGGACTCTAACCAGGAACAAAAAAAAAAAAATGAAGCAGGAAACTGTGCAGAATTAATAGCAATAGAAACTTTTCTTGAGTAAAAATGTTCTAGAAATGGAAAGAAAGAAAAGCAAGGAAGGTTTCCACCATAGTAAGGCTGGACCAGATAGATCACCATGAAACCTATAAAGAGGTTTTTGAGCAGGGGTGTGGAGGATCGATGCTGGGAAGAGGATTCAGGCTGCTCTGTGGGGTTACAGGAAGAGGATTCAGGCTGCTCTGTGGGGAGTTACAGGGATCTCACAGCAGGACCAGCAGTGGGTGAAGAGGCTCAGGTGAAAAGATTGAGGTTGGAATAGGATGGCGAGAGCAGAGCAGTTGAAGCTGGCTAGGATAAGCATGTGTATCGAAAGCATAGCTAACAGGACGTACCCATGTGAGAGGTGAATGGGAAACTGTGATGGAATTAGAGGCACGTGGGTAAGCGTTATAGTAAAGAAGAATGAGAGGTTCTACAAACTCTTGAGCCTGAATATTCAAATATTGACATGGCCTGACTTCCAGGGCACAGGTAACACACACATCACCTCTCTAGTAAGTAGCCAGTACACATGTCATCTATACCACCTGTGGTAGGTTAAGTGTAATTGGCCCCCATAACCTCATAGGGAGTGGCACTCTTAGGAAGTGTGGCCTTGTTGAAGTAGGCGTGGTCTTGTTCGAGGAAGTGTGTCCCTGTGGAGGTACGCTTGAGAGGTCTTATATGCTCAAGATACTATCTAGTGTCTCAGTCCACTTCCTGTTGCCTTCAGATGAAGATGTAGCCAGTAATATGCCTGCCTGCATGCTGCCATGCTCCCAGTCATAATAATAGAATGAACCTCAGAAACTGAAAGTCACCACATTTAATGTCTTCTTTGTCAGAGTTTCCACGGTCATGGTGTCTCTTCACAGAAGTAGAAATCCTAACTAAGACACCACGCCTTCAAAGGCTTAGGAAGGCAGAAAAAATAAGTGTCAGAGGATGGGGAAGTGTACTGTATTCAGAACATGGGTCCCAACAGCTGTGGCTACCCATACAAAACCTGAACACAAATGGACAAGTCAACCATTCATCATGGAGAGGGGAAAGGCTCACGAGGACCCCACCTCTTTCCTGGTGACTACTGGCTGTTAATGGTGGCTGAGACAGGGGGAGGCTGTGATTTCTTCACCAGTGTAGCCACTGACAAGTTGTCCACACTCCATTAAATAACCTCCCACAATGCTCATGGGAGCAATTCTACTTAAACTCAGTCCTTCTCCTTTTTCCCCCCACTACATACAAATAAAAAGATCTGAGAGTAGGAGGTAAGTCCGTTAGAGAGAGGGGTTTCAGTAAAACGGAGAAGGGGATGAAAGAGGATAGTGAGATGTGGAAAAAAATGACTAAAATTTAGTATATAGATGAAGGAAACTATGACTAAAAATTCATAAATAAACAAGTAGAGCAAGAGCCTCACAAAAACAGAAGTTCACACACACACACACACACACACACACACAAGAAATGTTGTCATGTAAACACACAAGGTGATTTCCTGACCTGTGTATTTGCCACACTTTCAAAATAAGCATTCCTCTTTGCCATTCACATAATAGACACTTGGATGGAGTGGACTAGTGGGATACCTAGTACTTTGGTGCTGGTTGATTGTACAAAATAGTTTGTACCGTAGCGATTTCCTTATAGCTATTTAGCCCGTGAGTACACAGGGGCAATGATTCTTCTCGTTGTGTAGATAGATTGGAAAGGAACCCCCTGTATGCTTCCCACTCCAAATTCTCACACTGGTCCAAGGCTACCACAGTTGAGATAGACCTGCTGCCTAGTTTTTCTTTACTCCTTAGCCTCTGTCTACAACCTTGGATGGAGCTGGGTGGGAAGAAAGGGGCATTTTATGAGCTCGGCTAATGAGTGTCATCACCCATAGAAAGAAACCTTAGGACTACATAAAAGGAGACACCATGCCTCTACGTTCCCAAGTCCCTGAACTCTACATGTAGAATTTCTCACAGCAGATGGGAAGGGTCAATTGGTGTTTGGGTTTGAGATGCCTCCTCTGTCTGATGCTAGAACTCTGAAGCTCAGTGGAAAGACTACCACCAACAAAGTCCTTTGGTTTTATCCCATTCTCTCTGTGCCCTGTAGACTGTAGAGGTTGGAAAGCTATTTGGTGCAAGCTGTGTAACAAGCTATGATGAAAGATAAAAGGCATTTCAAAGAGTCACTACCCTAAACCATTTATTCTCTTAAATATTAGAGTTTCCAGGAGCTGATGACTCTTATTCTCAGATTTAGACATCCAGAATGTGTCTTACAGACACAGTCATAGTTGCCAAATATAGACTGCTTTTAGATATTTAAGATATTTTTAAGCAAACAAGCTTTATTTGAATGGTTTTATTAAAAAGCTATTTTTCTAAATGCCTCTTAAAAAGAAACTTTTAAAAATGCCTTTGTAGCCACAATCAGGGTGTTCAAATTGTGCATAATTTGGTCGTCACCGTTCTTGTCTTGGATCAGAGGGAGCCAAGTGTAATTGCTAACAAGATGGAAAACCCTTCGCTCACCTCAAGACAGCTCTCAGATGCTCTCATTGACACTATAGGAAATGACCCAATGCAGGGAGACCCAGGAGTCTTCAGGGCTTCCTTCCTAGGCTGCAGTCTCAATGACTAACCGCAGACTTCAGGGAAACACTTCACTACTGCTGCCAATGCTCTGGAATTCTTTGGGGACAGGTCCTTGGGCATTTGATGTACTTAATAATTCTTGTCTCCTCTAATTTCCCATGATATATTTTCATCACTACAAATAAATATCTCTTTCAAATTCAGGCTTTGAAGGGACCTGTTGGCTTTTTAAAAATATGGCCACTAAGGCTTAAGGAGTGGCACAGTGGTAGAATACATTTTCAGCAGCATGAAGTCCTGGATTTAATCCTACACCCCAAACAAACCAAACAAGTTACTACTATATTACATAATTTAATACACCAAGACCAAATGCTCAAATAAACTTCACTTTTAATAATGCATTTTTAATATCTGGAAAATCTTTCATATGCAGTCCTTTGATACACAGGTTCAAGTCATGAATGAGGATACATATTACTAGATGATAAAAAAGGAATTTACAACTTTTAACCCAGGGTGGGTGTGTCTCTAGCTGATGTGGGATGTCCTTCTGCATATGTATTACTTTTATTGGTTGATGAATAAAGCTGTTTTGGCCAATGGCTTAGCAGAGTAAAGCTAGGTGGGAAGTCCAGAGATATATAGAGAGAGTAAGTACAGTAGAGACGTCATGTGACCGCCAAAGGAGAAAGAGCCTGGAATAATACAGGTAAGCCACAGCCTCATGGTGACACACAGAAATGGGTTAGTTTAAGATGTAAGAACTAGACAGAAATACACCTAAGCCATTGTCCAAACAGTGTTGTAATTAATATAGTTTCTATGTGATAATTCAGATCTGGGAATCCAGGAAATGAAAGCACAGTCTCCATTACATAACTAGCATCTTCTCTTAATAATAGTAAGACATGTATATCTATTTGTTTTAGAATTTTAGTAGGCTCAGTTTTCATGTGACTATATTATTTGTTGTAGAAATCATTATCATGGTGCTGAAAACTCAAGTATAGAATAAAAACAAACAAACAAACAAAAAAGATAACCTTCAATTTTAAATCAGGTCACCAATTTAATGGTGCTGGTTACTGGATCCCAGGGTAGGATGTTTTACAGCCCTACGATCAAACCTAGGGTCTGATGCAGGCTAAACAAGCTCCGTACTGCTGAGCAGCACTCCCAGCCCTGGTCTTTGAGTTTGAGCAATGATTAACTCATAATATCATTGAGCAACTTAGGGAGAGTCTCCTAATTAAGGGACGCCTCATCTCATCCATGTTTCTGGGGCAATAGCTTGAAGGACAAACTCAAACAAAAGCTGATTGGAAAATGGAACCACTTGAGACTCTTGTTTGTTTTAAAAGCACTCTTTATACCATACAGGAGTCAGAAAAGTCCAAAGATTATCGTTAGTCCCTACACCAAAAGAAAAGAAATGCTGTCACCACCTATAAAGGCTGTCAACAGTTGGAAGATAACCATAGCACTACCATATCTTCTCTCTGGGCTGCTTGGAGCACATGGGCATCATTTACAGCTTCCTAAACTAAATATAGCACAAGACAAACTTGTGAAGAAAGAAAAGCATCCTTCTCTCTTATCATTTTTCCCTAACTCTAGTAGCCAGCTGCCTAGGTTCCTAACCAAGCTTCATTTAGAGAGCAGGGATGGTTCAAATATCCCTGACAAGTTAATGGCGCTTCAAGAGTTGGGTGGCCTTATACTGTAGAGGAAACCTTTCAAAAGACTCTGCTGTGCTCGAGAAGAGCTCAAACCTCATTCTGATGTCAGGGTCAGGGCATCAACCTTCAACCTTTACAGACCAGACTGTAAGGCATCTGAGCCACACAGCCACACATGCCATCTTCCCAAACCTTAACCAGTGTAAAAGGAGGGGCAGAGGGACATGTGATGCCATGTTTCACCTGTTGCTCCCAGGCTGCTGACTTGAAAGCTAGTCGTTGGAGCACGAAGGGTAACTTTGGAAACCCACCGCTTCCAGTGCTACGGTGAAGGGGTGTGGTGCAGTGGGTAGGGGGCAACTCATGGAGTCAGATGGAATAGGTTGAAATTCCAACTCCAACACAGATAAATGTTAGCATCTCATACCATGGTTTCTCTCCTCGACAAATATGTGAATTTGGGGAGGCTATCTGTAAGAGGCTATAGCAAATAAATGGTTTAGTACACATCAGACACTTGAGAATGTTAAGAAGCCAGGTATGCTGCTAAGTATCTGTATTTCCAGGAGTGGAGGGCTGAGGCAGGAGGATCAAAACTTTGAGGCTTGCCTAGAAAACATAGTAAGACTCTGACCCAAAAGTCAATAGAGAATCTAGGAAGGTCTCTCACTGGCAGAACACCTATTTAGTATGTGCTGGACCCTAGGCCCAATCCCCAGCACTGCAGAAATATTAATGGTGATGGTAATAACAAGATTGTAGGTGCCCGCAAACACCGACTGCTAGCGTGAGAAGTTGCAAGAGACTCTCACCGCCACGTTTGCACGCTTATCTCTGTAAAACACGTGAGCTGAAAAATAAGCATTCCATCTCTGATGGAGCACGCCAGATGAGAGATGTGAGAAACCCTATTAAAATAATTGCAATTCTTTAAATTGCATTGAAAAGATTCAAGAATCTTGCTGGCTATACACTTCAGTTTTCCTCTGGGAGTTGGGGGTGGGTGGGTACAGAGAAGCTCAAATGACAGCAAGCAGCAGGTGGGATTCATTTCCAGGAACTACAAGGATGAATGCTCCCCCACCCCCACCCCCAAAGTCACTCACATCTAAGCAAACTGTCCTGGAATGGAGGACCTTGCCTGCAGCATACAGCTGTGCCTGGATGAGGCAGCAGGACGGCAAACCCCCTGCATCTTCATGCTCCTTGTCAATATTTCAAAGGGAATCTTTTGTATTTATATGTGAGCACCGCGGGAATATGTAAGACCTTTCACTAAAAATGTTTATGATTTTATTACATTTGTTTATTTTGTGTGTGTAAACTGAGACTGCTTGATCATTTCCCAATTGCTCAGACCCAAATAATCACGCAGAAACTATATTAATTACTACACTGTTTAACCAATGACTCAGGCATATTTCTAGCTAGCTCTTATTTACATCGTGAATTAACCCATTTCTATTAATCTGCGTGTTGCCACAAGGCTGTGGCTTATTGGTAAAGGTTCTGAGTGTCTTTCTCCTTCAGCAATTACATGGTGTCTCTTTGACTCCGCCTACTTTCTCTCTCGTCGGATTTCCCACCTGGCTTTGTTCTGCTAAGCCTTTGCCCTAAACAAGCTTATTCATTAACCAATGGTAATAAAAGATATTCACAGCATATAGAGGGGAATTCCACATCGTGTGTGTGTGTGTGTGTGTGTGTGTGTGTGTGTGTGTGTCCTCTGACACCAGCATAGAGGTCAGAGGACAACTTGTGGGAATAGGCTTGCTCCTTCTACTCTAAGGATCCTGGGGACTGAACGCTCACAGTGACAGTGTGGCAACACTTGTCCTCGTGTGTAGGAGCAGAAGCTGAATGTAAGGTAGGGCACTGGATCCTGAGGATGTGCAACAAAAATTCACCTTAATGGCTAGGCAGGCCTGTGTAAATGTAAACTGTCAAAGGAGACAAAGCTGTAAATAAAATCAATAAATAAATCATTTATGAACACGCTTATGATTTGGGAATACTCATTAATTCTTAGACTAGTGTAGTAGACTAACCATTCATCCAAGAAGTAAAAGGAAATCATTCCACAGGTGCCCTTTTTAGTAAATATGCTTAATGATTCGTTTTGATCTCGTGGCATACATCATAGCAAACTGAGTTAATTCATAACTTCTTGAGATGGCATAATACAATTCCTAATGAAATTCATATAGTATGCTACCACAACATATAGATTTAGGACCTTATGTGAGGTCACAAAATACCTTTTTTTCTATTCTCAATTTCATTATCATTTAACAACTTGAGCGTCAATGAATTCCAGCACCGTTGTTGGTAAATACTTCCAGCAGCGAATGGCTTTTGTGGTTCATCCATTGATCTCTCCGAACAATGAAAAGAGATTGACAACTTGAATAAAGTTGTCCAGGCTGGGGAGATGACTCAGTGGTTAAGAGCACTTACTACTCTTGCAGAGGACCCAGGTTCCCAGGACCCCCATGGTGGCTCACAGCTGTCTGCAACTCCAGCCCCAGAGAATCTGATGCCTCTTTTGACTTCTGTAGGCAGTACACGCTCATGGTACACACACACAAACAGAAGCTCTCTCCTCTCTCTCTCTCTCTCTCTCTCTCTCTCTCTCTCTATATATATATATATATATATATATATATATATATGTGTGTGTGTGTGTGTGTATTATATACTGTATTATATTTTTATTACATAGTATTAGTATTATATTACATTATATTATAATGATCATATATATTAGTATTATATATCTATAAAACACATTATATTAATATTAAGGATATAACTTTATGTGGGACTTTGAAGTTCTGCAGTTTTGCTATGTAGCACAGTATTTTTTTCAAGCCCCTTTTGAGAAGAGGAAAGAGGAGTAAGGAATCATCAGGGTAAGAAGAGCGATGCCCCTTCACCTCTGAAGGCTCCCCCTCCACTGCAGAGACTTGTCCTGCATCTGTCTTCTGCACTCCAGAGAGAAGGGCTGGACTAGGGAGGTCTTTAGTGTTTGGGATGTCCCCATGGACCTTGAGGACTGAAGCTTGCTGGGGGTTGGGGGTGGGGTGGAGGGATGGGGGGGACCAAACACATCCTAAGGGGCCCTTGCTGGGAAGGAGGCTGCACCAAGGGAGTCTGGTGAGTGCAATGAGCTCTCTGCCTTGGCCCAGTTCCCCAGTTCCCTCTTCAGACAACCAGGATCCCAGGTCAGGTGGTGCCCAGTTGATTTTCTGGGTATCCACTTTTACCCACAGTATGAGTTTCCAGGCACACATTCTTCCTAGAGGGTGATTTGATAACTAAATGAAATGTAAAGCAACCTATATTTAATCTGTAGCTAAGTCCATGTTCAGTTAACAGCATTTACTTTTAATTCAAACACCACACAGTGTCTGCCGACTTGAGAGAAACAGGTGGGTAGCCAGCTCCCCCTTTCTAGCCGCTGATCTTTGGAGAGGAAGATGGTACTTTGTATTTGAAACTGCACTTTGTGTGTGCCCCAGTGCGCGCAAAGGGCACGAGGGGAAGCCTGGTGAGGTGACTGAGCACAGGGCAATTCCTCCTGGACACTAGTAGGGACTTTTACACTTTTATCTTTCCCCCTTTTCACAGTTAACAGGTCCACAAACCGTGTCATTCATTGTGCCGATAAGGCGAAGGCTGTGTAGCCCAGCTCCACGCCTGTCCTTGGATGCTAAAACTGACAATCTAGCACCTCGATTACTTCTTATCTCTGAGTCATTGGCCTTGCCAGCACTCAAGATAAGAAAGTCTCTCACTTGTTCAGCGGGGGAGAGAGGGAGAGAGACAGCTTGCCTACATTAGTGTGTAACAAGCAAGCCAAGTCACATGCTTGTCAGAGGAAAAGGAAAAAAACAATCAAACCAACAAAAATCCCAACCCATTGGGTCTGGGACATACTGACCACAAAATAGGCAGTAGTGGGCATTCCGGGAAATAAGACTTTGGGTCCATGGGGGTGGGGAGGAGGAGATTATAACTGAGAAACTGGTGTGTACCTGAGGGAACATTAACCAGGGCGGACTGGCAAGCCACTGAGTCTCTCTCAGGAGTTTCAATTGTTAATTTGGGGAAATCACCAGAATTCTTAGTTCTTTTTTTTTTTTTTTTTTTTTTTTTTTTTGGTTTTTCGAGACAGGGTTTCTCTGTGGTTTTTGGTTCCTGTCCTGGAACTAGCTCTTGTAGACCAGGCTGGCCTCGAACTCACAGAGATCTGCCTGCCTCTGCCTCCCGAGTGCTGGGATTAAAGGCGTGCGCCACCACCGCCCGGCTCTTAGTTCATTTTTGCAACACTGTAACAGAATCCCCAAGACTTTGTAATTTATAAAGAACAAGGATGTATTTCTTACAGTTGTTGAGGGTGCAAAGTCCAAACTCAAGGCACCCACACCTGGGGACGGACTTCCTATTGTAGCACCCCCTAGTAAAGGCAGAGTGGGAAGAGCAAAGGCATGGGCGAGGACGAGGGGGAGAGGAGGCCAAACTCAACCACAGTCAACTGTCAGAGTAGCAGACACACTCCCACGGGGACGGCAGCATGGACCCCCGCCCTCCAGAAAAGCAGAGCCAACCCTCTGTGACATAATTGCTCTTGGGGGTTCCCTCCCAATCTTGTCACGTTAAGGACAAATGTTCTCAGGATTGACATCAGCAAACATGTCCAAAGAGCACGGTGCTTTTCTTCATCTATTTCCCAGGGACTTCACTTTCAGTTTTATTTCCTGCGGAATACAAAGGGATCTTCAAATCATTTTTTGGCTCCCGCTGTCACCCTAGATAGATACCTACCCAGTTAAAAACTTCTCTCTGACCTTTGCTTGATGGAGGCCTTGGGGAGTCGGTAAAAAGAAATGCCTTGCTTTACCTGTCTATGTAGGAGAGCCACCCTTTCTACTGACTGCACGATCAAAGGATGTACTGAGATAGGCAACACCCCAGATCCTTTCCAGGCCGTGTCTTCCACCCCAGTTGTCATGTGACCTTCAGTGCATACCCATAAAGTGTTCTTTGCTGCTGCTGCTGCTGCTGCTGGGTCCCCAGCAACCACGCTAAACTACATAGGCCTGTGAAGCTATCTGAACACCTGACGCTGGGAAACATTTAACAAGTCCAAGATTCGGGGCCCTCATCTAGGGAGGGCCTCCCTGTTGTACCATCCCATGGCAGAAGACATGCAGGAGAGGAAGACAGGGAAGGGGAGAGGAAGAGAGGATGATGGAAAGCCAGTGTTTACCTTTTTATTAGGAACCTGCTGTGGCCAGAATGGCATTCGTCCAGTCATGAAGCCAGCGCCCTCAAAATACCCTCTAAGTCAACAACATTACATTGGGGTCACATCTGCAGGACGCAAAAGGGACGGACATGTTCTCCCAATGGGAAGGGAGATTCTGAATCTTTGGGGAAAGTCAGGTGTTCTGTTACAGGAGCATAAAATGAACTAAGAGCCTCCTTTGCATTTTGACAATTGTTTATTTTTTTTCTAATCTAATTTGACAACATTGCTTTAGTGGTTACCCTTAAAGTATATTTCTCACCCTCCCAATTCATTCTCATAAGCATGAGTGTGTTTCTTCTGGTTTTGCTGGTATTTATTTGGGTAACTCATAGCTTAATTTAATTGTGTAATCATAAATACAAACAAGTCTGGACCCTACGGAGGATCAGCTAGCCACTAACTGTCAGGGGCACACAGGCAAAAGAGTGTAATAGGGAGGAGATGATGACCTTCAGCAGAGGCCTAGGTCACAGCCAGTAGGTATTACAGAGAGGACAGAGGGCGACAGGAACTTATCCAAGGAGCTGATAGAGGGAAGCCTGAAAAAGAAAAAAAAAAAAAAAAAAGCTTTGATAAAGCTTTGATTGTATTCCTAGGTAGCTGATTAAGAGAAACCCAGTAAATGCAGTGAGAACATGGTGGGGGTGGGGGAGTCCAGCAGAGCTAATGGAAGCCTGTTTAGGACGGTCACCCGAGCAGATGTGCAAACAGACCAGGCTGAGGAGGGACGGAGTGATCTGGACAACGATGAAGTGTCAGGTCGAAAGAGCTTTGCGGTGAACCCCGAGAGTTGGTGGGTCGGGGGATGATAGCCAGCTAAAGAGGCCATCAGAGGCCAAACACAAAGAGAAACTGTATAGGTCACTTGAAGAATTTCAAACTTTACTTTGAAGACAATGGAACCCAAGAAAGCAATCGGGCCGTGGAATCGTAGGTGTAGGCCCTGATTTGAGTTGTCTTTGCATTGTGAGGAAAGAATGGGAGTGCCAGATAGGAAGGGGGTGTGGTCCCTGATCTAAACCAGAGCCCATGGGGCCCTAGTTTGCTTGATGGAGACAAGGTGTTTCCTGGTTGGCTTCAGAACGTGCTGCTTGGCTATGGACGTGGTGCTGAGGGTGAAGGGTGGCTATTTAGGACCTGGATGGAGGGAAGCACCTTTGTTAGAGACAGTGGACACGGGAAGAAAATGAGTAACGTTCAGAGATGCTGAAGCGTGACTCTAAACACGTCACATCTAAATACCCAATGTTAGGTGACCTGTAGGTGGCTGGTAAAAGTTTGTGTGCGTGCGTGTGTGTGTGTGTGCATGTGTGTGCGTGTGTGTTATTTAGGAGGAAATTCTGGACTGGCAACCAGGATGAGATATCAATAAAAGCACAGAAGTGCAAATTTAATTCATAAAGAAAGTGAAATTGAGGGTACACAGGAAAAGTGAGCCCCATTGATATTACAGGAGCAAGCCAAGGCACTCACATCACATAACGGGCATGTGTGTACTGGGATCTCACCTGGTTTGAGAAATTTCAGTGTAGTAAACCTGGTTTTTCTTATGTAAGTTATTCAAGCAACATTAGCCAGGAAAAAATCCTTAGCCCAACTGCAGTGAACACAATTCTAAGCAGAGACCCTATAATTATAACTATTGCTTGTCCATCATTCTAAAACATGACACAGTTACAGGAAGGTGGAAAGAAGGGAAGGGGGCATCTTACTTAAACCAGGATGTATCAACTCCAGTCTTCCATGTCCCCAAGTATGGCAATGCTCACACAGGTACTGGCTACAGTGAACATCAGTGGGCATGGGGTTAAAGTCTCAATTCTACCAGCTATTCTTTTTCACATCAACCAGCATGTGAAGCAGTGTCAGCCACAGACATGCGTGGGCAGAGACCAAGCAATACTCAGCTTACAGAAACTGAGCCTTGAAATTAGTTCAAGCCACCCCACCACCTATGAGGTATCTCTTTAGAGCCTGCCACTGTCCTCAAGTAGGGGCTAGCAGAGCATCTCTGAGGTCTCCATCACTTCAACACCTTGCTGCCCAGGTTACCTGTAGGTAACCCAGACAAACTTCACTAAGAAGTCTTGTAGTTTGATCCTATCTCCTCCCTCAATATACTCCACAGATGGGCAAGTATGTTTAATTCTGATAGCCTTTTCAGTCAAGATATGTCATCACCCAAAAGCCAGGTAGACTAAGGTATGTGTATTTTTCCTTTCAAGGTCTTAGTGTATATTACTGTTCCTAGCTATTGGTAGAAACCTGGTAGCCAACTCGGGTTTATTAAAAGGTCATGTCCACCCAGTTCCATCCACTGTTAACCAAACTACCAGGTTCAAAATCATATTGTGTCTTGTCTGTCCGTGTATACATGCATGCATGCATGCATACATACATACATACATACATACGTACATACATACATTTGAGACGGGGTCTCACTGTGTTGTCCTGGCTGGCCTGGAACTCACAAATCCTTCTGCCTCTGTCTTCCAGGACTGGGCTGCTTGGTTGTGTGTGTGTGTGTGTGTGTGTGTGTGTAGTATCCGATTTGTGGGCATAAAAAGATTCCACTGACATCAATACTAAAACTGTTTTTTCATCAAAGCCTCTGTTTCATCCGCTTGGAACTGAAAAGCTCCCTCACACCAAAACTACTTTGACTGTACTCCCTAAAGTTTCTTCAAGTTAACTCCACCTCTGAGCAGCAGCGGGCTCAGTCCTCCGCTGGCTCGGTTTTGCCCTTCCATTCCATCTGATCTATGGTTCCCAGGACATAGCGGAGACTTCTGGCTGCAGACGCTGGAAAATGTAACTCGGAATTTCCTACAATCTCAGCTCTACTTTCTCCTGGACGCCAGCCTCGGGGGTTGGAGCCTTGTTATTGTCACGTGGCCGCGGGCTCCAGGCGGGCCAATGGGAGAGCGCCGGCCCGCCTCCGCGCCCCGCCTCCCCGTTCGCTCGGCCGCGCCGGGACTTCGCGCTCCGCCGCCCGCCGCAGGCGGAAAAGTTTCTCTGCAGACTCTCGAGCTCTCGGTCGCCGCTCGGGCTGCTCGCACCGCGACTGGCCGTCCTTTGCTGCTGGCTCTCCCGCAGCGCGCGGGCTTGCGAGGCCTTGGGTGCCGACCCTGAGCTGCGAGGAGCACGAGGCGGGCGATCGGGGTGTCCAGCCTGGTCAGGGAGTCGGTGCTAGTCGAGGAGTGGGGGGAGGAGTTGGCACGAGGCTACGGAGCTCCGGGCCGACCGGAGGCAGCGGGGTGCGCGGCGATGGGCGCTCCCAGGCTCCGAGCGGCCGCGGCGGCGCTGGGACTGCTGCTTTGCGCTGGGCTGGGATGCGCGGGCCCTGCGGGGAGCGGAGGCCACGGGGAGCCGGGGCGGCCCTCGGAAGATGCTGCTGGGCGTCCGTGCCCAGCCGTCTGCCACTGCCTCGGGGACCTGCTAGACTGCAGCCGCCGGCGGCTGGTTCGCCTTCCTGATCCTCTCCCCGCCTGGGTCGTCCGGCTGTGAGTATCAATATTATTCCTGGGAGTTGAAGGGGACGGTCAGGCCGAAGGGTGCGGGAAGAGTGGAGTCTATCAAGGCCTGGAATCAGGGTGCAGTGTGCACTGTGTGCGCCCAGGCCGCAAGTGGAACCCTCTGGGGAACTTAAATCTCCCTCTGCGTCCGCGCAGGTGGGTGCTTGGCTCGCCACTCCAGGGCCAGTGTACCGAACGCCTGCGACCGCAGGAGCCAGTCTGCGAAATCCCCGGATTTTAAATGTTTTCTTCTGAGTTTATTATGTGGGAAACCGGCCCAACCTTAGCTTCTCAGTGGTTTAGAGTCCCTGCCTGTCCCCAGTTGCTCCATATGTACGCGCCTTTCTCCTAGAACCCCGCGCCTCAAGCTCTTGTGGTGCACTTTCTTCCCTTTTCCCTCTCCTGTGCGTAATTTCACACTAGCAGACCATCGGCCTCCCTCCTGGGCCACTTTGTAAAGTGTGTTGGTTCCGGTGAGAAGTTGGGTGCGAAGTCTGATCTGTCGGTGACCAAAGGGAGGAAGTAGGTTTTCAGAACCGACACCTCCTTCTGCAGCAGCTCTAGGAAGGTTGAGGGCCAGCGCCGAGTGTTGTTTGGCGAATTTTAAGCTGAGAGAGGTCACTGTCAACTGTTTGGAAGAACACGGAAGAAAATATTATTTACTTGAAAATGCGAGTACTTAATAAATGTCAACTCTTTGTTTCTCTCCTAACCTCTAATTTTCTTAAATTGGAGGGGGGTGTTTAAGCCATAAGCAAAATAAATAAGTAAATAAATAAAAAATAAAAAAGTTGTATGTTATATTAAAAAACAGTTAAAATAGTTGACCTGCTTTTAAAAAAATCAAATTGCACTTCATACTTAAGATTCTTAAGTGTAGGCCTGGTGGATATTCTCAGCACTTTAACAATCGTAGTAGGTCTTGACAATAGTGGCAGCAGCTTTGGTCTGGCAGCTTAAGAAATCGTGTTTTTGAAGCAGCGTGCCAGCCTAAATCCTTTCATCGGTTATAAACTGTTGACCATCAAACAAAATGCCTGGTTTAAAAAGCAGTTTAATAAGGAAATAGAATTAACGAGAATTGGATTGATATTTAATGGCTGATTATGGAATGTCTGATGTAGCAGCTTTTATTACTCGTGAAAGGGGAGATAAAGGCTTGAGCCTAAAGCAGGAAGACTTTCAATTAGTTTTGGCTAATTCCATTCAATTGCCTCTTGGGGGTGGGGTGGGGGAGGTCGCGCTGCTGCGTTCCTGCGAGCAGAATGGCCCCATTGACGACATATGGAATTGAACACATGAGTGCCTGCGGGTAAACACCTATGGGTAATAGAGGAATGAGAGAGAAAGCTAAAACGGGGCTCCCCTGGACTGCCGTTCGACACGCTTACTAAGTCTAACTTTATCCGGTAGTTTCTCAATGACAGGTGGCCCATTAAATGCTGTCAGTACACGGTATTGTGCTTTGGAACTTAGATGCATTTCAGAAAACCGTGCGGACCTGGATTGGAAGTTGAGTTGAATCGCGAAGGGGGATTCAATACCTATTTAAACGTTCTTAAAGGGAGCTGACCTAATTAGGATTTTGTTTTGCAGATAATTTGGTGGCACACTAAAAACAAATTACAGTTTATTTGGTTAGCACAGTCTTTAATTACATTTCCGCCAGTAGTAAATTGTCTCAATACAAGTCCACATTCCTTAAATGTACGTGAAAATACATTCCACTTGTATAAATAAGCACTTAGTTTCTTGTCAGGGGCCCTGCTGTGATCGCTAGTTGCCGATCGGCCTTCCCATTCTTGTACTTGGGTGACTTCTGACCATCTTTGTAGGTGTCACCAAACCATGTGGTCTTAAGTTCTTTATTGCCAGTGTTTCTTTTGTTTGTGTTCACAGCCCCAGAGGTCTGTTCTTTGCCTCAAAGAAGCTCAAAAAGCAACATGCAATTGAGTTCTCCCCCCTGTTATTTGGTGTATTGCAATAGGCGGTGTAAGATGCTGCTAGTTAAACCTTACTTAATTACAAAAGCTCTTAAGGAGAAGGCTTCCAAGATCAGGGCGCGAGGAGAGAATGTGTATTGTTAGCACAGCTTTCCTTTTTCCTCGGGAAATTCAAAGAGCAGAAGTTTGCCTTTGGAATAGTTTATGAGAAAGTTCAGGAAAGTATGCTGCCTGCTCTTTGTTTCCTTTGTTGAGTTTACAACTTATGAACATCTGTGCTGTGTGTGTGTGTGTGTGTGCACGTGCGCGTGTGTGCGCGCGAGCGTGTGTTTCTCACTTTATCCAGTTGTCATTTATTGACACAGGAGTGCCTTGTGTGTGTGGAAGGCTGAAGAGTTGGAGCTAAACAATAATAACACTGTACTCACTCCGGCTTTTAGAACAAACCTGCAGTTCTTTAATGAAAGTGGCTCTTAAAAAACGTAACTGCTTGGAGCCTTGCTCAAAAATCTTTGAGCTTCCAGAGCTCTGAACCCAAAGAGGAGGGCTTGTTAAAACGCATTAGTTAGCCAAAGGGGGAAAATTGTTTGATTGCCAACTGGAACCTCAAGTGTTATTAGATTCTAGCTGGAATTTCAGATGATGTATCTTATCACGTGGAAATGTTTGAGCTCTTAACAGGGCTGAGGCGAAAGTCCGAAAGGTAGCTTGTGCTGGCGTGACTTCTTTGGTGTTGGCCTGTTTCGAATCTTCTGGAACTGACTCCAGCTGGGGGTGGGGAGGGAGTCCTAGTCCTTAAGGTTCCCACAGCTGTTCTTCTATATTTTCCAGACCAAACCTCGAGCATAGCAGGCTGATTTATGAGTCGCTTTGGACCAGTGTTTTAAAACGGCTACAGCCTGCCTTTGTGTTTTTCGGCTCTCCATGTTTCTGCTGAGTTAGCAGCTTGGGCAGGCCTCTGTGGGGTTAAGAAGCTCCAGCTCCTCTGTCTTTGCATTTTCAAATTTCAGTTGGAAGACAGATTTTTCAAAAGCAATACGATAGCTGGAACCGAATGTCGTAAAATTAATAATTTTCACATATGCTTGCTCACTTGCTGAGACGAAGAGCAGCTGCCATACACAGAGCTTGACTTTCCCAAGGCTTTGCCCAGTGGCTTTCTGGGTAAACAGTTAATGCCTCGCCACCCATACCTTGGCCTCATCACAGCAAATCTCGTAAAAAGTCAAGTTCTCCAGGGACAATGTTCTTTGAATCTGCCCTGCTGTTGAATGGGTTCTGTCCTGGATTCAAGAAAACACTGACATTTTATATCCGGAGTCTCTCAGTGTTCCATCCATAAAAATAATATAGGGAAGATGTAGGAAATGTGGCATGTAGGAAAGAGAAAGCAATTACTTCTGAAATGTATATTACTTTAAAATCTAAATCTAGGTAAATTAAAAGTTCCATGGCTTTAAGTATTTAGCAATAAAAGTCACTTAAGAATTTCTTTTCTTTTCTTCTCCCACATTTAATGTAGTTTTAATAGTATACAGAGCTCAGGATGGAAGTGTCAGCAATAACTGAAATATGTATGACATGAAACCAGGGTCCCCAGAAAGTGCACTGGGCTGCATGCAGGCTGGTTCCCCGGTTTGAAGGTCTTTTGTTGGGGGCTGGGGTCTCACCCTATTACTGGAGGAACCTTCACTGCTCAAATCTCATTCCTCCCAGGATTCCCTGTGAAATAATCCTACAATGAGCTTTTCTTTTCTTTTAATTGAAAAGAAAACCAACTGTCTGAAATGTAAATACCAGATTCCCCCCCCCCCCCCCGCCATGCCTTCAAACACAGGAAACAATGGTGGGGTGGGGGCAGGCTCAGGCTCAGCATTCTTGAGTTAAGTAGGTCCAAATGACTGTCTGTGGAGCGAGGCTAGTGTCCCAGGTGGAAGACTCTTTTCTTGGTCCTGTTTTAAACCATGTGGGCAGTCTGTGACTGTCTGGGGGTGCTAAAGGCACACAGGTTTTGTTTGGCTGCCAACGTGAGTTGTTGGGCTCACGGCTTCCTTGATGAACTCCAGATGGACTTGGGCTGGCTGGGCTGTGAGGGGAAAGTGTCTGGCTGCAGCCAGCATGGTGAGCATGCACAGCAGTGGCTGTAATTGCAGGATTTTTATAGTTTAAAACGGAGCCAGATTCCTCCCCCCCCCCTTCATGTTATAACTCCTCCAGAACCAATCTCCTCATGTCTCTTTCTGTCTGGTAGGTCTCTAGGCAAACAGTGCTTGAATAAAATCCTTGCAAGTTCCTTTTCATTTTGGTTTAAGGCGAAACACAAAAATCAGGGCTCGCTCTCAAAACGAAAAGCGTGGAAAATGACAGGGTCCTTGATTTCAAGTTGTTGCCTAAGCAAGCAGCGACACCCTGTCTCTTGAGTGTGTGATTTCTGTGTTTCTGTTGTCTGTGGGAGGACATTCTGAGGTAGGTAGCGTGGTTCATGCTTGTCAGCAGCTAACTTTGGTTATCTAAAACTCTGGTTATTTAAACGCCTTCATTTTAAACGCTGAGGAATTAACTTAGGATCAGGCAAGCCTCTTCCAGAGGGGAGCTTCCGACCGCATTGCACGCGAACCTCCTTACCAGTGATTGTTCCCCCCATTTCATCTTCATTGTACTGCTTTGGAGGAATGTAGGTGGGATGTTGAAACATTGGTTGGATTTTGTTACTCCCACCCCCCTGAATCTTTATGCTGGGTAAACTTCTTAACCCAGAGCACTGTATGGATAGGTGTTAGTTACTTTCGGTATTTTGATGCTTATGGGAACTGTTACTAAATTTGCCTGGGCCTTTGAAGGAGAAGCACGTTTCTTTCAGCGACTAAAACGCGGTACCACCTGCCCTGCGTTATTAGATGGTTGTTGTGGTTTAAATTGTGTACTATGGGGTCCGATATTGAAATTCAAAGAGTTCTTAAATGTAGCCTTTTGAGCGTGTACATTCAGGGCACACACACGAACATACCCTGTACTAGTAATCCAGTCCCTTAACGCAGAGAAACAACTAAAATAACTAACTCCCCATGGGCGTCAACCTCTGTTCCTTTGGCTGCGGTAAGGACATGGTACTTAATACTTTGATAGTTAAAATCTTTCTTCGGAGTCCTTGTTTCAGTAACCTGCCTAATTAGCCACTTTTCATAGTCTATGATGTCATTGTATCAAGTCGAGGGTGGGGAGATAGAAGCAAGCTAAGGTTCATGAAAGGTCTGTTCACCATGTGCCAAAAAAACAGCTCTTAAAATGCCTGTGGGCTTCAAGTATTTGAATCTGACAGCCTCTTAAACGAAATTTGTCCTCAGAGTTTGTCGTTCTGAGCTTGGCATTTGGCTGCCATTTAATTCGTGGACATAGTGGTTCAATTATTTCTCTTCTTGTCACTGGTATGGAGAGAGAGAGAGAGAGAGAGAGAGAGAGAGAGAGAGAGAGAGAGAATTCAAAACCCCGCTCTGCTAGTAGGTTGTTAAGTGATATAGTAACTTTTTAAGAAATTGCTTGTAATAATACTTTTGTTTTCTTGCAGGGACCTGAGTCACAACAGATTATCTTCTATCCAGACAAGTTCCCTGAGCCACCTTCAAAACCTCCGAGAAGTGTGAGTCCCTGTTACTACTTCCTATAAGAGGGCTGCATAAAATGTCCCCCTTCTTCCCCCCACCCCAGACCATTTCAAGGGATGAACCTTTCTTTGGACGATAAGACCTTCCTTCTAACTTTTAACTTTTATCTCAGGCAATGCCTTTAAGTAATGTATAGTATTTTCCCATCTTTGGATTTCATATGGCCTAATTAGCCTTTTCTGTCCTTTTGGCATTTTTAGGAAGCTGAATAACAATGAATTGGAGACCATTCCAAGCCTGGGGCCAGTCTCAGCAAATATTAGACAGCTCTCCTTGTAAGTGACTCTCAGCTCGTCCCCGTGGATGTTTGTAAGAGCAGTGCGTACTACCTATATCAGCGGTTCTCAGCCGGTCGATCATAACCCCTCTGGGTGTTGTATATCAGATCTCCTGCATATCAGATGTTTGTAGTATGATTCATAACAGTAGCAAAATTACAATTGTGAATTAGCAATGAAATTATTTCATGGTTGGGGTTAACACAACATGAGAAACTGTATTAAAGGGTTGTAGCTTCAGGAAGGTTGAGAACCACTGATTTCTATGGACTAACATGTAGCTCTTATAAGCAGACTGACTACCCTTTCGAGGGCATAATAAGGAAGGCCTATTTAAACTAACTTGTTTCCACTTCTAAATTGCAAGGGTTTGTTTGTTTGTTTGTTTGTTTGTTTGTTTTGGTGCTGGGGTGGAGGGGAGGTGGGGTGAGTGTAACCCAGAGCTTCTTGGTTGCTAGGCAACCCATTGAACTACTACCCTCTCAAGCATCTTTACAAAAACACACTTCACTAGCTTTGCTAACCTGATTTCCAGGATTCAAAAGAAGCTGCCTTGAGTTTTGGTTACATTTTGTAGATTAGAATTTAAATTATGGTCTTGCTCAGTAGTTGTCATGGGAACCGGATGCTGTATTACATAATGTTTGTAGGTAATGCCCAGACTTCCTGTGAGGATAATGGAAATTGGTAGTATGTCATGGTGGTATCATCTTTATTTTGAGTTGTGTGTGTATATGGATTTGTGTGCATGTGAGTGAGTGCAGGTACCCTTGGAGTCCAAAAGAGGGCGCCGGATCTCTTGGACCTGTTATCAGCTGTTGGATGTGGCAGCTGGGAACCGAACTAGGGTCCTCTCAAGAGCAGAATCTGCTCTTAATCCATGAGTCATCTTGCATCACCTTATAAGTATGGCTCCCGGTGTGAGAATCAAGATTAGAAACCCCAACTGAAAATGTTTGCCAAGTTTTTACATACAACTAAAATTGTGTTGAATTTTCTGTATTTTCAGCACAGATAACATGTTTATATTCATTACTGAGGTCAGCTTTGGGAACCACCTTGTCTTTGCAGCTTTTAAAAGTAGCATCTTGTATGTTCCGGGTGTAATTTCTAAAATCAAGCGATTTCTCGTCTTGACCTTAAGTAATTAAAATTTTACTTGTCTCTAAAGTTAAAACATGTCCTCTAAACAGCTTGATTAAAAGCCAGCATTGTTCCGTTTTTTTTCTGGTAAAGGTGTTGGAAGGGTTGAAGTTATATAGTAAATTTCAGGAGAGCTGGTCAATTAATTAACGTGATCACTCTCCAATTGCTTACATCTGGTGATTTATAGTGGTTTGTTTTTACTGAAGGCACGGGTCAGCCAAGTCACCGTGCAGCCGCTGAGTCTGCTGTCTCCTGTTTGAATAAAAACTCAGTGGCATTTGATACTGATGTGGTTTTCCCAGAGAGCAGGACCAGAGAGGAATGAGCGAAAAAGCACTTGGTATTTGTCAAATAAACACTGAATTAAAACCAGAGTTTTCATATCAGTATCGGTACCCATTCTCTTCGTGTTTTATTGGCATCGAGTGTCTTGTAGCCTCGGGAGTTGTCTGACCAAGGGGGATTTTTAAATTGTCTCCTCATTCTGTTGTCTTTGTCCTGTGTTTTGGCAGATTCTGTTAACGTGTTTAAGAACCTGGCACGCTGGTGGCTGGGGGTCTGTAGCATGTGGTCTTGCTCTGGGCGGGTGGCCTAACAGCCTGCAGTTTGGCATGTCGTAGAGTCGAAGGCCTAAGAACATGCAAGGAAGTTATGAATCTCTCTTGGAACTGAATAGCAACCACCACCCCTTCAATGCCATTCCTAGCTAGCGAGCTAGAGGCTGGACAAATGGGAAAAGTTCCGAACCCTCCACATGCTGGTCTGTATGTGGTTAGCTCTCGTGAGGCTGTGCATCAAATTAGCCTCAACAATCTCGCCTCCTTTCCCTCTCATGGGTCATCGTACCTCTGGGCAGTTACTATTTTGTTCATCTCACATAATGAGAGGCCCAATTGTGGCGTAGCTTAGGAAGCCCCCCGTGGTAGTGATTTGTATGAGGAATGCCCATGAAAGATCCTGAAAACCTTGCTTCTCTGGTAGTCTCTTACTACAACTATTTTGTTTTTCTCCCGACAGCTCTTCTGGATATTGCAATATATAGTTACTATTTCTAAAGCATTAATATCCTCTGTATCATGTTGTGTAGATGGAATATTTATTTTCCTTCGTAGAGAAGCCCTTGGACGTAATCTCAGCTAAATATCAGGACTTTTTTTTTTTTTTTGGTTTTTCAAGACAGGGTTTCTCTGTAGTTTTGGAGCCTGTCCTGGAACTAGCTCTTGTAGACCAGGCTGGTCTCGAACTCACAGAGATCCGCCTGCCTCTGCCTCCCGAGTGCTGGGAATATCAGGACTTTTAAAGACATTTCTGAAATTGAAAAAAAAAAGTATTAACCCTCATGACATGACTCAGATTCCATACTTGCCTTAGCACTAGATTTAAGTTGCATTTGTCAAAGTAGTTTCTAAAACCATTTGACCTTTGCTATCAGGGTTTTTTTTTTTTTTTTTTTTTTTTTTTTTTTTTTTTTTGCTTGTTTTCTATATATTTTTGGAATAAAATATTTTTCTGGGCTATTTATATGTTATAAAAAGGAGTCTTTACATACATATAATCACAATCTTTATATAAAATCAAATTTGTGATACATATTTTCTGTGTATATCATGCATCCTAAGGATAAAGGTTGAGCACTCCAGCTTCATGCTGTTGTTTCTCCGTGCCACGGGGCCCTCCCACTTGGAGTAACTGGCTTCAGAGATGACTAACTGGTAAAATATTTGTCTCTGCCTGTAATTGTGAGAGATGGGAGCTAATGCTGGGTCACATGGCACCCCCTTGTCCAAAGAGAAGCTCAGATCAGCGATTCGAACCCTGGTAAAATATGAGCAATTTGGGATGCTGGCTGGAGAGCCTCTGAGTGTCCTCTGGCAAAGCTTGTCTCTGATAGCAGATCTTTTACAATGCAGAAGACCTGACCAGAAGGCTCAGAGCTCACTGTGCGGGGGCAAGGTATGGGCTGTGTCTCTGTCTGTGTCTTTTATTTATTGATTTTTTTTTCCTCTCTCAAATCATTGCATGGCTGTGGCAGGATAGAGTTTGTTTGTTTTTGTTTTGTCTTTTAGAAATGGAATCACCCTCGGGATGAGTGCTTCTCAAAGTAAACCCGCTGACCACACACTTCATGTGGCGTGGCATGACTTAGCCAGGCTCCATGCACTTTTGAAACCTGAAAGTTAGGGAGGTTTAACTTGTGAATCATGTGGTTAAGCAGGGCTGGTCCAGTCTTTGTCTTGATGCTGATGGCTTAAATAGTACTGCCTGACCTGTAGACATTTGCCAAGTGCCCTGGAGATGAAAAGTGTTAAATCATTGGCTGCCAGCGGTGCTTGTGGAGTTAAAATGAACATCCTCTGACCCCATTCCTAGAGAGTCCCTATTGGCAGGGTGGGGGCAGGGCCAGGAGCATCTGTTGGGACAGCCCCCTAGGTTCTGATCAGCTCCGATGTAAACGTTTTTCTGAAATGTCAGTCAGGTCAGTATCACAATCAAGATGATATTGCCATCTTTTTACAAGGGTGCAGGTGTGTGTTTGTGCCCATGTGGAAGCCAGAGGGCCATGTTGGATGTCTGCCTCAACCTCCCCTTATCATTACCATCACCATCATAACCATTTCACTTAGCTAGTCTCAGGATCTTCCTGTCTAGCACCTTACTTACTGAGCCACTTCTCCCCTTCTCACCCCAGCATTGTTCTCCTAAGTACCAGTTAACTTCAAAGCACCGGCTTCAGTAAAAAGCCATTAGAGATTTGTAACAGTAAGAGGATCAAATGTAGTATCTGAAAACATCACCCTAGCTACAGTATAGAAAGCAACTTGGAGGTATCCAAGAACTACCCCTGCAGCCTGCGGAACTAAAGCATGGTGACTGCCCTTATCTATGGAAGGGTCTCGCCAAGAGAAAAGTCACAGGAAGTGAGGCTCAAGGATGGGCGTGTGGGCCAGCCATAGAGTGCAAGGTATCTCCAAGCCTCACTGAGGAGCTCACAAAGCTCAAATCAAGAGGTCTGGGATTCATTACTGGCCCTGCACACAGCAGGCCTTTCTCTGTGTGTTCTCTCTTCTTTAAAATGGGGAGAGCAGTACCTACCTCCCAGAGTCATCTTGAGGATTTGTGGGGAGAAGGCAGGAAAAACCATCTGGTCCACACAAGGGAAGAGGGACGGGGAGGGAGATGACTCACTCACCTAGAACGCAGTGAATCTGTGTTCTATGCCAGGATCTGCTTCAAGCACAGAGCCCACAAACTGCCTCTTATGGTGGAGCTTCATTCTAGCAAGAAGGGAGAGAAAGACTAATCAGTAAGCCAGCTTCAAAGGCAAGGTGGCTTTGGCTCCTGATAAAGGTGTGATTAACAAGCCCTGGCAGCTGTCCTTTGATGTGCTCAGGAAAGGGCAAAATTGGCAGAGCCCTACTATGTGTCAGCTTACCGTTCTGAGGTCAGAGGTCAGCAGTGAACAATACAGACAAGAATTCTTGCCATCACGGCAGGAATGTCTCCCCTCTCATGGAAGCAGGAAGATAAAAATCGATTAAGAGTTATCCACAGAGCGGGGTAGATCCTGGAGAGAAAAGTAAAGCAGGGAAGAAAGACTAAGGAATGGTCATGGCTGAAGAAGACAGGACAGTATAGAAGGGAAACCCAGGGAGATTGCTCAGTGGCCTCTGCTGCCAAGCCTGAGGACCCGAGTTCATTTCCCACAACTCCCATGATGGAAGGAGAGAACCCGTGCCCACAAACTGTCCTGTGACTTCCACCAGCACACTGTGGCTCATGTACCCCCACCATGATAAATAAGTAAAAATGTAAAAATAAATAAATAAAGGGGGTGCAGAGAGAAAACAATGCACTGAGAAGGCGAGATCTCAGCAAGGGCCTCACTGTATCTGCTGGAGGCTGGGGCTCCTCTCGAAGCCTGCCTAGCCCTGCCCTGCCCACGTGCCTTCCTTGTATGTCTCCTGTTACCCAGTTAGCAAATAACCTTGTTTCCACCCTTTTCCTCTGTGCTTGGAGACTTCTGTGGCTCAGTGTCCTATTGCAGGTATATAGTGTATAGTTAACGTATGAAAGCCGTGTGTACTTAGCATAATTCAGATAGATCTTTTATATACATAGTCTGAACCTGTGGCTAAATATTTACAGTGTTCAGCTATGCATACTTGGTAAAGTAATAATATTAAATTACGCCAACAGCAATAACACTAATTAAAAAGACCAAATTAAAAAGAATAAGAGAAGCAATTTAAGTAGCTCCAGATTCATTAGATGGCTGTACAGTGAGAGCCTGTCCCAGACGCCATGGCCACCTTTTCTTTTGTCTTTGTAAGTCACCCAGATTGGTGTCCAGAAACTCAGGTTTTGCATGGTGATCCTGCCTTGCACTTTGTGCTCTACTTTACCGAGTTCTGAGTGAAAACCAATGGCAGAGACACATGCGTACGCACACACATCCGTCCCACAAGATTGAGCTGCCGCCCTCAAAAGAAAGCTAGCTGTCTTGGATTCCTGGGGTGAGGGAGGGAGGCTGTATGAAGTCCTCAGATGTGTTTAGGACTACTAGTGACTGGTGGCTGCCCCACTGCTGGCCTCTGAACCTACTGTTGCTAACATGTGGTTCCATCCATCTTTTGTACCTGAGATGTGTTGGAGACACAGAAAGGTGTGAGTCACACACACCAGTCCCTTGGTGTGGGGTCTTGAGCTGCTGAGACACTACAAAAAAATAGCACTGTGTGGCAGGGAGTATTGGCCCTTGATGTGTGTGTGTCGGGGGAGGCAGGGACTTCCTGTTCTGTAGAATCTGTAGAAGGATGGTGATTGCTAGCCAGTCTTCCTTGTCTCTGTAACAGGATGCCTGGGAAGACAAGGAAGGAAGGGTCACCTTAAATTCAGATTTTGAGGTTTGAGTCCATCATGTGAGAAAGGGCTTACTAGAGCAGAGCAGGGATATTTTGGTGGCCAGAAAGCAGAGAAAGGAGACCTCTGCCCTAGAGGGCTTTCTCTGTTTCCATTCTGTCCCACATGAGCCCCAGCCTGTGGGATGGCACTGCCTTTGTTCATGCCCAGGTTTTCCTCCGAAGTTAACCCTCACACACAGCCAGAAGTGTTCCTCATTAACCCCCCAGCTACTCCTCAGCCCAGCCAAGATGACTAATGCAGTTAGCCATTCAGCACAGAGATTTTCCTTTTGTTTGCCTTTTGAAACTTTCACAGGTGTGTGTGGGGGGGCATTTGTCATATCTCATACTGAAGGTAGAACTCATGTCTTCCTGTGCTCTCTGTCCACACAGCAGCCCCGGGCAGTTCCATTTGTGTAGAAGGCATTCATGAAGAAGCTGAGTAGGTGGGATGCACATAGAACCCTCTGGAGTAGGGGAGACCAGGGCTGGAGTTGGGGGCACTGGCCTGTCTGACCTTAGGTAGACTTAATTCTTCTTTGTTATCTGTGTGGTGTGGGAGGTCCTTCTGTCTATGTGTTGCTTTTATTGGTTAATGAATAAGGAAACTGGCTTGGCCTATAGCAAGGTAGAACTTAGTGAAGCAGGGAAAACTAGGCTGAATCCTGGGAGAAAGAGGGTGGAGTCAGAAGCCATGGAGCCCCACTGGAGACAGATGTTGGAAGGAACTTTACCCGGTAAGCCACAGCCAAATGGTGATACACAGATTAATAGAGATGGGTTAAATTAATATGTAAAAGCCACCCAGTAAGAAGCTAGAGCTAACAGGCCAAGCAGTGATTTAATTAGTACAGTTTCTGTGTGATTATTTTGAGTCCGAGCTGCTGAGCAGTTGAAATGACCAAGCGGCCTTCTTTATAACATCTGTACAAACAGGCAGAGATGTCTGCCCATCTACCTCCTCAGTTCCTGCTCAGGAGCAAATGGCATTCCATACTTGAGAGGGCCCCAAGGGGCTCCAGCAATCACAACTGCAGTGGTTGCAGTGTGCTGTGGGCTTAGCTCAAGTGCATTGGTCTGGGGCAATGGGCCAATGTGGATTCTTGAGCAGGAGAGTCATGGGAAATAGGTGGCATCTAGAAACTATCTTTGCAGCAATACATGAGGCAGAGATAAGGCGCTTTATATTTAGAGTGAATTAACAGTAAAAATCAGAGCTTTCTTTCAGTGGTCAAAAAAAAAATAGACAGCACTACATGATAAAAGTAAATAAACATTTATAGCCTAAATTTATGTTTCTAGGGTGAATTTTGAGTCGTGTGCTGTGCAGTGTAGGTCTAACAGTGAAGGAAAGCTGGGAAAGACCACCAAAGAGAGATGATGCCCAGGGTATTATGAGTATCCCAGGCAATGAGATGCAGCAATCGCTACCTGGATAGACCATTGATGTCAGGGTGAAGACATAAGTAGCTTGATAGGAAGAGGCCTGGAGGTTCCTCCGTATTGGCTGGTTTTGAAGGAGCTGTGGACAAGCTCTTAACTTTTTATTTTTTTTTTTAAGCAGCAGAATCTGCCTTCCCCCTCCCCCTTTTAGACAGTCAACATACTGTTCCTTTTCAAAATCCAGTGTCCCGTGTGGCTTTGAGAATCAATAGTTGTGACCTGCCTACCACCCACAGATCCTACGTTTGCTCTGCAGACCCAGCCCTGGAGTATGTTGACGGCACACAGAGGAGGTTGTTCATCTCTGGGAGAGACACAGCACTGGCTTCAGGATCATACACGGGGTGGAGCAGGATGACTGAGGAGAAATGAGGTTATAGTACATTGTACCCCAAAACTTTACTATGTCTCCACTCAGTATTTATTTAGGCTGGCTGGTGGTTTGAGTGTGCCCCCACAATGGCCCAGATTCCTCCTTTCAGTGTACGTAGTAAGTTACATGGGACAGCACCTGATTGTAAAATACATTTCTGTTAGATGGTTTTGCCTGTCTAGAGGTGAATACATGTCTTAGCATGTTTAGGATATGTTTAGCCTGAGCTTGGATAACCACCAGTAGGTTAAGTTTGCCATTAAATGCATTTTCCACTTATAATATTTCCACATATGCTGTGGGACTTTCTGGAGTGTCATTCTATCATAAACCTGGAGACATATATAGTTTGTTATTTATGTAGTGAATACAGCCATATTAATTATACAGTTCTCAGGCATTCCAAACAAAAATCAGACTTCTGGATTAGTTTGGGATTCACTTAAGGTCCTGCTGTTTGGTTGTGTCATACTGAGTCTGTCTGGAGAATTTGCCAAGTTTAATTCATACTTTTAAGTCTAGTAATAGTGATTTTCATAGGTTCGTAGCTCAGAAATCAAGTTGCATATGGGAAGACAAGCATTACGAGAATTTCAAGCAGTGACATGTCTGAATTATTTTATAACTAGGAGATGAAAGCACAAATAGTTGTTTTAACCAAAACCTTCCTAAGTGAGTATTTGAAAAGAGGTCACCAGCTTGTCATATTAATTAAGAAAGTTGAGAATCAACTTTAACCAAAAGTAAAACATAGGTTTCTCAGGGGGAGCCAACAAGCTTTGTTTTGATTAAGTGGGCATGAACCATACCCAGTGCCTGCCCACATCTGGTTGTAGAGGAGCCGATGGCATCTGACCAACTTAACTGCAAAATTCTTCCCTGGGCGCTTGCTGTCCTGTCGATGGATAAATGGACTAGTGTCTTCCTGCATGCAAAGAGTCTTGCTTTAGAGGTCTCTACCCGTCTCTCATGTATGTAAACCAGGTACTGTTGTGTTCATGGAGCAAAAGTTTCACAAAATAAATGCACAAGTATCATAATCCTTTATGTGGCATTCTTTTATTGGGCTTCACAGTGTTTCTAGATGATTTGTACATGAGAGTTTGCTGTGCACTGAGTTGTACCTGCACCTCACTGTGAGTTTGCCAGCACATTGACTCATTAAACCAGCCTGTCCCCAAATACAGACCTACTGGGTTTTCAATTCTCTGCTTAGAGTGACTGAATTTGAAATATGTATTTGTCATCATTGCATGGCCTTTGAGAGCTTTCAGTGTCGTTACCTGGTTCATTAAGTCAGAAGTGGCATCTTGGCCTGGATGTACAGTGGTCTCCAACCTTTCTTCATATCGGACTGTCTCTGCAATTATTCCTTGGGTCACAGGATGGATTGTGTTGCCTTGTAAGGCACAGCCACTCTGGTCTCACACTTCCTAAGACTCATTCAGGCTCCACCGTTATGGGATTTTGTTTGTTTCATTAGTTGGTTGATTTGGAGTTTTTGTCATTTTGTTTGTTTATTTTTGGGTAGGGTCTTGACTGACCTGGAATTCGATATTTAGACCAGGCTAGCTTAGAACTCATAAAGATCTGTCTGCTTCTGCCTCCTGAGTGCTGGGCAAAAGCCATTGTACCCAGCCACTTTTACGTTTTTAAGTGTGTTTGTAAACCTATTTCTTCCGGTTGTGTTTGTGATTTTAAAAGTTTCTGTTTTTCTCTTCCAAATGGAACCTGCCCAAAGTGATGTCTTTTCTATTTTTATGCCCTTTAGGACATGGCTTGCCTGGTGGTGTTTGGTACATGGGAGGTACTCAGTACACGTTTGGATGGTGTTTGGTGCATGGGAGGTACTGAGTACACATTTGGATGGTGTTTGGTACATGGGAAGTACTCAGTACACGTTTGGATGGTGTTTGGTGCATGGGAGATACTGAGTACATGTTTGGATGGTGTTTGGTACATGGGAGGTACTGAGTACACGTTTGGAAGGTGTTTGGTGCATGGGAGGTACTGAGTACATGTTTGGATGGTGTTTGGTACATGGGAGGTACTGAGTACATGTTTGGATGGTGTTTGGTACATGGGAGGTACTGAGTACACGTTTGGATGGTGTTTGGTGCATGGGAGGTACTGAGTACATGTTTGGATGGTGTTTGGTGCATGGGAGGTACTGAGTACATGTTTGGATGGTGTTTGGTACATGGGAGGTACTGAGTACACGTTTGGATGGATAGAGGCCTGAATGCATGACTTGCTCCTAGTTCATCACACAATTAGCTATTCAGTTCCTCCATCTGTTACAATTTGCTTTTACTTATTAAATTTGATTCTTCCCCCCCCCCAAAAAAAAAACAAGAGTTGTAGATTTGAAAGAAGTGACCAATTGGGCAATTTTCCCCAGTGGTCTTCCTTGAAGTCCCTAAAATCGACCTCCACTCCCTTGAGCTTGTCCTACTAGAATGCTTGGCGCAGAACATCTGTGCTATCCTGGCCTCCCATTCCTCCCCACTTGGGATTAACCATTTCAGGTGTCACTTTGAAGCACTGGGGACAGCTTCTACCAGGGAGCATCTATGCCAAGTGAGGCTTGTTCTGCCAAGACAGACAAAACAAAGTTAGAGCCAGTTAGCTTTCCATGATTGCGGTGGCAAGATTCGACATGCACCTCTGTTCTGGTCTAGTTGCTTTTGCCTCTTCCTTTTCTTGCTTAAGTTTCTCTGATGGCTCCCTAAGGCCAGGGGTTCAGGACTCTTGTCTGCTGAAGACCAAACCAGCGCAACAGTGTTGTAACCAACAGCCCTCTTCTTCCTTTGGATGTAAGTTGCTTAAGTACTAAATTTTAAAACATGAAAGGAAAGACAATTATAAACACAAACACCTCCTTTCTCTCTCTTTATACCACCTGCCTGGCTGTCTCATTCCCTTTATTGTATAGCTTCAGCCAGAAGATAGAGCAGTCTAGCAGTCTATTGAATAAGGTTGAAGACCAAAGGAGATTTTAAGGGAATAGTCACACTTCGGGTACTTTAGAGCATAGGAAACATTTGGTATTTATTTGTGAACTGTCAGTTTTATTATGTATGGGCAATCTAAATTTATCATAGCAAAGTAATATAGCATGCAATAGTCAAAATGAACACATCTGTGTAAAAAAAGACTTGTATGTGTGTGTGTCTATCTATTGAGAAAGAGAGAGGCGCTTTTGAATTTGCTCACTGTTTTCTTTGTAATCCCACACATGGCTTTGGTCTAGAATAGATGGCAGAATTCTTCCAATGAAAAATGCTTACAGATTTGGGCACACAGTCAGTTCATAGAATGAGTCTGTTTCTTTTTCCTACTTACCACAACATGTAATTAACAAAGAGAATTATTTACACAGAATTAGAAACAGTTTGATATGTTATTGTTGTGACCCAGTTTTTTATTCAGTATAAATGTCTATGCACAATTGTCATAACTTGGGATTAGAAGAGGCGTTCTCCTCAGTGGAAGCAAAGGATCAGGAGAGAGAGAGAGAGAGAGAGAGAGAGAGAGAGAGAGAGAGAGAGAGAGAGAGAGAGAGATCCTTGGGCCTCTCCAGGGAGCACATCTGGGGCCAAAGGTCATTCTGGTGAGCACCCATTTCAGAGAAACCTGCTCTATGGCTGTAATTGCTAGAACTTACCCCTCTGTGGTGGGGAGGAAGCTTCCACTGTGGGCATCGCTTTGTCCACCTGCTACTGTTTGTTTGGTGGGACAGGTCTCACTGCAGATGGAGCACGCACTGCCTGGGTTCTGCTGCCTCAGCTTCTCTGTGCTGGACTCCAGGCATGCCACACCAGTCCCAGCCCCTGCCATCTCGAGGGCATAAATCCTCTTGCCCCTTTCTCACAGGCTTGACCAGTCCTGCTCAGTAAGTCCTCTGTGATGATAAGAATCCCCAAGCTCAATGCCGGGGTGCACACAGAATGGGGATGCGAGCGCACCTGCCTATAGCATCACAACCACCACATGTTCTGGGTCTACTCAGAGGGACCAGTGAGGCCAGGATACTCTGCCATGTTCCCTACCTGTTGCTCTGCAAACCAAATAAAACAGAATTAATTTAGCCTGGTGTATACGTGCACAGGTAATCCTTCTGTGATACCTGGTTATTTACTTGTGGTTTCGAGCAGCCGTACTGTCTTGCTTTTATTATGAAGGGACAGTTTCTTGCTTAGGCCAATAAAATGGTTTATTCATATGGAAGAAGTGAGTTCGCGGTAAATATGTGCTTACTTTTCAGGAAAACGGGGTGCTACTGGTGAAATACTGTAGAAGATGTGTGCTAAACATGTCACCCCGAGCACACTTATTCTGCTCGGTTCTCTCATAGCCACCTTAAAATGAAAGGAATAAAACAAAGAAAAGGAAAAGAAAAGACCCAAAGTAAATACCAGCAAGAACAAAGAAAAGATCACAGGCCAAATGAAAATGTCATAAAAAGTTTACAAGCCAATGGATAAATCATAAACTTATGTAGGGAGAAAGTGTAGGAGATCCCTGAAAGTAAAAGTGTGTGTTCTGTGTGTGCATGTGTATGTGTGTGTGAGTGTGTGTGAATGTGTGTATGTATGTGTGTGTATGTGTGTGCATTTGTACAAGTGTGTGTGAATGTGTGTGTGTATCTGTGTGGGGTGTGTGTGCACGTGTGTGTATGTGTGTATACACATGTGCATATGCTACTGATCCTCAGGATAGTTCAGGAATTTGAAACCTGTGAAAGTGGAGGTACCCCATAGGACTGGAAACAAAAAAGGCTTAGCCAGAACCCGTTTATAAGAAGTATCGGGACCTCCACATTCTCATCCAGACTTATAGCCCAGTGACTGCCCTGCACGAGACTGGAAGTTTATTTCTAGGACAACTGAGCAGCAAGCTTGTGGAGTCTGGGTGGGATGGATCTGTGTGTTCTGGAGGCTCTCACTATAAACCGGAGGATGACCTTGAACTTCCGACCCTCCAGTTTTCACCTCCCGAGAACTGGGATAAAGGCATGTACCACCTGTACCACCGTGCTTGATGTATATGCCACTGGAGACCAAATCCAGAGTCTTGGGTTTGCCAGGCAAGAATTCCACCACCTTGGCTACAGCTACATCCTACTTCCTTCGAATTGTTTTGTTGTTGTTTATTTTGCTTTTTTTTTTTTGTTTTTGAGATAAGGCCTTGCTGCTTAGGTCGGGGTGGTTTTTGAACTCAGTGTCTTCCTGCCTCAGCCTCCTGAACACTAGGATTATGTGTGTTTGCTGCCCCACCTAGCTTTAGGTTTTTTTTTTTAAAGAACTTTCTTAGAAAATATGAATGAACATCTAATGCTTTCGAAAGTCAGAATCTGAAAAAAAAATGGAAAAAAGGGATTTGGAGGCAATAGATGGAGACATAGATCTGGTCTTTGGGGGAGGAAGAGGAACCACTAAAGCCACAAAAGCAGAAGAGCCCAGTGAGAACACAAAGTGGGAAATACTCTGGAAGGTGAAAGTGCAACTATATTTTATAGCACCAAGCTATAAAATCGAAGCTCAGAATGCAGAAACAGTCATTTTAACAAAGAAATCAAAGTGCTGGGGGAAAGTTGGAAAATTCTCCCAGAAAGAGCCAACGGACAAAGGGATGGAGATTAGGAGGGGAGAGGAGGAAAGAGAATGCACTTATGAAGCTGGCTCATCTGTGAGTTGAATTCCACCAGAAGACACTGGTAGACATTGAAGAGGCTGCCAAAGTTTGGGGGGGGGGGCACAATCTGAGGACTGAGAAGCAACATGGCTCTCTACTGAAAGGACCTACTGTGTGCCGGCAAAAGGCTTGCAGAGAGTACTTGCAGTGTGAAATTTCATCACGTTGGGGCTGTACAAGGAGCTCTGAGAGGAGGCAAACTTGAATGCAGGCTCTCAGGATAACTGACAGCGATCTTGCCACAGCATACCTAGCAGCAGGGCACTGGAGGGCTTGGTAGGAGCACAGACTCCCATGTCTGCCTTCCCCTGCACACACCCCGAATAGACCCCCCGGGGTGCCGTGCTCTATGGGCCTGCCTCCAGGATGCCCTCTTCCAGCTTTGCTGTTGGCTCAAGGCTGAGCCACCCTGGGGTGAAGGAGCTCAACAGTGCCTGGCTTCATCTGTGAGGACCAAGCCTTCCCAGCCCGAAAGGACAACCACTTCTTACCCCAGCACAGTGCACACACCTAAATGGCCAGACTCACAGAAACATTCCCAAACATGGAGAAGCTAATGGGAATCGAGACCCAGGAAAATGAGGGCACAAACTGAGGACAATAAGGATCAGGGGTACAGGAACACATAAGAAGTCTCGCGGAGGGAGGCGCAATGCTAAGGGCTGTGATTCTTCCTCAAGTCTCCGTGGCAAATCCGGTTATTGGTAGTGCTCCACCGTGAAACTCTTGGCATCTAGCTCATGATGGCTGGGCTAGATCTTCCTATTCCATTTCCGTCTGGTTGGATTTACCCAGTGAAGCAAAGCAAGACATTGAACCAGAGGAGAGTGATGCCCTCTCAGGCACGGCAGTCTGAATTATTATATCAGAGAGCCTCATCTTTGAGCGAGTTGATTCAGGAGTCATCTTTGTGTTAGTTTGCTTCCCTGCCCTCCTGGGCAGTTGAGGGAGTGTGCCATTTTCTGGTGAACCCAGGCATCTTGGATCGCCATTCCCATGAGTGCCTACAGCACAGGTATGCGGGTCAGAGGACTAGAGATCCACCATGTGGGTTCAAAGTTAGGTCATCAGACCTGGCAGTAAGTGTGTTTCACCTGCTGAGTCACCTCTCGAACCCCAGAATTAAAAAATTGTATTGTCAGAGCAGAGTTAGCTTTATTGTGCATACTAATTTCACATTAAGATAAGTTTTCAGTAACTACCTGCTTTATCGCCCACTTTTAGAGGTTTTTTGTTTTGTTTTGTTTTTTGTTTTTTGTTTTTTTTTTGTCAATTTCTGTTTACACAGAGGTCCAGCTTGAACTTTTATACCTGGGATCAATGAAGAAGGATTGTGTTGTATGTGGTATGAATGGGCTTTTGACCTACGGTCCATTTTTTTCATTTTAACATGTGTTATAACTGGCAGGCATACAGAACCCTGATTATTGTCGGACCGCTGTTAAAATACTGTACCGTAGCCATCTTTATCCTGTTTGTGATCCAAAAGATATTATGCTTGGTGTTGACCAGGCTTTGAGCTGAGAAGACCTGACAGCCGCCTCCTCGTGCGGCTCTGTTCTTGTCTGCGTGCAGAACTTTCCGCAGTCGGCTCTCACTCGATGGCACAGGGCTGGCGGGCCAGTCTAAACATGTGTGTTCTCTTAATGAGACTTCCTCATTATCTTGTTCACAGGGGTGAGCAAAGGCTGTTTATTTTTATCTGTACAGGGGAGGCTTTTCTCCTGCCAAATCTTTCTTCTAAATGAAGTCTGATATTAAGTGGAGTTAAGTTGTTTCATCCAAAGTAGTTTTCAAGATGACTCAAGGAAACTTTTTTTTTGATGTATGTGTGTGAGTGTGTATGTATGTGTGTGTGTGTGTGTGTGTGTGTGAGAGAGAGAGAGAGAGAGAGAGAGAGAGAGAGAGAGAGAGAGAGAGAGAGATGTTGGAAATAAATGTCCTTTTGTGTGTTTGTACCATGTTGTATTTTCATTAATAGCCTGTGATTTCTTTATATGCCATGTTAAGCTGGTTGCTTGTAAGTTTATGCCGAGATCAGTATTTCCCTATGGCCAGGCCAGACTGTACCAATCAGTATATTTAATGTGCTTGCAGAGTGAAGTTTGGGATGGAATGACCACAGATTCAGCTGTTGTTAGTGGCACAGAAGACTAGAACTGGAGGGGTATAAGAGGGGTGAAACATTCCAACTAGAGAGGGAACTGCAGTATCTAAAACACGGTTTCCCGTGCTCTTGAAAGGAGAGTGACTTCTACACATAGCATCCTTAAGGAGCCAGCACGGCATGCCCTTACACATCGCGCCTGCACAGCCGTGAGCTGCCTTGTATCTGGCGCAATAGGTAGGCCACAGTCGAAACTATTGGCAGATGTTCCTTACTCTTCATGGAGCGAGGGCTTGATTGGTTTGGTGGTTCCAGTGTGAAAAAACCTGCTATTCCTGCTCCTCGCCGACAGACTGTTCCACTCCTCAAGCCCCTTTCCTCACCTTGGAGCAAAATGATCACCGTTTAAATCCACTTAGCAGTGCATGAGAGCTTTTGAGACACTGTACATGGTGGAGATCACAGGGACTCAGAAGGAGAAGCAGTCACCACCATGGCAAGTGGCCCTTCGAGCCTCACCAGCTCTACTAGGCGGGATTCCCCCAGGTTCCTAGGCAACGCAGCTGCTCCCAATGTCCTTTCAAAGGAGAGGATTCCTAATGTGTGGAGACAGCGTACTCAACCTTTTTCTGAGAAGCTACCAACCCACTGAAGCACTGGTATTGGTTGTTTTTAATATGTGATACTTCATACCTGCCAAGCAAGAGGGAGTCCCAGGTCTTAGAGAGTACCTCACATCCAGCACAGAACACAGAAGTAACAGAGTGAAGCGAGACTCCTCTAGAGTTGAACCTGGTCCCAAGGCCAGAGCTTCGGAGCAGAGGACCTGGACCCATGTGCAGGGGCGACAAAGCTTGGCTGTGCTCCGAAAGCCAGAAGAAGCATGGTGCATGACCCCCCAAACGTAACGTCTAAGCAGGTCATTGCCATGATACCAGAACACCTCCCTCTTTCCCCTTCATTCACTTCGAAGCCTCACATGTGGTGCCGTGCATCTGTTCTTGCCTGCCTTTCAGCCAGTCTCTACCAGCTCCTGCCCTGCCAGAGCGTCCCTGGTATCGTCCTGTCACTAAGAGACCTCTGGTCTGTCCCCACCAGCAATCCCAATGGGAAAGCCATTGCCTAACATAGTTCCCAGGGCCTGACATTACCTAATGTCGTATCAGCTACTTTACTCTTTTTTTTTTGTTTTAAGATTCATTATTTTTATTTATGTGTATGTGCGTATGTTTGTCATGTGTGTGCAGGCGTCCTCAGAGGCCAGGATGGGATGTTGGCTTCCATGGACCTCCGGTTATAGGTGACTGAGCGGTTACCCGGTGAGGGGCTGGGATCTGAGCTCAGGTCCTCTGGAAGACTAGCAAGTGCTCTTCGCCTAGGAATTTTTCGTCCTCAGCTAATTCACTCTTGAGCATCAACGTCTCTGTAGCTGGGCACGCTACATCCCAGCGAGCCAAGCGCACTTCCATTTCCTTGAGAAGATGCTATGCTTTCTTCTGTCTCATCTGAGCCGCTGGCTTGTTCCTCTGCTTCTGCTTACAGCATCACTGGCCTCTTCTCCCACTTGCCGGGCTAACTGCATCCTCGGGTCTCGACAGTGACTTCCTCAGCAAATTCTGCTGGCGTTTCTGTGCTCTTCCCAGAGCCCATGAAGTGTCCGTTCCTAGTACTTTTACCGTTGTCCCTTCCTTCCTTCTCAGCATCACCCTGCCGCTGACCTCTGTCTGTTGTTTTCCCCCACTAGACTAGAGGCTTGTGGGAAGTCAAGGGCATCTTGATCTTGGTCATGGCTAGGTCTCTCTCCAGCATTCTTAGAGTAAATATCATCAGAGAAAAATGGTAAGCCATGTTTGCCTCTACATTTATGGTATTTGGCAGAGATGACTGGAAGATGGCATTGGCAACAAAATGAAGCCATTATTTTTGGACCTTAGCAGCCAGGGTTGAAATACCTGGGGCGGCTGTTTTTTTCCTGTGGCTTCTTCGGAAGCTAGAAGGAAGCAACTGTCTTATGTTCCCCACTAGCCGTGCCCTGAAGGTCTGTTTGTCTTGAAGGGACTAATTATAAGTCACCTCAGCGAGGACTGTGACCATGGAACTCTCTGTGCCATCAACACAGAGAAGAGCAAATATCTCTACTCTCTAATGGGTTTGTGCAGGACTTAAACACCCTCCGGGCTGCGTTATTTGGGGCAATGGAAAGATGCCATGGACATGTAACTTTAGCGATGGAGAAGGAATTTGTTTTTAATCAAAACTGTACACATTCTGCCCCAGTATGATCAGCTGTGGTGCTTTTGAATGTGTTGATGAATTTTGGCATCTCTCCATATTCGGAGAAAAGCTAAAACTGTGGCAGAATTGAACCTTTGTCCTCTGTAAGTGGCTGTTTAGGCCCATCTCTGAAACACATTTATTTTGAGTGTTGTGGGAGATTTTCTTTTCACTTTTTTAAAAATGTCGTTCTTTCTCTCTTTTTTTTTTTTTTAAAACCCTCTTTCATGATATAAAGCAAGTTTTTTTTTTTATTTTAAACCGGTACCTATCAGGTGGTAATTTGCCAGTTAGTCTAAGGTAATAAGAAACCCAAATTTGGATTTGATTCAGTTCCATTAGGGTAGATTTAAATTTTTGTGATACAGGGGCTATTATCCTGGTGGCTGAGAGGGATTTTTGTTGCTGGGCATCGAGGCCGACAAAGACCACACTGTGCACGCTCCATCCAGAACGGGGCACTTTCACACTGCAATTTAGGAGCTGTGCAGTTCAGGAAATTGCTGGCTTTGGCTGGACCATACTTTTACTGCAAGGAAAATTTTATTCGTCACTCAAGTAATTGGCAGTTTTAATACCTTGTTCATAATTACCTTATAAACAAACGAATATATAAACCAAAGATTGTATGGTTTGTTCTCTGACTTGCAGCCTTATTTGACCAACATGATAGACACCTGTGGGCCTCCCTTTTTCCCTACCTCAAAAAACTAATTTGCTCCATTTATTAGGGGAAAAAAAGTAATAATAACGAAAGTAGACACTACAGCTATTGTTCTCCTTTTGTTGTTGGGAACTCCATCTAAGTCTAGGAAGTCTAGACCCAGGCAGCATGGGCCCAAACCAGGCGCGGACTTCAAGGGAGATGTGAGACAGGGTGAGTCTGGGCACTTGAGGGCTGATGGGGGATGGGTATGCCGGTGCTAGAAACATTAGCTATGTATTTAAGAGAGATTTTCTGTCCCCCAAATTGTGGTTTTGTTCAGCTCCTAGACCCTGACCCTAAGGCCTCTTGGCTTGGCTTGGACCGCCTCCATCTCCGGGACCTAGAAATTGACTAATTGTCACACTTGCGTTAGCCTCTACCTCACAGCTAGATCAAGGAGTTTGTACTCTGGCAAATCCAGATGTGGGAAACCCAGATGTGGGAAACAGTCAAAACCAGAGGTCATGGCTGACTTGACTCTAAACAAAGTCTGTAAGGCTTTATGGGGATCCAAGAGTCTTTGTAATTTGTGACTTGTACGTAGGACTGCTGTTTCTTTTTTTTTTTTTTTTTTTTTTTTAGACTTTACTGTGATCTCAGCTTTGAAGGTATGCTGTGCCTTGTAAGCTTGTTACCCGGTGCAGCATGGCTTTTGGTGGAGTTATATTCTCTGATGATTCGGGTCTTAAAAATCAAACAGACAGCACCCTAGAGTCCTTAAAAAGAATAGACTAAGGGTTTGAACCGTAGCTTGAGAAGGTAGTTGGTGTGGTGTTTGGAGCCCGTGTCTGTGTGGTTCCTTCCTCCTTGTTTGTTGTAGGGAAGGCAGCACCTGGCCTTTGCAGCATCAGGAAGTCGAGCCTTCCAACTTCAGTGGGCGCTGAGCACACAGATCCCTGGAGGCCTGGTCTGTCTGGGAAAGGAGATTGAAAGGGGCCCTGGCTATGCCTGTGATGATGGATCAGGGAGCCAGTTGGATTTCCACATCAGTTAGAAAATAGAAGTTAAGAGGGTTTTTTGGTTTTGTTTTTGGTTTTGTCAAGGTAAGAAGCAGCAGCTCTTTCTGAAGGAATGTGTGCAGTGAGAAATTGCCAAAATATCTCTGATGCTCTGTGTTCTGGAAAAGAAACCTGGGATTGTTTGGGGACCAACTAGACTTAGTGTGTGAGGTGACTCAGAAGTGGTTGGACTGGTTATACAAAAGCCCTAGTTTCCCAACTTTAGATTATCTATTATATTTGTGAGAGAAATTATTTTATCATTCAACAGCATAATGTATGAAACATGCTTCATGTATGACACCTAATTTGTGCTCACCATTGTTTCTGGTTTCATTGCATTCCAGCACAGTGGCATGAACACAAATTCCTGCCCCAGAAGAGTTTGCAGTATGTGTACATGTTAGGATGTGATGCAGGGTAGGGTGTTAGGATGTGATGCAGGGTAGGATGTTAGGATGTGATGCAGGATAGGGTGTTAGGATGTGATGCAGTGGTGTGCGTGTTAGGATGTGATGCAGTGTAGGGTGTTAGGATGTGATGCAGTGTAGGGTGTTAGGATGTGATGCAGTGTAGGGTGTTAGGATGTGATGCAGTGTAGGGTGTTAGGATGTGATGCAGTGTAGGGTGTTAGGATGTGATGCAGTGGTGTGCATGTTAGGATGTGATGCAGTATAGGATGTCAGGATGTGATGCAGAGTAGGGTGTTAGGATGTGATGCAGTGGTGTGGGTGTTAGGATGTGATGCAGTGTAGGATGTTAGGATGTGATGCAGGGTAGGATGTCAGGATGCCATGCAGTGGTGTACATGTTAGGATGTGATGCAGGGTAGGGTGTTAGGATGTGATGCAGGGTAGGATGTCAGGATGTCATGCATTGTAGGATTTGGGAGCCCATAGAAGAGATGCAAGATGGAGAGGCGTCTCTGAATTATTAATCAAAGCTTAATAAACCCAAAGTACTACAAAAGCCCAGCTTTTGGTAAGCGACGTAGCACATATAAGGGCTATTTTCCCACTAAGGAGAACATACATATGAAGTGTATTTTCTGATTTCCTTAGAAAGAGTTACTGCCAACCGTAGAACTACAGGGTGAGGTTTGTATGACATGCAGAGTCCTGTGTGCAATGCTCAGGTCGTCTGGTTGTTCTTTGGGCTGTAAGGAGAAACCCTTATTACGACTGTTTCCAACTTCTTTACTTTGACATGTTGTCACCCCCTCGCTAAGTGACGCTCTAAGAAGTCCACGCTACCTGAACTTGTATGACAGTGGAGCACTGCTGCCTTCTAGCCGATTGTCACTTAGTGCTAAGTTCCCCTTGGTACCTGTGTCCATTTGTAAGAGCGTGACCGGGCTTTCCCCTCCCCTTTCCCCATTTGAAATGCAATAGAAAAATGGTGGGAATGTTCTGTCTCGTTTGATGCTGTCAGGCACACTGGCTAGTGCTCTCTTGAAATGTGGGTACTGCAATGAAGGAGCACCCCTTTTTGTTTGTTTGTAACATAGCCTTTTTAAATATGTGAGGCTGACCCATTACTTCTGCCTCTGCCCTCTGAGCACTGGCACTTGAAGTCTGTCCCATGTTCAGTAACATTCACTTATGTGTGAGTGCTGTAGGTTGTGTGTCGGTGTATGTGTGTGTGTGCACACGCGAGCGTGCGTGCGCACATTTACATGATATTTAATGACTTGTTTGTAGCCAGTGAATACCACTGTGGTCTACTTTGGTCTATTATTGAGGACTGGTAATGTCAAGCATGTCTTAATATACCTGTGTTTAGTGACTGTTCAGGCTGTTGGCCCTTCCAGGATACATTTGTAGCACAGAAAACCCAGCGGCTGTCCTTTGGTGTGGAAGTCTCTGACAACCTAGTAACTTACTGTAAAAACAGGTGGTCTTTCCAGCCAGGCACTAGAGCAGCCACAGGCTAATGCGTATTGGAAGTTGATTGGTACTGTGCTGTAAGGCAAAGAATTCTATAAAGAATCAGATTTGGAATCCGGGAGAAATACGGCTGACTGGATGGCTCTGAAGGCAAATGCACCTGCTCTGGTAGCCTCCCCAGCTGACTGTGGCCCCCAGATGCGGTGGAAACATCAAAGTGGAAGGGGGAAACTTGACTCCATAAGTTCTCTTATGATCTCCACATGTGTAGCCTCTTCCACTAATAGTAATAAATGCAGTAAATTTGAATATATGTGTATATTACATTATATATATATACAGAGAGAGAGAGAGAGAGAGAGAGAGAGAGAGAGAATGGGGAAGAAAACCATATTTTATATATACATATATAAAACACATATATATTTCATATATAGTGTGTATGTATATATTGGGGTGAGGAATGAGGGCATTGTGGTTTGTGTGCCCACTTGGGGATAGATGTTTCATTTACTAGCAAATAAAATAGGAAGAATTAGAAAAATAATCTGAAAGATCAATCAGTTAAGTTTAAATGCATGACAACCAGCTATGCTGTGTATAAAGGTGTGGGTGGCACTGTTCTTCATATAGTCAGTATAAACTCAGAGAATACATGGTCATAGTGTTGCTGTTCATCTTTGAGAAGTGCTGCTTAGCTCAACCAGTCTTCCATACTCCTGAAGAACAAGTCAGGAAGAGTTTACACTCTTTCCCCATTGGTTTGTGCCAGTGACTTGTTACCTGGTTGTGTTTTAATTGCAGGGCTGGGAACAGCATTGGCGAAATCCTCCCTGAGCAGCTGGAGCCTTTTCAGGCCCTCGAGGCCTTGGACCTGAGCAACAACAATATTTCAGAACTGAGAGCTGCATTTCCACCCTTACAACTCAAGTATCTGTGAGTAGAAGTCACCAAAGCCTTTCGCCCACAGTGAACATATTGTTATGATAGGGGTAGGCAATAAGATACAGCAAACTCCATTTGACTGTTGCTCAAGTAGAATGTAGCTTTCTTATTGACTTGAAATTGACAATAAGCCTAATTAGATATTGCAATAAAAAAAAGCCCCAAACTACAGCCTTGTTGTATTTTATTAATAATAATTCCATACAAAGTCTCTGTATCCGTAACAAGTATGTGTGGCCTGTGAAGCCTCAGACTGTCTTTGTCGGTATGTATACTAGTTACTTTACTGGCTGCTGTACTCAATTCCTGACAAGAACCTGTTTAAGGGAGGGAGGGACTTAATTTGACTGACAGTTTGTGGGTAGAGTCCATCCTGGTAGGGAAGGCATGATGGGAGAATTGGCAGGCAGCCCTGTCACAGCATGAGCAGGAAGTCAGGCCAGATCATGAGACCCTAAGCCCCGCCCTCTGTTATCTACTTCTAGCTAGGCTCCACCCCCAACATTTTTACAACCTTCTAGAAGAATCCCATGTGCTGGAGAGTAAGCTTTCCAACAGATGCGCCTGCCGTGGGCATTTAATATTAAAGCTACGGTGTTTTATATTCATGGAACCCAGGGCTTCTTCACACCTAGCAGGTGAGGATTCTGCTGGTGAGCCATATCCCATATGTGTAAGCCTTAATTTATTTACAGGGACCTCAGTGTTAACAGCTGATGGTCAGGTTCTCTGGAAAGTATTTGCAATGGGGAGACTGAACACATTTTACCTTCCCAAAGAAACCTAAGAAACCTCTGACCTTCACACTCTCGACAGGTATATCAATAGCAACCGAGTGATATCCATGGAACCGGGCTATTTTGACAATTTGGCGAGCACGCTCCTGGTGCTGAAGCTGAACAGGAATCGAATAACAGCTATCCCCCCCAAGATGTTTAAACTGCCCCAGCTCCACCACCTGTAAGTGAACGAAACCTCCTGGAGGTCACGCCCTCACCTGTACACCTTTGGTGTCCATGTTCTGATCCCACAGCCTGGCAGGGGAAGTCGAGGGGTGAGCAGGTAACTGCCTCCCCCTTTCATGGCGAGAGCGGTAGAATCTCCAGATTGGGCAAAGCCTTCCCGATTACCTCACGCCAGCCGCTGCCTGACTAGACACGTCACGTGACAGTTGCTGAAGGAGCAAGCGGTGCGCTGGCTGAGCTCTCCCTTCACAAAGGCGCCATTGTGGATCTGGGGAAACCCAGGGTCTCTCAATAGCTGTGGTTTAAGGAGAATAATACCGACAACTCTGGGATGCTTTGATAGCCTAAATGGCTGTAAAGAACCGTCTTGTTGCCGGGCGGTGGTGGCGCACGCCTTTAATCCCAGCACTTGGGAGGCAGAGGCAGGCGGATCTCTGTGAGTTCGAGACCAGCCTGGTCTACAGAGTTAGTTCCAGGACAGGCTCCAAAACCACAGAGAAACCCTGTCTCGAAAAACCAAAAAAAAAAAAAAAAAAAAAAAAAAAAAAAAAAAAAAAGAACCGTCTTGTTAAGAACGGTAGAACGGTTTGTGAACAGGTTCCCGCGATGGCACTTTTTTTCAGCCTTGGCTGCGCATTACGGAGACTTGGGGAGCTTTTCAAAACCCCAGTGCCCAGGCTTCACCCTAGACCAATTATACTAAAACCTCTGGGGGGTTGCAATTTGAGCTTCGGGGACTTTTAAAGCTCCTTAGGTGGTTCCAGTGTTCAGCAGAAATAGAGGGCTGCAGCCTGCAGGGAAGCAGCAAACTGAAAACTAATTGGGGATGGTGGTAGCCAACTTTGCATACGGATGGAGAAGGATTTCTGTGCCGCTCCTTTGTAGACCCCCTGGGATGGTTATCACTCTTAATTCTGCATCAACAAAAGATGAATATTAATTCATTTGCTGCTACCCCTAGTAGACAACAGTTTAAAAATGAAACTCTGATGTACTTCCTGTATCATTCCAGAAATATACCAAATATATTTGACACGGACATTCACCCCCTATAATAAATTGGAAAAAAAAATATGAAAAGTGTGAGAAATTTAAAACATTCTGTTCGTTTAGCACTGATTCGGTAAAATACATTGTAGTATGTGACACATTCTTTTGCTACCTCTAGAATTTTCTTGTCACATGAACTAACTGCTTCATTGTATCATCCAATGCAGTGAGCTGAGCCGAAACAAGATTAAGAACGTGGACGGACTCACATTCCAAGGGCTGGGGGCACTGAAGTCTCTGAAGATGCAAAGAAACGGAGTCACAAAGCTCATGGATGGAGCTTTCTGGGGGTTGAGCAACATGGAAATCCTGTAAGTGGGGGTGATCGTGGTTCCCACTCAGATGGAATGACCCTGGGGTGCTCAGTAGACCCTTGGTAGCTCTTATCCAAAAAAAAAACCCACATTCAATTCTTATGCTGTGCAATCACAGCTATGGTTTGTTACTCAGCTGTGTCTCAGACGATCTGAGAATTCAGAAGTGCATAAATCTTGTGTTGATGTCTTTCTATATTGAAGCCAACTATCTAGGCATGTTAGGGATACGTCATAGGCTGCAGCCAGCCATGCGTGTCCAGACTAGATTATGAACTCTGGCTCCTGTCTCTGGTTCTCTTTGTACGTGTAGGCAGCTAGACCATAACAACCTCACGGAGATCACCAAAGGCTGGCTCTACGGCTTGCTGACGCTGCGGGAGCTTCATCTGAGCCAGAATGCCATCAGCAGGATCAGCACGGACGCCTGGGAATTCTGCCAGAAGCTCAGCGAGCTGTAAGTTCCCTTTTGTTCTCCTTGGGTTCGAGAGCAGAGCTCATTCTGGAGGAGGAGTTCTTACCACGGATCTCTGGAATTGTCATAACCAAGTTTCCCAGGCGACGGCGACTTTCCTCGGTGCCTTCTTTTGTCACTACGTTCAGTTGTGACGAAGCTGAAGGCAGTTCTGCTCTGTTCAGCTCTGTGGCGCACTGACAGAAGCAGTCATTGTTTCGTGAACTGTTTATTTAATTTTAATTGCTGAGATGAGAAGTAACGTATACCTGGATACTGTCTGGGCAGAGTGTTAAAACAGGACGATTGTAGTTACATTTCTTTCTTATCTTTTAGAAAGCAGATTGTTGTATTGGATGGAAGGAGAAACGCTGTTTGTTGTTCTTGTTCTTTGCAGGGACCTAACTTCCAACCACTTGTCGAGGCTAGACGATTCCAGTTTCCTTGGCCTAAGCCTCCTAAATACCCTTCACATTGGGAACAACAAAGTCAGCTACATTGCTGATTGTGCCTTCCGGGGACTTTCCAGTTTAAAGACTTTGTAAGTTACACATTTTGCTCTTGGTACACGAACCTAATTGGTTCCCAAATGTGCCCACTTTTCTCCCAGCAGATTTCCTTTGTTGCTGAGGAAATGTGTGCAGCCTCGACTGTGGGGTCTTAATCTGTCCCAGAGTAGTTTGATTAGAATAGATCCATTTCATTCATGTGTGTTTCTTTAAGGGATTAAAAAGGACGCTGATCAGACTGCCTGGTGATTGCAGCTTCCCTTTGCAGGATCACTAGGAAGCTCAGAACTGCTGAAGGCAGAAACAATTTTAAGTCCACTAATTTTTTTCTTTATAAATCATAGATTAAAAATAACCCAGAGCAAAATAAATAAATAAACTTAAAAGGTTATAGGTTATAGGAAAGGCCTTGAAGGAAGGTGAATGTTGGCTCTTCTGGTTACCTACAACCTGATTTCTGTCCTAAGAGAAAGAAAAGTGTTGATTTAGCTGAACATTTGAAAAATCTCTCCAGCGTTAATTGAATGTTGTGCACTGGGCTTCAGATTTTGCACTCTTCAGAAACCTGTACCATGGTCTGTCTGGACCCTTAGAGTGGAAAAATGCACTGCACAGTTTGGCACATGTCTATATTTTTCAAGTTGTTCAAGACTTCAGGGTTTAGCCCTCTTGATAGAAGATTTAACAGGGCTGGGATGGCTGTCTTGGTTTGGGGACAGGTTTTCAAATGTTGGATGCAGCATTCAGGATGTGAGAGGTGCCTTGGAGAACTGAGTTCCTTACTCTGAAGTGGGCAGAGCTGGAGGGCGATTAGGAGGACTTTGGGCACACCACCTGGGCGGTGATCCCACCTGGGTGGTGACCCGAGGCTTCTGAGAAGTATGTCTAAGGAGAACACTGTGTTTCCTTAGGGACCTGAAGAATAATGAGATTTCATGGACCATTGAAGATATGAATGGAGCCTTCTCTGGGCTGGACAAACTGAGGCAGCTGTGAGTATAATTGGCCTCTTAATTAGCCCCCTCTATGAATTAAAATTATTGTCATAATTGAAGTCAGATCCATAAGCTGACATCATAGAGTCATCAGAAGTAGATATGTCATCTGGTTACACCCTTGGCCCTTCCCCCAAGTGCATGCTATTGCCCATGATGTTTGTATATTAATTAGCTTTTCTCCCTTAGATGAAAGGAAGAAGTTTGAATCCTGGAATTGGTCTAACTCATGTTATTTCTAGATAAGAGCTTGACTTTTATTTTGACCATTACCCATTAGGAACTGGTTGAAAGGACTGTGTTCAAGGGACTATGTTTATGCCAACATTTAGAAGCCCCTAACAGTGTGCTGTAGTCATGAGTTCTCAAATGAAGCAGTCCACTATCTGTATCACAGATACTGCATCAGGGTCCAGAAAGGATGCGAACACTTCATATTCAGCCACAAAATGGTCTTGTAGACTGCTCTCTGTTTTCTGTTGGTGATGGAGGGTATCCTTAGAGGAGAGGGGAGCAAGCTACACTGTGGAGCAGTGTGATCCCCAGAGGACCTTACTTGCTTGGCATATGAGTTTGTAGAGTGTGTTGGTTATCCTTCTGTTGCTGTGGTAAAATGCCATGACCAAAAGCATCTTAAGAGTTTGCTCTGGCTTATGGTTCTAGACAGCTAGGTGTCCGTGCTGGTAGGGAAGGCATGGCGGCAGCAGCAGTGGGAAGCTGGGAGACCACATCTCTGCCACAGAGTAAACTGGTAGTGGGGGCGTGCTATCAACTCTCCAGGGCCGCCCCCCAGTGATGTACTTCTTCCATCATATCCTAAAAGTTCTATGACCTTCACAAACTGCGCTGCCAACTGGGGACTATCTTTTGCTCTCCACACATCAGTTCAAAGATATGAGCCCATGGGGGCGTTTCCATTCAAGCTCCTACACGGAGGTGTCTGTCGAATGCTTTGAACTCATGTTAAATCATGTTACTGAACATGAGATCAGGGATCCAGTATTTCAAGTTACGTTCTTTCATTGACGAAAATAGTTTTGGTTCGCAAATGAGAATAGTCCTTTTTATGAGTTCTGTTTCTTAAGTGGCATGTTCAAAATTTACTACAATGTGATTGTACCTCTTCCCCCACTCCAGAATGCTCCAGGGAAACCGCATTCGATCGATTACCAAGAAGGCTTTTACTGGTTTGGACGCGCTGGAACATCTGTAAGTAGCTGTGAATGAGTTCCCCTAAGGGTGGTCCCAGATGCTCTCTGTCTAAGACTTCTGAAACGTGAAGCGAATAGCCTGTGCTGACTGCATCCTCCCGTACTGTAAAACACATTTCCACACCCACCTGTCATCTGTCAGTCTTGCTTCCTTCATCTTCATACGTTTACCTGTTGGTTTTCTTTTGACTTAAGACCATCGCTCTTCCTTTCATGCTCATTCATCTCTAAGCAGTGGCAGCTGTAATCTAAAGCAATCTAACATATATTGGGCACTTATCAAAGTCTGGTCATTTTGCCAGGTACAGAATATATAAGTATCTATTGCTCCATTTAGTATTTGCAAAAATACTGTTCAGTAGCTTTTAAATCGTTAAATAAAATTCCTGAAGATTCATGGATTGTGATCACTTGGTTGTGATCACTTGAATATTAAAGATCAAAAAGATGTCCCTGAGAGGGACGTGCTGGAGCTTTGAGAGCGGGTGACACTGTCATGAGAGAACCTTTGCTGTTGTTGTTGCTGGCTGTAAAATGTGCAAGCTAGCCCTCTCTGTTACTATCTTTTGCTCTCCACACATCAGTTGGGGAGTGCTAGGAAAACACAAGATCCGGCTTTTTCTGGCTCCAGAAAGACCCTAAATCCTAAATCCCTTTGGCCCTTGACTACTCAATGCGTGCCCCATCTCGGGAACCTTTGGCACACATTTATGAAATGAGATTTCAGGGTGGAGGGTTTTCAGTTACTAAAGAAGATGCTAGCTCTGGGGAGTATTGCTTAAGTATTATGACAATGGAACCAGCCAACTGTTAGTGTTAGCCTCACACTTCCATTTCAGATCACAGTGTAGTTTGGAATGTTTGCTTAATTGAGGAATGTTTGTAGCCATAAGTTTTCCTACGTGCTAACTTGGACAATGGTATCATTTAGATGCACATCTGAGTTGTACCTCACCAGGACTTTGTGTTTGGGTGTTAGTCTGCTGGCTGCCTCATAGGCTTTCACAACCTTACTGGTTGTTTTAAGAGAGACATGGATTGCCAGCTCCCCCGACAGCAATGCAGAATGAGTCTGCAGAACTGAGCACTGCCATGTCAAGCCAAGACTGCTGTTACTGAAACAGATTATTTTCAGAGGAAAACTAGCCAAAGCATTTGTCAACTGGCCCGTTCCGTTTCTGGGAAAGTGGAATTAGTGGATCAGCAAAGTATTAACCTCTGCTTCAATTTTCTTTGACCTTCGCTGAGTCTTCCAGACTCTTTCCCTACCCAAGTCTAGCACCTTCCTTCTTTGTTTTCCCGTCTACTTGCTCATTCAAAATCCCCCTTATATGCTGTGGACTGTGAAGAAAATAAAGACTAAGGAAGTAACCGTTGTGGCTGGTAGTTTAGCTCTCGCTGCTTTAAAGTACTAGTTAAAAATAAAGTCAACACAAGCATCCTCTCATTTTATGGATGTCCTGCCCGGAACCTCATTTGCTTTATTGAGGACATCTCCTGTGAACATCGCTGCTTTTGCAGTGGAGAGCTATCGTGACAGAATTAGGCTGGAGTCGACAATAATGGGCTCAACCATCCCCCTTCATGCCAAGCTACGTAGGAGAGCCATCTTTCTCTGGGTTGCTTTAGGAATGCCTGCATTAATGTATAGCCAAACACACATCACAGAAAGTGGCCTACAAAAGATGTTTTTAAAACACGTAATCATGAAGCATTAGGTTGTGCACTTCATTAATAGCAAATTTGAATAATGAGATCAGCCAGCGCCCTTGAGGAGTCAACACTCTGGGATTGGCATCAGTCACGACCCCCTCTTCCCCATGACTGAACCCATCTCTGGGGGCCTTGGCCAAAGCTTTCTGAGAGACTCTGCTGCAGTGGTCTCATAGGCACATGCCAACGAACGTGGGGTGTTTCCCCTTTTCCCCTTCGAGTATGTGGGCAGTGGGGTGTGGCCATTCCTGAAGGACATGCCCTGCCATAGTTCACCCTGCTGCCTTGGATTTGGCTGTTTTCCAGGGACCTGAGTGACAACGCCATCATGTCTCTGCAAAGCAACGCATTTTCCCAAATGAAGAAACTTCAGCAACTGTAAGTTTTCCCTTTCCCTTCTCCAGTTTCAAGCCACGCCCCAAAGGGGAGATATGTCATCAAAAAAGAGCGTCTAGCGCATTCTTGACATTATTAATGTTTATACCAGAAACAAGGGAAGGGGGCTGTTTGTTCCTTTGCTTGCCATTGGAATTTCTCTCTCTCTCTCTCTCTCTCTCTCTCTCTCTCTCTCTCTCTCTCTCTCTGTGTTTTGAATTTGCAGCTTAAATCTGTGGGACCATATATAGTATGGTTCCTAAATATAGTTCTCATTTTGTATTAGTTAGGAATTTTGGCGTATCAGCACTTCTGCCTCAATAGGACAATAAGAACAAGAGAAAACAGAGGCTCTGCTAACTCATTTCTTGCATTTTAAGGTAGACTATAGGATATTTTCAACCTCATGCATTCGGTTTCCAAATTCCTCACTTGGTTAGTATTTATTTAAGTTTGACTTACTTGTAGAAATCTGCATTTCATACCAAACAAATTGAATGTAATTCCTCTCCTCAGGCATTTAAATACATCCAGCCTTCTGTGTGATTGCCAGCTAAAATGGCTCCCACCGTGGGTGGTGGAGAATAACTTTCAGAGCTTCATAAATGCCAGTTGTGCCCACCCTCAGCTGCTGAAGGGGAGAAGCATTTTTACCGTCAGCCCAGATGGCTTTGTGTGTGGTGAGTAAAAGTGCCGTCCTTGGTTTTTATTAATTCCCTCTTCCCGCTCGTTTGTCCAAACAATGCGTTTGACGAGATGTGTGTGCTCTTCATAGGAATTTTCCGAGGTAGGCGAAGTGGATCTAGAGTTTGCTGCCTGTTAGCGTTTTCCAGACACTGGTAGAGTTTGCCGGCGCGTCCTCCTATTTGGTTTAGTATCAACATGGTTTGGTGACAAGGATGAAATCGGATCTTGAATGAGCTGAGAGTTGGCCCCATGCTCTCTTCTGCTCTGCTTCCCCCACCCTTCCTGTCCGCCCAGCTGTGGAGGCGTCTGCCTGGCTTTTGACTCTGGTTCTGCAAATGGCGTATCAACAGCTGTCTGTGGTGACGCTACACTGACACTTGCTCTCTTGATTTTGCTGTTGTCATTTTTTAGAGGCCTGGGAGGAAATTGTAGTTTCTTGTATTAGCTTTCAAAGATGGTCCCTAGGTCTGGGAGCTGCATCCTTCTGTGTGTTCATGGAGATCATACCTGGGCCTGGTGTCCTGGGCAGGAGCTCCTCCAACAGACGGTAGCTCCAGGTCCCCTCTCCTCGCCGTTCTGTTTGTTTATAATTTTTGAGATGGGGACCCACTAAGCTGTTTAGGGTGGCCTGGAACTCACTCCACAGTCTAGCTTCCTAAGTAGGTGGGTTCATAGCTCTGAGCTACCAATCCAAGGAACCTGAAAGCTCCTTAGCTGGCGTTTGCCCCTTTAAAAAAAAAAAATCAGTGTTCTGTTTTTTTAAAAATTATTTTCACTAATTCATGCATATATTTTCACAAATTCATGCATATATGTATGTGTATGTGTGTGTATGTATGTATATGTAAATATTTCCTCACCATTGCCCTTTGCCAGCCCTTTGTCCCCTCCCACCAAACCCCCTTCTTCCAGCATCCAACTGCTACGTCCACGTCCTTTTTGGTGACCCACCGTGTTTAATAAGTGTTGTCTATATGCGCATGGTTGGGTACATTATTTACTTGTGAACGGGCAATGGACTATAGCTATATGACTCCCCCCTTCCTCAGCAACCATAACTGCCTACCGCTCTCAGGAAGAAGCAAGGCCAGCAATAAGCTCCTCTCCCATCCAAGATGGTGGCACTTGCGGCACCTTTTTGCAATTTGCTTTCTGCTCTTTAACTCTGGGGTTTGTTGAGAGGCTTGGAGGAAAGAAACTTCAGTAGCCAAGGAATTATGGCTGCTGAGACATTAACTGTTGGCAGGTAAAGCTTCAGGAGGAAGGGCAAGTTCGAATTCATTGTAAATCATTTTAAGATCCATTGTCTTAGCAACCAAAAATCTCAGTATTTGAAGTCGCCTTACCCAGAATTCCTGTGGCTAGTTAGGAACAGACTGTGGTTTAAAAAAAATAAAATAAAAAAGTTTCCATCTCTGATACAGTTTTTTGTCATAGATACCAGACTGTTCTTTACTCTTAGCTGCCTTGGAAACCTTTACAAAAATAAATGTGTGTATAAAACACAAAATCAAAATTTGCTTGAATTTAAGCATGTGTGAGAAGAAACTATAGATCCGCAATTTATCCTGGCATCTTTTAAAATCTGACTATATACTGCTTTGCCCGATATAAGGTTGCAGAAAGTAATGGTGCCAGCAATTTTTAAAAATAAAACTTCTGATGTAGGTTTTGGAACCAAATAAGCTTTGGGCGATCATCCACAAGGGCCTCTCACTATTTCTCCATAGTCTATCTCGCAGTTCTCTGGCCCGGATGTACGAACCCCGGTACTGTGAGACAACCCCAGATGCATCGTCTGCCATGCCCGTCTCTTTCTTTTCCTTCCCCATTGTGAATCCAAACATTGATTTATGGGATGGAAATTTTTTTAAAAATCACACAGAAGCAACTGTCCTATTTAACAACTCACAGGCATAAGCTTGGAAGCAGCGGGCAGCCAAGCCGTGTTCGGGGGAGCACTCTGCTTCCGTTCATGGCCCCAAACTTGTGTTTTCAGATCAGCCATTATCCAGAAGATCTGGTAACTTCCTTCAGGGTTTATTTAGGCCATCTCTGAGAAAATGAAGTTCAAAAAAGGTAACTCTTCCAAAAAGTAACAGAGAACTAAAAATAACTGCTTAGAATGGGGAGTTGCCCGGCTCTAATTATAATGTAACCCGACAGGCTGCGCGGCAGCGTGATTGATGGGCTGCCCCACTTCAGGCCCCAGCCAGCGCGCTAGCTCGCACACGCTTTTTCGATTGCTTGATTTATTTTGGGCTTTTTGGATTTGTTTGCTTTTTGTTCATTACTGTCTTTTCTTAGTTTACTTACATATGCGTCTGCCGGTTTGTGGGCCGATTTGTCTGTGCATCGGGCGTACGCAGGTGCCCAGAGGGCCAGACGAGGAATCAGAATCGTAGGTACAGGCAGTTATGCGCTGAGCACTGTGGTGCTGGGAACAAACCCCAGGTCCTCTGCAAGAGCAGCCAGGTCTCTCCAGCTGCTTGTTACCATCTTGATGATTCGCAGATGTTGGCTTGCTTATGGTTTGGTTGCTCTTTTGGATGGAGGGCCTGAGCAAAAGATTGTAGATGCTGAGAATAACGTTCAAAGATCATCTATGAGCCTAGAAGTTTTAAAGCTGCTTTTCTTTCTTCCTTTTAAATATTCTTTCATTGAATGGTAACTAATATGGTGATTATGGTAGTTATCCTTGTGTACGAGTGCACTGTGGCCGTTTGGTACACAAAGATGTCCTGTGAGCAGATTGGCTGCTACCCTGTAGATCCATCACCTCTAACTTAAATCATTTCCTTGTGCTGGGACCATCGCAAGTCCTCTCTGTGGGCTCTTTTAAAACAATCACTTAATTGCTGTCGGCCAGCCTTACCCCTGCATCCCTCGGTTTTAAATACGGTCTGATTTCCCTTGTGCCTTCTTATGCGTATAGAAAATACCAGACATGTGGCATAAACGTCTACGACCGTTTCAAGGTACCACTTCTCTCAGTTAGAAAATGACGGAGCCTTCTACTCCACTGAACCCGGGCAGGTTACCTCTGAGCCTTCTCCTAGGTTGTCGCTCATTCCTGGGACCGCCGATGTGTCTCTAAAACACAGGCTTGGGGTCACCCCTGAGCTGCCCTCTGCTCTGTCTCCTGTTGTTGGCATTCGAGCGGTGGTGGACTCTGAGGCCCCTCACATCATTTTGTTTCCTCCTTCTCCATTTTAAACAGATGATTTCCCCAAACCCCAGATCACGGTTCAACCAGAAACGCAGTCAGCAATAAAAGGCTCCAACGTGAGTTTTACCTGCTCAGCTGCCAGCAGCAGTGACTCCCCGATGACTTTCGCTTGGAAAAAAGACAACGAACTGCTGCAGGATGCTGAAATGGAGAACTATGCACACCTCCGGGCCCAGGGGGGCGAGGTGATGGAGTACACCACCATCCTGAGGCTGCACAGTGTGGCCTTCGCCAGTGAGGGGAAGTACCAGTGCATCATCTCCAACCACTTCGGGTCATCATACTCCGTCAAAGCCAAGCTCACCGTAAACAGTGCGTGATCCACTTCCCTCTAGTGTTAAAAGATACGGTTTAGTAATGGCTACAGTGTCTGTCTGCTCCCCTTCCCTCTCTCTCCCCCACCAACCCCTGCTTTTTTTCTCATGCTTTCCCACCTAGCTACAGAAAATCGCTATTCTTTATTATTCGTATCTAAAGCAATGATTTATTGGATTCGCCTCTCTGGATATGGCAGGATGAACCAGAATTAAAATGAACCAGATACTTTTGCTCTCTCTGGGGCACGGTGATGTGTGGAACCACACAGCATGCTGCCTTTAAAAGCTCTGGGTATGAATTCTGTCACTCCTGATATATAGTTACGACTCTCACCAAGTGTCTTACCTTTGCACCTGTATCTTCCAACTAGAGATGGGGGCTGGAGAGATGGATGGCTCCATGTTTATGAGCACTGTTCGCTCTTCCAAAGGACCAGGGTTCAATTCCCAGCACCCACGTGGTGGCTCACAACTGTCTGTAACTCTGGTTCCAGGGGTTCTGACACCCTCACACAGACACACACACACACACACATGCAGGCAAAACACTAATGCACATAAAAATAAAATAAAAAGAAATGCCAAGTGCTACTTCTTAGAAATGCTGTGACCCATAAATGTGTGTGTCGGCGGCCTGGCAGCGCACGCATCCATAGTGGCCACCGTGAGCAAGCAGCGGTGCTGTAGCATCCTTTGCATGGCAGGCAGACAGTTCTGCAGTTCTAAGATTGTATTTTGAATGCTCTCCACTTTATTGCTTTAACTGTTAATGTCTGCCTGGTAGATGAGGAGTTCATTGAGCAGGCCCTTGCTAAGGCCTGGCACACAGGGGAACTGAAAGTGTAGAACGGGACGCAGTCACCAAATGTTTGGTCCTGCAGGACTGGGGAAGACTAGATGAAGTCACAGCGCAGAGAGATTGATTTGCCTAAGATCTCACACTTGATTTTCAAGAAAGCTAAAATGTGACCAGAAAATGCCTGCCGGGAGGATCTTCCATCTGAAGATCCTGTGACCCGAGTGTCATTCTGACTCCGTCCCACCTGAGGCTGTGTAGCCCGGAGAAAGCTAATCTGTTTCTCCAGTTCAAGTTTAGCTTCTCTGTCTTAGAGTACTAACCCTGCCTTACCTAAGTCCCGTATCTCCTTGAGTACCCGGAAGTGGGGCAGGACAGACGACCCTTGGAACGCTGATGTCAACTGCATGGCTCTTGTGATTTCAGTGTTGCCTTCCTTCACCAAGACCCCCATGGACCTCACCATCCGCGCCGGGGCCATGGCTCGCCTGGAGTGTGCTGCTGTGGGACACCCGGCCCCACAGATAGCCTGGCAGAAGGATGGAGGCACAGACTTCCCCGCTGCCCGGGAGAGGCGAATGCACGTGATGCCTGAGGACGAAGTCTTCTTCATAGTGGACGTGAAGATCGAGGACATTGGGGTGTACAGCTGCACGGCTCAGAACAGCGCTGGCAGCGTTTCTGCAAACGCGACCCTGACGGTGCTAGGTAAGGCGGGTGCTCTAAGACTCTGAGCCCCTCTCGAATGCCCCGACTCACCCAGAGACCTTTCTTGTCAGAAGCAGCTGGGGGACGAGGCAGACGAAGATGCAGAGAGTTCTGTCTTCAAAAGAGCAGCCTCTGGGTAGCTTTGAAGCCAGGAGACATTTTACATATTCAGGCCTGTGATCAGGGAAATGACTCTGCCCCCTTCACTCCAAGTACAGCCTCTAGTCTTTTCTTCGTAGGCAGGCATTGTTCACAACCGTTGGACATCTCAGCGTTGTAAAAAGTATGAAGGAAAGTGTCTATAGATGGACGGGGAAGACCCGTCCCCTTCCTTCGCCTCCCGTGCCTCTGTGGAAGTCCCAGTTCTTACCCCCTACTTAAACAGGTGTTTCTCAGATTCGGGACACGTTCATAGTTCCTGTGTCTCTAGGAGAGTTACAGTAACCTACCAAGATGTCAGGGAACAGAGGAAGGCCTTTCAAGGTCTCTGGCATGAGAAACTTCATTTTAAAGAAATAAACACGGGGGTGGAGTTAAGAGCGTGTCCCGCTGCAGACGACCTGCCTTTGGTTCCCAGCACCCACAGTGTCAGTTTGCACCTGCCTTTCTGTCCAGCCCCAGGGAACCTACCCCCTCTGGCCTCCACAGGAGCACACACCTTCCCACACACAGACAAATACATGTCAAGTACACAGTTACGAGTAATCAAAGGAAATCTCTAAAGAGTGTTTGCCTTTGTCAACGTATCAACAGCCTTGTGCATGAAATTAATATTTCTTTTACCAGTTTTCTAGATTAAAAAATATTTTGTCTTCCACCAATTTACTAACCTTGGAACATATAGGGAAGGTGAGGTAAAAACTCATATATTTCCCTGGTGGGACGGGTGATATGATCCAAGGTTGCCTTGACTGGATACTCTTTAATACACCTGTTCAGTGAGCTGTAGGGGTATAAGATTTGAATAAATTCACCTGCGAGCTCTTAAACGGAACCCGGTTTTCACCTAGGAAATCTCAAACCTTGTGCTTTCAGAGACTCCATCATTTCTGCGGCCTCTGTTAGACAGAACTGTCACCAAGGGAGAAACGGCGGTCCTGCAGTGCATCGCTGGTGGGAGTCCACCCCCCAGGCTAAACTGGACGAAAGACGACAGCCCGTTGGTGGTGACCGAGAGGCACTTTTTCGCAGCAGGCAATCAGCTGCTGATTATCGTTGACTCGGACGTCAGCGACGCCGGGAAGTACACATGTGAAATGTCCAACACCCTCGGCACCGAGAGAGGCAACATGCGCCTCAGCGTGATTCCCACTCCCACCTGCGACTCCCCGCACATGACTGCCCCGTCCTTAGACGATGACGGCTGGGCCACCGTGGGCGTCGTGATCATAGCCGTGGTTTGCTGTGTGGTGGGCACGTCCCTCGTGTGGGTGGTCATCATCTACCACACGAGGCGGAGGAGCGAAGACTGCAGCATTACTAACACAGGTGTGTAAACAGCAGCCTGGCCGGGGCTGTGGGAGTCATGTGGATCTGTGGTTTCGTAGGCAGGCCCTTCTAGGAGCTGTCTCACGGTCTGAGTCCGTCTCACAAGGGTGACTCATTTACCGCGAGCTGTAGGAATGCGGGTAGCTAAAAATGACACCCCAGCCTGAAGTAACGCCGATGCGCAGAGGTTAATCTTTTTACTAAAACCTCATCAGGATATCCTGATGGCGGAGAGATAAAAATCCAAAGCACAGTGAAATCCCTCCTCTTCAGGATGGACGCAAGCAAGGAGGCAGGAGCTGCAGAGAGGTAGTTGGCTCACCCTCTAGTGGCAGCTCTTCGTGTTCTGTGTAAGCATGCGCACAGCCCAGCAGGATATTGTCGTGAGGGTTGCCTGCACCTTCTGCTACTGATGAGATGAGAGCGATCCAAGGGCTCCATTTATGGTTTTGACTCATTACCTTTTGAACATATGGTTTTGAAATTTGGGCAGGGGTGTATTTCGTGGGCAATAAAGTGAAAATTAACTCGGGCCCAGAGCTAAAAAGCAGCCATGGGCCATTCCTGGTTTTTCCAGAATAGATAGTCCCTTAACTGGTGCTACAGAAACCAGACCAGTCTGTACTGTATCCTGCTAGCCGGCAGCTCCGGGGCAAGGCTCTTGATGGATGCTGTTGTTTGATTACAGATGAGACCAACTTGCCGGCCGATATCCCTAGTTATCTGTCATCCCAGGGAACGTTAGCTGACAGACAGGATGGATACATCTCCTCCGAAAGCGGAAGTCATCACCAGTTCCTTACTTCTTCTGGCGGGTTTTTCTTACCACAACATGACAGTGCCGGTAAGTGTCTAAGATGTCCAGGGACTGTTGTTTTAAAGTCACAGGGGACGTCCTGGATGTAACAGTAATTTTCAGAAGAAATTGATGACGGTGATGAGGGCCTAGCCCAAGATTGCTAGCAAAACTACAGTTCTCTGAGACCGTCTCCATAATCCTCCGACTGCTGTGTCCGCTGCTGTTTTATTGTTCCATATGTTTAATTGAGCTATCGGGAGATGTTTTTGTTTGGCTTGGTGTTTTGACTCAGCTTTGAGGTAGGATACGACGGTTTCTAGTCATTGAGTCTGATCATCTGGAACATTTCACAGAAGGCCATAGTGCTGAGCGTTCAAACCATGGCTGTGCGCATCGATCCGCTTCCATTAGAATCCAAATGGGGCTAGCGATAAGGTTGGCACACTTAGCTCAGTGCTTATCAGGACTTAACTATAGCTGCCCTGATTGGTGGATCCCAATTTAAAACATTTATAGTCCAGATCCAAGAATAACTTTAATGGACCATTACAATTTCAGCTTCATGGGCCTCAAGAAACTGGAAAAAAAATTTCCTATGTATGTGTGTACTTTCTCTTTCTTACTACATCCTAGCCAAATTTTCTTCTGTAAATATGGAAAATACAGAACCAGAGCAAATGTTGAATGACATTTAATAACAGTTCAGTGACTGAGGTTTGTTTCTTAAAGGGACATGCCATATTGACAACAGCAGTGAAGCCGAGGTTGATGCTGCCCCTGACCCATTTCTCTGCCCTTTTGTGGGCTCCACAGGCCCTGTATACTTGAAGGGGAATGTATACGGCCAAGATCCATTTGAAGTTTATCTTCCAGGTATGGTTTTCTTGACTGAATATAGTTCTGTTTCCTGAAAAGACTTATGTAGATGGAAGTTTCTGTCCCACCCAGTCCCGTAGTCATTCAGTCCCAAATAAACACACAGAGGCGTATAGTAATTATAAACTGTTTGGCCTATTGATCAGGCTTATTACTAACTAGCTCTTACAACTTAATTTAACCCATAATTCGTATCTATGTTTAGCCACATGGGTTGGTACCTTTTCTCAGTGAGGCATTCTCATCTTGCTTCCTCTGCATCCTTCCTGACGTGCTAACTGTATCTCCTTCTGTTGTGGAACCACCTTGAAAAGGATGCAGTTCTGACCCGAGGGTAGCTCTAATGGACCACTATGAGACCAGCTACATGAAGAAGGACTGCTTCCCATGCACTCATTCCTCAGAGGAACCCTGTGAACGGAACCTCAGTAGCATCCCATGGCCACACTCACGAAAGCCCGTGACCTTCATGTACACTCAGAACGAGGGACCCACACTTCAGCCTCTGTGTTTAAACAAGTCCTCTCTGGATTTTAGTACAAGTCAGGAACCAGGATCAGTTACTTCAAGTAATTCTTTCATGGGTAAGTTTATCAAACTGGGGATTACCTTACTTCTCTGATTCAAGCTTCATTTTGCTTTGGGCAATGATTTTATTCCTAATGTGATTGTGATGTCCTCCGAGTTGCAGGTCTTTCTAAACTGCAGTCAGGGCTGGGAATTGTGTGTGGTTTTGTATTTAATCTGTACCTAAGCCCCAGGAGCTTTCTGGGTTATGCTGTGTGTGGCATGTAGGAGACAAGGGTTTGGGGAATGACTTAGGAGCTGAGTTTGTCAGCCGTGTGGAAAAAGTGGTTTTGGGTCCCAGCAGCCTGAGGGGTGGAGCTGTATTCTCTGCATGGTTGTGGTTTCATACGTCTGGTGGCTTCTAACTGAACTCACAGTGGAAGCTGGGAAGGCAGCATCCTACCTAGCCAAGCTTCAGACAGTTGAGATGATTGTCAGCAGAGGCCTGCAGTGCTTACAGGGCAAACCAGTGCAGGTAGACAACAGCGAACCCCACGGGTAGATTGTGAGACTTTAAAAGGAAGAACAGAGAGCAAGTGCTGCCGTTTTTACTGAGTGAAGCAGTCAGAGAAACAAGCCTCAACCTGCCGTGGTGTGTTCTTGTGTTCTTGGTTTGTTTTTAAAGGAAAAATTCCAAACCATTTTACTTAAGTGTTTAAGAAATTTTATCCATTGTTCCAGTATTCCTATAGAAATAGAAATTTTCTTCGGTATTTTCTGAAGAAAAAAAAATGGAAGTATATTCTGTAGAACTAGGGTAGGCATTTTAGTTAATCGGATGATTTTTTTTTTTTTTTTGCTACAGTTGAAGGAAGGACAAGGCAAGAATCTGTCGAAATACACTGCCTGCGTATTATGTAGTTAACCTTCATGGAAAATCATGAGCTCAGACATCCTCAGGCAAGGGCTCCAGGGCATTTTTCAATTGACAGGCTTCAGGAACTTCAATGTTCAGTGGTTAGTGTTTCTGAGGGTCAGGAGAAAACAAAAATGGGCATGTTTGTTTGGTGGCTTTAAAGACACAGGTGTGCAGGTGTTCTTTGCTACATCCTATAGACAGTGTGTTCACAGCGCACACCGACTCCCGCATAGGATGCTGGGGAAAGCTTAGTCGTGTTAATGGAAACATCCTGGCTCCTTTTGGCATTCCTTTACGACTAGCGAAAGGACCCGTGTGTTCATGGGATTTTCTTTTCTTGTAGGTACCTTTGGAAAGCCTCTGAGGAGACCTCACCTGGACGCCTTTTCGAGCTTTGGGAAGCCGCCAGACTGTCAGCCGAGGCCCTTTCACGTGACAGAGCTTTCCTCCGCAGAGTTGGACTCTGAGTCAGAGGAAGATGCGAAAGAAAGGACTGAGTTCCAGAAGGATAATCACAGGGGCACTGATCAACAGACGTTAGATACGTACAGGACTCCAGACTGCCAGCCTTGTGACTTGGGCACATAGACCGGAAGGACCAAAGGAAAGCTTCCACATGCTACCTCATCTGGGCTCCTATTTAAAAGAGACAGAATCCAGTGCTTCTAAATGGACTTACAAAGTTTAAAAAGGAAAAAAAAAAAGCTTTATTTATACAGAGGAACCAAAATTACAAAAAAGTTATAAAAATTTATACCGGGAATAACTTTCATATAAAAATGCATTTTAAAAAGTATTTTATAACTTTGTTTTATATGAAAAATATCCTATGTAAATTAATGGTATAAGTCCATTTTATGTATTTTTATAAAGCCAGATTTCTTTTTATTGAGAATGAGTACTAAAGCCTTTTTAAATAATCCCATCTTACACCTTTTTTTGAATAGAGGCCACTTTATTCTATTTTGCACATTGCATTTAATAAAATGTGTCATTTGGTGCCAAGCCCCATTTATACAATAAGAGATTTTATTGTTTTCAATGCCTTTTAGACCTATTCATTTGTATTATCACATCTCAAATGAATTGACGTTATATTTAGCATATTAAAGTACAGCCAAAGGGCCCATTCAGCCCACCCCACCCCCTGGATGGTTAACAAACTGTCGTCACGTGGGTCACAGCCAAGTGCACTCCAGATGAGTCATAGTCATCAGAAGGTGTCCCTAGCCTCACAAATAGAAGATCCGTTGCTGCCAACTGGTCCCAACTGCAGCTCGCATGACCCCATAATCCATATTTCCTTAATGAAGCCAATGCCTTTGTGGTCCGGTACCTACTGTCTGCCACAGGAGTTTCCCGTCCACCATGGCTTGAGTTAGAACTAGAAAGTTCTGGATCGCATGTCTCTGCTGTGGAAAGCGCCATGGCGAAGGTGGTTTTCCATCCACAGTGGCTGTGGGATGCCACCCAAGTCTCCGCTGCCTTACTAATCTTCACTGGTTGTGGTTGGTGTACACACAGTGGCTGATTCGACCGTGCACTGTGCCTCTAAAGTATTTTGAAGCAGTTTTTTAAAAATGAACGTATCTTACTAACTTTGTCATCCCAGCTGTTTATTTTAAACAGTATTGAATGCTGCGTGTTAAGCTCGTGCATGTATGAATGCATGGGAGACATTCAACACTGTGTACCCTGGCTCCAAGCCAAGGAGTAGATAAACTTACTACACTTGAGGGCTCTGATGATAAAACTCGACATTCGTTCTGAGAAAACTCTTACTTATGTGCCATTTAAAGAAAACACTCCGGGCCGGGCGGTGGTGGCGCACGCCTTTAATCCCAGCACTCGGGAGGCAGAGGCAGGCGGATCTCTGTGAGTTCGAGGCCAGCCTGGTCTACAAGAGCTAGTTCCGGGACAGGCTCCAAAGCTACAGAGAAACCCTGTCTCGAAAAACCAAAAAAAAAAAAAAAAAAAAAAAAAAAAAACCACTCCGGCCCATGATGAATTGCCATGACAAGAGTTAGTGTAGCTTACTAAATTTAAAAAATGGACAATTGAAGGTGTGGGATTCCGCCATTTGCAGTTTTTTAAAGTAAACTAAACAGTGCTAGAAAAAAGTGGAATCTTCTGTGAGGACGTACGTGGTAGAGGTAAGGTTTTCCTGCTCTGTGCCCTTCTCTATTGAGAGCCAGGGTCCCAAGCCTAAACCACTGTGAGCTTCCCCCTTAGACCTTAGAACAGGAAGTATGCACCTCCATGGACAACCAGTGATTTCCCTTACTATGGCTTTATTAAACTGTCAGATTTTTGAAATCTTATTGTGAATTTGTCTACATTGTTACCCGAAGTGCTCCAAACATGGACTTCTTAATTATGAATTTCTTTTGAAGGAGTTATTTTTTCCAAATTTTGGCACAGAAGTTTAAGTCAACACCTTAAACTGAAATACTGAATTACCAAATGGATCAACAGTGAAGAACCCTTGCTGATTTCACAGACGGCCTGGGTTCAGTTCCCAGCACTCTCAGAGTGGTTCACAACTATCTGTAACTTAGTGCCAGGGGGCAGGTCTGAAGCTTTTTGATGCTACAAGCACCAGACATACACATGGTGCCCAGACATGCCTGTAGACAAACTCTCACATAAAATAAGAAGAAATCTTTCTAAACTGGAGGAAAAACTGACTTTCTCAGCATAATTTCACTGTGCTTTGGCCAAGCTTGTGGATCAAATATAAATCTTACGTGTCTAGAAAGGAGAAACTCAGCTCCTCGGACATCAGCAAGAAAAGAGTATACACCGTATTGATACTTCATAGAGAATGACCAAATATGTAGACATTAAATTCTAAGATGACATAAAGGCAAGGGCAAATGTGAGATCCCTTCGTCTGCTCATTTTCTTTTTGTGATGTTGGGGATCGAACCCAGGGCCTCAATTAAGCGCTTTATTCACTGAGCTATACCTCCAACCTAAGATTCGGTTTGTTTCTAAGTAGAATTCTTCAACTTTCAGCAGAGCTTTCTTGTTTTCGGGTAGAAGGTCACACCCCATACAAACGTATCTTAGTAGATGATCGTAGAACTTTAGTGTCTTTCTTCATCCAGCTGTTTATTCTGTGTAATCTTGACCTCTTTAAGGTCTTGGAGTAGCCCTTAGCTTAATAAGCATCCACAATTACGTGGATGGATTTCGTTGTCTCTCTACAGAAGAAAAGCACAAATTATTTCTCAGAGCAAGGCTAGTCAGAACCTTTGGAATACTCTGTACCGTCTCAGGAATGGGAGAGAAATAACTTGAAGCCAGCATGACAACAGATGTTCGGTGCTGCGATGTTTCTGAAGACTGAGACCTGAATATTGTTGTAGAATGTTCTGTCTGTCTTCCCTGATCTCGGGATCTTGTCCAATAGGATCATTTGGAGCTTGCATTTTTAAAGGCAGTATTCTGTTAGCGCATTGAATAACAGTACCCTGTCCCTCCAATGCAAAATCAGTCTTCAAAGACCGACCATTCCTCCAGAAATAACTGTTTACCAGAACTCTTTCTTAAGGCATTTATTAACCTGTGTGACACAAGAGTATGGTAATGGGCTCTGAGATTTCAAATGTGACCTAAAAGCAGTTGGTCCACTCTTATAATAGACTCGCCAGAGGGTCTGTACGCGTGCATTTACAGAATTAGCCCGATAAATGGAGTCACTTCTCTCTTATAAGAAATTTGATATTGGATAGAGTGTTTTTTTTTTGACAAAAAATTATTTTTTAATAGTTTATTTTGATAATTTTTTTTGGTAATTGATCAAATCTATCCTTACTGTAAAATTTCAGGTTCTCTTTCTTTCCTGCTCACTTCATTTAATAGCAAGGATCTCAGTACTTAATTTTAAATACATATCATGTGTTAGCTATTCTTGATGAATGAAGAGAAAGTTTAATTGATACTCATGCAGCTTTTTAATACATTTACATTGTCAAACCTTCTTAAGAATGGAAGTAATTCACAGCTGTTACAAGTTTAATGCTTAGATTTTTGTCTATAACTACTTTCTTTCCGTGCCTCTTTATTGTGCCTATGACTGATTTAGCTCCGTGTCTTAGGTCCAGTTTGAAGACAACCCCTGATGTCACTGTGAGGTTATTATCGTGGATTTCACAAAGTTGGTTTATTTACTTTTTATTGTTGTTTTTCATATCTTTGCCGAGTGGTTTTTATGTTTGTTTGCTATATTTGTTTGTTTTTTATTTATGTGCTTGTTTGGTTAGGTGTGGTTCTTTTTGAGATGCTGAACTGAGCTAGGTGAGAGCTTTCCCAGGGGGCCACATCCCTAGGTCCATCAGTGTTTGGTTTGGTCCCTTTTTTCTACATATGGCCTTTTGGGCCTATCTCCAGATCAGAGGTGAAATTCGGCAGCTCCCTCATTTGCCCAACGTTATGTACACAACTGTGTATTTTTCCCAGGTTAATCAGTGGACAGAAAGAGTTTCTCCATTATGTAAATGGCATGGTCACATGCTACTCTTCCTTGTCCAGTAAGCCTCTGTGGCCAGCTCTGATTTTGTAACTTTGCTTTCTCACCGAACAACCTGCGTCTGTCACATAAACTTGGAACACTGTGGTGGCTGAAGCTGTTGTACCTGTGTTCCCACCTGTCGAGCATGGTCCCGGCGCAGGTTCCTACTCGTTTAATCATCGCCAATTCCTGTTGACTTGGCACATGAGTTTTCTCAAGGTCTTCCACGTCTCTCCTGGGGTCCCATGGTGGTACCTGGAGTCCGGGCTCTTACCTGTCATTTACAGGAGTGACTTAACAGGTCTCATTACCTATTTTACTCAGTCCATTGTCTTCACTATTACCAGAAATAGCTTTCTCAAGTCGATCTGAGTGGATCAAATGACTCACTTTAAATCCTAGTTACAGCATACCTAGGTGACCCCCAAGGCTACCATTTCAGCCATACCTCATGCCTTCCCCACAGCACTCTCAGACTTAAAACTCCACAGTTCTTCCCAGGCTCGGAAGAACTGTCTGTTCACAACCTTCCTTTCTGCTGAGGCCTATCTATACCTGCGAAGCCATTTCATCAGCCCTGTAATGGATATGCTAACGTACACATTTATTCTTAAAATAAATATCCCTTCAAATTCCTAGGCTGGACACAAATAGTTTTCTCCCAAATTGTTTTTCCTCCCTGGCAGGCCTCTCCAGGACCACGCTTGTGGCCTTATCACAACCTTTTTGCTCCTGAGGCACAGTGGAAAAAAAAAAAAAATCACAAGAAAGTGGTTGTTCCTGAAGCTGTCTGTGACGTACTGCAAACACTAAACAGTCAACCTATGTGGCAATGAGGTGGTTTCAACAAAAACAACTGAAGGAATGAATGAAAATGACATGAGTTGGGTATAGTATTGTCCCCAAGGGTCTCTGTGCTGGAAGCTTGGGCTTGAGTGTCGCGTGGTGTAATGAGCCTGTAAAAGGTGGGGCCCAGTTCAAGGTAACTGAGTCACCCTCAAATAGAATTCAGTAGTTCTTATGGGACCTGCTGGTTCCCACAGAGAAACGTTGCTTCCAAGAGCCTGGCTGGCTGACCCCATGCTTGGTTTCCTGTCTTGTTTTGTGATCCTTCCCACACTTGCTCCTGTCCCCTTGGTGCCATATGCTACCTTCACCAGGGCCAGCATGCGTCCTTCAAATCCCAAACCATGGGGTAAACTTCTTTGTAAGTACCCAACCTCCCTATTTCATTTCATTACAGCCACAGGAACCAGACTAACACAGACCTCAAAGTCCTTTTTTCTTTGTTTTGTTTTTGTCTGTCTGTTTCTTTGCTTTTCAACAGCCCTCTAGATCAATGGTTCTCAACCTCCCTAATGCTGTAACCCTTTAATACTGTCCCTCATGTCATGATGACCCCCGTTATTGTCTGCTACTTGTAACTGTAATTTTGCTACTGTTATTAATCAATCTGATATGTAACCCCTATGAAAGGGCTGTTCAAGCCCAAAGGGTCAGCCCCACAGCGTGAGAACCACGTACCTAGACTCTGTGGCCTAGCACTTCCCAGGAAACTTAACTCATGTGCAGCGTGCCAGAGGTAAACAGATAAGTACAAAGATTATTTAATTTTCTGTAGGAAAAGTAAGTGGCTCCACCTGACTGTGATGTGAGGAGGTGGGGACTCAGCTGTTGTTGCTTCTGAATTTATGACACTGATGTCCTCTATCTATAAATACAGTTGCTAGAATCGTCTGCAGCCGTATGTATCATTTCCAAAGTTCACCTCTTCATTTTCCTCTCCTGTATTTTTCTCATTCAAACTTCTTAAAGCCATAGTTCCTTTTCAAAAAGTACACTTAAATCTAGTTGGAACTGCTTTACCCAAGTCACCAGTACTCTGTTTCCAAACTGGGTACCATTTATAATCCTTGCATTTCTAGCCATGTAGAAAATTGCAGATATCTTTGTTAATCACTATTTCTAACTAGACTCAAGTTTTGCTGATTTTTCTTTTCCACATTTTAGGAGAGGCTGTTGGTGGGAAAAGAGACTGGCCTCAACTTGTAATTCCCCTGCCTCAGCATTCCAGGTACTAGGCTAGATATTTGTTGTTGGTGCCCTAGCATGGTTTTCCTTATGTGCATTGGAATTCATGTTTGCAAGTTTTCATTTTCCTCTTTTTATGCCATTTATCCTTTTTTAGTGATTTGATGATCATCTTGTGAAGCCACTGCACCTTGGGTTTAGAATCAGCTTTCAGGAGATGGAGAGGTGGCTCCATGGTTAAGAGCACTTAGTGCTCTCCCAGAAGACCTAGGTCTAAGTCCCCGCACCCACATGGCAGCTCACGACTCTCCATAACTCTATTTCCGTCATATCTGATGCTTCCTTCTGAGCTCCAGGGGTTCTTGGCACATCCATGCACATACACATTACACATAACATAAAACTAACTTCGAGCGTGTTTGAGGGTCTAGCAGGGGAGCACAGCCACTCTTACACTCTTGACCAAAGAGTGGTCCTCCTCTGTTCTGGGAAGGTCGTCCTCTTTAACAGAGCTTCTGGAGGGGCGCACATGGAGCAGTAAAGGGAGAATGGGACCCCCGCCTAGCCAGTCAGATCAGCCAAATTAACCCTCCTGCAAATCCATAGGGAGACAGGTGGAGCAGATCACCCTCAAATCGAGGTCAGCCTTGTCTGCAGAGTTGCTCCAGGTCAGTCAAGATTATTCAGAGAAACCTTGTCTTGAAAAACAAAACAAACAAAAATTAGAATCAGCATTCATATTAGCAGCTTAGGATTGTCTGAGCACATGTCACGTTTAGTCACAGACTGAATCCTGTCTGCCTTTGTTCTCCCACTGAGTATGTACGGTTGGCACACGCCTTAGACCTGGCCAGCGGTCACTTCCTTTTCCCAAACTTTCCACAGCCACAGAACCCTGCCCAAGGGTTCAGTTTCATGCAGTGGCAGTGAACCCAGTTTCGCTCTGCAACATTTGTGGGAAATCTTGGCCCTCTCAATCTCTGGGCCAGTTTTGCTACTTAATACTTTGTAGAAATCAAACTTTAACCTCTATTACTGCCTCTCTCTCTCTCTCTCTCTCTCTCTCTCTCTCTCTCTCTCTCTCTCTCCTGTGTGTGTGTATGTGCCACAGTGTATAAGGAAGTTCAGAGGACAGATAGCTGTGGGGATCCTTTCCCTTCATCCACCCTGCTGGACCCTGAGATTGAACTCAGGCCATTAGGCTTGGCAGTGAGTGCCTTTTCCTGAGCCATCTCACCAGCCACCATCCATTTCATTGTTTCCGTGTGGTGTCTCATAAAAACCACACACACACACATACATGCATGCATATATACATATACACAGATATATATATATATATATATATATATATATATATATACATATATATGCATACACATTTGTTGTTTTGGGTTCCAAGCTAAAGTGGGAAGTTAGAATGTCAAGCCGACCAAGCAGGACCTCCAGCTTGGAAGCAGCGAGGGAAGACAAGCTGGAGAAGAGACCAGAGCTGCGACTTTGCGATTAGAGGAATGATAATGGTAATACAGATGTACTTTGAAACCGTGGTATGGGTGGTAAGTCTGAAGAGGGAAAACAATGTATTTTATTTTGTATGAAATGAAGGATTTGTTAGAATACTAAGTGGAAACTTCAGTAGGCCATTTAAAAAGAACCAAGTCCAGAAGAGAAAAAAGTGGTCTTTATGAAGCAGTGGAAAATGGTAGATCGGTGGTCCTCAATCTGTGGGTCACGACCCCTTTGAGGAGTCAAACGAATGACCTGTCACAGGGGTCACATATCAGGTACTTATATGATGATTCATAACAGTAGCAAAATCACCATTGTAAAGTAGCATTGAAATAAGCTTATGGCTGGAGGTCACCACAGCATGAGGAGCTATATTAAAGGGTAGCAGCATTAGGAAGGCTGAGAACCGCTGGGCTAGATGAGATTTGTGTCTGAGGCTGGAGAAGCTGTGTGTTTATAGAGATGCAGATGAGAGATGCTCAGCTGAGGCAGACTGATCCTGAAAAGACGTCATCAGGGTGAAAGAAAGAAAACTTAGGATTTCAAATGTATTAAGTCGCCTCATCACTCAGTGTGTACCGAGCATGCTTTGTGAGCATTGTACTACCTGCAGAAATTTCATGACCAAATAACCCAAAGTTACCCCATCATTCAGCACATGGTGACGTAGATATAATAAGCCAAGCGAATGCCTTGCAGCATGGTACGAGGTGACAAGCGTCAAAAATAAAAGATCAAAAAGCGTGGCAGTGGTTTTAACAACATCAGAGGCAGAGAATAAAATTTTACGTCAGATGAGTGGAGACAGTCCACTCGCTTTATCTGTGTCCTATGAAAAGTGTTTGTGTCGGGGACTGCACTCAACCCTGAAGACAAACTTTAAGTGCATGGCTGGGGTCGGAGCACACAGCTGGCAGCTAGTGGCCGAGGCAGAATGGAGCTGTGGAAACACAGGAAGCTGATGACAGGGCCTTAAGGGACAGCAAGCTGGTCTTTTCTCTGTGAGACATACCTATACCTGAAGGGTTTTGGTCAAAGGGAAGACATGGATTAATAGGCACTTATTTGATACTGGGGAATGAGCTGGGCCTTGTGAACATTACGTATGTATTTAACCACATGTTAATTCTATGTCTACGTTGATAACAGACTAAAATGCACAAGGTTGGAGGAAGGAGTTGCTGAGAAAGACAGAATGAATCTCAGATGTCTAATCTCAGGTGGGAAACAATGTAGAGCAGTGATGTTTATTGTAGAAAATGTCAGCTCAGCTTTGGACAGACTCACTGGGTGATAGTGAAATGGAAATGTCAGGTTGGCAGCAAGCATATGAACCTGGGATGAATTTCGGAGCTCAGGAGTCATCAACACAGAGCTATTATTGGAAGGCTTTGAGTCAACTTATTCAGTAAGGTAGTAAGCAGAGAGAGTGAAATGAAGCGTCTTTTATATTGCTACTTTGCAATGGCTCTGGGCTTTCCAACAGCAAGCACCAGGCAGATGAGAGTCCGTGTCAGCTGAGAAGTAGCTAGACAGTAGGCGGGGGAGGAGCACAGGTGGCATCCTCAGAAACCAAGTAAAAGCTGTGTCAAGGAGCACAGAATGACTGCCGACTGTGTGCAATCTGCTAAGAGGTGGAGCAAGCTGGAGCCTGAGAATCTGTAAACCCGTTAGTCCTGTGGAATTCATAAATGGCTGTGAGAGCCGGGCAGTGGTGGCTCATGTCTTTAATCCCAGCACTGGGAGGCAGAGGCAGGCGGATCTCGGTGAATATGAGGTCAGTCTGGTCTATCAAGCCAGTTCCAGGACAGCCAGTACTGTTACACAGAGAAAACCTGCCTTAAAAAAACAAACAAAAGAAAGCCCAATGAGCCATCTCACCGGCCCAGGAAAACTATGCTTCTGAAGAAATCAAAGTACATAAGAAGTAGATTCCTGCCCACCGTATCACAACTTCACTGGAGTCCTCGTAGCTCAGTGGGTATAATGCTTGTCTAGAGTGCACGAAGTCTTGGGTTCAAGCCCGACATCCCATGAACTTGGACGTAGTGGTGCATGACTATAAACCCAGAGTTTGAGAAGCCAAAGCTCACCCTGTCTATACGAGCAAAATCACAGTCATCTTAGGATAAATGAACCCCTGAGTGAGTGTGGTTTTTAAAGGTGTCTCAGGGTTATATGGATGTGGGCTTTGAACAATGAAGGGATTTGATACTCTTAAAACAATTCCAAAACCTTTAAATGAAACAGTTATATAAACACTAAAGACAAAGTATAAAAGTCTACTCCAGGAAAAGCTACCTGCTAACAAGTTAAATGTGTATTCTTCGGTTATCTTCTCTTTATACAAATTTCTAAAGTGCCCGTTTTTGGCATTCAGGGACACATATTGTTTTGCTATCCTGTGTTCATCAGACTTCTATTTCCATGATAAAATGACTGAAAAAATTAATACTCAAGTTAAAAAGAAGAAAGCTTGTTTTGGTTCTTAGCCACCATGTTTTCTATCTTGACTTTGTCATAGGCTGGGTAATAATAGTTCATGATGGCTAGAACTGGTGGGATGAATGTTGCTCACCTCAGGATGGCTAGGAACAAAGAGAGGGCAAGGGGTTAGAGCCCCACTCTTCCAGGGTACACCCCCAATGACGTAACTTCCACCCACTAAGCTTCACCTCTTTAAGATCCACTATCTCTCGGTTGTGCCACAGGCTGAGGACTAAGCCCTTAATACGTAGTCCCTCAGGGGACATTTAAGATCTAAGATAGCATGTGCACATTAGCATAATTTTAAGCACAGTCCATACTGGCCGCATAATCTTTCTTAGTTCTCTTCTGAAATTCTACCTCCGACTGACTTTCATGAGAACTCTCAAACTCCAAAGATCGTTTCCAATTACCACTATTTTTCAAAAAGAAGTTACACTGTAGCCAAGTCCCTAGGAACCATGATCCCAGCACACAGTGACCCATAGTAGTAAGGAACATAGTGACCATCAATTAAAGCATAGTGGTTACTTTGTGGCCAGTTGCCTGAAGTTATTCCTGGTAGGGGTTGCCTTCTAGACGGAGGTTTATGCAAACCCATGCGTTTCCTTTCTTCATCCAGCTTTCTCATACCCACTCCAACAGCACACAGGCCTGCCATCAGTCAGGCCCAGCACCACCCACAGAAGCAGCGAGACAGCTGTTCGGAAATCATCGCACACGTCTGTGTCAACAAAGGCTGGGTCCACCACCTGAGATGCCAACAGGTACAAGCACATTGCCAACACCCTCTGGGACGCTCCACTACTAGCTTGGGAACGCCTACATATAAAATTGTGCCAAAGCTCCAAACTGCAGTGAATGAAGGTCTTGTGTAACCCCCACCTTTTACTGAATTCCCTAGCTCCCTAAACTTAAACCTCACCTCAGACCAGGTGTTCCTAAGTAATACAGATTTATATTTCTAATCCAGCAGGAGCGGGGCCTCCTTATAAAAACAAGGTATTAAAGCCAACGATCGTTTAAAAAAAGAAAGAAATCTGTCAAAATAGAAAGGCTGAAGGGGTTTCTCGGTTTCATTACCCAGTGCCCCAACCCCAGGGAAAACGAAGGCCACCTTTTAGAGCCAGGTGTTCTTTAAAATTTAGCAATAATGGTAAGGAGGTGGGGGTGAGCTTACTTTCAAGAAAACAATAGAAGTTTATGCTGGCTTTGTAAACATGTATATAATTTTAAACATGTTACATAAAAATAAAACAAAAAGAGGGAGAGAAAGAAAGCAAAAAAGGGAGGGAGGGAGGGAAGGAGGGAGGGAGGGAGGGAGGGAGGGAGGGAGGAAGGAAGGAAGGAAGGAAGGAAGGAAGGAAGGAAGGAAGGAAGGAAGGAAGGAAGGAAGGAAGAAAAGAGACCCAATGTCTATGTAAACCTGAGACCCAGGAAACTCAGGGGTCAGACCTGGCCCCTGGCTCCCCTCCCCTCCCCACCTTGTTCTACAGATGCCAATATAAATAAATTAGGGGCCGACACCATTGGCTGTCCGACAAATGCTCCATAATAATGCAACTCGGGAGAGCGCTGAATTTCCGAGGTACCGGTTATAATGCTTTCAGTGTAGCTGTAAATTCCAGGCCATGTCAGCACAGGTGGATGGTTCAGGCTAAAATAAAATGTTTCCCGGGTTCCTAAAGCGCTCCCCGGATGGTTGACCAAAGCAAGTTGTGATTTAATTCAACCACTTAAACTCCGAAGGGGTAAAAACCAAACCGTCATCAAATTCAGACCAAAAAAAAAAAAAAAATGGGGGGGGGGAGTTCCGATGTGTGGGCGGAATGGAGAGAAAAGAAAAGGAAAATACTGGTGGCCAAGGGTTCCAGCAAAAGCAATTAGAGGACTCCTTATTTGGAAAATTGTAAAAGAAAAGACCTTGGCTAGACATGCGCTCAGTTCCTTGGGAGTTATTAAAGGAGAAGCGGTACCCACCACTCGGTGCGTGAACCGCTGCGAGCCGTACACTTGGTGACTTACATTTTCCACTATTAATGGCGGAGGTTGGAATCGCTCAGGACCCGAGGTCTTCTCCCAGACCCTTCTTCTGTTTAGAAAAAGTGAACGGAATCGAGCCAGTTTTCTTTGTGTGGAGAGTGGAGGGCAAATTGTAGTTTCTATAACTTTGCTTAATCTCTCTAAAAAGCAGGCACTTTAATACTGCACGTGGTCCCTGTAGCTATTAGCATAACTCCGAGAACACAGCAAAAAGTCTAACTCTATGAGAAGAGCCATCTAAGAGGTGTCCCCGAAGGTGTGTGGAGAACACATGGCAAGACATTTAGATGAAAATTCAATATTTGGGTCTGTCCCATGTGACAGTACTTTTAAAAGTAAAATACTGTTCCTTCATCGAATTTGCTCTTGATTCTCTTTTGTCTTGTATGTCAGATCATCCGAGTGCATATTATTTTATTCTAGGTTTAAAAAAGTTAGCTTGTAGCTGAGCCTGTCTGATTTTTGTTTGTTTGTTTGTTTCATTTTATGAGTTTAGATGCTTCATCTGCATGTATGTATTGCACCATGGATGTGACTTGTGTCCTTGGAAGCCAGAAGAGGGCATTGGATCATCTGGAACTGGAGTTACAAATGCTTATGAGCCACCACGTAGGTGCTAGGAACCCCAGGTTTCTACAAGGACAGACAATACTCCTAAGCAAGAAACCATCTCTAACTGAGCCCGGATTTTAACATATAGTGTTGTATATTTTATATTGTGAAACCTAATTGTTTAAGCCTTATGATGTCATTGCTTTTTTTTTTTTTTTTTTTTTTTGCCTGTGTGGGTGCATGGTATGTGTTTGAATCTAATTGACTTCCACAATCTCATAGAAAATGGCACTAAAGGAGGTGTGCCTTTGTTGGCGTGGGTGTGGCCTTGTTGGAGGATGTCTGTCACTGTGGGAGTGGGCTTTGAGGTTTCTTATGACCAGGAGACTACCCCCAATGTCTCAGCGGATTTTCTGTCCTGCAAGATGTAGGCATCTCAGCTACTTCTCCAGCACCGTGTCTGACTAGACGCCATCATGCTCACCGCCATGATGATAATGGACTGAACCCCTGAAACTGAAAGCCAGTGACCCCAATCACATGTTTTTCTTTTGTAAGAGTTGCCATAATCATGGTGTCTCTCCACAGCAATAAAGACTCTAACTAAGACAGTGTGCATGCACGTGTGTATGTTTGTTTACAGGCACGTGTGCATGGGGTTGCACACAGGAGTGTGTGTGTGTGTGTGTGTGTGTATACGTGTGCGCACGTGCACGTGCATGCCTAAGGCTAATATTGGATATCTGTGTCAGTCATCCACTGTCAGAACACAGTCCAAGAGTGGAGTGGTGTGAGGCGAATTCCGGGTGCTTGTGGAAAAACAAGACGAGTCTTGTGACCTCAGTTTCTTCAAAACACACAGTGGTTCTTGAACTGTGACTTTGTGTCCTTCCGGGTGTAGCAGAAGGAGCGAGCTGACTTCAGACTATTCCCTGCAGCTGGCTGCTGTTATTCGTTTATGCGCCTCTGGAAAAACACGTTTTTGCCATGTGCAGTTTGTCCTTGTGACTATATGGCTTGAACTCGTGAGAACTCCCCTCGGTGACCTTTCTTAGCCCTCAGAGTAAAAATTCTCATCGAATGCTTGAATAAAATTGTCTTATGTGAGACTTTAGTCCTCCTCATTTCCTGGCTCCGTTCTCCCAGGTCCCACCACCTCTAGAAGGATGAACAAGCCGCTACCTTTATTGAAGCAGGGTCAGTTGAACCTACAGGTTGTCAATTAGGCCAGGTTAAATAGCCAGCTTGCCTTGGGGAGTTGCGGTCTCTGTTTCCTGAGTACATAGGTGAGTCTCACCTCTGGAGTCCTAGGCATCTGAGCTCCCATCTTCCTGAGTGTCCAGCAAGTGCTTTGAGAGTCCTGAGACATCTCCCCAGCCTGACGTTACCTGTTCTCATGTTCATTGGCTCTTTTTGTGAATATGAATGTTTGAATTTGTTATCAATATATTTTTTCTTGATCTTTTAAAATGTTAAAGTTTAATTGACTATTAAATGCCTTATAATAGAGTCTGCAAATGTTTTCAGGTGCGCTGGTTAATTGAATCCTGAGGCAGGAATCTGGTTCAAACAACTTTCCTTGCATTCTCAGTCAAGCGTTGCACTTGCTTCTCCCATGAGTGCTGGGACTTTACTAGGTCATCACCACAGGAACTTCTCCCATGAGTGCTGGGACATTACTAGGCCATCACCGCACCAGGTTCAGAGTCACCATCAATATTTTCTTCTAGTTCTTTCAGGGGCTGGTTTGTTTTGTTTGTTTTCATTTAAATAGCACTCTATCCTGAATTTGATTGAGACTTAGCATTTTTAGATGACTTAGCACTATTTTGAGAGCATTTATTAACCGGTCCATTTCATTTCTTCTGTTATGAAATGTTTCCTCGTCATGTCTAAAGTTTTTTTTTTTTTTTTTTTTTGAGACAAGGTTTCTCTGTAGCTTTTGGTTCTTGTCCTGGAACTAGCTCTTGTAGACCAGGCTGGCCTCAAACTCACGGAGATCCACCTGCCTCTGTCTCCCAAGTGCTGGGATTAAAGGCGTGCGCCACCACCACCTGGCTTCATGTCTAAAGTTTTATGTCATAAACCATACTTAATTTTAAGAAAGCATTATTTAAAGTGCTGTTTTTTTGCAACATAAGTTTTGTGTGTGTGTGTGTGTTTGCACCATAAAAATACATATATATGTAATTCTAGCTTAGTGAGTTCTTTGGTTTTCTTTCCTTTGTAAAACAGAGAATATTTTTGTTCAACCTATAAAGATGTCATTCCTGCTAGAGCTAAAGGAGAGGAATGTTTTCTTTTCTTTCTTTCTTTTTTTAATAAGGAACAGACAGCTCGCTTGGGACATGTAGGCCAGGCCTCAAGGGTTGATTCAGATTTCTGTAACCCACTGTTGTTAGTGAGCAATTTCAGGATCCCTGATGCTTGGGCCCCTCAAGTGGCCGTTACTAAGTGACAACGGTGTTCTGACACGAAATATCTCTAAGGTTTTGGTTAAAGCGCCTGCGATGTCACCGTCTCTCGGCACTTCTTTCCGCTTGTAAAGGAATCTTGAGAAGGTGCTTTTTAAGACACTAAACAAAGCAACAACAACGAACAAAACCAAAAAGGTTTGTTATTTGTGTACTGACAAACCTGCCCTTCATTTTGTCATTCATCTCTTTCCTTCCCTTCCTGGTACTGCCCATTGTACCCAGGGGCGGCTCAACAAATGTTAATAGCTGTGATCTTCACTGTCAGCAATTTGTAAAGTGGATGATTATTGTCTATACGCAACAAGGGAGACACTACTGCTGTTTATGCCAATGTGAGAGCTAGCCGTCTCACGCAGCGATGATAAAACTGAACTCTTTAGCTCCTTTCAAAGCAGACAGAGGCCACATCTAGGAGGAAGAGTGACATCTATTGTTCTAGACGTGATCCTTGATGTTTTCCTCTTGCACCGATGCATGCCTCTGTCAGTAAGAGCAGCTATAAATAAGACTCTGCCTGGCACAAATGGTGCTTGCTTGCCCTCTGCAGCACGGGGCAGCTGATGTGGGCGGCATTTGAGTGTGTCAGGTTTTCTTGGCTCATTGCACATATGGCAGGAGCTGGATTTTAATCCGTGATCATTGAAATAGCAAGTCCCTTCTTTAGCAAGATAGAAGAGGTGTACGAAAGTCCAACCAAGGCACATCTTTTTAGATTACAATGAAAACCGAATTGTGAAGGGATAATTCCGTTAAACATCCCTTTTGACTTCTCCATAGAAAATTGAGTTCTGTAATTTTAGGGGGAAAAAAGAATCTTAAGGGCTTTGAGATTTATGTTTGATGGTACTTATATATATGGATTATATATATATTCCCTAAAAGGCAACTGTCAATAGCCAAGGCTTTTATGTGGCCACTTTGTGTTTGGCTGATCTTGGAGAAGGACTCTGTGCATAAAGCTTGGCTTCTAGCCTCAACTTCAGCACCCAGAGTGGCAAGACTGTCAGTGGTCCTGAGGCAGATCTGGCAGGGTACAGCAGTACTCAGTGCTTGTCACACATCCCGTGGTAAAACATGTACGGATGCTTTTTGAAGTACGTTTGGTACTAATTACTATAAGGTGTGGTATGTACAATGACGGTCACACACACCTAGAATGTTCGGGGAGTTATTTACTCTGGATAGCATAACTTCTAAGAGCTCACTAATGTTTTCAGCACTACACAGTGCACATTACAAACGGCTGGGACTTAGGGTTTATAAAGCGCGGATTTGTCTTTATCGTTGCTAAAAACACCCCCCAAATCATTTACGTTTATATAAATAGTTGGTTGCAAGTGAATAGTTCATTTTTATTTTTTGTAAACTAGAATGCAACACTATTTTCATCTTACGTGTGAACTCTGAGAGGTGCACTATAGCCCACCTGGCAAGACATGTCCACTTGTTTGATGGTGGCAGAACTGTCATGGGCATAACCGATCACTTTCTGCTCAGATTGAAGGCCTGTTCTACAACATGAAAATCAACCCCGGCATTGATATCTGAGCCAAGAACCACTGGCTAGACAGGTCATGGGGCCGAGGAGGGAATCTCCTAACAAATACTAACACTAATAAAATATATCCATTTTGCTAAGTAGACATAGTATAAAAACTGACTCCCAGTGACTTTTTATAACCATAGATTAAGGCATCACTCAGCTCTCAATGGTGAAACTTCCTTTTCCACTAGATGCTAATGACCAGGGAGACAATGGTCAAGGTGCAGAGAATACATACAAGATGGAAGAATGCTCATCCTTAAATGGGATGTCTACACTGCAGTGCCCCTCCCAAGGCTCAGGGAACACAGTGAAAGATGGGGTGGAAAGGGCATCAAAATCCAGTGGCAGTGGATGATCGAAGGGAAGCTGTTTCTGGACGGAGCAGGACAGCTGTCTGTCTGAACTCCCAGCAGTGCTGACAGCACTCACAGACCTGTGGAAGCTAATGCCAGACAAATCCAATCATGGAGAAGGGAGGCGGGCATGGAGTCTCGCCCCTAGCTGAGGAGCTATTGGCAATTGGTAGCTACTACAGCTACTGATTTCTAAGGGTGTGGACCACATTCTAGTGAAAAAGACTGCATATCCAAGAGTCTGTGAGCAGCACAAATTAGATTTGAAGAGAGTGAACGTAATGAGAATACATTACATAAAATTCTCAAAGAACTAATAAAAAATAATGTACATTTTTTTCCAAGCCCCCCCCCCCCCAAAAAAAAGGTTATTTGCTAAAGTCCAGATGTAGCTTATTTAGGAACACTGAGGTCACAGCCTCACCAGTCTTGAAAATTAGTTTTACAAGAAGATGAAGTGGACAAATGGATAATGTGAAACAGACGATTTAGGTCTGAAGTTGTAAAAGACATACTGGAAAAGTTTTAGACCAATGGAGGGTGTACAGTCTCCTCTATTAATCAGGTGAAAATGGAAAGGCTGGTGTAAAGGGACAAACATCCTCTTGGCCAGAGAACAGTCTGAACACAAGCACAGAGGAGGATCTGTCGCCAAGGGGAAGCTTCCAAAGGTGGGAGAGAAACACTTTCCTAATGCTGCAACCCTTTATTATCAATGTGTGTGTGTGTTCCTGTGTGTGTGTGCGTGTGCATGCATGTGCACGTGTATGTGCTTGTGTGCATATGTACATGTGTGTGGTTGTATATATGTGCGTGCACGTGTGCTTATATGCATATGTGCTTGTGTGCATATGTACATGTGTGTGGTTGTATATATGTGCATGCATGTGTGCGTGCGCGCACACGCGTGCACACAGGTGTACACAGGCCATGGGCCATATGTGGAGGTCAGAGGATGACTTTCAGAATTGATCCTTTCCTTCTACTCTGGGTTCTAGGGATTGAACTTAGGCAGTCAGATGTTATGGGAATTCAATCTGTTAGCCAATCATACTGGGGCGACTTGGCCCAATGGACGTAGTCTTCTCTGGGGGTTTGTAACTCAAATAAGAGACCAGGGTGGGACGAAGCTTGCTTTCTCTTGCACTGTGAAGTGTTCACTGGCAGCAGCAGCTTGAAGTCCTCCCTTGGGATGAGAGGATCAGCAGCCAAAGCAGCAGCAGCATAGCAGCCCTGTTCTGTAGTGTGAGTGTACTTTTTATTTTGTACCTGTTTAATAAACCTGACTTAATCACAGAGGCTCATCCCTTTCTACTCGGGTTTATGGGGCAAGCCCTTTGCTGCCTGAGCCATCTCACCAGCCCTGGGACAGTTTTTAGGCCCATGTCATGCTCTCTCAGTTATGAATCTTATCATTTTTAGAATATAGGTCAATATAATATGTATGCTATATTATTGTATGTATCCAAAATTATTTCATATTTTTTTACCATACTGGAAAAAATATAGTATTTTGGATATTAACTGCTTAAACATAGTTCAGTGACTTACTTCTATATATAATCTTAACACCTGGAAGACTGAAAAAGGATTGTCACAAGTCTAGACCAGGCTGGCTACAGACTAAGGAATATCTCAGAAAAATCACAGTAATAAATAAACCAGCCAAAAAACAATAAATTTTTGGTTTTCCATTACTAGTGTACATAGTTTCAGTGACTTTTTTCACATTATTTTTATTCTTGAAACCTTGATGTTATGAAGCATGTTTAGATTGTTAAGACTTCCCTACACAGCCAGTGATGTCACCTGCGGATGCTGCGTCTCTGTTCCTGGAAGGTACTTGAAGTGGCTTCAATAAGAGTGGCTCCCATGGTCTCATCTATTCGAACGCTTGGTCATGAGAGAGTGGCAGGCACTACTTGAGAAGGATTGGGAGCTGTGACCTTCTTGGAGTAGATGTGACTTTGTTTGAGGATATGTGTCACGGCGGGGTGGGCTTTGAGGTTTCAAAAGCCCAAGCCAGGCCCAGTGGCTCTCTCTTCTCGCTTCCTGTGACCCAGATGTAGAACCCTCAGCTCCTTCTCCAGGACCACGTCTGCCAGTGGGCCACCATGCTCCTTACCATGATGATAATGGACTAAACCTCAAAAATTGTAAGTGAGCCCCAATTAAATCTTTCTTTTATGAGTCTCCATGGCTGTGGTGACACAGCAATAGAATAAAGACTAAGACAGTGCTTTTAAGTTTTTAAATTGCCAATTATGCTGGCCTGACCCATTGAGTACATGTTCAATAGGAGGGGTCTGCAAGCAGGCAGGCCTCTTTGTATCAATGCCTCTATTAAGATGGTTGTCTAGGTTGGTTTTGTTTTGCCTTGGATCTGTTTATGTGGTACTCACTGATTTTCAAATGTTCAGTAAACCCTGAGAGCCTGGAAACAATCCCCATTTAGTCATTGTGTCCACTGCTTCACTGCATTGTTGAATTCAAACCCTAAATCTTCTCTTATAACCTTTACATCTATAAGCATTAGAGATATTGATTTATAATCTTTCTTGCAATGACCTTGTCTGGTTTGATATTAGAATGATACTGCCCTCAATGAATGAGTTAGGAAATCTTCCATCATGTTTCTGGATGTGTCTGTGTACAATTTATATTTAAATTTCGATGTACTTTACCATCGATGTCATCTAAGCCTGAGTTTTTTCGTTCTACATATGTTGTGGGAAGTCCTAATAGTAAAGATTTAATTAGCTGAATTTAATTGAATTTATGTTTAATTTAATAAGATTTAATTTATATTACCTGTTTCATCTTAAATAAGTGTTGGTAGTTTGCTTCTATCTGTGAATTTATCGGTTTCACTGAAGTTGTTGAATTTGCTGTAATAAAATTTATAACCTGCCCTTATTATTTTAGGACATCTTTAGTCTCTTTGGTGAAATTAGTACCTTATTCTGAATATTGGAAAATTTCACCTTCACTTATTTTCAGCTAATTCTGGCTATTGGTCTTTCAATTTTATTAAGAACTTAGAAAACCACTTTCAGTTTTAATACTTTTCTCTACTAGTCCATGTTTGACTTAAAAAAGAAAAATTCTTCTTAGTTTTGTGCATGTATGTGTGTGTGTGTGTGTGTAGAAATGTTTGTCTCCATGCTATCACTTGTGTGCCTGGCACCCCAGAGGTTAGAACAGGGGGTCAGATTCTCTGGAACTAGAGTCACAGGTGGTTGTGAGCCACAATGTGGTGCTGGGAACTGAACCCAGGTCCTCTGTAAGAGCAGTCCATGTTCTTCACCACTGAGCCATCTCTCCAGCCCCTCCTGACTGCTTTGAAAGCAGTTCCACCTTTCCAGCTTTTAAAATTATTATTATCATCATCATCATCATCATCATTAGTTGACATTTAGTTTGAATTCCTCTTTATGGTTCCTGAAGGTGAAAGTTCAGGCAGACAATTCCTTCTGTTCTTAAAAACCAGTGTTTTGTGCTGTTGCTACCCCAGCAGGGAACACCACACTCACCTGTGTCTGCACAATTTCAAGTCACCCAGCTCAGAATGTTTACAACTTACTTGTGAATTTTTTTTATTACATCCAAGATACTTAGAAGTAGTACACCACAGGCTCCCTCAGATTTAAAGAGTCTTTTGATACTTTTCTTTTTTCTCCCATAACATAACATTTTTATTGATTATTTGGGAATTTCACAACATGCACCCTGATCACACTCACTTCCCAGTCCTCAAAAGTCTTCCTCCCCCATGTGATCTCACTCACAAAAAGTAGAAGGAGGAGGAAAAAGATAAGGGGAAAGAGGAGGAGGAAGGAGAGAAAGAAGGAAGACAGAAGAAGAAGGAGGAGGAGGAAGGAGAAGAAGAAAGAAGAAGAAAGAAGAAGAAGAAGAAGAAGAAGAAGAAGAAGAAGAAGAAGAAGAAGAAGAAGAAGGAGGAAGAAGAAGAAGAAGAAGAAGAAGAAGAAGAAGAAGAAGAAGAAGAAGAAGAAGAAGAAATAAAAACCAAACCAAAAACAACTCCAATTTGTGTTTCCCACACACTCACACACACTGGAGCATGGTCAAACTCTTGGTGACCAGCCTCTTATAGAAAACTGAATGCTTCTCCACCCCCACTCCAACCAGAAGCCATCAACTACAGAGAGAGCTACACTTTAGCATCCTTATCAATATTTTTAAGAATTCTCTCCATGCTACTCATTCCTCCTGTAAATCCATTCTGGGCAGGGAATACATATGTATGGCTTGACATTTGTGAAACTTGAGGATTGTTTTCTCAGTCTGAATGTGATCTCACTTGGAAATATTGTATTTCCTAAAAATGATGTATGTGGGGTAGAGTTCTTGATCTTGCCAGAAGTGGTTAAGTTCAAGTCTGTTCAAGTCTTCTGGGCTCTTCCTTTGGGTGTGCTCCTGTGGTTCACCACTCCATCAACAGTTGAGGAAGGTCATTACAGTCCCCAAATGAGCTTTTGGATTTATTTCTTTTTGAAGTTTATTTTGTTTTTATATCACCCACTATCTTTTGTTTGATATCATTTGGTTTTTCACCTGTTTGTATCTTTCTACTTAAAGGCATTTTATTATATGGCATATAATTTCTTATCCAATCCTGTGAATTCTACTTTTTAGTATTTAGGCTATTCATATTTAATGTGCAAATAATCAGGTTTGAATATTCTGTCTTCCCTGGTTTTCTGCTTGCCACACCTTTACTTCAGCTTTACTGTTTTATATCTTTCCAGTACGACTGTGTCTCTGAGGTGCGTCAGCAGACACTTCCGAGCTCACAACTGTCAGGTTTTACTGACTGTACTCTCTTTTCCAGTCATTTCCTGTATGCTGTGCATTAGCCAACTCTCCTTTCTCCTCTCCCAACTGTCTTGCTATCATTCATTTTACCAGTGTTCCTTATGCCACAATACACTGCTGATATGTTTTGCTTTGTGACCTAAATAGAAATTCGTATGATAAGGAGGAAAGATTTTATATTAATTCTCAGAGTCACAAGATGTATGCCATTCTGCTTTTCTCTGAGTAGTCCTGGGTTTCCACGTGACTGCCCTTTCTTCTGCCTGGAGGACTTGCTTTGGCATTTTGTCTCTTAGTGACAGCCCATTTCAGCTTGGAGCTAATGTTTCATTGTTACTAAGTCAGTGTCCTTATTAGCATCCTGGCCTTAGGAATTGCTGAGTGCCTAAAGTGGCTATTTATTAAACAGTGTTAGACCCTTGTTATGGTCTGAGTGTACCTTGTCTACTGAAGTTCACATGTAGGTAATTTGACTCCCAATGAAATACTTTTGAAAGAAAATAAATTTAAGGGTAGTTATAGGTCATGAGGCATAGCTTTGGATCAATTGATCCATATTGTAATGTATGTCAGCTCTTTGTCAGAGTAGATTTGTTATAAAAGTGAGTTTGATTTACATTTCTCTGATGGCTAAGGATGTTAGTATTTCCTTAAGTGTCTTTTAGCCATTTTAGATTTCTCTGTTGAGAGTTCCCTGTTTAGGTCTGTACTCCATTTTTTTTAATTGGATTATTTGTTCTTTTGAGAACCAGTTTCTTGAGTTCTTAGTATATTTTGGAGATCAGCCCTCTGTCTGATATGGAATTGGTGAAGATCTTTTCCCATTCCATAGGCTGTCGTTTTGTCTTGTTGACTGTGTCCTTTGCTTTACAGAACTTTTCAGTTTCAAGAGATCCCATTTATTAATTGTTTCTCTCAATGTCTGTGATTGTGGGGTTATATTTAGGAAGTGGTCTCCTATGTCAATCAAAAACACTAATGACAACCTATGCTGGAAAGATTGTGGGGTAAAGGGAACACTTCTGCATTGCTCGTGGGAGTGCAAGCTGTTAACAGCCCCTTTGGATGTCAGTGTGGTGATTTCTCAGAAAATTAGGAAACAACCTTCCTCAAGACCCAGCAATACTACTTTTGGGTATATATCCAAAGGAAGCTCAATCATGCCACAAAGACATGTGCTCAACTATGATCATAGCAGCATTGTTTGTCATAGCCAGAACCTGGAAACAACCTAAATGCCCCTCCATTGAAGAATGGATAGGGAAAATGTGGTACATTTACATAATAAAGTACTACACAGCAGAAAAAAATGACATCTTGAAATTCACCAACAAACAGTTGGAGCTAGGAAACATATTAAGTGAGGTAACCCAGACCCAGAAAGACAATTATCACATGTACTCATTCAAAAGTGATTTTTAAATATAAACCAAAGAAAACCAGTCTACAAATCACAATCCCAGAGAACTTAGACAACAATGAGGACACTAAGAGAAACTTACATAGATCCAGTTTATATGGAAAGCAGAATAAAACAAGATCTCCTGAGTAAATTGGGAACATGGGGAACATAGGAAAGGGTTAAAGAGAGGGGAGAGGCAGGGAGGAAGGCAGAGAAAATGTAAAGCTCAATAAAATCAACAAAGAAGAAAAGTGGGTTTGATCCTTCTCACTGTCTCAGCCTCGGTCTCCTGTCTGCTGTCTCCAACAGAGGCCTTTGCTAGGTAGTGGCTGCTTGAGTCTGCACCTCTCAGCCTTCCAGAACCATGGGACGTGAATCTGTGTTCTCTGTGTATCACCTGGTCTCAGGCAGTTTGTTACAGCAGAACAAAACAAAATGGGCACTGGTCTCTAACTCTTATAGGCGGCTTTAGCCTTAAGTAGTTTCCACAGATACACGTTTGGGTAATTTAGCTGGATGCTCCAAGAGGGAAGCTCTGTAGATTTCCAGGACTCATTCCCTGTGCTCCTCTCTCTCTTCATTCTGACCTGCAAATGCCACTTCTCTTTGAACTGTGGAAATTGTAATCTCTCTTCAACTCAGGGACCCATTTGGCCTGCTTGGTCTTTCCTCGGCTGTCCTGATTCTTGGGCCCTTCAAGCAGCAGGCTGAGATAAGGATCAAACTCATGATATTATTTTCACTCCTCAGTATTCAGCAAGAAAAGTTTAAAATTAATGTTTTGAAAAACATTTATTTCAAATATTTCTCTAGTTTTTCAATTATTCTAGTTGAAAGGATAAATCTGGTCTCTTTAATTCCAACTTGTCTGGAAATTAAAGTGAATTGGGTATTTCATTGTATTTAATTTTAATTATTTTAAATTTTAAATAGTCACATGTGGTATTATTGAATGGAACAAAAGATGTTGATTATAGAGGTATTCATATTGTGAAATTTTATTGAATTCACAACTTCAGATTTACTTCAGATTTACATATGCAACTCTCCACAAAAAGATGTTTAAAGAACTAAAATATTTTCCTAAAATGTCCTCATCTGTAACAATTTTTTATTTGACAAAGTTATATGTATTTAGCAGTAATATTTTATCAAGGAAGAAACAACAAAATAATGTCAATATTTCATTTCCAGAGTAAATTAAGTGAATACCTGTAATAGGAGGCCACTTGTTTGTTTCCCGGCCACCTTGACTCCCAAAATAACCACATAGAAACTGTATTAATTAAATCACTGCTTGGCCCATTAGCTCTAGCTTCTTATTGGCTAACTCCTACATCTTAATTGAACCCATTTCTATTAATCTGTGTATTGCCACGAGGCTGTGGCTTACCAGATAAAGTTCTGGTGTCTGTCTCTGGTGGGGCTACATGGCTTCTCCTGACTCTGTCTTCTTTGTCCCAGCATTCAATTTAGTTTTCCTCACCTAGCTCTACTCTACCCTATCACAGGCCTAATACTGTTTCTTTATTAACCAATGGTATTCACAGAATACCATTAAATACCACTTGTTTTTAACTGGATATACTACATTTGCACCTTAAAACTAAGAATGGTGCCATCTTAAATACCCTGCCCAAGAAATGAAATTGTGTAATCGACTTTCTACCTGAAGACAGGTGTGCTTACACAGACCCGTAACTCCAGTACTTAAAAGGCTGAGGTATGGGGATTGGAACCTAGATAAATGTCATCCTGGGCTACAGAGCAAGTTAGAGTCCAACCTGGGCTATGTGAGGCCACACACACACACACACACACACACACACCTGAAAGATGGAGTAAAAGTCATAGTTTGACCATTGACCTGTGGTAGGGAAACATTCAGAACATTATAGGAAAATAGAATATTCATAAGAGCATAGAAATATGCAAACAGAAATAGTTTCGATAGATTTGGGGAATTTTAAGAGAATGTCACTGTTATGGAAAAATCAAGAGAAAAATGGAAGTGGCTTGAGTCCAGATTGAACAAGGATCTGCATCAAATGGTTCAGGTTTTGTTGATCTTGAGGGCTGTTTTGGTCATACTCATAAAGTCAATGAGAAAACTCAGGCAATACTGGCTTGTGACACAATCAGGTTTGTATGGTACAGCAATCACTTTAGGTGTCCCATGAAGGGTAAACAAGGCAGGCATATATAAAAACTGTGAGTTGGGGTGAGTTGGGGAGATGGTGAGGTGGGTAAATTGCTTGTTGTGTAAGCCTGAAAACCAGAGTTCTCTGATCCCCAGAATCCAGTAAAAACTGGGTGCACATGAGAGCTCACTGGCAATTCCAGTGCTTGAGGGGTAGACAAGGGAATCCCCAGAGCCAACTGGCTGCACAGACTAGCCAGAAGACCCAGCTGTGGGTTCAGAGAGAGGTTCTGACACAATAAATGGAAAGAGAGCAATCTCGAGATACCTGGCTTCAACCTCAGGCCTCCATACAAAAGTATGTGTCCCCAAACATGTGGACCCTCTGCATATGCATGTACATACACAACACACACACACTGCAGATTATTTTTAAAGCAAGCAAAAACTGAGCCACGTAAAAGTTGATATAGGAAAAGCAATTTAGACACCACGTAAATAAGAACTAAATAGTTAAAATTATTAGAAAATCAAAGAGCTAGGTGATTGGTTCTTAGAATTTAAAAGCCCAAAAATGCTGAGAGAGAGAATGAGAGAAGTTTAGTTTATTTTTAATTTTCCTTCCTGAAAATATCCCTACCTATCATTTTAGTAACGCATGTCTGGAATTACTGCTAAGAGTGAGCTCAGACTCAATTGGGGACTTTATTTCTTTAGTTCAGTGAAATTTAATCTACATGCTTTGGATAAAGGGATCCTATCTCTTCTTTTTAAAAAACGTGTGTACGTATGTATTTGTGTGTGTTAATGTGTTTGTGTGCATATATGTGTAGTGTGGTATACATGTGGTGTGTGTGTGCTTGCGCATGCGCATATGTATACACACGCACACACATGTGCACGTGAGTGCAATGTTCATGAAAGTTAGAAGAGGACATCAAATACCCCAAGACTGGAATTACAAGTCCTTGTGTGCTGGGTGCTGGGAGCCCAATGTAACTCATATGCAACTGGAACACACTCTTAACCACTGAGCATCTTTCCAGTCCAAGACATGATGGTACTGAATGGTTATATTTAATTAGACAAGAGGATTAGGTGGAGACTTGATTATAAATTCTCCTTGGGGCTTACTTGTTAACATTTTATAGACATTTCTAAGAAATTGTTATTGATAATGATCAATGCCCTATATTTTTACCTATAACTTTTTTCTTAGCAGCTTGAGTAGCTATTGTAGGGTGGTCGTCTGGCCAAACAGACCACTATTATAGGTCTCTCTATAACGCTCTTATGAACTGGGTTGCTTCAGATAGTTTTCCCCTTTTTTAATTTCCCGCAAGATAATGGTAATAACAACATAATACATTGGTGTTATTATTGTGTAGAATTTGCGTGTTTAATCTCAGGAGGAGAGTAAGAATATGATATTGTAACTTCTATTCTTCTACTGCTAAAACCAGACTGGGGAGTGGACAAAATTAGTATTCAAGTGAAATGATTTTTAAAAAGAACATTTTCATGATAATAACACATTTCTGAAAATGCTCATTACCTTGCATTTACTACCTGCTTCAAAAATCTCTTAAAAGTATGTCACTTTCTGTCTTTTTTCCCCAAGAAGCAAAAAGAAACTTTGTAAAAGATTAAACAGACAAAATACAGTGGCATAAACAATAAGACCCAAGTTTTTCTTTGTGCATTGGGAATTCAACTTTATTTTATGGTTTTTGCTTCCAGTAGCATGGACAATTTTCCCCTAACAAAATTAAAAGCACCTTCAGGACTATCACAATTACATACTGGAACAGAATTTGCCAGCGAGAATTTTATTATGAAATGGGGGTTGCATTGAAAACTACCTGTTTCAACTTCAAATGGGAAAACAGTTCTCCAATTAGTTCTCAGAGGAACCTTGATTTATGTAGATTAGGTGGTAAATCAAAGGAGTTTAAGTTACTGGGTTTACTAAATTCAATTTAAGTCACTACTTTGGGATAGCACATAAAATGCTTCACTCAGTAAGTATTTATTAGTAAGACAAAATGAAATAATCACTTTATACATCTAGAAGCCATCACAGTTTAATGCTATCACCTGCAGAGAAGAATAAAATATTTAAAATATATAGATGAAATCCATAACTGTATTAAAAGATTATAGAAGTTATAAGAGCTGATATATTTGATGTCTACATTTAAACTCAAACCTCTCTCTTTTTAAATCCTTGTTTTTAAAATGCATCTTAGAGATATCTTAAGGAATCTAGATCAAATCCCTCCATTCCTCAGTGACACAGATGTTCTAGAAGGCTCCAGAAAATGGAAGATGAAGGCAGAGATAGAAATTGCAACAGACATGGTTCAATGCATTTTGGGGTCGTCTTCCCTAGACAGTGACACATAAGCGAGGTAGCAGTAGCTCTCTGGACAGGAAGAGAAGAATGAGGTAATGTCTAGATCTTCTGCAGGGCTTACAGGTGAAGGCAGGGTGGTGCTTCTGTTAGGAGACCTTCAGCTACTTGCAAGAGAAACTCAAATTGATCATTTCAACAAGGAATATTTATTATCTCACAAAGCAGAAAGTTTTGAGGAAGAGCATCTTCCAAGTAGGATGATTTAATGGCTCAGACCCAACCAGACCCTTCCCACATTTCCTGCTATCTTTGCATCAAGACACAATACTCATGGGGTGGGGGGCAGGATGACAAAATAGGGTGTTCCTTTTTATGGCGGAAAACCTTCCCCCAAAGTCCTAGAATAGTCTCTCCTTTATATCTCACTGGAGGTCACTGCTCATGGGCCTTTTCTGAAACTATTCATTGGCAATGAGAATGGCTTATTCTCACTACCTCAGAAGATATATGTGCAGTTCTTGATAAAGAGCTGGATGGTGAAGTCGTCAGGTTGACAGTCACAGGCTTCCAAACCATGAGTGTCTCCCATCCTTCCTGCTGTGTTAGAAAACCATCCGCTTGTGATATTTAAACAGATGGGTAAAAGTTTATTTAAAAAACTTGAAGGTAATTTGGCCCTTAGGTCAGCTTGATGGTTCTTGTTTTAGACCAATGGAAGTTCACTTCTGACAATATTTTGAAACACATGAAAATTCAGTTTAGGCAGAAAAACATCCATTTGCATTGCTTCCACAGTCAGTCACGCCAGAGAGCCCCAGGTTCATAACTTAGAGATCTCTGATGCCTAAGTGTCCTGCTCAAAATACATTTCTCTGTTTTTCTCCTGTTTTTTTTCAGATATTTTTTATTATTTTAATTATATGTGTATGTGTACACAGGGATGACTGTGTCCATGTGAGTGCAAGAGCCTTCAGAAGAATTTGATCCCCTGGAGCTCAAGTGACAGGTGGTTGTGAGCTACACTATGTATCATCCTTGATACTGAACGAAGCTGTGCATTATGGAGGATCAGTGTTCTAAGTCCTCAATAATGGAGAGAACCCGGATTCTTCCACAGATAAATATGGGGAAACAGTAGCTGCAAAGTAGATTTTTAACATGGTACTTGTTGTTGTAGATGAGCAGAGGAAGTTCAATTTGTCCTGAACATACAAGGAGCGGAGCTATGAGCAAGGAGGAACCTTCCTTCCAGGCCAGCAAACCGAGAGGGTGCCCAGCAACGTGGGATGGGATCAAGGGATGAAGAGCAGTAAGAGGTTTGCAAGGAGCAGCCTTAGAGATGTACCCCAAGACTCTCTGATCCCCTCTAGTACTCTCTGTGTTCATTATGGCTAAGCATGTATTCTAGAAAAAAATATACCAGGGCTAATGAGGTAGTAGTGTGGTCATGGGTCTGAGAGGAGAAGCTACATGCTACCACCACTCCTCCAGACCAGCGTCATTCCTAACTTCATTCCAAAATGTGTCCTTACATACATGCGAGTGTAGCTCACACTCCTCAACAAAGATGGAGACCATTCCACAGAATCAAGGAAAAAATATAGAGGTCAGCTGAGCATGGAGTTCCCAGATGCACCTAGTGCTGTGGAATGTTATTTTAAGATATGCTACATTTGTTTATGCTGGGGAACGTTTGTGTTAATGCCGGAAAGATGTGTTGAATCTTTTATGTTGCATTTGTTTAACTCTGTGAAGCTGTTTCTGTGCCTGTCTAAAACATATGAGCTGAACAGCCAATAGCAAGGCAGGAAAAAGGATAGGTGGGGCTGGCAGGCAGAGATAATAAAGAAGAGAAGAAATCTGGGAGGGGAGAGGAAAGAGCTAGATAGAACAAGAAGAGGACATCAGACACCAGCCACTGCGCTACACAGCAAGTCACAGAGAAAGACATAAAGAAAGTTATACAGAAATAGAGCAAGATACAAGCCCAGAGAGGCAAAGGATAGATGGGATAATTTAAGTTAAGAAAACTAGCAAGAAACAAGCCAAGCTAAGGCCAGGCATTTACAAGTAATAATAAGCTTCCATGTGTGTGTGATTGATTTGACCAAAAGGTCAAAGAATAAAAAACAACCAACAACAACCTGGTACATCTGCAACACTACTTCTGCACCTGTGGCTGAGGGATCGTCCTGGGCAGAAAGATGTAGAAGCCAGAGGACCAGGAAGTCTTCTATGAGATTGTGTGTCCTAGAAATGCCAGAGAAGTTACATCCGTGATACCTCAACAATACAGATGCCTAAACAAGATCTGAACAGTGAAAATACCAATAGGCATGCCAACATAGTTGGGGATATCACGCGGGGCCTTGTCCCTGGGTAAAAGAACTACAGGCAATCAATGGCTGTTGAGAGAGGTACAATTAGTCTTTCCTGGGGGTGAGTTCACTAATTAGCTACCCAGTACAGAGTAGTAAGCCCTGAAATCATATACACATGAGAAACAGTAAACAGACCCAGTGGATGGTATATATATATGTATGTATTTTCTCATATGTGTGTGTGTGTGTGTGTGTGTAAAAGAAAAAATGGGGAAGGGAATAGGGGAAGAGAAGGGAGGGGAGACTGTGGTTGGTATGTAAAATAAATAAATATATAAAATAAAAGAAAAGAGGCTATGAATTTGAAAGGGGATTGTTGAAGAGAAGGAGGGAATGACACAATTGTATCTTAATTAAAATTAAAAATGACAATAAAAATACAAAAGTTGAACAATCACCTTTTCAACAAATAATGCCAGAATAAGTTGACACCTATATGTAAAAATAACAATAAAAATCTAGACATACACTTATTCTACTCATAAGCATTAGCTCACAACATATCATAGACCTAAATGTCAAAATGCTGCTAAGATGTAATGCAGATGTAATGAAATCTAGATGAGCTTGCTTTATTGATATGACACCGAAGATAAGATCAATAACAAAGAAAATATGTAATGTGTTAAAATTAAAATGTATAGTTTTCAAGAAAATGGAAAGAGAGAAGGTAAGTACAAAGAAAACACTCCATGAAGACACACGTGATAAGGGACAGTCAGGTGCCAAACAACTAAGACTCAAAGCAAGAGCATTAAGGAGATAAACACCCAGCTAAAACCAAGACGCAAAGCACATGGGGATATGCAGATAGCAAATCAGTATGTGTATGTCTTAAAATAATTTCATGCATAAAGAAGGTAATTCCGGTTAATCTAGTTCATAACCCTTTCTTAGGATTTCGTTTTAAATGAGGTCTCTCAATGAACTTGCAGTTTTCTCTTTTCTGGTTGGCCAGTGAGCTCCTGGGAGCTTTATGTCCCCTAATGCTGGGATTATAGGTACTTGCAACCGTTTCTGACTTTACATGGGCACCAGAAATTCCCACTCAGGAACACAGCAAATGTTCTCACACTCTAAGTGATCGCCCCCCCCACACACACAAGTTTCTGATTTTATGACAAACCCAAGGGATAAGGGGTAAGTTCATGTTTCAAGTCTGATCCTAATGTCTCTTGAATTCCTATGGTATATTTATTAGTATTTTACTTTTTCCTAATTCTTTTTAAAGGCATCATTACAAAAGTATAAATATTAAGGAATGCCCTTCATCATAGATACATAGATATTTGAAAAGTGTTACTTAGATCATCTTTGACAGAGATCCTGGTCTTGGGAGGCCTTGGACCTAGCTGCACCCCTTTTCCATGCTAGTCTGGAAAAGCCGATTGACTTCTCTGACTTCCTCCCTACCTTTTATAGGTAAGGGCATAATCCCATACCACAGCAAACTATTGAGGGAGAGATGAGATGCAGAATGGCAAGCAATTGTTTCCTCATGTGGAGAAATGCTGCCAGGTAACTAGACAGCCCAGGTAACCAACGTGCTGGTTAAAAAGTTTCTGCAATTTCCTTGGAAATAATACTTCATAAAAATATTTCCTTTCCTGACACATTTTTAGGGTTCTTTTGCAAAGTTTCTCACACTGGTATAGTGACATGTTTTATTTTGGGACAATTAAAGAGCAGGGACATTGGTCATGCTTGGCAACCCCCTTTCTATCACCTTGCTGCTTACTGCCAGCATCCACCAAGGAGGAACAGAAACATGATCGGCAGAGCCTGTAGTAGTGAGCTGGACTTCCTTTCCTCCCACATCCCTCCCCAGTCTCTGCTGATCTCTGACTGGCAGACAGATCTCACCTTCACAGAAGCACAGACTCCCCAAGAACACACAAAGCCTTTACAACCTCCCTCCTCTTTTCTTTTCAGGCAGTCATGCATTGTGGTAGCTGACTGAAATGGGATCCTAACATGAGGAGTTTGCAGAATTTGCATCCAATTAGCAAGGGCTGCTTCCTCCTCCGTAGTTTTTCAGCCTCAACTGGCAGGCAAGTGTGTACGAAGTTTCCTCATTGTGCGTTCCTTTTAGGTTTTGTGTTCCGGGTAGAAACGGGTCTTTTCAGGAAGCTCTACTGAAGTAGGTATAAATCTGCAATATCGCCACAGCAAACCAAGCCCAAGGGGATAATTTTGTGCAACCGTTCCTATCTCGGCACCAATTAAATTGCCCTGATCTATCTCACCACCATCCCACGAAACAGGTTTCTGAGTTGTGTCCTCACCCCTTGCTTAGAGAAACCACCAGATTTATTTGTCCCTACTCAGATGCAAGATCATATTTCTTCCCCACCCCCTCAGAACTTTATGGCTTTAATTCCGACAGAAAGAACTGGAAGGAGCCTGCGTCTGTGGCTACCTTTTGATCTATATGTAACACACTTTCTATTTTGTCTTCAACAGAAACCAATTGTATGTAAAATCCCTGCCTCTTTAATTATGTCACATATGTGGGATATGATACCATCTCCAAAGTAGGAAATTCTCGAGATGGCATTGTTAGGAAGGCTTAGAAAAAAGTGTTCTGCAAGCCTATAACATAATTCTAGAACCGGTTTTATTGCCTTTGAAAATACCAGCATCCTCCTGGGATTAAGAAATTGCTGTAATTGCTATATGAAAGAGCGGGCAGAGAGATAGTTTTGCTGATAAACTTTAAAGTGCTCTGGAGAAAGGAGACAGGCTGGTTTTAAATCTATAACATCCTTTCCCCACTCCTAATTGCTCAAATCCTATTCCTCCACACCCTGGTGCCTGCCTCTGTTGGCTGGCTCAGTCCTCTTGTTCCTTTGTAAGGTAACTATCCGTGCAACTGAGCCTCTACTCCCACAGGGAGAACTGATTCCACTGTGTTAGAAGCTCTGTGTGTGTGTGCTTGCACGTGTGCATGTGCACGTGCACTCACGCGTGCGAGCACACACACATGTGCACACACTTGAGAGAGAGAACAAGAGAGGGAAGGAAAGAGGGGGAGAGAGAGTACATTGTGTGGGGGGGTGGTGATTGTGTGTCAACTTCTGCATACAAAAGGAATCTTCACTCTGGCTCTAGTTCATGCCGTGCCACAGATTCTCAGGCTCCATTTAAGGTTCAAGTAGTTGCTTTGATCTGTGAAGCTGACTGGCTGGAAGTGCTTGAGTGTTTTTTATCAAGCTGCCCATTTTCACTACCTGTCCCCTGGTTTTCCTCAGCACTCTCTGCAGGGCATATTCTTGGGGGAAAGATGGATGTTACTCTGCTCGAGAGTATGGCGACAATCCAGGTAAGGAGTACCTCAAATACATCCACAAAACAGCCAGGATTGGACTGGAGACCCTGTCTTCAAAGTTGATGCTTAGAAACACTTTCAGATGAGTGGGTTTGTCTGAAATTATTTGGGAAGCAAAAATGTAGATACAAAAGCCAGGTTCTACAGATGTCATTTTATGGTCGGAGGCTCATAAGATGGCAGAGTCTGAAGGGTTGATTGGGGATGCCACAGGGGAGATGAGCAACAGGTATGTGAGGAAGAGCTGCCAAAGGGTTGGGTCATGCAGGGAAAACCAGGCTGCCTTTCTCTCTTGGCTAGATGTGGTCACCTATAGGAGCAGACAGTTGTCTATTTCTGTGGTGAACAACTGAGCCTTGTATGCTTGAATTCCTCCTGTTCCAGGCCCCATTGTGTCCCCTCGTTCTTTGAAAGGATAGAGCTGTTATGTTCTCATATCACCAGAAGCAGCATAAACTTGCACACACACAAAGGACTCTTCTTCATGTGGACCTGTTTCTACATCCCCATGCAGCCATTCTTAGTCTTGGACTCTGCATTTCCTACTTCATTAAGAAGTGTGTTGTAGGTAGATACAACGTGCTGCCTGGTGGGTGCTAAGGAATACGCCCCATGACATCTCAGGAAGTTTACCGTTGCCATGAGAGACAAAGACAGTGCCTGAGACACAGCTGAGTATGAATGAGGACTTCAATCTCAGCGAGAAATTGCTTTTACTTATGCTAAGTCTTACAGGCTGGGCAGAGTGTTTGCTTAAAAACTCCATGCCTTGCCGGGCGGTGGTGGCGCACGCCTTTAATCCCAGCACTCGGGAGGCAGAGGCAGGCGGATCTCTGGGAGTTCGAGGCCAGCCTGGTCTACAAGAGCTAGTTCCAGGACAGGCTCCAAAGCTACAGAGAAACCCTGTCTCGAAAAACCAAAAAAAAAAAAAAAAAAAAACCAAAAAAACCTCCATGCCTTCATGGAATGGATTTTGATCATACTTACTTCCCATTCCCTCACTCTAAACTCCCTCCCCTATCCTCCTGCCTTGCTTCTGTCCTAACTTCCTGCCCTTTTTAAACTCAGCAAGGCCACCTAGTGCTGCTAGTATGTGCCACCTGCTGGAGCAGGGATAGACAGTCAGGGGCCACATTCCTGAAGAAGGACTGACTTTTTGGAAGCACCTCTTCCTACTGTTATTTCTGTGCTTATAATTTAAACATTAGCAAAGGAACTTAAGCACGAAGAAGTGGAGATTTTCCCAAAGTCTCACGTGTATGCCAGCTTGCATCTGTCCCTGAAGTGTATACATTTCTTGGTTATTGCTTTACTTAGTGATCTCTGTATGTTCAACAATTGACACTTAATTTCTACTTTGTCATACATGTACAGTTCTGCTACCTACCACACATACATACCGCCAGGTAGATAGCAATGTTTATAATTGATTTGCAAACTTTTACTAGAACTTTTGGACACATTAATTACAAGAATTCCTTCTTAAAACTATTAGCAAAGACATCAGTTTTGCAGTGAAATTCTTTAAATATATTTTAGGTCAGTTCTGCTTACCCCAATAGTAAATATCCGCACCCATACCCTCTCCCCTCCTCTGCCGTCTCTTCTTTCCCCTACCACACAAGCCTCCACCCTCCCCTCTGCCCCTCCTCCTCCTCTATCTTCTCCTCCTTCTTCTCCCCACCTTCTCCCTGTTCAGAGGCTTCAAGACCTAATGAGTCAAGGAAAATTATCAAACTGCATGTGCTATACAGAGATAATGTAAACATCGGCATTAGAATATCGTGTTCAGGTTCTGAAGTGGCATCAGTATAGTAGACAGATGTGGTGTGAGGCTGTTTGCTTGTCCATAAAACAGAAGCCACAATGCTTATTTCAAAGGAGAAGCAGGAGGATTTTCTGAAAGACTTGCATGTGATGCTGGAACACCACACCGAGGCATGTAGGCAAGCTGAAGATACAGCTCTTTGTTTCTTGGGGCGTTAAATTAAAACCTAGGAAGCCACACCAGGGAGAGTTAGCAATGAACTTCTGAGGGCATCGTGACCTGGAATGGGGAAGTGCAGAAGGAGGGGAGGAGGGCTGACCTGCATGTGGACTTCATCACCTGTTCAAGGATAAGAGACTGACCCAACACTTCTTGCCTCTGGCGGAAATATGACTAATATCCACAGAGGCTGTGACATAGTTAGCCTGTAAATTAAATATGGGATAACAGTGGCCCTCCACATTCTGGAGTCGAAGTCTTGCTGAGGATCTTGGAAGTCTAATGATGGCTTCCCATGAATGTATAAGGCCAAAAGAAAATCTAAACTCCAAAAGCAACTTAATTCACATGTTTTAATGCTGAAATGATACCACAAGTGGAAAATTCCACACCATGAAAATGAATCCCTGAGTTTTATGAAGATTTGACTTCTGTTCAATTCTCAAGATGACTTCTTATATAGACACATATAAAAAATTGAAATTTGAGACATTCTGCTTCCCAGCTTTTATAACTTGAGGTTCTCAGTTTTGACACAGAACTTTGTTGTGTTGATCTTGTTGCTATGGCACCGGCAGTTTAGAGAAGTATATATGTTGGTGTTCTATGTCTGCTTTCTGCACCAGTTCTGCCCAACAATGTTGCCAACCTGCAGTAGTTCCATGTAAGACACTGTAGAGGGCTGAGACACAGGCTTAGTACCACGTGAGACACTGTAGAGGGGTGAGATGCAGGCTTAGTACCAGGTGAGACACTGTAGCGGGCTGAGACGCAGGCTTAATACCACGTTAGACACTGTAGAGGGGTGAGATGCAGGCTTAGTACCACATACGACACTGTAGAGGGGTGAGATGCAGGCTTAACTGATAAGCGTGGCTCATGATTCACTAGAGATCCGGGCCATTGATGAGCTCCGCTCCGGCCAGCTGCTGTCTCACTAACCAGAGTGAAAGATAAAGGTCTTCCTCAAGCTGAACCGCTGAGGCCTTTCAGACTTCTCTTCTGGAAAATCACAGACATTTTTTAATATTAGAAAAACAGAAACTTTTATTTTATTTTCATGTTTTATACACTTCTTGAAGCGCCCTGGTTTTCAAGCAGGAGATGATGTCATAGTGGCAGGCATACAGACATCTTTCAAGATAACTGGCAAAAATCTCTGACTTTAGCACATTTGTAACAGCTAATTTCGCACGTCCTTGTAAAGCACTGTGTATCAGACCTTCTGTAGACGAGAGGGAATAGGAAGATAATTGCTGAAGTGAGTTATGATGATGGCTGAAGCCTCTGCCTTCTACTGAGAAGTGTGAATTTTTATATGTGGTGTGGCCTGTGTGGTGTGGTGCAGTATGATGTGGTATGTGTATGGTGTGGTGTGTGTAGTGAGGTATAGTGTGGTGTATGTAGGGTGATATGGGGTCTGTGGGGTGTGGTATGTATGGTGTGGGGGGTGTGGTGTGTATGGTGTGATGTTTAGAGTGGTGTGTGTAGTGTGGTGTGTGTGGTATGGTGTGTGTGTGGTGTGGTGTGTGTGTGGTGTGGTGTGTGTGGTGTATGAGGGGTGTTGTGCGTGGTGTTGGGTTGTGGTGTGCTGTGTTGTGTGTAGTATGGTGTGGTGTGTATAGTTTGCTGTGGTGTGGTGTGTGTGTATGGTGTGTGATGTGGTGTGTGGTGTGGTGTGTATGGTGTTGTGTGTGGTGTGGTGTATGTGGTATGGTGTGTGTGATGTGGTGTGTGTGGTGTGTGTGGTGTGTGGTGTGTGTGGTGAGGTGTGTGGTGTGTGTGGTGTTGTGCGGTGTGTGGTGTGTGTAGTGTGGTGTGTGGTGTGTGTGTTGTAGTGTGGTGTGTGGTATGTGTGGTGTGGTGTGTGAGGTGCGGTGTGGTATGGTGTGTGGTGTGTGTGGTATAGTACGGTGTGTGGGGTGTGTGGTGTAGTGTGGTGTGTGTGGTGTGTGTGTGGTGCTGTGTGTGGTGTGTGTGGTGTTGTGCGGTGTGTGGGGTGTGTGGTGCGGTGTGTGGTGTGGTGTGTGTGGTGCGGTGTGTGTGGTATGTGTGGGGGCAGTGCTGGCATACACAGTATGTCGAGATAAGACGACAGCTTCAGTGTGAGGCCTCCCCTCCATACCTGATTGAGATGGGTCCCTTTGCTGTCTACCGCTGTGGACTCCAGGCCAGTTGGTCTCTGAGCATCTGTGGAACCCCATTTCACCACCCAACAAGAGCACTGAGGCGACAATATTCTGTGAGTTCTGGGGATTTGAACCCAGGCACTCATGCTTGGCTAGCAGGTGCTTTCTCCACAGGCCATCTCTCCAGCCCCCAAAATACAAACATATCAATGTTAAAATGTTTATGTGTATTATTATTATTGGCCCTCATGTTTGTATGAGCACCATGTGGTTAACTGGTATCTTCAGAAGAAGAGGGCATTGGAGCCCCCCAAACTGAGATTACAGCATCATGCAGGTGCTGGGAACTGAACTGGGGTCCTCTGCAAGAGCAGCAAATGCCCTGAACAGCTGAACTGCCATCTCTCTAGCACTCCAATATTTCCAAAAAGTCCAGGTATGTTGCCAAGAGTTTTGAGTGCTTTACCTAACCATGACGTCCCCATTCTTTTCTTCCCATCAAAGGTTACTATACTTTTCTTTTTGGTGATTTAAAGACATCAGTGTTCTTAAGTGTTAGCGATTGCAGAAGAGACAAAACTTAAGGTCTGCTATGATGGCATCTTGCTGTACATGTTCCACACACCTTAAGTTCTTGGTGCCACTCACAGCAGATGCCACCCCTTAAGTTGCGGGTGTGTTGCCCTCACTGCAGATGCCTCTGTGAACGATGGAGACCCGCTCAATACCCCCAGCGAGCTGTGCAGAAGAAAGGCCAGTTATGTGCACTTGCAGACGTCAGCAATTCTATCTACTGTAGGCTGAAGGAAACTGTCAGACCCGCTTGGACTATTAAGTGAAATCCCAGCACTTCTGCAGCAGATGATGTAGACAGAGGCAGAAACCACGAGCTGTGCCGCAGACCGCACTGCCAATTCCCAAAGCCTGGACTCCTGAAGCCTTGAGTCTGATCAGCTTCATGTCTTCTGTTTGGCGGTAGATTAGGGTCCCTAAAATTTCAGTTTTAAATGGAGAACGGGTGTTTAGGGGACTCTCTAACTTGCAACTCTTTTCTTTCCTTCATTTTATTTTTTATTTTATGTGCCTGTATATAAGTGTTATATGTATATATATTGTGTGCGCTTGCCTAAAAGTCTGCATACCACGTGCATGCCTGAGGCCAGAAAAGAGCATCAGATTGCTTGGGACTAGAGCTAGAGGTACTCGGGAGCCTCCATGGAGGTACTGGGAATTAAAGCTGTGTCCTGTGGTGAGGACAACCAGTGAGACATCTGTCCATCCTCGTCACCCTTTTTCTAAAATTCCTTCTTCTGTCTCACTGGCTGGAACAGAAATGGAGGGAGCGGCAGAGAGGGAAGGAAAGAAGTGCAGGTTTGGGGAGAACATCATTCGTGGGTGGGTGAGGGGCCTAGAGAGATTCAAACCCCTGTTTCTGGTCCACCAATGCATCTCTCCCATGTTCCCCAGGGTGCGCTCAAGTCCCTCTTAGCAGTTCCTTGTTTGGAGGAGCCAATTAGAGTAAGGAGTCTGTTCCATCCAAAGTAATAATCGGTTAATCCAGGTACAATTTACATCTAATATAATGCACAGGTTTTGACTTTGGTAATTATTTCACAGAGATAAACATTTATGTTATAGATAGCCACAGTAAAATATATGTACTTTGCCCAAACACTTGAAAATGACATCTTCCCTACCCTTGGATGTTCAACTGTGTCTCCTTTTGGGCGATCCTTCACACACACAGTTATGCAGACACAAAGAACACGCATTCCCAAGCAGTAGTTTCTAACCTCTGTTACTTAGGAAGTCATGTTGGTGAGACTTTCTTTTTTTTTTTTTTTTTTTTTTTGATTTTCGAGACAGGGTTTCTCTGTAGCTTTTTTGGTTCCTGTCCTGTAACTAGCTCTTGTAGACCAGGCTGGCCTCGAACTTACAGAAATCCGCCTGCCTCTGCCTCCCGAGTGCTGGGATTAAAGGCGTGCGTCACCACCCCCTAGCTGTTGGTGAGACTTTATGCGTATAGTTTCTGACTTTCCAAGGAGACACAATCTCATAGCAAACTTCTTGTTCCTCTGGCTTTTACGATCTTTCTGCCCCTTCTTCCACAATGATCCCTGCGCCTTAGGCGCAAGAGCTGTATTATATGTGTCGTCAGGACTAGACTCCACAACTCTTGAGTTTTAATCAGTTGAGGTTTTATGTCTGTCTGTCAAATAGGGAAGTTTCCTTCATGAGGGATGAGAACTACACTTACCTGTGGGTGTGCGGACAAATATTTAAACTGTAGCTAGGGATTATGCTAGTTCAGTAAAGTCCTCCACGTCCCATGACCTTACTAGCCCGCGGGATGTTGGCTGTGTTTCCAGTACCAGGCACAGTATCCCTCTTATTGAATGGGTCTTAAGTCCAATTAGAGAGCTACCGTTCACCACCAAGGTATGTGGGGCACTGCAGCACCCTTAGGGTCACACAACTTTTTCATCCATATTTTATTATTAGTGATTCTAGACTTTGGAAATATGCCCCTTCTCATTGTTTTATACGAACATTCTCAATGTATATGTCCACGAAAAGGTTTTGCATTCAGAACTTAAACACCGTTTGAATAAAGTAGGGTGGGAACAGTAATTTCAGGCCAGGAATGTTTATGACTGGGAGTGGAGTTCTGGGTAATTGTGGTGGTTTGTCTTAAATGGCAATTTTTGATAACCTAAAATCACCTGGAAAAAGAGTCTCAGTTCAGGAAATGATCTGGGTCAGGTCTGTCTGTGGGTGTGCACATGTGGTGGGTTTGTCTTAACCGTCTTCAACCCATAGTGGGCAGCACCGCTCCCTGGAGGAAGCCCTGGACTGAAATTAGCTGAACAAGCAAGACAGTATGGGTACATTCGTTTCTCTTTACTCTTCTTTAAAATTAATTTCAAATTAATTTTATATATAAATTAATAAATAGTATGCATTTGAGTGCTTTGGCTGTATGTATATGTCATGTGTGATTGCAGTACCTGAGGAGGCCAGAAGGGGGCATCCGATCCCCTGGGACTTGAGTTACAGTTGTTAACTACAACGCTGGTACTGGCAAGAGCAGCCATGGCTCCTATCTGCAGAACTTTCTCTCCTGCTCTTCTCTGGCTGTGAATGTGGGGTGACCAGATGTCTCAAGATCCTGTAGGTGTGCCTTTCTTACAGTGATGCACTGTAACAGGGAACTGTGAGACAGGTAAGCTCCTTCCTTTCCTGTGCTGCTTGTCCTCGGGGTGTTTTCTTACAGCAGAAATGAAACCAGAGCACTCACCCCTCTTCTTTCAGATAGTGTTCATGTTTTTAGAGAAGGATTGCGATAAAACATCTAAATATTTTACTGTGTTTATTTTCCGTTCAGGCTTCATCCAGAATTTTTCACTGACAGGACAATCTCCAGTTCAAGGTGGCTCGACTGGAAACAACTCAGCAATGGCACCAATCGCAGCTTCTGCTTTTAGATAGCATGGGTCAGACAGTCCCTCCTTTCCCGCATTGCAGCCCCCACAGTCCCAGCTGCATTTTATTCTACACTTAAAACAAACACCACAACTCCCCCACCCCCGATATAATGAGAGTGTCTGGGAAATCTCAGGACACTTAAAGCAACTCTTCAAAGCACCAGGGTGGCGCTTTTGTAGGAGAGAGTGTGTGTATGGCCCCTTCCTTTCTGGATCATATACAGCTAGTACTGGGGTCTAGAACGGTGGCAGGGGACTCGTTACACAAGAAAATTATGGACTCCTTTTTCTTAGCTTTCTGTTTTTCATCTGTGATAGAAAAATAAAATAAAGCCAAGAAGGAAAGAGCTGGAAGGAATACTAAAATCTGGGGCTATAAAGTAGAGTCTTTGACTGTTTAGGGTAGGGGTTAAAGAGTACAACTCCGCTGGGTGATGGTGGTGTACACCTTTAATCCCAGCAGTCAGGAGGCAGAGGCAGGAGGATCTCTGTGAGTTCGAGGCCAGCTATGGCTACATAGAGAAACCCTGATTCAAAAAACCAAAACAAAAACCAAAACAGTACAACTCCACAGCATTCTTTTATTGGCTAACTACAAAGAGATTTTTTTTTCTGACAATCAATATTTTATAGAAATTAAATGTAAAAATTAAAGCTCCAGACAGTGTTGGGGAGGGCTGCTTATTTGTTACCAGCAGCTCAGGCCTGAAATATTCACACAGAAACTATATTATTTGCAATACTCTTTGGCCAATAGCTTAAGCATATTGCTAACTAGCTCTTACATCTAGAATTAACCCATTTCCATTATTTTATATTTTACCACGAGGCTCATGGCTATCAGCAAGGTTCCAACTAGCAGGTAGTGTCTTTCTTCTCTGGCAGCTACATGGCTTCTTTTGACACTGCCTTCTCCCTCCCAGCATTCAGTTTAATTTTCCCTGCCTACCTCTATTCTGCACTGCTATAGGTCCAAAGCAATTTCTTTATTAATCACTGATAATCACAGCATACAGAGGGAATTCCACATCACCTACCCCTTTCTGTCTAAATAAAAAGAAAGGTTTTAACTTTAACACAGAAAAATTACATATAACAAAACAGGTATCAAGCAAGAATTACAGTTAAAATAGTTATAATCTACTTTATCTTTTTTTAAAAAAATATTTATTTATTATGTATACAGTATTCTGTTTGCATGTATGCCTATAGGCCAGAAGAGGGCGCCAGATCTCATTACAGGTAGCGGTGAGTAACCATGTGGTTGCTGGGAATTGAACTCAGGACCTCTGGAAGAGCAGTCAGTGCTCTTAACTGCTGAGCCATCTTTCCAGCCCTCTACTTTATCTTTTATCATTACTAAGGAAAACTATAATTATAACCATCTATTCTTCAACTCCGTCAAAGATTCCATAACAATATAATATTACCTAAGTTAACAGGACGTGCATTGTAAGCAACTTCCAAAACTCTAGAAATGAAAGAGATAAGAAGGGACAGAAAGCATAAGACTATAAAAAAAAAAAAACACTAATAAGAAATGAACAACCAAGATACCACAGAAAAATCTTCCCAAATGCCACCTTCATATAGTTGCTGATAGACACTAGTTATAGGAAATCAATAACAAGTCAACTGACACACCCCTTTGCTTGCCTTTGGAAGTATTACCAACAAAGGCAGAGTAATAAATATACAACCAAGCTGTGCCACGAATCAGTGACTAACTTACATTGCAACTTCTTTCATTCTTTCAACGAAATATAAATTTTATTTCAGTGACGTTGCTTTTTTCTTCACCACTGCTGGCTGAATGTGCCTCACGTTATAACCCAGAACCGTATAAATAAGCGATGGAGACCTGGGGAGAAAGTACAGTGTGGGCCCCAAAAACATGGCCTTGGGGAATGATGTTTTGAGTCATTACATCACAATCCAGGAGGAAAATGTATTGGGGTCCCACATCTACTGTTTGTAATTGTGTCTGAGAAAGCTGAAGACAGGTAAGAGAGGTGGGTCTGGATTTGCAAGCATCAGATAACACTTAGTCATGTGTAGCAGGAGGCTGGAGTGGGGAGCACATTTCTATGCAATAAAAGATTATGCCATTCCCTTCTGAAGGACTTGCACTAACCCCTTTCATCTATTGGTGACAGAAGGATTATATTTTTACAATGCGGCCTTTAAACTGTGACCACAATCAGTTAACTCATAGACCACATAGGTACTGCAGGCTGGGTCTGGGAAATCTGGGTCTGAGAAATTTGGAACTGGTACTACAAGAGAAACCAGATTTTTTTTTTTTTTTTTTGAATTATTGAACTTACCTCAGAGTAACATGTGAACACAGACAGGTGCGCTGGAAGACCTTCTGCAGATAGTACAGTGCTTTCTGATTTACTGTTTTTTAAAGTTGGTTAAGCTTCTAACAGTTACCAACGACAAAAACGTGATTCTCCAGCGTTTTCAGAGCTCCCTTCAGAAACCTGTGTTGTCTAAGACGCACTGGAGACGTGCTGAGTTGGCTTCCTCTTTCTTTTGGCAGGAAAATTGCCCTGTTTGTGCCTGTGGTGTTTGGTAATCAAGGTAAACCCAGGCAGCTGTAAATCCCATTGTGCTGTTTTTCCGCTTGGTTTTTCCAACTTAAATCATCGTAAAATGATCAACCTGTAGGGAGACATTCGTAGCCAGTCATTCTGAAATGTGATGTTTCCTCTAATGTTTATTAAAGGAAAATTACTCTAGACATTATAACATCACAACACAGATAGGCTATATCGCTTAATTGTCCGAGTCCAGCTCCAAGCCACTATATTGCTGCTTTATTAAGTCCTTTTCCAATTCAGTCTTAAATTGACAATGTGCATGTCTATAGGAATGTTTTAAATGTAATAAAAAAAGAAATTTATTTAAATTTATTAAAAATAACCTTTGGATCTTTGTAGAAGCCATGTTCTGGACTTCAGAGGATATGTTTTTATTCTATTATTCAAGCATCTACCTTAAATACGTAATACTTCCCAGCCCCGAGTGATTTCATATTTCAAGGCAGAAGCTCTAGGCTGTCTTTGTTGTCAAATATTATTGCGGAAAAAGTCTGACAGGTGGAGAGAAGGCTCCATCTATGAGACGTGACCCTGCTTTCTGAGTGCCAAATACACGTGGACTTCAGGGGAGTTTGTATCAAGACCCCCACTATCCCAGTGTGGTAGCATGTTGGCTGTACTATATATGTACTCCATTAAATTCCTATTTTTGAAGGGCAACAGTATATGATCATTTTAATAGATGTAAAAATTATAGGTAAACTTGTAACCTTTTCTTTTGTTTTAATTTTTCATACAATATATTCTGGTCAGTTTCCCTTTCCCAATTCCTCCCACACCCTCCCCACTTCCCACCCATCTAACTCCATACCTCCTCCTCCTCCTCCTCTCTCTCTCTCTCTCTCTCTCTCTCTCTCTCTCTCTCTCTCTCTGTCTCTGGGAAACAAATAGATAAAGATAAAAGTTTACAAACCAGAATTTTAAAACAATATCAAAAAGAAAGTATAAACAACACACATACACACACAAAACCTATAAAAATACAAAATCAGAAACCATAATATACAAGCAAGAGACCAGTAAGACAAACAAAGCAACATGAGACAAAGCTTCTACAAAAATACTATTGAGTTCATTTTATATTGGCCATCTACTTCTACTACAGACATGGTACCTACCCTTAAGTGTAGTTTGTATCCCCAGAGAGAGTCTATTGGAGAAAATTAAGTTTTCCTTTGTAAGTGTATGTCAATTGTAACCTTTTCATTATTTGGAAACAAAACTCTCAACAATTTAGGAATAGAATTAGCTTCCTTAATTTGCTAAATCTTGTCATACATTTTCATACACAAAGCTCCGTGTTTATGAATTTTTAATTTATCTTTTAATCAACATACACAGTATTAGATATCATTATAGCCTTCTCATCCAAAGTGTGTTTTAGTAGACTCTCCCTGGCTCCCCTGTAACAAGCTCCTGTTTCTTTTTCTGCATCCAGGGTTTCACATTTAAATACAGAGTTTCTCATGCTAGCATTGGCTGTGGAAGAGAAGCAGCATCTGCTTCCCACATGAGTCCCCTTACCCCCAGTCACTTTTATGCCAGTGCCCTAAATTCCTGTGTTTCATTTATAGTTCATTTATAATTAACCTAAAATAGACAATCACGGGACATTAACTAACAAGGTCATTAGTGTACCAAACTCCTTTCTTACCTTCTTACAGGTCACCTGACTGAAACTTACTGATGGAGATACATTTTTGCAAATACATACAATTCATTATCAGTGGGTGTAGGTTCCTGAGCCCAAGTTTTTTGGCTTTAAAATCAATTTTTAATGACACCTATTTTATGGTGCAGAAAAAAAAAAGAATTCAGAGGGGTTTGTTGTTTTGGTTTTTTTTTTTTTTTTTTTTTTTTTTTTTTTTTTTTTTTTTTTTTTTTTTGATTTTCGAGACAGGGTTTCTCCGTAGCTTTTGGTTCCTGTCCTGGAACTAGCTCTTCTAGACCAGGCTGGCCTCGAACTCACAGATATCCGCCTGCCTCTGCCTCCAGAGTGTGGGATTAAAGGCGTGCGCCACCACCGCCCGGCTGAATTCAGAGTTTTTTAAACTCATAAATCAGCTAAATTTCTCCTAGATAGCAATCCCTTACACATTGCTTTTACTTCTTCCTGAAGTTTCAAAGCAATTCTCATAGATCATTCGAAGCACGTGAAAATCAGGCATCAAAGAGGAAAGCGGGAATAATAGAACACAAAGTTACAAGCAGGTGCCTCTCCTTTAGACATGACTGTTTAATTTCTAATTACTGGTGTGTACAAAGACTTCCAGAAGAGCTCAGCGCTGGCTGCCATCAGGTGGGAAATCTCCTTCCCTGCTTTCTTCTGCCAGGGAACATTTCTCTCCTTCTTGTAACCACCTCTGCATTTATTAAAAATGAAATAGTCAAGGAGACAGTCCACATCCTCACGTTCGTTTCTTGGCATGGCTGCACGGAGAAGAATCGTCTCTCCTGTCTCTGGAACATTATATTTTTGCTTGTATTCTTTTTCTTTGGCGTGAGTTGAGGCACTGGGAATTTTAATCATTGTACAATGGGAGAAAAACGTAGTTCTCATATTAAAAAGAAACATGAACTGGATCCCCTAGGCCAGGTCTGAAAAGTCTCCAGATGAGCAGAATACCACACAGCTATATAATGTATTCAGGACCACACACTTTCTCCAGCTTCTAAATATTAGACTTTGGTGCTTTCTGTGGGTTCCAAATGGAGAGCAAGGACCCCTCTGTTGATGAAAGCCCTAGCAATATAATCTCTGCTATTAATATGCTACGTCATTCAGTACAGTCAGGAGATGAAAAATCGCATGTGAAGTTCAGTACTCATGGAAATAGAGCCCCTGAGCCCTGCAAACATGCTTGCTTGATCCTGCTTCCTTTGGAAGCCTAAGGCCGAGAGGGGCAGGCAGCATCAGAAGGGGAAGATGGCACAAAAGGCACTAGAGACTGTCATCAGACCGTTCTCAAGAATGAATGCACTGCCATTTTCTACTTTAAAATGATAATTTTATCTCACAGGGTAAATAGACGTTTCTGTGGTGGGGCTGTGAGGAATGAGAGTGTGTTGCCACATTATTTTACATTTGTAGTCAGTCTTACCTCAAAATGGAAGGAATAGAAACGTCCTTCGTCTCCACCGACCTCAGCTTCCAATGTTAAACATAACCCAGAGAAAGAAGCAGCAGCCACAGACTGTGGCAGAGAGGTCGGGATGAGGTGTGATGAAAGAAGCAGCTGAGCTCTACAAAGGGGGCACCATTCTGCCCTCAGTGTGGCCAAAGCAGCAGAATCCTGGCTGTATCCCGGGGCCTGTGGCTGCCAGGAATGTTTTCTGGGTGGTCACAGGGATCATTAATCACTTCTGTGTGTTCACTGGGCTGAAGGCAGGTTGATGTGCCGAAGCCTAGCAGAGAGGGTGGAAAGACCTGGAAAACTGCAACATTCCACTGGCTGGTCAAATCCCTCCAAAGCCTCAATTCCTCTCTGTGGCACACAGGGCATTTCCTGGTGTCACTCAAATCCTTTTTCCAGATCACCTCTAGCTATTCCCTTTGTCCCGCCCTAAGCTTTGAGTTGTGCTGGGTCATGCTTCCATGCCTCGCTAAGCCCCTCTATTGATGGTAACATCCTTCCCTCTGAGTCAAGCTGGTGGACCATGGGGCTGACGAAAACACTATTCAAGCTCTACTCAGCTTACTCTTTGCTTCATGTTCATCACAATTTTTGTTAGGTGTGATTTTTATTTGAACCATTGTTTACCATCATAACTACGTTTTATTATTGTAGCTCTTGTTTGCTATGTTAAATATTCTGCAAAGGTAGGAGTTACATAGAGTCACAGCACAGTACGGTGGTTGGCATGTGGCCAGGGATCAATAATGACTTGATGGATAAAATAGGCAACAGATGCAATGGATGGGTGTCTGGCGCATGACCAGCAGTGCCACAGGCATCTAGAGCTTCAAGGTAGGTTCACAGGGCAAGCTAGATAGAGAATAGGGACAAAGGGTCCAAGCCATGGAAAGCAAGTTGCAGGGAGGTCATTGTAAGAAACTCAAGAACAATTGAATGATGAAGATAATTATTGACAGCAAGTGGTCCCAACTGTGCGCAGGCTCCAAGAGTCTGACCGTGAAGATCAGAATTACAATAAATGCATTCTGGATTCAGGAGCATAAAGCCCAGCCCTTGAGGACAAAATCAAAACCAATTCTGTAAACACCTCAGTAATAGAAAGAAATAGTAAGAACAGAGGGATCCGCCAACAAGAATGCCTTTACTCGCCCATTTCTGTTTATACACATTCTTTTTCTTTTCAGCCAAGGACAAAAACCAATGCATAGTTTCAGGAGCAAGTGCACACCTGTGGGGTGGTGACAGTGGCGCTGGACAGCTAAGCCAGGTGGCAGAGGCTTGCGTTCATTCCTCTCCAGCTGGGAGACATTAGTCAGTTACGGTGCTTAATCCCCCCTCCCCCGCCCTGCGCTGTCCAAGAGGGCTGGAAACACACCTACTTCCTAGGGCTGTTGGAAGGATTGAATAAGTTAATCATGGGAAATACTTCACCAGAGCCAGAAAGTTTCAGTGTGTGTGTCCACCCAAGTCATTGCCCATTTTAGGGAGAGTTCATGGTTGAAAACACTGGGTTGCTTTCCATGGAGAACCCAAATAGTCTCTCCTTTCATTTATGCATTTTTTTATAGAGTAGGTATCAGCTGGGAGGTGGTGGTGCACTCCTTTAATCCCAGCACTCGGGAGGCAGAGACAGATGGATCTCTGTGAGTTCAAGGACAGCCTGGTCTACAGAGCAGAGTGAGTTTCAGGACAGGTTCCAAAGCTATACAGAGAAACCCTGTCTTAAAAAAATAAAAATAAAAATAAAATAAAATAGAGGCAGTATCACACGCACTAAAAAGAAATAAATCTACTAACTAGAAAAGAATACCCCTTTGAGGAGAAATAAGTCATAGATCTATATAATAGATTGGAAACTCTACAGAGGAGTGAATCAGTGGGTAAGTTTGGCTATAAGTAATACATGAAGGAATGGTAATACCTTTTTAGTTTCTTAAATGCTTTAACAACATATGTTGTAATTCCCCCAACACACTCTCTGTTATGTGGGTAAGGCAGGGTTTCTAGTGTCTGTTCCCAGGAACTGGGGTTGGTGGTGGTCCTGAGCCAGCATGGGTTCTGGGAGCCCAACCCAGGTCCTTTCCTAAAGCAGCCAAAGCTTTTAACCACTCAGCCTCTCTCCAGCCTCCATACACTGACTTTGACCACACAGATTCACTATAGGCATCTAAGATTGGTCCACTGCTCTGGCCCTGAATGGTTCTCAGCTTTCTACTCTGTGACCCCAGGCCTTGCAGCTGTTGCCAGCTCTTCAGTCACCTCACCGTCTCAAGAAGCAAAGAGAAAGAAGGACCTCGCGGTGCAGAACACATCACAGAACCACCACCGCATTTCGGTCTGTTCTATTGGCCAGAAGTTGTTCATTTTACTCTAACCAGCAGCAGAACAGGCTGAGAGGGCCAGTCAGTGTTCAGAGAGCAGGACAAGCCTTGGAGATTTCAGCACTGAAGACAGTGGGGGCAGCTAACAGCCTTCTCAGAGCTGGCCCTGATGCTGCCTGTGAGAAGTGAAATATTATCCCTGTAATTCTCCTCTGAGAAGTGCGTTTGTTGGAAGGGAAAAGATTTGCGTGTTAATTCAGCCCATCAGGCAGAGCTTGGCCTTCAGACGTTTCTCTAAAGCTCTGTGTTTTGTTTTCAGATCATAGGTATTTGTCAGCAAGTTTTGGTGAAATGACGCACTTATCGTGGGGATATTTTTCAGACTAAAAGACTAATTTCTAGCCAGAACTTGTAAACCGGTTACACTTAGGAAGGAGTCCTCGAGCGAGGCCTTCAGACTCCCTCGCATGGTTTCACAATAAATGGGTCTTTAACCATTGCCTGTGGCAATATCCCATTGATGCTACCTAGCAAACCACTCATTCTTCAAAGCCCACACTAAGCGCTGCCTCATTGTGAAGGCCTCTGTGATTCTGGCCTCAGTCGCCTTTGTTCCCCTGCGCTCCCACAGCGTGCTGTCCTTACACGGGAGCCATAGGTGGTGCTCAGTGAGGTGAGCTGTTGGATCTCTCCCTTCCACAGCCGATTGTGTGTTTGAACAGACCCACGGACATCCAGAAATATTTGTTTGTTAGAAGAATGAGCTGAATTCTCCCCTAACACACGATTGTTTATGCGGTTGTGTTTCAGGGGACATTTTTTTTGACTCACAGAAAGACTACCCAAACAATAGTAGCAGCATGAGCGCTTCCTCTTTTTCACAGAAAGAATACAATGATCAAGCGGAGAGTAGAAACCAAATGGCTCCCAACACACAGCCTCATGATTTGGCAGCGATGGAAAACTAGGCCTTCACTGTGCTGCATGTATGACCCAATTAACAGTGTATCTCTGCCTTCCTAGTATAATTAATAAAACGAAAACATGTTTTTAACATACAGTGTCTTTTACTTCTGAAATAAAAAAAAAATCGAACTATTACACAAATACCAAAAGTACATAAATAGCACAAACGCATGACCTAGGCCTTGATCACAGCGCTGGGCACAGCTCACATAATTTGTGATTGACCCAGCTTCCCCTCCACACCCTGGCGAAGGCACGAAAAGAAATATATTTTATTGACTCCTGCAAACCAACATTACCATATCCCATTTCTTATAAACATTTTAAAACTTTAACTCACAGCTAAGATTATGCAGTTTTTAATTTTTAAAAGAGAATGCAAATCAGCTAAAGTCTGACTTTCTCTTTCTTCCCCCACCTAACTAACAGCTATTTTTCTGTTTTTCACTCTTGAGGATTGGTTGTTTTTTCCCTTTAATTTTGTTAATATATGATCTGAAAAGATGTCGAATCCAGCAGTTAGTATATATATATATATATATATATATATATTAAACATAATAAAACTAGGAACATTAGCAATTCCAGAGGTCACTCTTTCAGAGTAGATAAAAATGAAGATGACAAACTGAATCCATTTCTTCTATGAAAAGTCTAATATATAATAATAATTTTATCCAGAAAATTCTCTAGTGAGAATAAATACATGTGTCTCAACATTAAATTAGAAGGGAAAATTGCTTTTAAGAGGGACAACAGCAGAAATAATCATGTGGTTGAGTCATAAATAAGTATAAAAACATTTGTTTCTCTACAGTAACTATTAGAAACCCCAACATATATACAATGAAGAATTTAATAAGAAACACATAGGAGTTATGTAACAGTGAACTCAGCATGAAATATAATTGGATATGATAAGAAAAATATTTTTAAATTATTAAGAAATCTCTGTGACACCATTGAAATCTCACATTAACTGCTAGTTGCCATTTTAGACTTAAAATAATTGGAGAAATGGGTCACATGCCTTCACTTAAATCCTGGCACTGAATTTATAATGTGATTACTAAAATGAAAAATCTCTAATTATGAGATTTTAGAAAGAATCTTTGTGTAGGCACAAAATACACAAAAAACAACCACTGGAAAAAAGTATTGAACATTATTGGAAAAACTCTATTATTTAAAATGAAAATTTCAAACAAAATGAAAAATAATCTTTGCTCATATGATAAGGTAACTCATGGAGAAATTATAGCCGTTATTAGTCTTCATTTTCATGAGTTCAGGATGCTTTTTAATTGTGGGGCACAGTAAGAAACTATCACAGTGCATACTGCCATCAGCGTATGAGAGGATGTGAATTTGTGATGTCTTCCAGAGGCTAAGGTGTTTGTGTTGGTCCCCGGTGACGCTGTGTTTGGGGATGCTTGTTGGAAGATATGCATATTGAGAGTTTTTTTTTTTAGTCTTGCCCTACTTCCGGTTTGTTCTTCCTGCTCCATGCTAGCAGCTGAGGGTATGATTTCCCAGCTTCCTGCTCCTGCCATGTTACTGCTGCTTGCCTCTTTATCTCCCCATCATAACTGACTCTTATTCCCCTGGAACCAAAAGTCTAAAAAACACTCTCCTGTAAGTTGCTTTTGGTGATGGGTGTTCTATAGCAGCAGCGGAAAAGGAGCTGATAATAAGTTTCTCCATCTTTTGTCACTACAGAAAAAAAAATGCCTGACATAGACAACTTTAAGGGGGAAGAATTTCTTTTGGTTCATGATCCCAAGGGGTTAATTAGATGGTGCTCGATCTGGAGATGAGGTGGGGCAGAGTAGCGTGTTTAAAGGGCATGGTAGGGTAGGGTACTTACCTTCTGGAATCCAGGAAGGAGGTAGAAGAAGGGAGAGATGGTAAATGATAGATAGGTAGATAGATAGATAGATAGATAGATAGATAGATAGATAGATAGATAGATGATAGATAGATAGATAGATGATAGATGATAAATAGATAGATAGATAGATAGATAGATAGATAGATAGATAGATAGATAGATAGATAGATAGATAGATATATTAGATAGATAGATGATAGGTAGATAGATAGATAGATAGATAGATAGATAGATAGATAGATAGATAGGTAGGTAGATAGATAGATAGATAGATAGATAGATAGATAGATAGATGAACAAGAGAGAGAGGAAAGAATTTGGGACAAGACATAGTTCTCAAAGTCACATTCCAACCAAGCCCCACATCCTAGCATCCATCAGCTGTGAATAATATTAAACTATAAAGTTACCAAAGGGTTTACCTACCCAAGAAGGCAGGGCCTTGTGATCTCAATTGCACCACTAGCAGAAGACCAAGCCATCAACACGTGGGCCTTTATGGGGAGGATACTTCATGTCCAAACTGAATTAACCAGTGAGTCTTCTACTTGGGAGGTTTTCCGTGAGTTATAATGGTGGTGATAATTGACATTTCTGGTACTATATCTTTCAAACAAACCTTTTCTTCATTGCTGCTTTCTGACATACATATATACAAATATTCACAGAAATAGATCCTATTCCCAAACATTACTAATACCTGTAAATATGTTTGTAGGATTCATTTTATAATTTCCAACCAGTTGCTATGATTTAATGACTTTTGTCAGCAAATTTGTGTGTTGATTTTACTCTGTCATATTCTTATACTTCATTTATGTGGCCAATTATAGAATAATAACATCAATGATTATATTAAACATGCATTGTGATGAAATGATCAAGAAAAGGAAATAATTATTATGTAAATTTTATATGAAATAAAGAATTCATTAGATGCAGCTCATATATTCTTGCAACATTAAGAATTTTGCTGAAAACCAGCATCAATTCTTTTTGTGTTGAAGAACATTTTGTGATAAATAATTCACCCTCCTAACATGAAGAATTCAGTACTTTTTTGGTATACTCATAAAATTATACAACTTTAACCACTAATTTTAGAATACTTTTTGACACTCACTCATGAAAGAAATTTCATATCCATAGCCACCATTGCTCATTCCTTTCTGCTTCAGCCTTTGGTGACCACTGGTTACTCCATCATTCATTGCTTATTATGAACACTTCATATAAACAGAGTATTTAGTGTGATTTCTGTGTCTTCTTGTTTTCCATGTTCCTGAATGTCATAAATTACTTCAAAATTTCATTCCTTTTTAACCATCATTACTGCTTCATTTTATTACACCTTGTTTTATTTATTAATGATTTAACAATCTCCCATTCATTTCAGATAAGGCACTGGTGGCAGACGAAACTAATGATTGCATCGAAGCCCCACGTGACAAGCCAATGAGCTTGCTGAGGTTAAACACAGGAGCACAGGCAGTGAAAAGCACATCACTGCTGGGATGACAACTCACAAAAACTACATCCCTGAAATTTCTGCACGGCTTTCAGGCAGTTTGCCAAGTCAGAAAATAGTACTGTTAATACAATCTTTTGGAGGAGCTTTATGAATCTTATAAGTTTCAGGAACTTTGTTGTCCACTTCCTGAGTCTGGTGAGTTTGCTTCTTCCCTTCACCAGAGAATGTCTAAATTCAGAGGAAATGGCTACACAACACCACATTCCTTTCTCTGGATCTTACGCCTTTCTGCCTCCTCTTCTATGATGTTTATGAATCTGGAAGGAGTAATGTGCATACCTACTTACGGCTAAGCATCGGGCTACTGTATCACAACCACAGTAACCAATTCTCAGGAGTTTTGCTGGTGTTTCCTTTTGTTACTGACTGTGACTGAGAGCAACGAAGATCCATGAGCATAATTATAAGCCATCCAACAAAACACAACTATTTCCCTATCATGACTTGTGACTCCCAGCCTCAAGTCTCTGGACTTCCAGTAACAGTTGTGAGTTGCTTTTTGTGAGGCAGGCCTTAAAGCCAGTCAGAAACCATTGGTTGCACCTATAATAGCCAAGCCACTATTGCATTAGTGGGCACATCTCGCCTGGCATGTTGAAATCTATGGTGATTTGCGAGAATGGCCTTCATGGGTTCATATATTTGAATATTTGGTCCTCAGTTGTTGGAAACATTTGGAAGGATTAGGAAGTGTATCCTTGCTGGAGAAGCTGTGTCACTGGGTCACTGGGGGATGGGTTTGGAGTTGCTCCTAGTAATAACGACCATGGGCTTTATCTCTCCGAAACTGTGAGCTCCAAATTAAACACTTCCTTTTGTAAGTTGCCTTGGTCATGGTGTTTTACCGCAGCAATAGAAAAGTAACTAATATAGTCCTGTAGCGAACAAGGCAGTGTTGATAATCCTTCAGCAGCTTGCACTGTGCCTTATGCACTGAGAGCAAGACGCAAGGAGAAGGCTCGTAGTTCAGATGCAGTTTTATTTCCCCACGTGGTGCCTTCAGCAATAGGTTCTCACTATCTAGTTGGTACATAATGAGCAGCAGTGGAAATAGTCTTTACGCTGTACGGTGTCTCGGGGGCCTTTCTGGCCAGCAACACAGGCAGACTTTTACCTAACAATCTGATGATTTCTAGGAGTGCCTGCCCTTGGCACTCACACAGGTGCCTTTGTTTTAACTACTCAACCGCTGCCCTTACACCCTTCCAGGTGTTCTTACAACCAGGCAAGACATCCAGGGTCAGTCAGCCTTATGTAACGTCTTCCTACAAAGTGTGGGAAAGGTATCTAAAGGCCCACAACCATGCATCTGAAGGAAGTGCCGATTGATGTTGAGAGGCTAAAGAGATACCAACAAAGGATTATTAGCGGCGTCTAATATACCCTGAAAATACCTCTTCTTTCTATCAATATCTTTGTCAAAGAATAACTTGGGGCACAGTAACATGAATGAGGGGCACCAACCCCTCTAGTCCTCCACAATCCATAGACATTTTACATGAGTCGTCCAGACTCCTCATTCTGGGATACCACTACTGCTGAATGGTCACTGTGCATCTCCCCACCCCAGTGATCTTGGAGAAAGTGACTGGGTTGCTTGGATTGGCTCAAGCATAGGGGCCCTGCCACTGTTTAAATCTGCCAGGCCTGCCACTGACCCAAACAGGTGTCCCCAGAACAAAACTGACCTTAAAACCATTTATTATAAGAAATAATTATCTCAGGCATGGCCATCATGTTTATTCTTATGGTTATTATTGATCATGACAAGTATTTTGGGTGTTGTCTGTATGAAACACCCATAACTATTTTTGGAGAGAAACACAAAGCAGAGTATGAGTATATTAACAATCAAATATGAAAGATTCCAGTGAAGTATTAATCATTGTAGTCATAAGTTATCAGTGTTGAAACGTACAAGATTTGTTACTAAGTCAATAAATCTGGTGCCTTTCCTGCCTCAAGTAGTTTGTGATAATGACAAGTCAGTCCCTCATGATTAAGAAAACTTCTATGCATCATGGCTTTCATTTCTGAATACAGTACACATAATTTCACGACAATGATAAAATGCAATCTTTGCATTGCTGTTTATTTACCGCTTTTATTTTCTCCCGTGGCTTCTATCATCTTCCCATGAATGAAAATAGAGTAATTCTTTTGACTAATGTGTTCATAATTTTTTTTTAATGTGGGTAAGGAAAACAGCATTCAGACCAAACACAAACAAGAAAGCGCTTGCTGGTTCCCCGAGTGTGCAAACGCTCAGACGCCACTGAGCTCACTGACTCTTTCCGCAGCCCTTGCCTGTGTGTGGGCAGGAGCGCAGTCCAAGTGCTCAGCCCTTCTCTGTTTCTTGTCGTGCTGCTTTTGGACTGCTATTGGATCCAGCTGAAAAGCTCCTCACAGTGGGTGGGCCTGGAGATATGTTCCCCATAGCCTTTAATCCCCGTCCTTCACTGGTGGTAAGAGTCTTTCTTTCCACTTCAGTAAGAATCTGTTTGCTTTCTGTCATTACAAAATGAATATTTGGCCTACGAAAACTAAAAAGACACTTTTCTATCTACAGAAATGTTTACAATTCAATGACAGATCCACTGGATAGACTTCCTTTAATCCTTTTGGAGAATATTTGATGCAGTATTAAATTTGAATGCTCCTTGTGTGTTCTCTTCCAAACCATAAATAGGCAATTCTCAAAGGAATAAGGCGTGGTCATATTTGTAAGGACTTTCTTCTTGGTTGTTTCTTTTTTTTTTGAAATGGGGGATGTCCTTAAGACTGAGTTAAACACATTATTAAAATTGTTGTTTGGTCCCCCGATAATTCTGAAAATAACTGTAAAATACATGTGTATGTGTGTGCCTATGTGTATGTGTATATCTGTGCGTGTGCCTGTATGAATAACAGTGTATGCCTGTGAAGTTATGCATGCATGTATATGTATGTCTGCATAAATGTGTGCATATATAAATGCCTGTATGTATGTGCATGTCTGTGTGTCTGTGTGCACATGCATATGCCTGCACGTGTACATGTCTGTGTGCCCGTATATTTGCGTGTCTGTGTACATCATGTATGTATGTGCATGCATGTGTTTGTATGCCTGTGAGCATGTGTGCATTTATATGTGCTGCGGGAAATTATTTTAAGGTGTGCTACATTTGTTTGTGCTGTAGAATATTTGTTTTAACGATGGAAAGATCCATTTTGTATCCTTTGTTTAACTCTGTGAAGCTGTGTTTCTTTACCTGTCTAAAACACCTTGTGGTCTAATAAGCTGAATGGCAAATAGTGAGGCAGGAGAAAGGTTAGGTGTGGGGGGTAGGGAGGCTGGCAGGCAGAGAGAGTAAATAGGAGGAGAAATCTGGGAAGAGGGAAGAAGCAAGAGAACAAGGAGAAGAGGATACTAGGGGCTATTCACCCAGCCACACAGCCAGCCATGGAGTAAAAGTGAAGGTAAGATATGCACAACTAAGGAAAGGTAAAAGCCCAGAGGCAAAAGACAGATGGGATATTTTAAGTTACGGAAAACTGACTAGAAATAAACTAAGCTAAGGCTGGGTGTTTATAAGAAATTATTAGTCTCTGTGTGCGATTTATTTGGGACCTGGGTGGTAAAAAACAACCAACAACATATGTACCTGCATGTGTGTGAATGTCTGTGTACATGTGTATGTATATGCCTGCTTGTGTCTGTATGCCTGTGAGCCTGTGTGTGCGTGTGTATAAGTGTATGTAAGACTTTCATGAGAATAACATCATCTTATGCTTACTATGTCGTCATCATAATAAAGATGATCCCAGAAGGAACATAATGTGAATAAGTTTTCCAATCTTAAGGCAATGAAAATTCTTCACATTTTCTAGTCAGATATGAAGCAAAACCAAGTAGTGAACTTGTCATTCACTTTCTTTTATTTCTCTGGTTCTTATAAAATGAGTGTTGAAAAAGAAGACATTTAATTAAACGAAAAAGAAAAATATCCTTAAATTGAATATCTGAAAACTGGGGTTTCAGGTTCATCTCTCCATTCTTGTGGATTCCGTCATACTGACTGTGATTGATTATTTAGTAAAAATAAGGGCATCTATTTCTCAATTTTCACACAGGTGTTAACAAATGTAGAGGTCAATGTTCAATAAACTTATGAAGCTGATGAGAGTCTTGAGTGGAATGAAGGAGAAGTATGAACCTGCATCCTAATGACTGAGAAGAGATGAGATGTTCGTCACAGTTGATCTGGAGGCAAGGAACTGGCTCCGGGGAAGTAAGAGTGTGCTCTGTAGGTTCAAACCAACTTTCCTAAAATTTTATCAGTGACTCTGAAGAATTTGTCTGATTTTCTGTTTTCTTTCTTTCTTTACTTTTTGTTTTGTTTTGTTTTTGTTTTCTGAGAAGGATTTTTCTGTGTAGCTTTGGTGCCTGATTTTCATTTTTAAAATATTTTTAATTATGTGTTTATGAGTCTGTGCATGTGTGTGCAACTTGTGTGCAGGTGCCCAAGGAAACCAGAGGAGACAGGACATCTCATGGAGTTGGAGTTACAGACAGTTGTGAGCCACCTGTCCTGGGTGCTGGGAACTGAACTCAGGTCATCTGGAAGAGTAGCAAGCATTTTTCACCGCCGAGCTTTCTCTTCAACCCCCTCAATATCTTCTTATTCTAACTTAACTTGAGACACTTATTTAACACTGATCATTTCCACCACCTATTCCATTGCCATGATAACATTATGAATAATCTTACCATCTTTATATGGAACCATTATAGTAGACTGTATTAACCATTTACCAAATTTGTTCCTAACCTCTTAGGCTCACAATATTACCCAGTTTGCTTTGCGATTTGGAAGGGTATGTGGCCAACCTCTGGACAACAGGCTATTTAAACAAGTCCTTGAATTCATTGTGAATCTGAACTTCCAAGTTGCCCCATGTAAACTTCAGCTTTGTTTCTGTTTTCCAGCTCAATAAGATCCCAGGGAAGGGGAAAAGCAAGACAATAAGAATCCATGTTGCAAACTGACTTAGTACAATATAATGTGACTTTTCTCCCGCAGTCTGTGTCTTAGATTTTTATTGCTGTGAAAAGATACCATGACAGTGACAACTCTTATAAAGAAAACGTTTAATTGTGTAGGTAGCCAACAGTTTCAAATGTTTAGTCCATTATCATCAGGGTGACAAACATGGTGGAATGCAGGCAGACATGGTGCTGGCTACATCTTGATCAGAAGACAGCAGGAAGTCAACTGAGGTCACACTGAGTGAAACTTGAGAAAAGAGACCTCAAAGCCTGCTCCCCACAGTGATACACTTCTTCAAACAAGGCCACACTTACTCCAACAAGCCCATACCTCCTAATAGTGCCAGTCTCTGTGAGGGGCCAATTTTCTTCAAACCACCACAGTCCACTTTACTGAAATATGGTCACAAGAAATGTTTTCATTTAACAAGTCATGAGGACTTTAGGTTGGTTGGTTGTTTGTTAAGCTTACCCACATTCACCTCCTATTATATTCCATGGGCAAAAAAAATTGAAAATTCTGACTAGATTTAAAAGCAACAACAACAACAACAACAAAAAACTGTCTATGTAGTTGATTTGAAGCAAACATTTGCCATGATTATTGCTAAGCTGTGAACTAAGCAGCTGATTGGGCAAATCTTCAAAACGGAATTTCCTTCCTGAGCATTGTATTTGTAAGTGTAAGCACAGGGCCTTCCCTCTAAGAGTTCAAGGTAGAAACTAACACCACCATGGTGACTGGTGGATGCATGTGAAGAGTGGTTAGTCACCTGAGATCACCATACTGCATGGGGAGCAATTACCAGGCTCAGCACTGGCATCTGGTCCTTTCAAGAATAAAAGAAAGAACAGATGTGGAACTGATAATTTGGCCAATAAAAAATGAGCTGAAAAGAATTTCTACTGCAGTCAGCAGATGTAACTGTAGACAATTAAGTGAAAACTGAACAAAAAAGTGAGGTTCGGTTTGTTGGAAATATTATTTGAAAATGTCTGATGAAGAAATAGGCAATTTCAATGAGACATATACAATTCAACCCAATGATAAAGCTATTCTATGGTTCTTATTACCAAGTATATAAGAGCTAAGATCTTAAGATTGATAGTATGAAATCAAAGCTAATTTACATAGGAAACAAAATAAGCTGTATTGTATGCAAGTTATACTGAGACCATAAAGAAAGTTATTAAAAATACAAAAGCAAATTTAGAAAATTTGAGTTGCTGGGTATTATAATTGAAAAATTTCTGGACATGAATATACTGAGAAGCTAAATGAATATTAGTCTATGGTGTGGGATTCCACTCTGTCTGCTGTGATTACCATTGATTAATAAAGAAACTGCTTTGGACCTATAGTAGGGCAGAATTTAGGCAAGGAAAACTAAACTGAGTGTTGAAAAGAAGGCAGAGTCAGGAGAAGCCACCTGCCAAGCAGCCAGAAACAAACAGGCAGCTTCCTTCTACAATCTACAACTCAATTTTTCAGTAAAAGCAAAGAAAATGATGGGCATATTTCCTATGAGCATCAAAATAAAGACTACAACACTAAAGGCCAAAAGGACGGAAAGTCTTCTACTGGCCTGGGCTCCAGATGGAAGAATATCATTATGGCTCACTCACGGGATGATGTCCAAACATGTGAGTGAAGAACAGCTCTTTACTGTGGCTTTTCAGTCAGAGAGAAGACCTTCAGGGACACACCATGGGACTTGAGGTGTCATTCATTTTTCATGGAATCATTGGTGACTCTGAAAAGCCCCAGGTTCATCTACTTAGGTCATGGAAAGTGTCCATTTGGGTAAAGGAATAATGGTCACATAACTCAGTCATTTCATTCGGTCACAGGAGACAGGTGGGCAGTGGCTGCAGCACAACCCTATCCTCTTGGATGCCTTGTTGCTCAGAAGTCTAAAAAAAGGATTCTCCCCCTCTCAGCAGCCATTCTAAAGTGTTATCTTCCAATGGTGCAGTAGTGAGCGGCACTTACATCTTGAAGGTGGCCAACATCTATCTAATTGGACTTAAGGGAACCAACAGAGAGGTGTGTGATTGGAAATCTCACTGACTACTCATGACAAGCAAGATCATAGATGCTAGAAAAGAACCCTCTACAGCTGCTCTCCTAAATCAACATAGCTTCTAGCTGTATTCGAAACATGTATCCTTATCATATAGTTAAGGGTATCTCTCACCCCTTATTAAAGAAATTTCTTTTCACAGCAGGCAGAGTTTACTGTAGAGATCTACACTTGGTCAAAATGCAGACAAGTGACCATAGGGTGCAATTGGTGCATCTAGAACACAGCCTATACATCTAAGACTGGGGGAACATAGTAGAAAGGTTCTAAGAGCCAGAGGACCAGGAATGTTGTGAAGCAGTGTCTTTTAAACATGACTTCATCTATGAAATCTCAATGATAAGGTCACTTAAATGAGATTTGCGCAATGACCATATAAAAAGATATGCCAAGATGGATGGGGAAAATTCACAATTGCCCACCGCTAGGAAAAGCAAAACAGACAGTTAATGGCTGCTAACAGAGGGAATCAGTATTTTCAGGGACAAGCCCCCAGTAGGTTGGCCAATCTTAAGTGTTCAACCATAAACACACGTACATATAAGCAACACCAAATAGGTTCAGTGTGTGTGTGTGTGTGTGTGTGTGCGCGCGCGCGCGTGTGTGTGTGCATGTGTGTGCGTGTGTCAATAGTAATTATAGAAGAAGTGATGAATCCAAGAGGGGGAAGCACAAGTGTAGCTGGAGAGGGAACTGAAGTGTAGAAATTATGTTAATATAATACACTAATGTGTGGAATTCTCAAAAAATAGAAAACATTTAAAAATCCCACAAAGTGAGGTTTTTTAGATAACTATCATTAATGTTTATAGGTAGAGTTATAAATACTTTGTATAAGAGTATACTGAGTTTGTTGACATAATAAGATTCACCAGGTTAAGTGAGAAAATACACAACATTTTGCAAATAATGGTTTTCAATAAAATCGCACATTTTAGGTCCACTGAAACAGCAAGTCTTCATCCTAAAGAACAAGGTGTCAATGAGGCACACTCACAGATGATTTTGTGTAAAATCCACACTCACTCAGATCCTTACCCTCAGCATGACACCATAGGAAGAAGCACAAAGAGACAGCGATGGTGGAAATTTTATTGTTTTGTTGGTAGTAATGGGAAGTTTTATGTGAGTACTTCCATAGAAATATTTCAACAATCGCCTATGAGTCCTTGAAAATAAATAGTTCTTGAAAAGCTGTCACCTATAATTTTTAAAACAAAGAACTTTTGATCAGATTTTAGATCTGTGCTAACAGTGTTTTTATTTCCAGACCCTCTGCATCATCTCCAAGGCGTTTCTCTCCACTGTGTAATCTAAACTGGCTTTGAATTCAAAATGTAGCCCAAATTGACTGGGTACTCGCTGTGAGTCCTCTGCTTCAACCTCCTGAGGGCTGGGATTAGGGATCTATACCGCCAGGCCTGACTCTTTGCGGAATAATTTGTTGTTACTTTTCAGGATGTAAACTCCAGATGTGTTCACCAGCTTTCCATCGCTGGGAGAAAACCCTTGAGGAAATCAACCGATGAAAAAGGAGGGTTTACTTTGGCTCAGCAATTCAGAGAATTCAGTCTGTGATCTACGGTCGCTCTCTTTCAGCTTGTGGAGGAGGGAATCATCTTTGTGGGTATCATACTGCGGAGCAAACGCTGGGAAGCAAAGCAAGAAAGAGTAAGGGGCGTGCCTCCATGGTGTAACCTACCTTCCCCTAGACCCCGCCTCCTAAATGTCCCAGCACCTCTTGGAGCACAGTGTGTTCCTTTTTGAACAACCCTTCAATACACCAGCTATGGAGGGCACTCCAGATCTGAACAGTAGCACGAGACCTCTGACTTTTCTTTCAGACTTTATCCAGTGCTACTATAATGCCCAAGTCGGTGGGACCCCCAAGAAGACCACTAGAGACACAGACTCATCGAAATGCAAAAATAAGGTTTAATTATGCAAATTGCAATTCGGACCTCGTCTTGAACACCAAAGCAGCAGGAGTCAGAGGAGGTATCCCTCCATTCTTAGGCAGGGTTTATAAAGGAAAAAAAAATCACAAATCTATTGTTATGGGCATAGGGGTATGGGTGACTCTCTGATTGGCTCCAGTCTAGGGAACTTCCCGCTCTGCTGACAGTCACCTTAGGGCCTAGTACAAAGATAGAGTTGGTTTTGTCCCTTCGCTACCATTTCCAGAACATTCGAGAATGTTTTCTCCCTCTTTGTAAGTTGATTTTCTCAAGTTTTTGTCTTCCAGTGATAGATAGCTGGTTAACCATCTGGCTAACATAACACACTTATGAGCTACAGTCGCTAGCAGTCTATATTTTGAAAGTTATTAATAAATTATTCCACAAAGAGCCAGGCCTGGTGGTATAGATCTCTAATCCCAGCACTCAGGAGGTTGGAACAGCAGAGTTAGTGAGCACACAGCCAATCTTTGCTATATTTTGAGTTCAAGGCTATTTAGATTACACAGTGAGTCCAGGTCTTGGAAAATTATTGACCAAAACTCCATTGTCTTTTCCTTGGAAATCTATTTTGAATTTGTTATGTATGTGTAATTATCTTGTTTGTTGCCCTTAGAAGAGGAGAACAAACAGTTTTTTCTTGTTTTTCTTTCATTTTCAACTCAGCTTTCTCTGACTGTGTTAAACATCTACATTAAAATGTACTGGAAAAGAGCATGCAACAAAGTAGCTATTAAGGAAAATGTTTTTATGAGGAAATGAATGCTTGCCTTAATAGCAATTGATATTTGAGGCTATAATTCTGCTTACACGTCTGTTGTATCATTCTGTTTTCTGTTGCTACAATAAAATGCATGGAGCTGAGCACTTTATGAAGGGGAAAAGATTTGTTTCTTATACTGACAATTTCATAGGCTGAAAAAATCCAAGATTGGATAGTGTCAGCCAATCAGCCTCTGCCAGGACCATCTTTAACTATGTCACACCGTGGCTGTGGTATCAAACTGGGACCATGTGTGGCAGGGAGAGATGGCGCAAGGAGGCAAGACCCAAGAGAGTGGGGGAAGTGACCGGTCTTGTTCATCTCAATTGACTTGGGCTCCTGAGAACCAACTCATCAAGAGCCGAATTACTCCCTTTGAAAAGGCAGCACCTGGTTGCCTTACCCTAGCACACCATTGTTGTGCTTGTTGAAATGAGTTTTTTTTCCCATACAATACATCCAGATTATGGTTTCCCATCTCCCAACTCCTCCCAGATCCTCCCCACCTACTCTCCCTCATTAGAAAACAAACAGGCATCTAAAAAAAAAAACAATAAAAATAAACAAACCAGAATAAAATAATACAGACAGAAAATAAAAGAAAAGCATTGATTTTAATTAATTGCACACACAGAAATCACATAAATATGCAAAATCTGAAACCATAAAACATAAGCAAAAGACTGTGTAAGGTAAACAAATTCCAAAACAAGGCAATATGAGACAAGTAATCCAAAACTATGATAATGTTTCCTTTTTGTTGGCCATCTACTGCTGGGCATGGGACCTGCCTTTAAGTGTGGTTTGTACACCATTGGAGAAATCTAATTTTTTCTTTGAGAGGGGTTATCAATTGGAGATGGCTTCTGGGTTGGTGATGGGAGCCTGTAGCCACTTCCCCTCTCAGCTCTGGGCCCCCAACTGGTTTAAACCTGTGTAGGCCCTGTGCATGCTGACTCTGTCTCTCTGAGTTCATATGTGTCCGTCTTGTTGTGTCTAAAAGGCCTTGCTTCCTTGGTGTCCTCCATCCCCAGTGGCTCTTAGAATCTTTCTGCCTCTTCCTCTGCAGGGCCTAAATCCAATCAGAGAACCTTTGTGCTGCTGTGGTTGTCATCCATTCTGAAGAGCAGCTCCTGAAATCAAATCCCTTGGTGAAAACCACAGCATCTACCACAATGTTTATGGACATCCTCAATTCTTGTTTGTGATGTGTTTCTGAAGAAGAAGAAGAAGAAGAAGAAGAAGAAGAAGAAGAAGAAGAAGAAGAAGAAGAAGAAGAAGAAGAAGAAGAAGAAGAAGAAGAAGAAAGAATAGACATATTTTTTTTATTCTGAATGATTAAACATGAATTCATTTTTCTCTAATTTAGAAATCAAGTTGCCTGGGTTCTAATTGTGGCTCCAGATTTTAGTGCTATGTGGTCAAGTTATCTAACCTCTTTGTCTAAATTTTATTATTTATACAGAGAGAATAAAAATTCTCTCTATCATGTTTTAAAATATTAAAATAATAACATTCAATTACAACTCCTTAACCATATCATTTTGATATTAACCTATAACCCCTTCAATCTATGAAGCTCCAAGCTAGATGTGCTTAACAAACGCATCCTGTTTCATCTGCCTAGTGCATGGTCTCTGAGCTCTTCTGAATTCATGTTAGTGGGTCAACCAGTGGGTTAATCTTGGGAGATATCTCACCCAAAATACTCAAGAATCATGTGAAGTTGAGACCCTATCTTACCTATTTCAAAGGAACACGTGTTTTATTCAATATACTAAATAAAATATTCAGGGCTATTTGTTGTTGTGTTAAAGAACAAGAGAAATGTTTTTTCACCCTAAATATCTCTAATGCTTATCCTCACCTTTCTCAGATTTTGCTTAATCTCCTCAAGAAAACCTACTTGTTTACAGCAATAATCAATCTTTTTATTTTTAGTTCCCTCATCCTCATTTTCCTTAGCTGGTTAATATTTCTCTATAGTGTTTATCTCATCGGGCAATACGTTTGGTTTGAAAGTTCTACTATTAACAGTTACCTCTACTGAAATAAAAACCTGAGGAGCCAAGGATACTGCACCTCCCCTGCCCTTCTGAGGGAAAGGGGTAAACAGGCTTGACATGCCAGTGCTGGAATCATTGACAGCTGAGTGGGTAGGAATCTCAGCTCTTTCCTTCTCTTCAAGAGTTACTGTGTTGTTTACTTGTTCCTACTGCTTGTGCCCCTGCTCCCCCCAGTATGGAGGGCATGGTCTCATCCTTTAGTGTTTTCAGGGTCTAAGTGAGCTCCTTGGCGCCAAGAATTGAGGTCACTCCAAGTTGTAGATCATGGTTCTGTTATCCCAGATTTGTAATTAGACCTCCTGTCTGCATATGTCAACTCAGGGCTACACCGGTCCCACTCCCTCCCTGTGATCCACCTTGACTTTGAACAAAGCCACAGCATAACAATAGAACTGTGTTTCAATGAACACGATCACAGTCTTCCTAAAATGTGTTTTGGAAAGTAAACATCACTGCATTCTATATGTATGCTAGAGATATTGTAGCAAGGATTTGAAGTTTCCGGCTCTTTGTCCATTTTTACTTAACTATCAAGCCAATGTGTTCTATTAAAGTCAATATTTACTTTTTAATGAATTGTCCCAGCTTCTTCATTAACAAGAAAGTAAGATCTTACAACTAAAACATCAGCTTTGAAAGCAGTTGATCAGGATGTCTGTATTACCTGGGTTGTATATTCTGAATGGATTAATTGGTCAGCACTTTTAGCCCACCTAGGGATCAAGTCATCCCCAAGAATAAGATGGTAATTATGAGGATACACATGGGTTACTTCTTCTACAGAAGCTTAGACATTAAGAGGACAAATGGCACCTAAAGTCCATCTGGTTAGTTGTTTGAATGTAGATCCATGAGTGTTCAGCTATGTCTACAAAACAAAACTTCTTGACCATTCTGGGCACAGGTTATGAATGACAGGACAGCAGCAAAAGACAATAGTCAAAGACGACAAGCTTCTGGAGAATAAATGGAGATGCTGCTAAGCCGACAGACGCTGCCGTGCAGACAGACGCTGCTGTGCAGACAGACGCTGCCGTGCAGACAGATGCTGCCGTGCAGACAGACGCTGCCGTGCAGACAGATGCTGCTGTGCAGACAGATGCTGCTGTGCAGACAGACGCTGCTGTGCATACAGACGCTGCTGTGCAGACAGACGCTGCTGTGCAGACAGACGCTGCTGTGCAGACACTGCTGTGCAGTCAGACGTGCAGACAGACACTGCTGTGGAGACAGACACTGCTGTGCAGACAGACGCTGCTGTGCAGTCAGACGTGCAGACAGACACTGCTGTGCAGACAGACGCTGCTGTGCAGACAGACGCTGCTGTGCAGACAGACGCTGCTGTGGAAGCTCATCTGTCTTTCCAAACAAATTTCTGCCTATAAAGATAAAGCTTGGATTAACGACAAAGATACCTTGTTGAAATCAAAGAGAAGAACTTATGTTTAGAGACATGTTTTTCACATCAGAACCCAGTAAAATTTCCATATGATTGCTAAGAGATTTGAGGGTGTAAAAGCAGGAGGAAGATTAACAATTCTATGAAGGTGACTTGCAGTTTGATATGAACCCCATGTGACTTCTAGTTAGTGCCTCATCAAATATGTCTGCCATACAAAATAAATGGTGCAAGCTTCTGAAGACAATGTTATGTAGCCCCGCAGTCCTATGAAAGCCATCTAGCACTGAGAAGAATGGAAATATTATGAACTTTCAGTGTAAGCTCAATGGGAAGGCAGTGATGCTTGAGTTAATGAATTATAGAAGGTAAAAAACATGGGGAGAACTGGCACATATGAAGCCTTTTCTGTGACTAGAAACCAAGTCAAAACAATGACAAAAGTTTTTCCTACAGTAATAGCAACATCTTACATTGGGAAGAGATTCAATTGTGGTGTATTTTGATTTCCAAGACAGCAAAATCTAAAATGAATGGGAATTGATTTATCAGGGATAGTCTAATATGTTTGAAAACCACTCTGAACACTTACAGCTCTTTGAATCCATCATGCTGTCTTCTCTATCCATCTTTCTCACATTCCTGTCCTTGTGTCTGCAGCCTACACACTCCCTTGACAGGCTCTACTGTTTGAGCCATTCCTGTTTATTAGAATTAGCATAGAGGCCATTTTCTTGCAATTTGTTCTTTGCTTGTGTGCTCCCTTGGCAACCAGATTAGCCCTGTTCACCTCAGTCTCAGAACCACCTAAAATTGTTTTCTGCTTGAATATATTACCTGTAGATTAAGGACCCCCCCACACACACACACAACTTTATTTACCCATCACTAAACTCTCCGAGGTCTCACCAATTTCTAGGCACATTGGTGGAGCCTGTAAATAATTCTTGTATTCAGTTTGTTACTGAATGAAAACAAAAGAATATAAGACAAAGAGTATATAATACTGACCTCCTTGCCTCAAATCCTACAGTATTACTATTTTTAAAACTCTTGAATAGTTTGCAATAATTCTTATAATGTTTCATAGTAACCAGTATATTGATTCCTGGTTTAAGGTGGATTTGTTTTCCATATTAAAGAAGTCCCCTTTTACTACCAACTTCAATTGTGTTAACTAATGAAATGGAAAAAATAAAGCTGAATAGACGTGGTCGAAGGTTCTAGCTGTTTGGGTCCCAGCATTCATGTGTAAGCCAAGGGTCCCACAAACAATTGTAACTCAAGCTCAGAGAGCTCTAATGCCTTCTTCTGGCATCCGTGTGCACACAGATGCATGTACCCACTCATACATGAGCACAAGTACACATTCAGATACATCACTACATTGACACGTATCTTTCCAAAACAATAAAAGACAGTTATCATAAATTATTGCGTGTCATACAAAAGTGTCGTGTTTGATATGCCTTCATTAACACATGTGTTTGATCCATGGATCACTAATTTTGATGATTACTAAGTCTGGTTCCAGAGCACTGTCAGACTATTGCGTTCTACATGCTTCTGGTTTATTTTATTGACTGTGAAAGGATGGGTTTTTTGTTTTTTGTTTTTTTTCGTTTTTTTTTTTTTTTAATTTTGCGGGTCATCATAAAGCACAGAGAAAAGCTTAGGCTACTAAGGTGTGGTGTTTTGATTTTCTCACCATTGCCCTTCCAGCACAAGAATGCATCTTTATTTGTTTTTGGGTTTTTTTTTGGTTTTTCGAGACAGGGTTTCTCTGTGGCTTTGGAGCCTGTCCTGGAACTAGCTCTTGTAGACCAGGCTGGTCTCGAACTCACAGAGATCCGCCTGCCTCTGCCTCCCGAGTGCTAGGATTAAAGGCGTGCGCCACCACCCCCCGGCAAGAATGCATCTTTAAAGTTGAGTTACCATACTTGGAAAAGTCACTCCTGGCTTCAGAATTTGTTCTCACATTTGTTGAGAACAGTGTCTTGTAAGTAACGTGTGAACACAGACAGGCACCCCTGAGTCTCAACCCAGCCCAGCCCTCATTCAGTCATGGAAAACGGTCTTTGATGTTTTATTAATTTGTGCATTGTGTGAAGGCTTTATAAGAAGTCATCAATAATTGGAAAATAAGGTATTAATTTTCTGTAAAAAAATACATTAAGTTGAGTAGACTAGGCAAAGTTGGCAAGTCTTTTTTTATATTTGTATGATGCTGAAGCAGAAGAGAGAATGAAGGCAGGAAGGTCTACACCGGCAAATTTTAATTGCCCAGATTATCCACTTGAACACTTCAGTAATAATCTAATTCCAATTGTTCATAAGAAAAATTGAATGAGTCTAATTACTGTTGTTGTTAACTGATTTCTCCCAGTTAATCTGTATTACTTATACATTACAGCATCAGTTGTTGCTGCGTGATAGTCACGAGGTCAGATGGCCTTCAATAGCAAGCAACACGGTGCAGGCCTGGAGGGCAGGCTGTCTCTGCTGCAAATATGTCTTCAGAGATACTGATCCTGATGAAGGGAGAAACCACTCACACTTGAAAGTGTTGTCCGTGCTTTATCTACTCTGCTAAATCTAATGGTTGTTTTTCAAATACAGATGAAATGGTGGCCAAGTCCCAGGAGAGGGAGAAACGAAAGAGTACTTATTTTGTATAGTCTTTTCCAAACTAAATTTGCAGAAATACAATAGGAACCATTGACTCACTCAAAACCACTCAGGGCCTTTCTTCCTCCTTCCCTCCCCTCCTCCTTTCCTCCCTACAACCCCCCTCCTTTTCTTCCTTTCTTCCCTCCTTCTTTTTATTTTCCCTTTGAGACGATGTCTCACTGTGTAGCCCAGGTTACCCCTAACCTTGCTATCCTCCTGCACCAGAATTTGGCACGTTGAGATTAAAGGCATGCCCCTCTATGCCTGGCAAAATGACATAGTCAAGTTGGCAGGTGGCTACTTGTGAGGTCTATAGAAAACGCAAAATATCTAAAATACAAGGAAACAATGAAACTCGCAATGATTCCCCTATTTTGCTTCACAAGGATCTGAGATGCGTGGTTCTTGAACTAATCTAAATATCACATAGTGTAAATTGCACAGCAAAATGAACATGGTATGATGGAAATCTCTTCATTTTACATAAAGGTGACGGCTGCGATGATTAAGGGATGATTTTAGTGTTAACACAAGTTCAGAGACATGAGTCATCCTATCAAGGCGTCACTATAACCACAAGGAAAAGCAATTTGGAAATTCCAAATCCCAGCAGTTCATTCTTCAGAATGTTCTGATCTAAAGAGTATTTTAAAAAGTTAAGAATCTAGGCATTTTTAATTTTTTTTTTAAAAAAATCATAGTATCTTTGTAACAATTGCACCTGTCAGTCAAAAAAAAAAAAATCCCATGAGCCCGCCCGCACTTGCGCCCAGTATATGTCAGTTTAAGTTGGCCAGCAATGGCACCTCCATAATAACCTAAAGTCATCTCTTGGCTTTCTTCTAAAAAAAACATGGCTCCAGGCATGGAAAATCATTTGTAGTCTCTGGAGGGAACTGCAGAGGAATAGATTTCTGTTACAATGGCCCTATGACAAGTACAATGTGTTAATTTCACAAACACCTTGCTTGACATAAATGACCTGGTCTCAGGAGCCCTTTTAAAATGATCCTCTCATGGTACAGTGTTACCCAGAGCATATGGCTGAGAACAGAAAGAAAAATGCTGCTCAAAAGTAGTTGAATGTATTTGTGTGGAAAACAAAAGACAGAAGGAGAAAGAACCCACCCACGACATATTTCCTTCTTCCTCTGGAAAGGTCCTCCCACGACTACAGCCTCAATGCCATTGGCATTATCTGTGAACACTGCAGAAAGACATGGCTGCTCTGCTTCTTCATCCTCCAGAAACAAGACAACCCCTCAGAACTGTCTTAAAAACACTCAAATTACGTTGACGGTCAGATTCATTGCACAGAAGTTTCCCCAGATGCCTTCCACATCTGGCAACAGTAGGAAATATTAATACAACCTGCAAGCCAATACGACTTGTGAAAAAAAATCACTCTGATGGACCTATACAACTTGCACAAATTTAAATTTTGATGGCCTTGCGACAAAGCTATTTGACCAAGGCTTTCCAATTCAGGAATTGCAGGTGGCACAGAAAAATGGAGACATTTTAATTAGAAATAAAACGTAATTAGAGTGTTAAGAAGTGGGGACCTACGAGAACTGTGGAGATTCACTCTGGGATGCTGTATCAGTTAGGAGAGAGCTGGCAAACCTGAAGAGTAATTTAATAATTGCATTCATGTAGTGTGTCCTCTCCCAATAAATACAATAACAGCACAACATTTTTCCAGGCGTTTGAACATACTCAAACACTGTTTTCCATTTAACTCAGGTTGAGTCCTGCTCTACACAACAGAAGAGGCACGGGTTTATTTTGCTCGCCAGAATGACAGAGACTTCAGTAGCTCTTTCAAACTGCGCTCTACTGCTTCTTTTTTTTTTTCTTTTAAACACTGCCTAGCCCATTAGTTCCAGCCTCTTATTGGCTAGCTCTTACATATTGATCTAACCCATTTCTTATAATGTATTAGCACCACGAGCTGGCTTACCAGGAAAGAGCTTAACTGTGTCTGTCTGGAGTGGGAGAATCATGGCAACTGCCTGACTCAGCTTCTTTCTCCCAGCATTCTGTTCTGTCTACTCCGCCTACCTAATTTTCTGTTCTATTAAAGGGCCAAGGCAGTCTCTTTATTTAACCAATGAAATTAACACAAAACAGAAGACTCTCCCCCATCATTTCCCCTTTTTCTGTTTAAACAAAAAAGAAAGGCTTTCACTTTAACATAGTACGATTACATATAACAAAAACAGTTATCAAGTAAGAATTACAGTTACAATATTTATATCTATTTTATCCTTTATCATAACTAAGGAAAACTATAACTATCTACGTCTTAGTCGTTCACTTATGGAAGAGGTTATCGGTACGACTAACACACATGCTGTCCTGTAAGCAATGCATAGTGCACCGTCTATGGAAGCACTTTGCTTCTCAGGTTACCAGCGTGTTTTATGAATGGTTCTCTATCCTGCTTCCAACTTGGTGCTGAATGTCAGAAGATAAAAGGACCTGAAGTATCCTAGCAACAGGTAGGATTTGCATGGACCAACCCTTAGAGATTGTTTTAGGATGCTGTATTCTGTATTGAGTATTGATGACAGTGGCCTGTGTATAAGCAGAGCATCGTTAGAGGTGTATGTGTGGACACTACTATGCGCCTGTGCCTGCATGTTACAAACAAAGGGTGCTTTGCATTGATACTCTTGTCGTTGAATTATGTTTCTCCAGAAGGATATTTCGTTCAGACTTCCAAATACTCTTTATGAGGCAGATTGTCTTAGATGTCTGTACAAAGTGAGATTTCATCCATGTGTTTACATCTAATCATTGCATAGATGTCTCCATAAATAGTATGTTAGAATTTGAACAAATTTTCCAATTGAAGAGCCAGGTTCACCAAAGGAATGGCCTAAAAAGATCAGCTGCCCTTGGATTATAGTGCACTCTCCAGGTCACAGTGCATTTAGAGGGTTAGGAGATGGTTTCTTTCTGTACTGTAACCTGCTGAATTTGGAGAAGCATGTACCCCGTGGGGAAGGAGTGTCACTGGCACAACCAGGGGAAGTTGAAGGCCATTTTACTTCATGCAAATTAATCTGAAATATCTTCCCCCTTTTTTCTCTTTGTACAGGTGCTTTCTCCAATGTTGCTATGTCAGAATTATGTGATGTGACTATCTTTCAGATTAAGAAAGCATAGAGGAAGATTTCCAGTGTTTGACAACTTATTTTGCAACTGGTGGATAAAAAGAAATCTCTCTGTATTGCCTGTGTAACAGCATAACACAGGGGCCTAAAGGATGAATTGGCTTCAAAAACAAAGCTGCGCTGGGTGTCCTTGGGGGCAAGAAGGGCTGCCATGTGTCTACTCCATGCTACATGCTTTCATTCATGAAGACTATACTGGTCTCTCCTTGGAAACAAGGCATCATCTAAGGAGATGCTCTGTGCTGTTTGTTTGAAAAGGCAGATTTCTGTAGATCTAAACAAAGGAGAAAATTTGCATTTATTGTATAAACACTCTATCTACTTGGAACAAAAATAATTTTGTCTTTTCTTTCTAAAAAGAATGAGAGATATCAGACACTCTATAAAGTTTAAAAGAGAAAAAGCATATAAAACATCAAAAAGTCTTATGTTAAACATCTCAGCACTAGACACTGACTGAGAAAAAGACCAATATTTACTGAGCCCATTGGGCCAGTGTTATGGACTAAACTTTCAGAAGCGAATAGCATGCCAGAGCCAACCAAATGTCACAGCATGTCTGCATAAAGCCTTGAAATGCTTTGCCCAATCAGTAACAGAGCAGATCTGTTTTCTCACAAGGAAATAGGAACACAAGAAAAACAGAAAACAAATCTTTATAGTGTTTGGATTATCAATTCAATTCTTCCTTGGGGTGCAATCTACTCAGTTTTATAATAAAACCCACACATCTAAAATCTGTCTTGAGACAAACGAGTCCCTGCTTTAAGACAGTGTTCAGCTGTTGCCAAGCAGATGCCAGCCTCGAAAGCCACCAGAACTCCCTTTCCAAGGCACGATTTTGTGCACGTGTTATTGGGTTATCTGTTATTTTTGTCTCTGTCCTGAGGCCTGGAAGTGGAAAACCCTAACATTTATAATGCGCCCCGAAAAGCTGAGTGTAATCTTGAACTCCTGACCCCAATCCAAAATGCTAGGATTGCACAATGTTGTTTTGTGTATAGTTTGCTCTAGCTGGTCATACCTACCTCTTAGGTTTGCAGCTCTAAAGTGCCCCATGAGCTACTTTTCTCTGCTTGTCACCCACACTGAACTCAATAAAGGGCCAAACACACAACTCCATGTCATCTAACTTTGATGTCTCCAAACCCTCACCTCGAATATTATTTCACTGTTATTTCACCCCAGATCGAGCCACCTTTCAAAATTCAACACAGATATCCCAACTGCACCAGAGCGTGCCATATTTTATTATGATTGTGAGTTTACACATCCACATTTTAATGGACTTCCATTCTCAGAATTTATCAGTGCGCTTTCCCACTTCTACACCCGGCAAAGAGTAGATGTGCAATAAATATCTGTTGAATTGCTCTTTGCAAAATGTTTCTCCTAAAAATTTGCAAAAATGACAGATTCAAACAACATTGCAGGTAGTGGTTAGTCTATTAAATATTAACTACTGGTTATAAATATAGCTTCTTTTCTCAGCATCTACTTTTAGACATGGTGTGTAAGACTACTTCTGCAGAGTCACACAAAAAATCTTCAATTTGTCTCTGCTCCTCCCTGCTCTAGAGACAGCCGCTTCTTTTCGTGCGGTGCCAGCCTCGTTCCAGAGACACGATGGTGAAGGTCGGAGTGAACGGATTTGGCCGTATTGGACGCCTGGTTACCAGGGCTGCCTTCACTTCTGGCAAGGTGAACGTTGTTGCCATCAATGACCCTTTCATCGACCTCAACTACATGGTCTACATGTTCCAGTATGACTCCACCCATGGCAAGTTCAAAGGCACAGTTAAGGCTGAGAATGGGAAGCTTGTCATCAACGGGAAGGCCATCACCATCTTCCAGGAACGAGATCCCGCCAACATCAAATGGGGGGATGCTGGCGCCGAGTATGTTGTGGAGTCGACCGGTGTCTTCACCACCATGGAGAAGGCTGGGGCCCACTTGAAGGGTGGGGCCAAAAGGGTCATCATCTCCACCCCTTCTGCCGATGCCCCCATGTTTGTGATGGGTGTGAACCATGACAAGTATGACAATTCCCTCAAGATTGTCAGCAACGCTTCCTGCACCACCAACTGCTTAGCCCCCTTGGCCAAGGTCATCCATGACAACTTTGGCATCGTGGAAGGACTCATGACCACAGTCCATGCCATCACGGCCACCCAGAAGACTGTGGATGGCCCCTCTGGGAAGCTGTGGCGAGACGGCCGTGGCGCTGCCCAGAACATCATCCCTGCGTCCACTGGCGCTGCCAAGGCTGTGGGCAAAGTCATCCCAGAGCTGAACGGGAAGCTCACGGGCATGGCCTTCCGTGTTCCTACCCCCAACGTGTCCGTCGTCGATCTGACATGCCGCCTGGAGAAAGCTGCCAAGTATGACGACATCAAGAAGGTGGTGAAGCAGGCATCCGAGGGCCCACTAAAGGGCATCCTGGGCTACACTGAGGACCAGGTTGTCTCCAGTGACTTTAACAGTGACTCCCACTCTTCCACCTTCGATGCTGGGGCTGGCATTGCTCTCAATGACAACTTTGTAAAGCTCATTTCCTGGTACGACAATGAATTTGGCTACAGCAACAGAGTGGTGGACCTCATGGCCTACATGGCCTCCAAGGAGTAAGAAGCCCACCCTGGACCACCCATCCCAGCAAGGACACAGCAAGAGAGGCCCTCGGCTGCTGAGCAGTCCCTGTCCTAACTCAACCCTTGACACTGAGCATCTCCCTCACAGTTTCCATCCCAGACCCCCAGAATAGCAGGAGGGGCTTAGGGAGCCCTACTCTCTTGAATACCATCAATAAAGTTCATTGCACCCCTCTTCAAAAAAAAAAAAAAATCTTCAATTTAAGAATACCACCAATTTGTGAATCAATGCGTTTACATGGATTGCCAAAGAAATATGGGTGAGGGGTTGCTAAAAGGAGTAGAAATGACTGAAGGGCAGCTGCATAACTGAGAGCTCACCCAGCACGGGTGAAAGACAGACAGCCCATGAACACTAGAAATCATGAGCACACTGCGTGGGCCACAGGTGGCTCAACAGGTTGAGAGCGTTCTTTCCTAGCATCTCTGCCGGCCTAAGTCTCTTCCAGGCAACCTAGCTGTTCTCTGGCTCTTTCAGGCGGTTTGTCTCCCCTAAAGTGACTCTCAGCTGTCCTTAGGGCTGATATATGGCTGTGGAGGGAGGAGCCTAGTGTATCTGTTTTGTTTTAGGGATTTCCTGACGTCTGTCGGTGTTTACTTCCAGAGCTTAAGGAGCTTCCCTACAGGACAGAATAGTTCATCTCCCTCTAGAATAGTCTACATCTCTGTGGGCTTTCTACTACTATGGAAGGTTTGCTTGTAAGAGGAAACAGCCGAACAAGATCCACCTGGAAGAGTTTGAAACCCGTCACACGTGCCTACTTACGTGACTTTGTTTGTCTGTGCTATGGCTACTGTTCCACCGTTTCAAGGCACATAAACCCAACACCGAAGCAATAAAGTGAGTTCTCTCATATGCCTGCCTTTCCTTTAACCAATCCATGGCTTTGTGACAAAGCCTAAGGGTCAATACTGTGGACATACATACATGTTCATTATAGTTCTGTTTTATGGGTCCTTCCTCTGCCCCCCATCCCGTTATTCCCATAGGTGGAGCTCCCCGCTACCTCATGAGTTCCAGGTGACCTCCTGCATGCACTCCTATCCTCCCCAGAGCCTGAGGTCTGTCACGTACTTTGGCTTCACTTCTGCGTTCTATCTCACATGTCACATGTTCCTGTCACCCCTGGAACCTCACATGGAATGAGGATAGCATCATGGTTCTCCTAGATGTGGCTACCTCTGTGTGTCGCTATTCTCAGGAGTGGATATCTCAGCTCCAAACCATAAAGAATTCACATGGCAGAAATTATTATATACCATGCACAGTAGTACAAACTTTATCTTCTGTCTTATTCTGTTTATGAAACTATTTTTATTATTTTCATTGTGTGTGTTTATATGGTATATATGTGTGTATGTGATACGGGATAGGGTGAACAAATGCCATGATAGACATATGGGGGTCAGAGGTTAATATTTGGGGGCTTCAGTTCTCTTCCTTCACCCTGTTTGAGGTAGGGCCATTCTTGTTTCTGCTGCCCTGCATGGTTCAGGTTAGTGCACTCACGAGCTGCTGGTCTCTTTTGTTTCAACTTGATGGTAAGAGTATGGGATTACAGATATGCATTTCATCCTTCTTCTTGCACATGCTTGGTCTTACGGTGTCAGGCTTGCATGGTTAGTGTTTTCACATGATGGATGATCTGGCTGGCCTTGTTTTAAGAAAACACTAAATCTTGCAATAGACAATGATTATATCTCAATGAAAAAGTTTCAAGAATGTTTTATATTATATTTACATTCAAATATAGTGAAATACCTTGTCTATTACTATAACCATTAAAATATCCCATTTGTGCTCTTTAATGACATTCTTATTAATTGCAAAATTTTAACTGATTAAGATAACCAGTGAGATTTACAAGCCGATCAACCAAAGTTTGTTAATTTGCTTTTTTGAGAACCATTAGTCTTTACTAAAGCACTTAAAAACATGATGTAATTTTTGTGTTAAATCATCCATTTTGCAAATACAAACTTGGTGAATTTTTTTGTATGCCTGCAATGCATTCAGAATTTTAAAGGATGGACACGCAATTCTTCAATGTCATCTTTTATGCACAGATATAATTTATCAATTCTGTTAAAATTTGTCTCTTCAGTTAGTTTACTGAACAGGATCAGGGTAAGATCCACACTGTACATTTAAATGATGCAAACTTCAAAACCACTTTAAGAAATCCCCCTCACCCACTCATATCTTTTTTCCATTCCTCTGTATAGATTACTTGTTACAAAATCAAAGCCCTGACTCGGTAGAATGTTTGGTGCTATAGATTAGCTGTTTGGTTCCTCATGGGGCCACTTGACTTTCTTCTCCATCACCTGTAACTTTTTTCTACCTGAAGAAAGTAGCTTCTGGAATTATGATTAAGTTTAGACTCAATATTTCTAGTAAGAATTGTGTTTTAGATGGTGCTACGTGCTTCAAACATATCAGAGACCTAAAATGCCTGTCCGTTCCACTTTCAGGGATGCAGAGACTAATCAGAGATTTCTGCTTCTGTGTGGTAATGTTTTGTGCAAACTGTGACCTGATATTTACAGCCACTGATGATAGTGGCCTGGATTAACTGCATCATTGGTTGCAAAGATGGTGATTCTTTTTCTAATTCTGTTTTGTTTTCAGAAGATTATGAATTAGAAATTCATAATTTCTAATTATGTTATGCTTTCTAGGTTACCTAGAAGACCTTTGCCTCCTAAGCTAAGAATTTGGTGTTTTTCACATGCAAGGATATATGTAAGCTCAGTCCTTTCCTTTAACTCTTCACTTTCCAATATTCTGGATACTGCCCATGATGTTGGAAAACTTAAAATCATCATCATCTCTCATATCTCTCATTCAGAAACAGCTTAGTGTATTAGATGTAATTAAGATAGTCCATACAAGTAGGTCCCTGCCATCCTGACAGGTGGTCAGGATATGCAAATGTACAACTACTTTTTCTTTTGTAACTATGAGGTCACCTGAGGAGTGGCTGTCTTCAGGATACACGGTCTAGGGTAGTTTGAAATTGTTAAAGCAATTAACTTTTTGAGTTGTCCTTTGTTAATAAAGTCTTTATTACATTCTCCCCCCAGTTGTATTGGGTATAAAAATATATGGAAAAAAATAAATGTGGCTGATTCCAGAATTCACTGGAATGCCCTCCTGGAACTTTCTATGTTTTCTGTTCTTGTTATTTTTCATGCGTCTTCATATTCTTTACTTATATTTCAAATCCCCATGACATGGGCACAGACCACTTCCTAAATATAACGCCAGTAGCACAGACACTGAGAGCAACAATAAATAAATGGGACCTCCTGAAACTGAGAAGCTTCTGTAAAGCAAAGGACACAGTTAATAAGACAAAGGGGCAGCCTAGTGAATGGGAAAAAATCTTTACCAACCCCACATCAGACAAAGGACTGATTTCCAAAATATATGAAGAACTCAAGAAATTAGACATTAAAATTCTAAACAATCCAATTTAAAAAATGGGGTACTGAACTAAACAGAGAATTCTCAACAAAAGAATCTCAAATAGCCAAAAGACACTTAAGAAAATGTTCAACATCCTTAGCTATCAGGGAAATGCAAATCAAAACAACTCTGAGATAGTATCTTACACCTGTCAGAATGACTAAGATCAAAAATACTAATGATAGCTTATGCTGGAGACGATGTGGAGTAAGGGGAACATTCCTTCATTGCTAGTGGGAATGCAAACTTTGGAAATCAGTATGGTGGTTTCTCAGAAAATTGGGAATCAACCTACCCCAGGATCCAGCAATACCACTCTTGGGCATATACCCTAAAGATGCTCAATCATACTATAAAAGCATTTGTTCAACTATGTTTTAGCAGCATTATTCATAATAAACAGAACCTGGAAACAACCTAGATGCCCCTCAACCGAAGAAAAGATAAAGAAAATGTGGCACATGTACACATTAGCATACTACTCAGTGGTAAAAAACAATGACATCTTGAATTTTGCATGCAAATGAATGGAATTAGAAAACATTATCCTGAGTGAGGTAACCCAGACCCAAAAAGATGAATATGGTATGTACTCACCCAGAAGTGGATACTAGCTATTAACAAAGCACATTGAGTCTATAGTTCATGACCCTAGAGAAGCTAAGTAATAAGGTGAACCCAAAGAAAAACATATATAGACCCACCAGGAAATTGGAAACAGACAAGATTATCTGATAAAATTGGGGGCATGAGGATAGGGGGAGAAGGGAGGGCAGAAGGGGAAGAGGAGGGGAGAGGTGAGAGTTGAAGAGAACTTGAAGGAATGGGATAGTCAAGGTGGAGGAAGGACAGAGATGAGAGCAAGGCCATTATAGGGTTAACAGATACCTGGATATAGATAAATTCCCAGGAATCTACAAAGGAATCTACAAGGATAACTCCACCTAAGACCCTAAGTAATAGAGGGGAGCTAATCTTGACTTGCCCTGTAGTCAGACTAATGAATTATCTTAAATATCACCATAGAACCTTCGTCCAACAACAGACGGAAACAGAGGCAGAGATCCTCATCAGAGCACCAGAATAAGCTCCCAAAGTCCAGCTGAAGAGTGGAAGGAATGAGAATATGAGCAAAGAGGTCAAGACCACGATGGGTTCACCACCTGAAACAGTTTACCTGAGCTAATAGGAGCTCACCAACTCCAGCCGGACTGGGAAGGAACAACCATGGCACCAAACTAGTCCCTCTGAATTTGGTTGACAGTTGCATGGTTGGGTCAGACTGAGGGACCACTGGCAGTGGCACCAGAATTTATCTCTACTACACATACTGGCTTTTGGGGATCCTATTCTCTTTGGATGTATACCTTACTCAGCCTAGATACAGTAGGGAGGGCCTTGGACCTTCCACAAACCAACGTGCCTTACCCTCTCTTAGGATTAGATGGGGCTGGGATGGGAAAGTGTGTGGAGGGAATGGAAGGAGGGAAAGGAGTGGGAATTTGGATTGGTATTTTTTAAAATCTAATAATAATAAAAAAGAAAGAAAAGAAACTCATGCCCCTACCCTGGCAAGTGGTATTTTTGAGGGTGATCCATGACATACGCCACCCAACGTGGGGCTGACCGGTGAACCCAAAATCACAGAAGTGTGGCCAGTCATACAAGGGAGGATGTGAGGGACCCCACACGAAAAGCGTACCACAGGTGGAGAGGTGAGTAATGAGTGCTCGGAAATAAATTGAAGATAATAAAAAAAGGAAAGAGGAAGGATGGGGATAAATCATAAAATAAACTGTAAATAGTTGTAAATATGAGAACATGACTTGTGCCCATCAGCTTCAGCGGTGATCCTTGCCTGACCTGACAGTCAAGCTGCAAAAAAAAAGTAGCCTCAAAAACTGCAGCTTCAGGACTGAAATCTCAAGGTCCAAATCAAGAGCAGGAGACAGAGCACGAGCAAGGAACTCAGGACCGCGAGGAGTGCACCCACACACTGAGACAATGGGGATGTTCTATCAGGAACTCACCAAGGCCAGCTGGCCTGGGTCTGAAAAAGCATGGGATAAAACCGGACTTGCTGAACATAATGGACAATGAGGACTACTGAGAACTCAAGAACAATGGCAATGGGTTTTTGATCCTACTGCACATATTGGCTTTGTGGGAGCCTAGGCAGTTTGGATGCTCACCTTACTAGACCTGGATGGAGGTGGGTGTTCCTTGGACTTCCCACAGGGCAGGGAACCCGGATTACTCTTAGGGATGATGAGGGAGGGGGACTTGATGGGGGAGGGGGAGGGAAGTGGGAGGTGGTGGCGGGGAGAAGGCAGAAAACTTTAATAAAAAAAATTTAAAAAAAACTGCAGCTTCAGTCAAGTGTCGATAAAATTGTAAATAAACAGGTTAAATATGCCACGCCATTTTACTACTCCTGTTTTCCTTTCTTAAATTGTGTAATAACAAAATTAGGAGAATTACTGCATCCTCTCTTCTGTTAAAGGCTATTGATGTACCGATACAGGATTGTTGGGCATGAGGGTCATGCTGCCTCTGGCTATTCCCCAGCGACCCACCCCAGAGGCCACCTACAGTGCATGCACAGGGGCAACCACCATATCAGCTGCATTGCCTAAACTCTCTGATCTTTAGTCAAGGGGGAAAGGACCCACTTCTGTGGGCTTCCACAATCTATAGTCAACCTTCTGACAACAGACAAAACTTACTATTCCTGCTGAGTGCCCATTGATCAAACTCTCCCTTCTCCATCCACACTCCCTTGTAACACTGTTCTGCTATCAGCTTGATGGAGTCCGTTTTCTTAGATCCCACATATGAGTGTAATTAACTAGCATCCACTTCTCTGTGTCTATTTATTTCGCTTAGCATGATGACTTTCAGTTCTATTCATGCCGTCATAAATGATGGGACCTCAATTTTCATGGCTAAGTATAATTCTATTCTGTATACATATGTACTGATTCTATATCTTGTCAACTGTGCATAATCACAACATCAAACATGAGGTTAGAGGTGTTTGTTCAACATGCAACTTTTTAAAATTATACGTATTTATTTGGGAGGCACAGGTGTGTGCCATAGTGCAGATGGGGATGTCGAAGGACAACTGGCAGGAGCCAAATCTCCCTATAATACGGATCTAGTGGATCAAATTCAGATCCTCAGGCCTGGTGGGAAGTGTCTTTACTTGCTGAGCCATTTCACCATCCCATATAAAGTTTCCCCCTTTGATATAAGCCCAGTAATGGTGTGCTAAATCTTGCGGTAGATCTATTTTTTTTTCTTGGCAGGGGTATTCTTTATCAATAAAGCACACACACACACACACCACAACACAACACAGATACATATACACAGCTTATTAAGTTCACTGCCTGAGGTGATGGGCTGGCGAGCTGTCTCAGCAGATAAAGATACTTGCTACCAAGCAGTAGACCTATTTTTTAACTTTTGAGGAACCTACAAACTCTTTCCACAATGGCCATTCAGATTTGCATTTCTGCTAGAGCACACAAGGGATGCAGTCCTCCACATCTTTTCCAGAATTTGTTATCTTTTCCTGCTTTGGAAAATTGCCATTCTTACTGACAGGATCTCTCACCGTGATTCCAAATTGCATTCCCTTAATGAACACTGACACCACTGCCTGGATGATTGCTGGCCATTTGTAGTTCAAATGTTTATTGCATAAACTAGATCTTTCTTTTATTTATTTACTTTTTTTGGCTTTGCTTGTTCTGTGAATTTGTAAAGGAGGGTCATCAGTGTTGTATAAGTGTGAGGCTTAAGGTCCTACAAAACACGACCCTGCTGTAGTTCTAGTACAGAGCAAAATCATCACAAACAACAACATGTGAGCTTCAGAAAGGATGAAGAAAAGGTACAGAGACTTTGGAGGGTGAAAAAAGGACAAACAGCACTTCTGTGAAAACCTAATGTTGAGCATGGACCTTTAATCCCGAGGATTCTGTTTCCTGAATCACTTTCTCAGATGTGGTAGAGAAGTAGATAATAGGGTGACAATAAGAGCATTGAAAATAAGATACTAAAATATAAAAGACAGGTTTAAAAGACTCAAAACAACAGCAGTTAGATTAAGCATACATGGTCAGGCTGGTGGGATGGCTCTGTGGATAGAGCTTCTTGCTGTGTAAGCCTCATGACCTGAGTTCTGTTCCTGAAACCCATGTAAGGAAAGAAAAGAAGGACTCTACGCATGCACCATGGAACATGTGCATATATATGCATACACACACACACACACACACACCACAAAAATCTATTATGCAAAAATAAATAACTAACTTTTAAAAGACTTTTGCCAGTCATGAGTAGCAGCACAAAGCTTTCCCTCATTGCCATTTAAACTCCAAACTTCATCACAGCAAAGGAAGGGGAAACATTGTAAACATTGTATACACATAACGTTTCTGTCAAAATCAAAATCAGATCACTCCCCCAGCAGAGGAGTACCCCCTTTGAAGGACTCAGCCTGCAACAAAGTGTTTAAAGGAAGCTTTAATGGAGAGCACACCAAGTGGCTCAGCAAAGGGAAGGCTCCAGGTAACTCTAGTGTTGAGTTGCCTGTGTCTAGAAAAGTTCTTCGGTATGCTTGCTGCCTTCTGAAGGCTGTGGAGAACACCTGAAACTTTGGGTGCCCAGAACGAATTTGGTTTTGGAGGCTAGTTCTTGTTCCTCGTGTTTTTCTTTGTATTGTTTTATCTAGACAGGGTCTCAGTGTAACACAGGCTGGCCTCAAACAAGCCTACAGCTTGCACTAGAAACATTCATAGCCATACCTGGTGTCACAATTTAACAACCTTCTATTGGGAACAGTCATTATCTCTGAGGTCGTGTCCTCTGTAGGTTGGGCACAGATGTCAAGATCAGTTGTAGGCAGAAACCCTGAAAACACAAGAAGCAGCTCATTGTTCCTCTTTCACAGCAGCAACCATTAAGACAGGTAGGTTCTCATTGTTACAAGGCCATACTTGGCTCTTTGTCCTTCCACATTGCTCTGTGGTTCTCCAGGCTGCCGTCATCACCTGCTGTATTGCCAGACATGGGTCACACGTACAATATTTTCATATTTCTGTACATGAGAATGTAAAAAAGAAAATTCTGAGGGGAAGGAGCTTTAGCCTTGTTTTGTTTTGTTTTGTTTTTCGAGACAGTGTTTCTCTGTGTTGCTTTGAAGCCTGTCCTGAAACTATCTCTTGTAGACCAGGCTGACCTCAAACTCATAGAGATCCATTCACCTGCCTCTGTTTCCCAAGTGTTGCAATTAAAGGTGTGTGCCACCACTGCTCAGCTAAGAGCTTTATCTTTTTACAAAAATCAAGTAATTGTCTTTTCCTGTTTCCAATAACTAACAAAGCCCTGACTGAAGAGAACGTGTCATATAGCCTCACTGCCTGTACCCAGTGACAATTCAAGATTCTGCTTGGGACAGGAACAAAGAAAAGGTGATACAGACAGGTGGCACTCCTTGTCACTTCAAGGGAGAGGATGCAAACTAAACGGAGGAAACCCCACCTCTATTATCTTCTTAAACTTTCAGTAAGAAAAAGCAGAAAGGCTACAGAGTTCTAGCATTTGGGTACAAACTAACCTGATGTGGGATTCCCCTCCTTATTCTGTGAATATCATTGGTTAATAAAGAAACTGGCTTGGCCTGTTAGGGTAGAACAGAGCTAGGTGGGGAAAACTAAACTGAATGCTGGGAGAAGGAAGGCAGAGTCAGGGGAGCAGCCATGAAGCCCCTCCAGAGCCGGATGGAATTTTACCCCATAAGCCATGGCCACATGGTGAGACACAGATTAATGGAGGTAGGTTAAAATAAGATGTAAGAGTTAGCCAATAAGAAGCTAGAGCTAATGGGCCAAGCAGTGATTTAAATAATATGGTTTCTGTGAGATTATTTCGGAAGTCTGGGCAGCCAGGAAACAAACAAACAGCTTCCTTACAACATTAACCAGCTTGTCAAACATTGCCACCAGAAACCCCTGGAGTTGCTGCAAGCCTGGCTCCTCACTAATCTTTTGAATTCAGGCGAATCTCCCACATAGCCCAGAAGATCCCTCCAGCTAGAGAGACAGAGGCAGATTCCTGCAATAAGATCTTCTCAAAGGGTCAAAGGGCTGTCTGCAAACACAGTTCTCTGGAGGATGAGTATTAAACAGGGGGAAAGAGTATTTTTCCCCTTTCATTCTTTAAAAGGGAGTAAACTGTCCTACAGGAAGATTGACTCTCATATGTCAAAAGTATTTCTAACATGGAAAGATGCCCAAACTTCTGCTCCATCCCAGACAAACTACAGAGAAAATGGTTTCAAATTGTATTTTTTCCTGAATCAGTAGATTCTGAGCTACTAATTCAAATGAATGCAGATTAGAAGAAGGGGCAAGCAGAAGAGTTAGAAGAACAGTGACGAAAATCTCCAGTGACAAATTGAGCCAAACCAGAACTGATTTTGGAGAGTAGCTCCAGAGACCTGACATTTGCTGCTTCTATGGAGAGAGCCTGGCCCAAATGACACCAAGGAGTGGGGCAATAATCTGGGGCTAGGAATGTATCATTTATCTTAACCACCAAGATTGGGTCACACCGTTGGATTACTTCACACCATTGGCCTAAGTAAGATACTCTCGATCAACAATGGGAAGGCAAAAATATAAATTTTCCCAGCTATGGCAGCATCATGTTGATGTCAAAGAAATGTGAGAGCCCAATGACAAGAAGACAGATTCATCAGAAAAAAATCTTCCTTTATTTGCCTGCGACGAAAGTTACAGTGTAAGAGATAAAAAAACACAAGCCCAATATCCTCTCAATAAAATCGTATTGTGGAAACTATTTCCCCGAGGCGAAAAGAGAGTGACCATGGACCAGAGTGACTTGCAGTCCTTGCTGAGGACAAGAAGTGATGCCCTGGCAAAGAGGATGTTCTCAAAATGTCCAGCCAAGTAGTCTGAAATACTGTAGTATTATGGGCTATTCCCTCATTCACAGCAAAGAGGAATGAAATATTTCTCAAGTACTGCTACATAAGATCAAAGAATACATAAAGGAGCAAAAGAAAGACGAACCTCAACGTATTATTAATGGGGATGAAAAGGAGAATTGCATATTGAACCTGATATATAACGTGAGCTGTGTCTGATTCTTTTGTCTGTTTTAAGAGCATCAATAGTGGTTCAAATCATCCATCAGTTGATGACATGAGCATCACTTTCCTTTGAAGTTTATTTGGCTTTGGCAAAATTTAATTTTTTTAAATTAAAATCCATGGAAAACTAAACACACGTACAGCCATTATGAGGAGAGCAGAGTCTTCATTTTCAGTGGCCATGGCAGTAGCTAAAGTGGACCAGTCATATTTCACAGGCTGAAACAATACACATCTCGTGATCTCAAGTGGTCTACAGATGTTTGCTAATTTGAGCACGATGCGTTCCGGAGATTATTTCAGATCGCTGTATTCAAGTGCTGCCTGATAAGCAGCGAGTATTGAAGAGTGCTGATGAGTTTAATCATATGTGTGATTTCTGAGCATAGGCGGGATTCCTGCATCTCGTCTCTCCTAGGAAACCTTAGCTGTGTGGAGTGCGAACACCCGCCCTCTGCCTCCAGCCTGTGTACCATGAAAGCTCCTGGAGGACCATGACTAATATTTTGTTGCCCCTCGTGATGATTAAAACACGCCGAGCAGTGCCAAGTTGCATTTGGGGAACAAATGAACGACTTGCTGCCAAGCTTACAACAAAGTGGGAATTCTGAGAAGTCATGGGGTGGCTGAAGTATTGCTCACAGCTGTTGGCTCGTTTGGTGCGGCTTGACTTGTCACTGGAGGAAAACAAGAGTGAGGCATCCCCAAGGACGGACGTTTCATCTTCTCCCTGGGGCTCGGACAGAGCAATCCCATCCTGTGTGATCCTGATTGAGATCAGCTGACCCTCGAAGCCCTCCTTGAAGACAGGGTTAGCATGGAGGACAGGGGTTCAATACTAAGGGTTAGCAGCAAGAGGGATGATACTCTTCCCCTTCCAGCTGGCATCCTAAGCAATTCCTCAGCCTCTGTGAGGTTCCGCTTCTTTAAAAGCAGAAGACAGTGAGAATAATAATCGTGGATGCTCCCCCAGGTGTTTGTGAAAATGAAGTGGTTTAGTACGAAGAAGCACCGAGTACTGCAATTGCCTTAGCGCTTGGTGCTTGGTAAATGTTTACTAAAAGATAGCTACTGCTAAGTGCTGGGTATTAGGGACAAGAAAGAATCAGCCTAGAGTTCTGCTTGAGACTTATTTATCTGATTTGAATAGGGAAGATATGTACACATTTAAATACAAACTCCAAAACAGAACGAGAAAGCCCTGTGTTGCAGCATAGAGAAAATTATGATATAAGCTTAGACAAAAGGACGATCAAAGAATACATAAAGGAGCAAAGGAAAGACGGAAGAGTCAAAGTATAAGGTGAGCAGTGAAGAATGGGTAGAATTTCAACAAGTAGTAAAGAAGTTCACGTTCAAACCAAGGCACTAAGCTGAGAACAGTGAGGGCATGAGCAAGAGAGGCCACAGGGAGTCTGCTGAGCAAGAATGCAGAGCAAGGAGAGGGTTGGGGAGCAGAGGAGGCCAACAGTGTCCGGCCCTGGGAAATGGGAAGATGAGAATGACTCTTTCTCTTCCTCTTTCTGTGAAACTGGCATTTACTGCTGCATATTAGAGTAAAATGATGGCAGGAAATGCATTTACAGAAAATTAATTTTCTCTGTTGGTACTATGAATGCTCATTCATGATTCTTGGGCACCGGAAGCAGTTACTGTGACGATCCAACCCGCCTCAGAAGACACTAAAGCAGGAAGATGCACTGGAGTTGTGCCCAGGTAGGTGATACGACTAAGATTTTATGTCTCATGTAGATGGACCGGTAGATGCAGCTCACTGTGGGACGGAAGCGTGTCTGGGAGGTGGCTTTTTGAGCTAAGATACACTCTGAAGGGAGCTGACAGCCGAGAGATACTCCTAGCTGCAGAAATAAAGCCTACAAGCCCAAAGGAGAATTTGGACATAGCCTGGCATCCCCTGGGGCTCAGTATACAGCTCATAGATACAAGTATCATTCGCATTAGAGTGGTGACCTAAAGCCTACACTGCCACTGTCCATGGTCTAGATTGAATACTCTTCCAGGTATGTTTACAATGGGGAAAGGAGATTACAACAAATTTGGCCAACTAAATTTAAAGAAAAATAGCAGCACCTCTACTATGGGTTCTTGAAATTAAAAAAAAAAAAAGATAATCTTTATTCCTAAGATTAATATTCTGTCACGGAATTGAAGAGATGTCTCAACAGTCCTCTGCACTCCAGAGGACCCAAGTTTGGTTCCCAGCACCCACAGATAAAGGCTCTAGCTTCAAGGAATCCACACCCTTTCCTGACCTCCACAGGTACATTCATACACGTGGCCAAGACAGACAGATCTCACACACACACACGCACGCATTCACACACACACGCACACACACGCATGCACACACACATGCACAAGTGCTTATACACACACATGTAGACACATACACATGCACACATGTACACACATGCACACACACACACATACACAAATAAAGAAAAAAATCTTTCAAAAGATTTTATTTGCAATAACAACAACAAAAGCCGGGCTGTGGTGGCACGTGCCTTTAATTCCAGCACTCAGGAAGTAGAGGCAGGTAGATCTCTGTGAGTAGAGGCTAGCCTGGTCTACAGAGAGAGTTCTGGGACAGCCAGGGCTGTCACACAGAGAAACCTCAAAAAACCAAAAAAGCCAAAAGGAAAAAAAAATCCATTTTTTTCTTCCCCCCTTTTTTATACCAACATTAGACCCCCTTTGTTCTTTCTCTCCCACCAGAATTCAAGGTCAGTGTGTACTGAGGTCTCCCTAACTCTCTGCAAACTGATTCCAGTGCTCTCCGCTGGAGCCCATAGCACTGTGGTGCAGGTGGTGGACTGGGCACAATGTAAGACTTTAAGACAATTCTGAAGCCATTTCTGACTATTCTGAATCCTCTCGGCCTCCATGCCACAGTGCTTCCCCTCCTCCCCTGGGAACCAAGGACCTAACAGCTACACTCGCACGTACTCAGTTCCTGAACAATTACCCATATATGTATGTTTTGGTTCAGTCTCCTGGGAAACAGGGTCAAAATGACCTCTTACCTCATCTGATCTGATAACAGCTCTCCAGCCAATTATTGGTAGTAGCCCTTTCAAATAAGCCAATCAGAATAGCCAAAGAACAACCCCCCTTACTTCTGTGACCCCTTTAAAAGTAGACTGTACCAGCTATTCGAGGTCTCTCGGCTTCCCAAATGCTGGGAGACCCTGTCATGACAGAATTAATAAAATCCTCATGCTTTTGCATCAGCTGTGGTATGTGAAGTGGTCTCTGTGGGCGACTCCTCCTCGGTGTTTGGACGCTAGAGTCCAACAACACGAGAGTGGTTCTGGCCACCAAAAGGCTCTCCTCACTAGATGTCTCTGACATGGATGCAGGCAGAGAAAGACTCACCCTCCCTTAGGAGGTTTCCCACTGGGAAGTTACCTAAACTCCAGTGAATATGTGGACAACACATAATGGACTATTTGGTTGGGAGGGCATGGAGGAGGTGGGGCAAACACGAGAGGATTAGGAGATGTGTGGTCCAGGTGCATGGATGGCCTTCAAGGGATTGAAAATTATCCTATGAAAGCTTCTAGGTCAGTTATGCATCTTGACTAACTTTATGTACACAAGAAGAATGTGGTAGGAGCATGGGGACAGCTAGCAGAAATGTGCGCTTAGCTGGGTGTGGTTATAGTAGCCACATCATGCCCTGGAGCATCCTCAGATACTGTTCTGTTAAAGAAGGTAGTTGTTAAATAAATATGGATATGACCTGGAAAAAAAAAAACAGAATGCTTGACTGGACACATTCCACTCCCTCAAATCAGAGAAACTTTAAAAATTAATTCCTTGTTATTTCAGACATCTGGAAAGAGCACTGTTGTTCCATTATCCTATCTAGTACTTTAAATACTTCAACTATGTTTTGAATACAGATCTCTGATACCCCACCCTCTCGTGTGTGTGTGTGTGTGTGTGTGTGTGTGTGTTCGAGTTTGCTCTGAGACTCAGGATGGAGTTTTAAGACATCATGATTGTTTTTGTCTCCTTCTTTCTCTCTCCCTGCTCTCTACCCCTGTAGACAAGAAAGAGATAGACCTCTCCCTTACAAGGGTTCTACAAACACTGATAACCTCAAACTTTAAGTAGAATCATTGCTCATTCTTTTACTGGCCTTGCAGTGACACACTAGGGAAGCAAAACACTTGGAACTATGTAAGCCCCTGCAATTTTGATAAACTGTTACTTTTGAGCATTTGTATAAAAATACAAGCTCTCTGTTGATAAAAAAAGCTTATGAAATTTTTGTGGCTCCTCTTAGTGTTCTATTTATATTGCTCATTTAAAGAGACTTGAGTTTCCCAAGCCTTTGAAATGGGTGACAGATGAGTGTGAACATGTTGCCTACATCCAGAACTTACACCTCTTATCGCAGTCAGATTTGGTACTGTTTCCCGGGCCAGCCACCTCCCCTCCCTTTCATACTTCCTTGTTTATTTAGTCCTTCCAGGACACTTGTTTTAGATCACTGAGTTAAAAAAAAAAAACAAAAAAAAAAAACATTTTTTAAGGCACATCATAAAATAAACTTAATTTAACATGCGTCAAAATATATACTCAGCAGACTTGAGAGGTTTAAATGGAATTATAAGTTTCTGTCAGTGTTGGATTAGAAGGGAGATGTTCTACCTTGCCTGCTCAAACACGTGACAATTGCTCTGGGAGTCACAGTCGTTACAGAGGTCCTTCTTCCATGAAGAAGTCCCTCGTACAAAACTCAAGCAGAGAGAGATTTAAGGAGACATTTCTTTTGCTTTCTGCTGGAGCAGCTCAGGGCTAAGGAGTCCTTCCCATGGCTTTTGCTGGAGTAGCTCAGGGCTAAGGAGTCCTTCCCATGGCTCTAGTAAAGAAAATGAAGACATATTTAAAAATAATAAAACAGAAACATATAGAATAGTACTGGGTGTTCCAATGAATACTGAAATCGTCCACTTTTAATTTCCAACTGCTTAAAATACCCCCGACCCCAAAAGGTAGGAGTAAGACAAAAACTTTATTAACATGATACAAGGAAATGAACAGACCAGTTGACAGTCGTGGGCTACATCCATAGTTAAACATTCTGTTGCTAGAACAAAACAAGTTAAGCTCACACCCTATACCAAAACATTTTGCAGGCAAACCACTCTCTGGGTGGAGTCCATTGTTATCTCCTTAAAGGAACTGGAACCTTAGACAAATTCTTAGACTTTTGTTTGAGGTAGGAACAGATCTACTTCTCTATTCCTGAAATACAAGGTCTGGATATTAGCCACACCTGTTGACAATAACCTTGAGAGAGCAGAACTCTCTGAACTCCGTCTAGGTGGGACCTTTGTTTGAGGTAGAAACACAATAATCTTGAAGGAATAGAGGTAATTTCCAACTCTCTGACCTTTGGCCAACGTGGAAATAGGCTCACATTTTTTGGGCCTCCATAGTTCTCTCCATGAATAAAATTTGATTCTTGAATTCATACAACAAACACTCATCAAGTATCCATGCCTGACTGGAGAATTGTTTATTGCATGATTCCCTAAATAAATGCACTAAAGATCTGCAGCCTTGTCAAAGGTTGATTATGTTTTATCTTTTTTTTTCTTTAACCAAAACAGTAGAGGAAATTACTTCAAGAAAACCTGGGGGGATTGTGATGGAATACTGAACTGAGCACAGAAAGCTCTTACCACACAAGAGTGGCACCAGTCTCCCTCCTCTGTGATCACCCAAGAGTCAACCCCGGCCCTTGGAAAACACTTTCCTACTCCGTTCCCCGAGTCTGACTATTTTTATTACAGGCATGAGGGGCATTGGGTGTTATTTGCTCTTCCATCTCTGACTTATTTCACTTAACATCCTCCTCCAGGTGCACACAGTTTAGCAAACTTCTAAGTGTAGCTTTTGTGCAATCCTCCCATATCTGCAGTAACTTCCGCGTCAGTTTCAAGTCTCTCGAAGTTATCCACAAGAATTACAACGAGCAGCTTCTAATCTCCTGCTAGTATAAACAAGTTTACCTCTTCTCAGGAATAACGAGTGTGTGCAAGTGCACGTGAGTGTGTGTGAGTGTGTGTGTGTGTGTGTGTGTAAATGGAGGCTCAGTGTCATTCCACAAAAGCCATCCGTCTTACTTTTTTTTTTTGGTTTTTCGAGACAGGGTTTCTCTGTGGCTTTGGAGCCTGTCCTGGAACTAGCTCTGTAGACCAGGCTGGTCTCGAACTCACAGAGATCCACCTGCCTCTGCTCCCGAGTGCTGGGATTAAAGGCGTGCGCCACCACCGCCCGGCCATCCGTCTTACTTTTGAGACAGCTTCTCTCACTAGGACCTGGAGCTTACTAGAGAGCCAGATTGGCTGGCTACTGAGCCCCGGAGACTGCCCGCCTCTGCCTCCCCAGAGCTGTGATTGCAAATGAGCTGTACCATGCCCAGCTTCTTAAGATGGCAGAGATGGGCTGGGACTCCACATTTGTGTTGTGAACACGTTTCCCACTGAGCACGGCCTCAGCCCCTTAAAAGTATTTAGAATGATGAACTCTTTTCAGATTACAATTTTCTTTACCCAGATCCACCAGAGGAATCATTCATACGGTCTATGGCAGCTTTGTCAGATGCATAAGTTTAGATGTCTCCTTGATGTTTGAGCTGCAGAACGGATGCTGTGTTATCAGACATGAAGACAATACTAAGGACTCTGTGTACCTCCACCATAGTTCTGGGGTGCCCCAGCCCATTGTCAATGGGCAGACTTAGAAGGCAAGGAACGCTGATGATTGAGCGCTGTCGGCAGCATGGCCGCCTTCACCAACTATCTCAGCTGTTATGGTTTGACCTGCCCACTACTGCTTCAACACCTGCTACTTCACCACCACGCTTTTGATATAGTTTCTTCTATGTTGGTCTTTCCCAAATTTTATTGAAGTGAAGATGTGTGGCAATTTTTGTTCACTTGGCTGCTGAGAGGCCTCTGTGAGGTTAGTAACTGACATAATTTCAACACTGCCATGTCTCAGGGTGTAGTGAGGTCCCAGGGAAGAGGAGAGAGTGAGAACAGCCAGGTGCTGGAGGAGGCAGAGCACACAGCATTAGCTGGATGAATTTACCATCCCACGTTGGGAATGGGTGCACCCAAATAATGCCAACAGTAATAACAAATGCCATAGGAGACAGCTATAATAACAAAAAGGTTCAGAGTCTTGTGAGAGTTATTGGAGTGTGATACAGCGGCACAGGGAGCATCAGTTGCTTGAGAAACAATGGTGAGAAATGCGCGCCATGCAGGGAGAAGTGACGTCAACAAAGCAGAATGATATGTACACAACACAGTCTTCTATCCCAGAACTTTTTTCTTTTTCTTTTAGCCTTTTGCCCTGGCTATAGATATTCCTTCTTTGTGGTGAGCACAAGGTTGGCATAAGACAATAGCAGCATTCTATTTAAACCTGTTAAACTCAGTCACATACAGAATTTCTATATGGCTCTCTCTCTGTATCTTTAATGGCAATGACATTAAAGATACAACTTACTTCTTTTAATATTATGCACCCATTAATAAAATTTTATGACTGTAGTTACTCTTAATGCCATGTCTTTCTTCATTAGTAAATATTTAATCTTAAGTCAATGGTTTCAGAGCTGTTCTTTTGCTCCTTATCTGAAGACCCAATATCTCTACGTTAAATCAGATTTTCTCTGTGCTTCCAGGCAGAAACCACAGGATAGAAGTCACGGTGGCAGAGCCCTCATTGTTCCTCAGTCAGTCCTCACCATAATCCTCCACATTAAAAGCTGGCAAGGACACGGAAAGGGTCATGGAAGGTTTATGATCATGCACCTGTTTACTGAGGATGAAATAACTAAATGAAAGCAAGATAACTTTTAAATTTAGTCTCAACCGTGGAACCATCATGAACTTTGAAGGCAAAGGAAGAGGTTTGTTTAATGTTTCGTTTTGCTTTATTTTGAAAGCTTCTAAGTCTGAGTAATAGGCAGTGCTGCACAGCCACTCAGGCTTTGCACACAGTATCCCTGTAATTGCTCTAAGTCTGAGCCCCTCTGCTGCTTCCCAGGGTATCACGCAGGATTTGGGATCTGCATCATTTCCCTTAAGACACGGTGCCAAGGTGCCAAATTAGACCTCGGAACATACTTCTCCCAGTGAAATAATCTTCAAAGACGCTGGCCTCGCTGCTGTAATTTGCATGTCTATCGGTATCACTGAAGATTCTATAACTGCACCCCCTACTTCTCATTGTGATTCAACGACGGAAGAGCAGTGACCTTTCTGTTGGTGGCATCTGCAATCATTGCCAAATTGCATTTCTTTCATAAATGTGTTTTCACAACGTTTCAATATTTTACTGAGACCAAAGGGGAGTGATCATAAAGTCCTTGGAGAACGTCCTAAACTCAGTGACAAGAAAAGAGGTTTGTTGCTGTTTACTTCACTGTTTACTGCTAAGGTTAAGAACATAAAAAGCGAAAACTTTGAGTGCTTTAGACTTATTTTCTCAAGGATAATTTGTACATAACATTCATTATATTTGGATCTGAATTCTTCTGACTTAGATTTATTCTGTTATTTATGTCCCTCAAATAAGACACGATGTTGTAATATAACATTTTGTTAGTGTTGATATTCTGTGGGAA